>NC_086319.1:72514905-73129405 GCF_036172605.1 Pelobates fuscus
TTTTTTATCAAGCTCTGTCCCAGTCTCACCCTGTACTGCTATTCGTCATTACTGATGATCTTGGACCAATGCAATTAATGCGTGTGCTGCAAATACCATACTTCACCAATCAGATACTTCTCTATGAGAAGCATTAACAGTGTTTTACGTGGCCAAACGTCAGCACTTTCGATTATTGAAAGGTTTCAACGGGAAAGTGCCTTTGCAAGCTGTCTAACTAACTAATTTGTTTTATGATTGACAGGCACTGTTGAAATTCTTAGTGGCAAATGCAAACTCTGACTGACAAATGCAAATCTCACTTTCGTAAGAGTGCAGGGACAGGGTCTTTGCACGAAAACCACTAGTTTAAAATGTAGTGGTTTTGGTGACAATTTTAAAACACATTAAACATACCTGCAAATGCTGCTAGTTGTTTTGTGAAAGTCGGTAATTTTAAATTAAAAGGGAAACAGTTCAAATCTGACAAAAGTTGTAAAACCTTAAAACCTCCCAACTCCAGCGAGACTAGTTGGAGGGGTGTGAAGTGTGCGAGCCAGCCTAATGTGAATGCACACAAGGCTGACTGCCAATCAGCCACGGGAGCCCACTAAATGCATGCACTGCAGGGAGCATTGTTTTGGGGCTATCTGCAGGGTCTTAGTGCCCTGAACATAGCTTAAGCACATTTAATGTTGCGCTCGTACTATGCTAATTGGAAACAGTTTCCTGGTATCCCCAAAATCAGGAGTTCATGAAACTATGTCGGGGCTGCAGAACACAACCTGGAAATCAGGAATGTCCCAATTAAATCAGGACGGCAGGGAAGCCTAGTATTGTGTATGACAGTGCTCATGTGTTCTAACATCATGACACTATCTTTCTGATCACATTTTTCTGTTTACAAAGTGTCTGATGGTTAACAAATTTCATATTCAATTCCTGTTTATTTTGCATTTCATTATAGCTTCACAAACAACCCTCAATGAGTTTATTCCATTCCATTATGATTGAATATCTGAGAGTGATTAAATATTTTAGAGGGATGCATTACGATTAAATATTATAGAGTAATGTATTACTTTCTATTTTCTAGTGTAATGAATCCAACAACGAACATGAAAGACATGGTGGTACATAATTCCCTACATATATGTTCATCTGAAACATCAAAGGATCAATCCAAACATATTTTTTGAAGAAATATAAATATATAGTTCTTTGATCCATGGAATGGCCCTAGTCAGGTCTTTCCTTGATTTCCCTGTTTGCATATGGATAGTCAGCTATTTGATCAATGCAGTTCCATATAATTACCTAATTCACTTTCCAGGAACCCATAGAACATGTGCACCACACCTGAGGTATTTATAAGACTGTTGAACATATTGACCAGACTTCACCATTCCGTTCTCTAGGCTCCTTTTTTACATCATTCTCTATCTTCTTAATTGCTTGACTTTTGAATTTTAACACAGATTATTTTTTTTTTGCCATTTGATAGCACTCTATTTTGTCCTTTTAGAAATCAATTAAGTAGAATTGTGCATTTGACTGTTTGTAGTTGGTGGGCCAGACAAAAAAAAAAAAAAAACTTTGTTGGTCAAGCTCAAATCTATATCTCTTGAACTAAATAGTTTTGACAAACCTTGGACATCTTGGACACCTTTTACTGGCCACAATGACTTGGTCTCCTCTATGCTGCCATTTGTTGGCCATAATGTATGGGAGCAGTAGAGACCTGTACTGCTTCTTACATAAGCCTATGATAATTAACTTTCTCACTGTGGCCCACAAGTGGGAGCTGTACGGAAAGTAGGAATCGTCTTTGATTCACCAGGCCAGTTGAGGACATTGTCTGATCTTCTCATGACTGATATCTATTTAGGCCCACCAGGCATTTGTTCAGTTTGCAAAATGACCAGTGCCGTTACAGAAAAACCTAAAGTTAAGAATAAACGCTGTGTAGATCTGAAAATTTTGAGGGTTCACACGTTTAGCTTGCTTCCAGATGTATATCCAGATGTGTATTAGACTAGAATCCTGTGATAGATTCTAATGAAGGAAAGCTATATTATTATATTCATAGTAATTTGATATTTGATACAAATAGTATGATACTGCACTATTGTTTAAATATCCAGGATAGAATCCAGTTTGGCTAGGTCTCTTCTAAAACAAGCCTCAAAGCTCCAAGATAAACAACCACTGAACTAAAATTAAACTTATATTATATTATTAAACTATAACAATCCATCAGAGAAGCGTGGTTGCGTATATTATAAAACGAGTGCTAAAGCATATCATAATATGTGGGTGTACCAGTATCCTCAAAATCAAAACACATATTCATCACACTGTCAGTAGAGGTACTATTATATCCCAGCTTACGGTATATAATTTCTGTGTGATCTGCACTTTAGTAATATTTAAATAAGAAAATTGCAATGTGTTTAGGCAATGTTATTATATTTAAAAAAAAAAAAACATGTTACCCTTTTAAAGTGACCTGCTTCATTCATAATTTTTTCTGTGACATTAAATGTCAAATATACATAATACATTGTCTTATGGTATTTTGTCTAAATATTCTTGATTTTTGATGTTTCTTATTTTATTGTCGCATAGACAAAATGTACGAGTTATACATTGTATGACATACAAGGGGTTGTTTGTAAAGGGCAGTTCTAGAACAAAATTCTAAAATGTGGTGCGATCAATAGGAACATTCTATTGGTTTGCACAGTGATTGCATTACTTTTAGATCTTTGTCCCACAATTGATTTTTCTACGTAACTTCATAGACCCAGAGCTTACCAGTTTCCCAATTGATAACTCACTTCTCAATTCAGTGTAGGATATTAGGGTTATTCACTAAGCTGGGAACTAAGCTAGGCCACTAGTAGAGGCAGTCTTTTAACCCTAAAACTCTAAAAAACCCAAAACTGCACTATTTTACATTGCAGGATTAAGGGAACAGGGGCACCACACCCAGACCACTTAAATTAGATGATTATCTATAGTGTCCCTTAAAGGGGGTTGTAAGACACATAAGTTATATAAGATACACCAAAGCGGTTAAGACATTTAAAACAGGGGATAAGAAGCATAAAAAGGTGTAAGACATTCAAGAGGGGTTAAAGTGACACACAGGAGAAGATGCATTTTGTTATGGGAGGGGGCGGGGGGAGCAAAATGCATCTTTTTCACAAAAAGCACAAAATCCTTGCACCGGTCCTGTACAGAGCCTTTTTATACCATTTTATTAACAATACTTTAATCAGTTAGGAAAAGAGTCAATCGAATACATGTTCTTGTTTTTCTCCCACACTGCCCAGTTATCGATTTAGTGGATTAATTGAAGTTTAGTTAATTTAGAAATTAATTTAGTGGTTAATTGAAATCAGTGGTTGGAGTTTGGTGGGAGGGAGGGGGAGGGGTGTTACTGGTCTCTATCTAAAGCATTATTTCTTATTTAAACTCCAGTAGGCAAATACAGCATGACATTATTTGAGGGAGGACTACCGGTAATAACCTGCCACTTTGTTTAGACAAAAAAACATGAGAAAAGTATGGAGAACTATGAAAGGAAGAGACATAATTGATTTGTAAGGTGAATTGGAGATTGGGGTTGTCTTGGCAAATAGCTTTATAAAGATGAGTAGGTTTAAGTAAAAAAAAGGTGAGATTTGGATTGACAAAATATTCAGAGAAATTGTTGTATTGAAGAGTGCAAACAGAAGGAAAAAATAGGAAGAAAGTCAGAAACTAGGAGGTAGTAAAAGTGGGGGAAATGTAAAAAAAAAGGTGGCAAAAGTAATGAGACATTAAAAAAGTCTTAAAGGCGGATAAATCTAATTGTATACTGTGAATTATTTTACTTGTTCTGTCACGCACAGACTAGATGCAGCAATCCAAGGTGTTCGCCAAATAACCAAGACCTTCTGAAAAGCCTTTTCTATGAACCAGCCAGAGCCTGGAATAGTGGAAGCATAGGATCATGTCTTTATTGCAACAGAGGAGAAACAGTCAAAACTGGTTCTGAGAGCATAGGCGATAAGATCTTGAATATATAGATGATATCAATGAAAGAGAACAAAAGAAACAGAAAGGAATTTTATCTTGGCCAGCTTAGCATACTCAGTTCTTTGTCTATTCTCCAAACACGAAAGTAGACTCTTCTAATTGAGAGAATTGAGGAAAATTCTCCTCACATTTGGAGTAGGACAACTCCTCACAATCCTGCTGGCCTTGAAAACATTAGTTACAAACAGCGAACGTTTTGTTACAAAATAATTATACTGTTTGGCATTTATACTGCTACGCATACACTTTTTCCTACCAACCCTTCTATTACCTGACAGCAAGCTTATCCAATATCTCAGTTGGATCATACTGATTTGCATTTTAGCATTATATAACATTATTATTATTATTGGTATTTATCTAGCGCCAACTAATTCTGCAGCGCTTTACAATATTATGAAACGGGGGGAAATTTACAATAAATGAGACAATTATACAGTGACACAGGAACAAAAGGTAAATGAGGACCCTGCTCAAACGAACTTACAGTGTAGATGAGGTGGGGTCCAAATACACAACAGGGCAGCAAGGGTGACAGCCACCAAACAAGGTGGAAAAGTAGCAGAGCCGGAGGTGAGAGTGGAATATGGCTGTTTAGGAAAGCAAGAGACAGACTTGGGTAAGTATAGATAAGTTACTCTGGGAGTCCATAAGCATTTCTGAACAGATGTTAAACAATTGAAGACTAGGGGAGAGTCTGATGGGGGAGGGAGGCTGTTCCAAAAGTGAGAAGTCCTGCAAGCGCGAGTTAGCAGTAAGGGTGTGAGCAGCGGACAGAAGAAAGTCACTGGCAGAGTAGATAGGCATATCTATGAATCAGCAAAGAAATGTAAGAGGGGCTAGAGTTGGTTCGAGCTTTATAGGTAAGGGTTAGCATTTTGAATTGACAGCTGTATGATACAGGAAGCCAGTGTAAGGATCAACAGAGGGACAAGGTATGGGAGGAATGACGGGTGAGAAAGATCAGCCTGGTGGCAGCATTCAATTCACGATTGTAGCGGGGCAGTTCTTTTGGGGAGACCAACTAGGATAGAATTACAATAATCCATGCAAGAGATTACCAGAGCATGGACAAGCTCCTTGGCAGCATTTTGCGTGAGAAAGGGGCAGATGCGGGCGATATATATATATTTTTTTTAATTCTTTATTTTTCACGTGCATTGAATAACATAAATGCTTGTAACGCCACGACAGCAGTGACAAGCAGCATAACAGCAAACATTGTCATGGCAAGTAAAAAAGCACATTTTATATATTTATGATAACAGGCTAGGGATATAGTAGTAAACTACAGTAGAGTATCCGGTCTATGTAAGCATGTTTAAAGGGACACTATAGTCACCTGAACAACTTTAGCTTAATGAAGCAGTTTTGGTGTATAGAACATGCCCCTGCAGCCTCACTGCTCAATCCTCTGCCATTTAGGAGTTAAATCCCTTTGTTTATGAACCCTAGTCACACCTCCCTGCATGTGACTTGCACAGCCTTCCATAAACACTTCCTGTAAAGAGAGCCCTATTTAGGCTTTCTTTATTGCAAGTTCTGTTTAATTAAGATTTTCTTATCCCCTGCTATGATAATAGTTTGCTAGACCCTGCAAGAGCCTCTTGTATGTGATTAAAGTTCACTTTAGAGATTGAGATACAATTATTTAAGGTAAATGACATCTGTTTGAAAGTGAAACCAGTTTTTTTTTTTTCATGCAGGTTCTGTCAATCATAGCCAGGGGAGGTGTGGCTAGGGCTGCATAAACAGAAACAAAGTGATTTAACTCCTAAATGACAGTGAATTGAGCAGTGAAATTGCAGGGGAATGATCTATACACTAAATCTGCTTTATTTAGCTAAAGTAATTTAGGTGACTATAGTGTTCCTTTAAGTGGTAGTAGAGAGATTATACAAGCTATGCAGACTAACATAAACATAAATTTGTGTAACCGTGAGAGATCCTACTGTGTGCAAGATTATTCTGTCTGAAGGAGGTTAATACTAGTGAGACATAGAAGTGTGACAGACAGGAGTATATCAGGCGAGTGTGGTGGAGTGACATAGAGCAAAGGCTGAGGAGACAAGGTAAATCATGAGTTATAGCACTTAACAGTTTGCATAGGAGGGTCTGGTGACTTGGGCACAGGAGGACATGTTAAGTCCACGTTCAGCCGACTCCTGATATTGGGAAGCGCTAGAAATCTGCGAGGCAGTCCCTCAGGGCCTTAAACACATGTAGAGGCCAGTATTGCTGAGTGGTCAAAGGGACTCCAGGTTCGGTCTGTATCGACACCTTTCTCTGAATCAGTTATTATGTTGCTGCACTTCGCCTTCTGTATGGTCGCCCCTGCAGGGGTCTCCCCTCCTTCAGCGCTGATCGCTCTATGTGGCGGTTTAGTGTATTAGCATGTTATATATTCACAAATGGCTCTCAGACATTGTAGTAAAATAAACTTCTCTTTACTTCAGTACACACACATAATGACATAACACCAAAGAGACTAAACACAATAGAACAAGTGCATAACTTCACTATGCTGCCATCTACTGGAAGGTGGACTGCATAAACCTCAATACATAACACTCCTCCCCCCTAGACCTCAAAGTCTTTGAGATAACTGGGAGGTTTAATATTTCGTCTTGGGCGCCCCAAAACCGTGTTTGGAACTGCTTCACCTGGACCTTCAGTTGTGCCCATCCCTTCTTCCTGTGCTCTGTCAGATGGACCGCACAGAACTGGTTCTTCAATAACAACTCCTGGAGAACTGAGACCTGTATCATCCAGTGGTTCCACATCATTTGGTATCACAGAAAACCCAGTATGACTGGGACCGGCAGCAGGCACAATCTCATCACTCCGTTCCCGAATCTGATCGACATGCCTTCGTAATATTCTACCATCAGGAATTCGTACTTTGTATGACAAAGGTCCTGTGGCCATAAGTACTTTTGCAGGTATCCATTTAGGCCCAGAAACATAGTTCCTGACATAGACATCACTGTCAGGTGCAAATACTCTGACAGTAGAAGCATTATAGTTCTTATTGAATTGCAATTCTTGCTTCTCTTGTAACTCAGTTGTCAAATCAGGATGTAAACGATCCAAACAAGTTTTAAGACGCCGGTTCATAACGAGCTCTGCTGGACTACTACCGGTGCTTGAGCAAGGTGTCACATGTTGTTGCAGAAGGAAATTTGCAAGTCTACGATTCCAATCTCCTTCAATAATTCTCTTTAATGAGTCTTTGGTAGTCTGAACCATACGCTCAGCTTGACCATTTGATGATGGGTGAAATGGTGCAATAGTAACATGTCGAATAAGATTACTTGCCATGAACATTTTGAATTCTGATGAGGTAAATTGTGTTCCATTATCAGACACAATTGTATCTGGCAACCCATGTGTAGCAAACAACCTCCTTAGAATCTTTATGACTGTGACTGAGGTAGCAGATGTAACTGGAACAACTTCTAACCATTTTGAAAAGGAGTCAACAACTAAAAAAAACATCTGTCCGTGAAAAGGGCCAGCAAAATCTATATGTAAACGGGACCAAGGTGACCTAGTCACTTCCCAAGGATGTACTGAGGCTTTAGGTGGAGCATGACGAGTAGATTGGCATGGTACACAGTTCTTCACCCACTTTTCAATAACTTCATCCATTTTAGGCCACCAAACATAACTTCTGGCTAAAGCTTTCATGCGAACTATTCCAGGATGTCCTTCATGAAGAGCATGCAATACTCGAGCTTGTCCTGCATTTGGAATTACCACTCTGTTTCCCCATAATAGGCACCCTTTATAGGCAGATAGTTCATGTTGGCGCACTACAAATGGTTTGAACTTGTCTTCCACTTTTGATTTTGGCCACCCCCTCCAAACCCAGTTGAGCACACGGGACAGCAAAGGATCCTTGGCAGACATACAAGCAATGTCACTTGCATGTAACGGAGGGTTTGGAATGGATTCCAACATGAGGACCTCAGACATAGGAGGAACAAGGAAGTCAGGAGAAGGCAAAGGTAATCGGCTTAATCCATCAGCATGTGTGATATCCTTGCCAGGACGATACTTGAACTCACAATCATAGGCATTCAGCAAAAGGGACCACCTGAGCATGCGTGGTGAAATTATTTGAGGAGTGGGAGTATTGCTGGTGAACAGACCCAGTAAAGGTTTATGATCTGTTATAATAGTAAACCTCCGCCCATACAAATAGTCATGAAACTTTTTTACACCGGACACAATAGCTAAAATCTCCTTGTCAATTTGGGCGTAATTCCTCTCTGTAGTAGATAAAGTCCGTGAATAAAATGCAATAGGAGCCTCAACCCCATTTCTCAAAGTGTGGCTCAATACAGCCCCTATGCCATACGGAGAAGCATCGCAGGTGAGGTTGAGCGGTTTCTCCAAATCATAGTGTACAAGCAAACTGTCAGAAGACAACAGTTTTTTAGCAGTGCTGAAAGCGGTAGTATGAACGTCAGTCCACTTCCATGGAGCATCTTATTCTAGTAGACGATGCAGAGGTTCAGCAACAGTGGCTTTATCAGGCAGAAAAGAATGGTAAAAATTAAGCAACCCTAGGAAAGCTTGCAGTTCTTGTTTGTTTGTTGGAACCGGAGCTCTATGGATAGCTTCAACCTTAGAATCAGTTGGATGAATGCCCTGTGCGTCAACTCGGTAACCAAGGAAATCCACGCTGCTTACACCAAAAACACACTTTTCTTTTTTAAGTTTTAGACCAGCATCAAGAAAACGTTGTAAAACAAGTTGTAACTGTGCAGCCAATGACTGTATAGAATCTGCTCCAATAAGAACGTCATCAAAATAAGGCACTACACCTGGAAGTCCAGATAAGAGGTCCTCCATTAAATTCTGGAATATGCCAGGAGCAATGGAAACTCCAAACGTCTTGCTCGGAAAGCTCCTTTGTGTGTTATTATCGTTTGTGCATCAGCAGCCTCATCATCCACAGGTAACTGCTGGTAGGCTTGAGCCATATCCAACTTGGCAAATACTTTTCCTTTTGCCAAAGTAGTAAGAATTTGATTAACAGCTGGAATTTGATAGGGATGCTCTTGCAACGCTTTATTTATTGTACATTTGTAGTCAGCACAGATTCTGACATCCCCATTTGGTTTCATGACCGGAACTATGGGTGTACACCACTTTGGGTGTGTTATGGGTTCAAGTATGCCTTGTTCCACAAGACGTGTAATCTCAGCATCTATTTTTGGTCTGAGAGCTAATGCAATTTTGCGAGGCTTCATACGAATTGGGGGTACTTTTGAATCTAATACAAAATAAACAGGAGGGCCTTTAAACATGCCAAGACCTTCTTCAAAGACTGCACTAAATTTATCAATCACATTCTGTAGAATATCTGTGGATACATTATTAACTCCAGTTAATGAAATTCCTAAGGGTTCAAACCACTCTCTACCTAGCAAACTTGCTCTTTGTCCCTTAGTAATTATTAAACGTAAATGTCCTCTGAATTTACCATATTTTACTGGTATAAAACAAACCCCTTTAACATCCACAGCCTGTTTGTTGTAGTCCACGAGATGAATATCACAAGGTACTATTGAAGGAGAATTATGAGGCCATAACAATGTAAATGTCTCTTCTGAAATCAAAGAATATGCGCACCCAGAATCTACTTCCATTTTGCACGGAACATCTTGAAGCACAATTTCAGTGTAAATCTTCAGTCCTGATGGTGAATTTTCCACTTTATTCACATAGTCATTTGAGTAAACACCTGCAGTCATTTCACTATCTGAAACGGTTTGTGGAGTATTAAAAGAGTGCGCTGTGGTTTGTATTTTATTCACATTCTTATATTTGGTCTGAATTCCACTGGCTTGACTTTGGCAAACTGTCTGTATGTGACCTGTACGTTTACATGTGTGGCAAACTGCATTTCGAAAACGACATGTATTACGCCTGTGTTTTCCACCGCAACTATAACAAGTTCCTTTAAATGGAGCTGTGACATCAGTATGTGGTGAACAGTGTTTTGATTTAACATCAGTCTTCTTCACTAGATTTACTTCAGGTGAGTTATCTTTGCTGGAGGATTGTATCTCTTTTGAATGGACATATGCAGCCTCATTTGCGAGCGCTTCCTCTTGTGCAATAATAAAAGTTAAATTCTGTCTTGCAAGCAGTCTCCTCTGCAGTGCTTCATCTTGCACCCCACACACAAGCCTGTCCCTTAACAAGGATTCTAAGCTGGTACCAAAATTGCAATTTTCAGACAGCCTGCGCAGTTCTGCAATGTATGCTGCAATGCTTTCACCTGGTTTCTGATTTCTTCTATTGAAATGGAAACGCCTCACTGTTTCAGATGGGGTGGGTGCTAAATGATGTTTTAACAGTGCCAGTATTTCTTCAAATGAGTAGTCTTGTGGTTTAGCAGGAGATATCAGTGAGCGGACAATATCAAATGTTTTGGATCCAATAACACTCAGTAACACAGCTCTCTTATGAATAGCATCCACCACCTTATTAGCTTCCAGGAAAAACACTAACCTGTCAGCATATGAGTCCCATGAGGCTGGATTAGCCAGATCAAATTCCTCCATGTGTCCCAGAGAAGCCATGCTGGAAATATTTGTAGATAAAAGAATTCCAAAAAAAGTTTTACTTCCTCACTCAGGCTGATTTCATTTCCTTTATATATATTCTGCAGTGTCCATTTATTGGAATCCCATCCTCGTCGCCAGTTTAGTGTATTAGCATGTTATATATTCACAAATGGCTCTCAGACATTGTAGTAAAATAAACTTCTCTTTACTTCAGTACACACACATAATGACATAACACCAAAGAGACTAAACACAATAGAACAAGTGCATAACTTCACTATGCTGCCATCTACTGGAAGGTGGACTGCATAAACCTCAATACATAACAGGCGGCGTGCAGGTGTGGGTAGTTTGCTCCTCTTTTTTGGTCGCTGCCGGCGGGCCATTCTCTTAGTGACTCTCGGCCCGGAGGGGTGTTTGTTGCTTGGGACTGGTGCTGGGCGCCCCTGGACGCCTCCGCGCGGTCCGCGGCCATTTTGTGCATTCCGCCTCTGGTCTTGCGCCTGGGGGTCCCATTTGGGGCTCACCACTCTTGCAGCCAGCTTCGCCCAGAAGGCCTCCAGAACAGCATTCAGCCTTGCCGTTAGGCTCCTCTGGGGCTTCGGTCTGCTTTTGGCGGTTAGCCGCTGTGTTTGGCTGTGGTTGGTGAGTGGGTCCGCCATCTCGAGTGTCGGGTTGCCTTCCATGCTCTCGATGTGCTGTCTGTCAGGGACCGTCCCCATATTAGACAGTGGAGTGTGGACCGGGATCTCCCCCCCCCGGTCCAAGGGGGGGGGAATGGGATTCTCTGTGGTCGCATGCCGTTGGAGTCTCTATACGTCGCTTGGGGCCGCATCTTGCTCGGGAGCTCCAGCAAGCTGCGACCGTCTGCCATGCTGGTCGACAGGTTTTAGCAACATACTGGATATGTGAGGCAAAGGTGAACCCAGGATCAAAGATAACACCTAGACAACAAGCTAGCAAGCACCATCAACTTGCAGGGAAAGCGAAGGAGGAGGATCAGCATTATGAGGGGAAAAATAAGAAGCTTAATTTTAGAGAGATTGAGTTTCAGAAAGTGGGAGGACATCCAATCAGATCCAATCCGCGGGAGAGAAATCGGGGGACGAGAGATATATCTGGGTGTCATTGGCATACAGATGGTAGTGGAATCCAAAGGAGTCAATGAGTTTGCCAAGAGAGGCAGTATAAAGAAAGAACAGAAGGGGACCAAGAGCAGATCCTTGGGACTCCAACCGAGACAGGGCGAGAGGAGGAGGTGTCATTGCAAAAGGAGACACTGAATGAACGTTGGGAGAGATAGAAGGAGAGCCACGAGAGGTCACAGGGCTGACGTATTGAAGAGTTTAGAGGAGGAGGACATGATCAACAGTGTCAAAGGCAGCAGAGAGGTCAAGAAGAATTAGTATGGAGTAGTGGCTTTTGGATTTAGATGTGATTAGGTAATTTGTATCTTTAAAAAGAGCAGTATCAGTAGAGTGGAGGGGGCGAAAGCCAGATTGAAGAGGATCGAGGAGGGAGTTGGAATTTATGAAGTGAGTCATACGGGTAAAGATAAGTCTTTCTAGAAGTTTTGAGGAAAAAGGAAGCAGGGATATGGGACTATAGTTGGTAGGGAAAGACGGGTTTAGGGATGGCTCTTTTAGGGTGGGTACGACAGTAGCATGCTTAAGGGGATCAGGGACAACACCAGATGAAAGAGAGCAGTTTAGGATGTGTGTTAAGGATGGTAGAAGATATGCGGAGAGAGATCTGATAAAATGGGAAGGTACTGGATCAAGCGGACAGGTGGTAGGACGAGAGGGGAGGGAAAGCAAAGCCACCTCCTATTCTGTAGCTGGAGAGAGGACCTGTAGGGTAGGAAAGGTACTGTCCATGTGTGGTTGCGAGAGGGAGGAGCAAAGGGGGGGGAGAATTATTTCCTTAACTGTTCAATCTTGTCAGTAAAGTAGCATGCAAGTCTGAAAGGTCAGTTTGAAGAGTGGCTTGAGGTGGGCAAAGGAGACAGTTGAAGGTATTAAAGAGACGCCTGGGATTGCGTGAGCATGAACTAACAAGAGAGGAAAAGTAGGATTATTTAGCAAGGGTGAGGGCTGTGCTATATGAACAAAAAATACATTTATAATGGAGGAAGTCTGACAAGGTGCGAGCCTTGGAAATAGAGTGTTGTGGAGCTTAGAGATAGTGCATGCATTAGAAAAGATAAGATCAAGGGTATTGCACGCTACATGTGTGGGAGTATTTACCCACTGTGATAGGCAAAGGAAGGAGTTTGGAAGCTACTGAGGTCAGGGGTGAGTTAATGGGAATGTTGAAATCTCAGAGAATTAGGGAAAGGATATTACTTGAAAGGAAGTAGGGAAGCCGGGCAGAAAAATGGTCAAGGAACAGACTAGGGAAACTGGGGAGGGGAGTGTGGGGGGGGGGGGGGAGGGTTGGATGACAGCTATGTTTACAGAGATAGGTTTGAACAGACAAATTGAGTGAATTTCAAAGCTACAGAAAGTTAGGGAAGGGGGGTTGGGCAGAGTTTTAAGGGAGCACTGGGGTGAAAGCAGAAATCCTACGCCGCCAAAGGATAGTGAACAGGGGTAGCAGTGTCAGAGGGAGAGAACCATGTTTCATTTAGTGCAAGTAGGTTTAGGGAGTGTGAGCTGAATAGGTCATGGATGCAAATTGATTTAACGGTGCTGCACACAGTGCGTGCATTCCAGAGGGCAGCTTTAAAGGAGGAATTATAGTGAGAGTTACATGGCATGGATAAGAGATTGATGTGGTTTCTAGTGTTAGCACCAGGAGGCTTAGTAGAGGAGGAACCAGGGTTTGGAGAGACATCACCAGCTGCCAGGAGCAGTAGGATGGAAAGGGAGAGAAGGTGGGAGTAAGATTTAAATGTTTTGGGTTAGAGCTTGTATTTAGGGGATTTAGGAGGAGTTTGTGGAGAAAGGCTGGATAGATATGAGTAAAGTGCCAGTGATGAATACAGAGATGGGGGAAGTAGAGAGAGAGCAATGAAGATGGTGTCAGCAGGAACAGGTAAGTAAATGATAGTGAGATTTTAATAATGAGGGAAATGAGGGAGAAAGTGAAAAATAAAAGGGAGAACTTTATTAGGAGAATAGGTGCTGTATTTTTAAGATATGGAGAATTGAGCTGTAAAAATCATAGGTGAGGTTAGGAGGGTTAAATGATCATCCAGAAATGCTACCTCTGCTTAAGGCTGTTCCTGCGGCGCTTGGTACTGTGAGTAGCTATTTCAATGCTTTATGGGGCCAAGCTATAAGAGAGAATCTAGGGTTAGATAAGACAGATTGTGAATGGGGAAGCATTGAGGTGTTAAAAACAAATCAAGGAAAAAGCAGATGAGAAAGAATTTAAATTTAAGGATATGAGGGAATGGCAGAGATCAGATACGTCAAAGTCATAAATATGGAACATCTTAGATTAACAATGCTTTGAGTGAAAAAACACTAACAAAAACAAACATTTAACAAGAGTTAAGGATGAAGAGTGCAATAGTCATCAAGTATGCAGTAATACTGTAGGGTACTGTGAGTTCTGTGAGTAACTGTTGAAATGCTGTATGGGCACTGCCATCTTATTCAGTCTGCTCCTCTTCAGCTTCCGTTGTTTCAGCGCCGGGAGCCAACGTTATTGCTGTACTCTCACACATGCGCAAGAATACAGAATTGAGGCCTATTAAGGAATCCCCCATAGACACAGCCAATTCCCTGCATCTGTCTCTGGTGATGGCTGTCTGGGTTGATGCTTAGGCTCTAAGAAAGGGTCTAAGAAAGTCAAGTGGAGGAGAAATACAAAGACAAAGCCGTCCATACTTTGTCTCATTACATCTTTTGACCGCTTTAAACTAGTAATTCACTTTTAATTCATTTGAATTCTCCCTTTTAGTGACTAACTATGTCAGTGTTAACAGCTCCCACCTGATATCAGTGGCACAATGTTTAATTTGCCGAGTGGTAAAACAGAAAAACTCGAGCTGCGATATAAAATACAGACTGTTTAAACATTGCCCAAACTTGTCAGGTAAGGTTTTTGAACTTTTTGTTTACACAATCAGAAATGACCTTGGCCTATCTTTGCCAACGTTGATTTCTTAGAAAGAAAAGTTACTCAGTGAGATAAATCAGTTTAACAGTGTTGGCAAAAAAAAAAATCATGATCATACAGAATTTGTATTTTTCCACCCAGCAAATAATTAAAACACTTTTACAGTATGCTACGGAGAGAAAGGCTATGATGTCTTATACCCAATGAATTATGTACACTCTATGCCTGGTTTACCTATTAATAATTAGAAAAAGTATTAGAATAATTCCAGTTGTAAAACAGCTAAAATAGTTTAAAAAATATATATATATTATTAGAGCAATAACTTTTATTGTTATTATTATTGTTTATAAAGCACTAACAAATTCCACAGCGCTGTACAATGGGTGGAAGAACAGAGAGGTTGTGAGCTCTGCTCAATGAGCTTATGTCAAGATTACAGAATGATCCAGCACATAGAATTGTGTAACACAGAGGACTGATAGGTAACGTATACCGGACCTTAGAACGGCCGGACTAACATACCAAAGAATAGTCAGGAATAGCCAAGGTCAAGGGAAACAGAAAGAGACACAACGATAAGGAAAAACCAGGAGTCAGGGATGCCAGAAAACAGGGAAGTCAAAAACAATGCCAAAGTCAAAAAAACATAATAACCAGAATCAATAACGCACTCTCGGACAACCACAAGGGAAACCACGACAGGGCACTGAGCAGGATGAGAACTGGGCCTAAATACCCCTCCTCTAGATCTGATAGGCTGTAACCGGCCTTTGACCCCAATGCAGTTACCAGGTTCCCATTTGCATAATTGCTGCTCAGCATTAACCCTTCTGTGGATTTGGTTGCTGCTCGGCACAACTTTTCCTGTGTGGACAGTAAATGTCATTAACCACATTTTTATAAGCGGATGAATATGTGACAGCTTACATGCTAGAGGGAGTGGGGTATAGTGACACAAAAGGTAAGGATAGGAGTAGAAAAATAGGTTGCTAGAAATATATTCATTGAGGGCTTAGAGCGTTTTTTGTTTTTTTAAAGTGACCATGTAAAAAGTGGACTATATCGATGTATAAACATATAAATACATACATATAATGATGCAGATTCTTTTGAAGAGTACATTTTAACAGCAAAAAACAGAGAAACAAATAATAGTGCAATATGTCATATACAAATAGGCAATACATAAGAAAAGCCGAGAGAACACTCACACTTTAAAGAGCTATTGAGTGCTCTGCTATATTGTATGTGGACGATACAATCCCCATCTAAGGATTAGGATGTAGTCAGTAAGGGTTAATAGTCTCAGCATCGGGTAGGTAGTTGAATATGTGGAAGAAAGAGAGACACAATAGTGCAATATGTAAGCAGATAATAAATAAAATTTAAGAATATCCTACTTACACAAACCAGAGCAATGACCTGCTCTGGTGGTATGAAGCGTTGGTAGAATAATCCCCACAATGGATTTGCAGGAAACACAGGTAGTCAAATATAATAAAATAAAATATCCAGGTTCTGGGTAAAAAAAAGTAATTTTATTTAACCCCTTAAGGACGGCAGACGTGCTGTGCCGTCCTTGGGGACCCGGCTCTAAGCGTCGCATAGCGGCATAGCATGTCCACGTTGTTGAGGGGACTTACCTGCTTGCCAGCGGAGGATCGCGATGGGGGACTTACCTGGTATCCCAGGGAGTCCCCCTGCTGCTGATCCGGCCCTCCTGGGTCAGGGGGAGTGCCTGGAATTACAGGCAGTCCCCCTGCTGCATGAAATAAAGAAAAATAAAGTTTAAACATAGTTTAGAATTAAATAATATATACTTAGATCATAGTGTAATTTTGTTCTAGATGTGTTTTGATATATATATATTTATTGATATCAAAATACACTTAGAATGAAATAATATATATATATCTATATACATAAATATATATGTATATATCACAATATAGATAGAAATAATTTGAAAAAATTATGTTTTACATGTGAGACATCGCTGATTACAAATATGTGTATTTTATTGCCGTAAAAGGAAACAGTATTATGACATTCACAGTTAAAATATCATGCAGAACTAAAAAAAAAAAAAAAAAAAAACATTTCTTAATTTCTAATTTTTAAAATATTTTATTCATATTAAATTATGTTTCATAACTAAATATTTGATGTTAAGTGAAAGCCCTATTTCTCCTGAATAAAATGATATATAATAAGTGTGGGTGCACTTAAAGGATCACTATAGTGTCAGGAAAACAAAGCGGTTAATACCCCTTCAGCGGCTTAGCTTATTGCAGCGCCGGGCTCCCTCGGCGCTGGTGACCTCTCCTCCCACTCCGACGTCAGCTCCCCCGTCCGACATCACAGAAGCCGAATGCGCATGCGCGGCAAGTGCCGCACGCGCATTCAAAGTGTCCATAGGAAAACATTTCTCAATGCTTTCCTATGTACGCTCTGCGCGATGGAGGCATAATATGCCTCCAGCGTCGCAGATGCGCATCTAGTGGCTGTCCGGAAGACAGCCACTAGAGGCTGGATTAACCCCAAATGTAAACATCACAGTTTCTCTGAAACTGCTATGTTTGCATCTGAAGGGTTAAAACCTGAGGGACCTGGCACCCAGACCACTTCATTAAACTGAAGTGGTCTGGGTGACTATAGTGTCCCTTTAATACGAAAGAGGTGAAATACGGTTGAACAGACATATAGTCAAATTCCAAGTTTTGTTTCCGTTTTATTTTGATCAAAACGTGTACATTTGGCTCAGTCCTTAAGGGGTTAAACAAATATATTAAAAGCAAAAGTAAATAAAAAACAAGATAAATAATTACAAATAAAGCCAATACCAGTCACATGGAGCACAACACTTGATGCATTTTGCCTGTAGCTTAATCAAAGACGTTTGATAAAGCTACAGGCAAAAGAGTCAAGTGTTTTACTGAATCTGTGCACTCATGCATGGGTGCACCAGCTTGTGCATGTGTGCATGTCTATTCTGAAGTCTGCGCAGACTCTTGGAGGTCTGAAGTAGAACGCACCAGCTACTTCCATTAGCTATGGGGAACTGTTGGAAAAAGGAAGCACACCTCCCTGGCCAGGGTGTTCCACAATTTAATTATATAAGTGTCGATTTCTTATAGAAATCGGCACTTTTATAAACTGGGATTAACATAGACTACTCCTCACCCATGAAGCACTTCAGCAAGCAGACGTGCTTTTTAGGTGTTGAGTGGTCCTTTAACTCATGTATAATCACAGTAAGTAGAATGCTGCCTATTCATTGGTGTCAAAAACTTAAAATATATTCACTGTTCAACGAAAACCCCCAGAGGTACATAATGGCAAGAATTATGTTTTTGTGATCATGGCCGCAAAACCACAAATGTGTAAAACTGGAAGGTATAATTTATTCTTAATTTGTTTTATGTGAGCAATTTTGTGATGAGCAAAGGGTTTGAACTGTTTTCCAGCTGACTACTTTCACGATGACGAAGTTAATTCCATCATTAAGTTGGCACACAACATATTTAGCTCTGCATAAATGTTTTGTCATTTATCTCATTAAAAATATTTACCGTGCATGTAGTTAATTAAACCGGAAAGAGTAATCATTACATACGTACTTTTATATTTTTCAAGTTAAAATCACAATAGACGTTCATCGGAATACGCTGTTTAATTCTGTGTTCAATTAACAAAGTCTTGTGTATGTCTAGACAGGTTTGTTAGAAATTAGCTATACTAGTTACAGTTCAACAGACGGTTATTTTTAAAATGATAACGTTGACAAAACATTCATTCTTGGAGACTAAAAATAGGTAAGTGAATGACAAACACTTATTAACCTTTGATGGTCAGAGAGAGTTCGTTTTATAACATTTGATATATATAAAAAGTTGAGGCATCATCATTTGTCTGGGACAAAGTATAAAGTACATGTAAGTATAAAGGAACAGCAAATATTAACCCCTTAAGACCGCAGCCAAATGTACAAGTTGTGATCCAAAAAAAATGTAAACAAACCACAGAATTTTACTATATGTCTGTTCAACAATAATTTACCTCTTTCATACTAAGTGCACCCACACTTATTATATATCATTTTGTTCAGGGGAAACAGGGCTTTCATTTAATATCAAACATTCATGTATGGAACTCCATTTTATATGAATAAAATCTAAAAAACTTGAAAAAATTATGAAATCTTGTTATTTTTCAATTTCAGCATGGCAATTTAACTGTTAATGTCAGAATACTATTCGGTTTTCCTGCAATAAAACATACATATTTGTATTCAGAAATGTCTCACGAGTAAAACAGTACCCCCCATGTATAGGTTTTATGGGGTTTTGGAAAGTTACAGGGTCAAATATACGACTTGTCCATTATTTTATTTTCTGCATAGAAATTTGACAGATTGGTTTGAGTGACCTAGGTTGCCTTTTAGACCGTATGGCAGCCCAGAAATGAAAATTACCCCCATCATGGCATACCATTTGAAAAAGTAGACATCCCAGGGTATTCAAAATGGGGTATGGCCAGTCTTTTGTAGTAGCCACTTGGGCACAAACCCTAGCCAAAGTTAGCGGTTTTTTTTGTGTTTTCTTTTTTTTACATAAAATCTGTACTTTCACTGATAATATTATTGTTAGTATATAGTTTACTGCCCTGAAACACTCCTAGTTCTGCTCAGTGATGTCTCACGAGCGCCATGGTACCCCCCATGTATAGGTTTTATGGGGTTTTGGAAAGTTTCAGGGTCATATATACGGCTTATCCATTTATGCTTTTTCACCTTGAAATTTGTCAGATTAGTTTGCAGTGTCCAGGCTGCCTTTGAGACCGTATGGCAGCCAAGAAATGAAAATTACCCCCATCATGGCATACCATTTGAAAAAGTAGACATCCCAGGGTATTCAAAATGGGGTATGCCCAGTCTTTTCTAGTAGCCACTTGGGCACAAACCCTAGCCAAATTTAGTGTTTGTTTTTTTTTTTTGCATTTTTCACATAAAATCTGTACTTTCACTGATAATATTATTGTTAGTATATAGTTTACTGCCCTGAAACACTCCTAGTTCTGCTCAGTGAGGTCTCACGAGCGCCATGGTACCCCCCATGTATAGGTTTTATGGGGTTTTGAAAAGTTTCAGGGTCATATATACGGCTTATCCATTTATGCTTTTTCACCTTGAAATTTGTCAGATTAGTTTGCAGTGTCCAGGCTGCCTTTGAGACCGTATGGCAGCCAAGAAATGAAAATTACCCCCATCATGGCATACCATTTGAAAAAGTAGACATCCCAGGGTATTCAAAATGGGGTATGCCCAGTCTTTTGTAGTAGCCACTTGAGCACAAACCCTAGCCAAATTTAGTGTTTGGTTTTTTTTTTTGCATTTTTCACATAAAATCTGTACTTTCACTGATAATATTATTGTTAGTATATAGTTTACTGCCCTGAAACACTCCTAGTTCTGCTCAGTGAGGTCTCACGAGCGCCATGGTACCCCCCATGTATAGGTTTTATGGGGTTTTGGAAAGTTTCAGGGTCATATATACGGCTTATCCATTTATGCTTTTTCACCTTGAAATTTGTCAGATTAGTTTGCAGTGTCCAGGCTGCCTTTGAGACCGTATGGCAGCCAAGAAATGAAAATTACCCCCATCATGGCATACCATTTGAAAAAGTAGACATCCCAGGGTATTCAAAATGGGGTATGCCCAGTCTTTTCTAGTAGCCACTTGGGCACAAACCCTAGCCAAATTTAGTGTTTGTTTTTTTTTTTTGCATTTTTCACATAAAATCTGTACTTTCACTGATAATATTATTGTTAGTATATAGTTTACTGCCCTGAAACACACCTAGTTCTGCTCAGTGAGGTCTCACGAGCGCCATGGTACCCACCATGTATAGGTTTTATGGGGTTTTGAAAAGTTTCAGGGTCATATATACGGCTTATCCATTTATGCTTTTTCACCTTGAAATTTGTCAGATTAGTTTGCAGTGTCCAGGCTGCCTTTGAGACCGTATGGCAGCCAAGAAATGAAAATTACCCCCATCATGGCATACCATTTGAAAAAGTAGACATCCCAGGGTATTCAAAATGGGGTATGCCCAGTCTTTTCTAGTAGCCACTTGGGCACAAACCCTAGCCAAATTTAGTGTTTTTTTTTTTTGCATTTTTCACATAAAATCTGTACTTTCACTGATAATATTATTGTTAGTATATAGTTTACTGCCCTGAAACACTCCTAGTTCTGCTCAGTGAGGTCTCACGAGCGCCATGGTACCCCCCATGTATAGATTTTATGGTGTTTTGGAAAGTTACACGGTCATATATACGGCTTATCCATTTAGGCTTTATTACATTGAAATTTGGCAAAGTGATTTTCTGGGCCTATATCGCATTTGAGAGAGCATGGCAGCCTGGGTAATAACATTTCCACTATTATGGCATACCATTTTCAAAAGTAGGCAACCCAGAGTATAAGAAATGGTGCATTGCAAGATGTTTGGTCTAACCACTTTATCAGAAATGAAGGGCCCACATAGGGGTTATAGCTTTATTTGTGCTTTTTCACGCACATGAACTCCATTTTCACAGGACATTTCATATTCCTGATATGAGTTATTGCAACAAAGCCTCACTATTTGTATTTAACATTGTCTCCTGAATGTAACAGTACCCCCATGTACTAGATTCTCTGTTTTGGGGGGGAAGTCATGGGGACAAAAATATTAGATGTCCTTTTCAAAGTTGGCAATTTAACAAAGTGATTTTCTGGGTCTATCTCGCCTTTGAGAGAGCATGGCAGCCTGGGTAATAACATTCCCACCGTTATGGCAAACCATTTTCAAAAGTAGGCACCCCAGAGTATAACAAATGGCATAATTTGAGATGTTAGGTCTAGCCATTTTAACAGAAATGCTGGGCCCATGTAGCGATTTCTACTTTGATTTTTGTCTTTTTAATCAGATAAATAGCATTTTCACTGGAAATGTCATAATACAGATATTAGTTAGTGCACTAGAGACTTGGTATTTTGATTTAACACTGTCTTCTGAATATAACGGTACCCCCACGTACTATTATTTCAGATTTTACTGATAAGTCACAGGGCGAAATATATTAGATGCCCTTTCAGCTTGTAAGTTTGCCAATATTTTTTTTCTGGGCCTATGTAGCTTTTCAGAGAGTATGGCAGCCTGGGTAATAACATTCCCACCGTTATGGCAAACCATTTTCAAAAGTAGGCACCCCAGAGTATAACAAATGGCATAATTTGAGATGTTAGGTCTAGCCATTTTAACAGAAATGCTGGGCCCATGTAGTGATTTCTACTTTGATTTTTGTCTTTTTAATCAGATAAATAGCATTTTCACTGGAAATGTCATAATCCTGATATTAGTTAGTGCACTAGAGACTTAGTATTTTGATTTAACACTGTCTTTTGAATATAACAGTACCTACATGTACCATGTTTCCAGGTTTTTATTATATCACATGAATAGAACAGTACCCCACATACACTTTGATCTGAAGGCAGAGAGAGGCAGATAGATCTTTGATATCACATAGAGAGTCACTGTGCGAAAAGTTTGAGAAGTAAAAAAAACGAAAAAAAAAAACTATTTTTTGTAACCCTTTCAGTGCTAATCACAGCATTAACCCTGTGATCAGTTTTTTATTGGGAAGTCACATTTCAAGTACTACAAATGTAGTATTTTGAGTTGTTTGGTGTAGCCACTTTAGAATGGCTAGCGTAAACAGGGACAGGCCAAGGTCAGGGGAATCCAGAATTCAGAGTAGTCGGTAAAACAAGCCAATGGGTCGGTACAGGCAGATAACAAAGCGTAGTCAGGACAAGCCGAGGTCAGAAATCCAGGTAAATCAAGCAAACAAACTGCCAAAGTCCCATACAGAGTGATTCAGAAATTCAGCTCTGTATGGTAGACTTTGAAACAGTCTGTTATGCAGAGGGCGGGTAGAGATGGGCAGGTTGGACAATAAAAACTGGAGTCCTTTCGGACTCCTTTCTTGTAGCAAACACGGCACTTTTTTTGGGGAGCTTTTTTACTAGGGGTGGATGGGATTCGGGAAGGGAAGTGCTTGCCACAAAGTCTTTGGAGATCTCCTGATTCCAAAGTGGGATTGGGGGGCTGGGTAAATAACATACGGGACAAAATGCTTAATGTGAATTCGAGGAAAGGGCAGGGCCTACCTATGACCTCTTTTGTATAGAGGACATAGGCATTGAAAATTGCAATCTGGCTCACGTAGATTGCAATTTTCTTGTACCAGGTCCTAGTTTTTCGGTTCACCAGATAGGGCTGTATGCATTGGTCAGCCAAGTCTACTCCCCCCATAAACTTGCTGTAGTCTACAATGCACTTCGGCTTTTCCAGATGCTCAGTGCTACCTCTCACAGACACTGGCACTGTACTTTCGTCATGCATCGTAGACAGCATGTATACATCTTTCCTATCTCTGAAGCGAAGAGCAAGCAACTCATCCTGGCGGAGAGCTGAAGAGGAACCTCTACTGCTTCTGCCACTTGCCAGGGCTTGGGGGAAACCCCTGCGATTCTTCCTCACTGTGCCACAGGCTAGGGTTTCAAAACAATATAAATTTTTAAATAATTCTATACTGGTATAATAATTGTCAACCCATAGCCTATATCCCTTATTCAACAAGGGAAGGATTAGATCCCAAACAATCTTGCCACTTGTACCCACAGAATCAGGGCATCCTGGTGGGTCAAGATGGCTATCCTTCCCCTGGTAAATGCGAAACGCCCATGTGTAACCAGTACAGGATTCACATAATTTATAAAATTTAACGCCATATCGGGACCGCTTCGATGGAATATATTGCTTAAATAGCAGTCGACCTTTAAATTTCATAAGGGACTCGTCAATTGAAATATCTTTATCGGGGACATAATTTTCAGAAAATTTGTCTGACAGGAGTTGAATAAAGGGCCGAATTTTATATAGCCTGTCAAACAGTGGGTCGTTTCTAGGGGGACACAGCGAGTTATCATTAAAATGAAGGAATCGCAGCAGTTGCAGGTAGCGATCCCTCAACATAACCTCAGGGAAAAGAGGTGTAGCCAGGATACGTTGCTTGCTCCAGTAGGACCTGATACTGGGCTTTTTTACAATACCCATCATTAGGGTTAAAGCCCAAAACCGCTTCATCTCTGCGACATCCGTGGGTCTCCACATATTCCTGCGACCATGATGGGACCCCGGATGTGCAGAGAGATACTGCATAGCAAACAAATTCGTTTGCTGAGCCATGAGCTCAAATATATCGTCTGACATAAAGAGCTCAAAAAAACGAATTGGCTCGCAGTCGTCCACTGTTACAGTGATGCCAGGTGTAACAGTGAACGGCGGTATTTCTGGGGCCATCATATTTGGAGGCACCCAGTCTCCGCCTGGCATTGGGCTTGCTGAGCGTCCTCTTGTGAGTGGTGGTGGGGCACCATCACTTGAGGTCTCACTCAGAGGCTCAATGTCAGAGGCAGTGATAGTGTCACTGTCTTGCAGAGTGTCACTATCACTGCCTGCCAGAATGGCATACGCCTCCTCGGCTGAGTAGCGACGTGCCATTCTAGGGGGACAAATTAATTAATTTATATACTAAAGTGGGTAATTAATTATCTACCTGCCTAACACCTACTACCCGCCCTCAAAAAATAATATAAATGTACTGATCACAGTATAGGCAGCTGCAATCAGTACACTGAAAGGGTTATTTTCAGATCTATAAAAATAACCCTAAAAAAAAGTCAGTCTGATCAGAGAGCCCTCTGATCACAGTGATCACTGATACAGTACTGTACAGCAGATAAACTGTACAGTTTAGTGATCACAGCAGCGGGGAAAGGGTTAAGGGAGATTTGGGTTGCTGCGACTGACACAAAGGGTCAAAAAAAATTAGAAATAATTTTTTTGACCCAAAAAAGTTTTTAAAACTGAAAGGGTTATTTTTTGATCTGTAAAAATAACCCTAAAAAAGGTCAGTCTGATCAGAGAGCCCTCTGATCACAGTGATCACTGATACAGTACTGTACAGCAGATATACTGTACAGTATAGTGATCACGGCAGCAGGGAAAGGGTAATGGAGATTTGGGTTGCTGCGACTGACACAAAGGGTCAAAAAAAATTAGAAATAATTTTTTTGACCCAAAAAAGTTTTTAAAACTGAAAGGGTTATTTTTTGATATGTAAAAATAACCCTAAAAAAGGTCAGTCTGATCAGAGAGCCCTCTGATCACAGTGATCACTGATACAGTACTGTACAGCAGATATACTGTACAGTATAGTGATCACGGCAGCGGGGAAAGGGTAATGGAGATTTGGGTTGCTGCGACTGACACAAAGGATCAAAAAAAATTAGAAATAATTTTTTTTTGATCCAAAAAAATAATAATAAATAAATACCCTAATCAGGTTGATCACAGTAATATGCTGTGATCAGCACTGAAAGGGTTAAATAAAATATAAATTTTAAAACTTTGAAAAAAAATGTAAACTTTCTTTTTCCACAGGAGCTGCAAAAACCACGATCTCTCTGCCTCTCTCTCTCAGATCGAAGTGAGGTGAGGAGAGGGGCAGAGACAATGTGTCAGCCAGTGATCTGAGATCATTGGCTGACACATACTAACAGTGATCACAGTGACTGGCTGTCACTGTGATCACCTCCTACAGATCGCGGTAATTGGCCACAGGGGGATGCCTGGGAGGTACAGGCATGCCCCCACCGCGATCTGTAGGGGGCTAATGGCTGCAGTTACATGTGTCAGCCAATGGGCTGACACATAGTAACACTGATCGCACTTACAGGCTATGGCAGCCTGTCAGTGTGATCAGACTGCAGCCTGACAGTTCAGATCGCGGTCACTGACCCCAGGGGGGCTGCCTGGGGGGCCAGGCATGTCCCCCGACCGCGATCTGCTGCAGAAGAATGCGGCCGGCTCCATGTGTCAGCCGATTTCAAATCGGCTGACACATGGTAAATACCGATCGCAGTGACAGCCTGTCACTGCGATCGGAAGCTGCAGACCGCGGTCCCCAGGCACAGGGGGGCTGCCTGGGGGGCCAGGCATGCCCCCCGACCGCGATCTGCAGCGGCCATGTTCCGCCGGCCACGTGGGGCTGAAGACCGCCCAGGACGTACTATGCCATCCTGCGGCGTTTAGAGCCACCAAAATAAGGACGGCATAGTACGTCCTGCGGTCTTAAGGGGTTAAAACTCAAGCTAATAGCTTATCAAGTAAAATAAATGTAATACAATTACGTATAAATATAAGGGAAAAATAAAATGCTTTGAATATAGCACCATCATGCAATATTTTGTTTACTGTTAGAGTATACTTCACAAATGTGTACTTAACGGACAACTGTCAGCAAAATTTTACTCCTCATTTATCAAAAATGTATTACATTTAATGGAACATTACAAAAAAATCAATGGAGGGGTTGTACAGATCACTGGTCAGTGGCAAGTGGATACGTAGAGGGGGACATCCTTGTGTTCCCCCCACTAGTTGTCAGCGGGTGGGGGCTGTTATAACGTCTCTCTAGAACTACCGACTATTGGAGGTGGGTGAGGACCTAATTTTAATATTCAGGGGGAAGGGCCTAATATTAAAACAACCACTCAGAGCACTCTGTAGTCTCAATAGAAGACAATATACGGACAATAGACTAGCTGTTTTAGTTATTCCCAGATCAAGGGAGAAGTGACCAAGAATGAGAATCACAGACGGTTGGAAAGTATTGGGGAGAGGTACAGGAAACAAATCAGTGGGAATACCCCGGGAGGAGAAGAGGGAGATGGAAAGGAAGAGGTGAAGGAGAATGAGAAAGAAGAGAAGGACAAGAGGAGGTGATGGAATAGTTGTGGGCATATCGAGTATTCAGGAGCAACAGAAACAGTGAAGTGGTTATGGGGATGACGATAGGCAAAGTGGACACAAATGAGGTTTTGTAAGAAATATACATACCAGTATTTAATGAAGTAAAATTGATACATATTATCAAAACCAAGAGTATTATTCATGAGGGTACTACGTAGAACACTGCTGACCACCAATGGCTCTCCACTGTTAAAATGTATCATCAATCTTCCATGGGCAGTGTCTTAGGATGGACACGGTTTATGGGTTTCTACCACCCATACATTTAGAGGTTAAACATTAAACAGCCATGCTGTAGATCAGGCTTCCCCAAACACCGGCCCTCCAGATGTTGCTGAACTACAACTCCCATGATTCTCAGCCCATTTATTTCATTCATCGAATCATGGGAGTTGTAGTTCAGCAACATCTGGAGGACCGGAGTTTGGGGAAGCCTGCTGTAGATGATACATATTTCTTTCCTAAATGCTTTCACATAAAGGTCATTACATGGGCAATCACAAAGGAATGCTATGGGTAACATTAATATATAGAAATTCCATTTATAATGGTCTAGTAACCAAATAAACACACACTTAGATAAACAGCAACACTGTGTTGGACAAGGTCACACTGATTAAACTTTTCGATTTTACATCTTTTTTTTTCCTGAAAGCAACTAGGATTTTGTTGTGGCCAAACCCAAATGTTAGCGCACAAGGCCAAGCCAAAGAATTGGCTACATCTCATAAACCAAGCTGTTTTAGCTGACTACATATATATGGATAAAAAAAATATTACTGGAGCCAACACTTCAGTGAGTACTGAATAATCATATCAGTGATGCAGAACTTATATATCTTTTTTTCTTTTCTTATAGTGGCTCCATTTATTTTATAATTAAAATTGAATGAATTATTTTTGTATTCTATGTTTCTTTTTATTTTTTTTTATTTTTTTTGTGCTTAAGTTTGACATGCAAGCGTTTCATGCCCCAACAGCAAGTATAGATATTTCAAGAAGCAAAATACTTTGGCATGTGATTAAACAGCACATTTTTAGATAATAGACAGGCTGAAACAAATAATGTCAGGAAATGAACATTATGGGTGACAGAGACATACTATCTAGGCTGACATTTATGTGGTTGGGTGCTAAGGAGCCTATAAACATTAAATAAAGATAATTGGTAAACTTGCGTGCTCAAGCTAAGAAATGTCTGCAGCAGCAGGGGTAACGTCTGCTAGACAGGTTAACATGGCCGGGGATAAAAGCCTCCAAGGGAGAAATGGACGGACGAACTGCAAATTACCCTAAACAACAACCAATGGAAACAGGCCTGTACCCTCATCCACAAATCTTCTATATCCACACACGAACAAGAATGCAATTACAAAAGACTATCTCGTTGGCACAACACTCCAGTTATTATACACAAATACTATCCAAATACTCCTGACCTATGTTGGAGATGTAATAATCCAAGAGCTAATCATGCACATATCTGGTGGCAATGCCCTATAATACACAAATTCTGGAAGAGAATCCACACGATCATTCAACTAATGTACCGGAAAAACTTTGACTGCATCCCAGAATACTATATCTTCCTTCTTAAACCAAAAGAATTCACTAAACTAGTGTCAGGGTTTCTTTGCTGTTTTAAACAGCAAAACCTTTCTGTTTCAGTGATTGAGTTTGCAGCTGCAATTACTTGAGCTGCTTCTGCTTGTTGCCACGGTTACTCACCTGTGAGTAGTAATCAACCCTGCTGCTAATCAGTTCTGCCTATTTAAGCGGCTAAGCCCAGAACCTCCTTGCCCTTGCGTGGTTTCCTGTTTCCCAGAAGTCTCCTTGTTCCTGTGTTTCCTGTTTGATCCTGGTTCCTGACTCCGGCCTTGTTCCTGACTCCGCTGCTCTCCGTGCTCCTGATCCTGGCTTGTCTGACTACCCGCTCTGGTGACTGACCCCTGCTTGATTCCTGGACTTTGCTTTTGTTTATTATTTGTTATTTATTAATAAAGGTGTGTTTGCATCTACTTCTGTCTCTGTCTGGTTCCTGGTCCCTGACATTACGCAAGGGCCATGAATACAGATGGTACAGGCAAGACACCTATACCTAACCTGCTTACCCAGTGGGACCAGCAGAACCACCATTTGGACCAGTATGCCCATCTGGATCCAGTACCCGGCCAGCCTGCGATTGCGACCGCCTCTGCCTCACTTCCTGTTCTAGCACCGGTTGTAACCTCCAAACCTGTAGCGGCTAGAGAAATGACTGGGTCTGTCCCGCTCCCTCAGCATTTTGGGGGCGACCCAGCACAGTGCAGAGAATTTATAAATCAGGTTAAAGGATACCTTGAAACCCTGCCCCAGGCATTTCCTACAGACAGTGACAAAGTTCACTTCATGATTTCTTTGCTGTCTGAAAAGGCCCTAGCTTGGGCAAAACCTCCCTGGGAGGCGGAGAAGCCTATTATTTACAATTACCCTGAATTTGTTGCATCCTTCAATAGGATTTTTGATATTCCAGCTCGCTCCACCCCTACTGCCGAACTACTCATGTCTAATTCTCAGGGCACAAAAACTATTGTCGAGTATGCCAGTGAATTCCGTACCATGGCAGCAGAGGGTGGCTGGAACAACGAGACTCTTGTGGCTGCCTTTGCACAAGGTCTCTCCGATGTGTTTAAAAATGAGATTGCAGCCAGAGAATTACCTAAAGATCTCGAGGAACTGATATCATTTGTCACCCTCATTGATATCAGACTCCGAGAGAGATCCTTATCCAAGGAGCGCCTGCGGAGGCCTCTTGTAAATTTGACACCGAGCTTTTCTTGCCCACCCGAACCTCCCTCACCTCCCTTGCCTCCTGGTCCTGAGTCCTCTGTCTGTGTGGAGCCAAGGCGGTTAGGCTTCTCACGCCTCTCGGCCGAGGAGAGAGCCTTTAGGAGGAGGGAGGGCCTGTGCCTATACTGCGGACACCACGGTCACATGTTAAAGTTTTGCCCGATCCGTCCGGCAAAGGGTCCGTACCCAAGATACTGTCAGGGGCAGATCTTGGGTGGTCTTTCTGCAGACCCAGAGATATGTGTGCACAAACCCTTGGTGCCTGTTATCCTCTCCTGGTCTGATTCATCCATTGAAACCCGGGCGTTACTTGATTCTGGGGCCGCAGGCTTGTTTATAGATTGTGCATTTGCAGCAAAGCACTCTATACCCTTACAGTCTCGCAACTCCCCACTAGCCTTCGAAGCCATCGATGGCAGACCAATACAGCCAACCCACGTGACCCAAGAAACCGTGCCCATATCTCTGGCTGTAGGGGCTCTACATCATGAGACGACCCAATTCCAGGTCATTTCCTCTCCATATTACCAGGTTGTTTTGGGATACCCTTGGTTACAGAAGCATAACCCCACAATTGATTGGCGCAAAGCTGAGATATTATCATGGTCCCAGCAATGCACATTGTCCTGTCTCCAGAAACCGGTCAAAGTTTTGGGCGCATGCTCTGCCTCTTCCTTACCCGCTGAGTACCAAGAATTCCAAGATGTATTTGACAAGGGTCAAGCCAGCGTTCTGCCACCACACCGTCCGTATGACTGTGGTATCGAACTCCAACCGGGTACCAATCCTCCCCGGGGCCGGATTTACCCACTGTCTGTAGCAGAAAATCGAGCCATGGAGGAGTATGTTACCGATGCACTGTCTAAGGGTTTTATTCGGAAGTCATCTTCTCCTGCCGGGGCCGGCTTTTTCTTTGTAAAGAAAAAAGATGGCGAGTTGAGACCCTGTATCGACTATAGGGGTCTCAATCGCATTACTATTAAGAATGCCTACCCCATTCCATTAATCACGGAATTATTTGACCGCCTCAAGGGAGCAACGGTCTTCACCAAACTTGATCTGAGAGGGGCATATAATCTCGTCCGGATAAAAGAGGACCACGAATGGAAAACCGCATTTAACACCAGGAGCGGCCATTACGAATACCTAGTAATGCCCTTTGGTCTTTGCAATGCTCCGGCGGTTTTCCAAGAATTTATAAATGACGTCCTGCGAGATATGCTGCAGCAATGTGTGGTGGTGTATCTTGATGATATTCTGATCCATTCCACATCTCTCGAGAACCATCACGCAGACGTTTCTCGTGTTCTACAGAGACTTCGAGAAAATAGTCTGTTCTGCAAATTGGAGAAATGTGAGTTTCACTGCAAACAGGTTACATTCTTGGGATATGTTATCTCAGATACTGGATTCTCTATGGATCCGGAGAAACTTTCGGCTGTACTTAAATGGCCTCGACCTACGGGTCTTCGCTCTATACAACGGTTTCTGGGCTTCGCCAATTATTATCGGAAGTTCATACGCAACTTTTCTTCCTTGGTTAAACCTCTCACGGACATGACCAGGAGAGATGCTGATCCACAGCATTGGTCACAGGAAGCTATTACTGCCTTTGAGTCTCTCAAAGTCGCCTTTGCTGCTGCCCCTATACTGGCACACCCTAACCCTGCCTTACCATTCATTCTTGAGGTCGATGCGTCTGAGACAGGAGTGGGCGCCCTCCTGTCTCAACGTCCTAACCCAGAGAGTTCCAGGCATCCGTGCGGGTATTTCTCGAGGAAATTGAACCCGGCGGAATGCAACTACCAGATTGGTGATAGAGAACTTCTAGCCATAATTTTAGCTCTCAAAGAATGGAGGCACCTTCTTGAGGGTACTTCAGTGCCAATCCTCATACTCACAGACCACAAGAATCTAACATATCTTTCTGAAGCTAAGCGACTTTCCCCCCGGCAAGCTAGATGGGCTCTCTTCCTATCAAGATTCAATTATGTGGTTTCTTACTTGCCCGGTACAAAAAACATCCAGGCTGATGCCTTGTCTCGACAGTTCTCCCCTCCATCTAGAGAGGAGATAACCCCTACTCCTGTGATTCCTCCAGACCATATACTGGCAACCATCCGTACTAACCTCACCTCACCCCTAGGCGAGGAGATTCTGGCTGCACAAAGTAATGCTCCTCCAGAGAAACCTAATGGCCGTTGTTTTGTACCTATTAACCTCCGTACGAAACTATTGAGTACATACCACGACTCCAAAGCAGCTGGACATCCAGGCAAAAACCAGTTAATCTGGTCCGTATCCCGGCAATTTTGGTGGCCTAGTCTCCGTTCAGATGTCACCGCTTTTGTAGCTGCCTGTCCTGTGTGCGCTCAAAACAAAATCCCACGACGCCCTCCAGTGGGTCTCCTGCAAACCATACCTAATGGTGAACGACCCTGGACCCACTTGTCCATGGATTTTATCGTAGATCTTCCGGTCTCTCGTGGCAATACAGTCGTTCTCATGGTTGTTGACCGATTCTCGAAGATGTCGCATTGCATTCCCTTGAAAAAACTACCAACTTCCCAGGAACTTGCAACAATTTTTGGTCGGGAGATCTTTCGTTTGCATGGGTTACCCAAAGTGATAGTCTCAGATAGGGGTAGCCAGTTCGTGTCCAGATTTTGGAGAGCTTTTTGTACGCAAATGGGAATTCAGCTTTCCTTCTCATCGGCCTACCACCCGCAATCCAATGGTGCAGCGGAACGAGCTAACCAAACACTGGAACAGTTTTTGCGTTGCTACATTTCTGACCACCAGAACAACTGGTCTGATCTGCTACCCTGGGCGGAGTTTGCCCACAATAGTGCGATTAATGCCTCCTCCCGGCTATCCCCGTTCCTGGCAAACTATGGGTTTCAACCGTCCATGTTGCCTGATACGTTCTTGCCACAGGAGATACCGGCATTGGAGGGACATCTCAGGGAACTCCGTTCCACTTGGGTGCAGGTTCAGAGTTCTTTGCAACGCGCAATGCAGAACTACAAACTCCAGGCCGACCGCAGACGCCTTCCTGCACCTACCTATCAGGTCGGAGAGAGGGTCTGGCTGTCTTCCCGCAACCTACGCCTCCGTGTTCCCTCACAAAAACTGGCACCCCGATACGTTGGGCCATTTCGTATACTTCGAAGGGTTAACCCTGTAGCTTACGCACTTGACCTTCCTGCTAACATGCGCATCTCAAATGTTTTCCATGTTTCCCTCTTGAAACCGTTGGTTTGTAATCGCTACACCAACTCAGTGCCACGTCCACGTCCTGTTCTGATTGACAATCATGAGGAATATGAAATACGCAGCATCATTGACTCACGGGTCTTCAGAGGACAGATCCAATACTTGGTGCACTGGAAAGGATACGGTCCAGAGGAACGCTCCTGGGTTCCAGCCTCTGATGTCCATGCACCATCCCTCCTTCGTTCCTATCACGCCCGCTTCCCCATGAAGCCCGGACCCACCAACAGAGATGGGGGGAATCGTTGAGGGGGAGGTACTGTCAGGGTTTCTTTGCTGTTTTAAACAGCAAAACCTTTCTGTTTCAGTGATTGAGTTTGCAACTGCAATTACTTGAGCTGCTTCTGCTTGTTGCCACGGTTACTCACCTGTGAGTAGTAATCAACCCTGCTGCTAATCAGTTCTGCCTATTTAAGCAGCTAAGCCCAGAACCTTCTTGCCCTTGCGTGGTTTCCTGTTTCCCAGAAGTCTCCTTGTTCCTGTGTTTCCTGTTTGATCCTGGTTCCTGACTCCGGCCTTGTTCCTGACTCCGCTGCTCTCCGTGCTCCTGATCCTGGCTTGTCTGACTACCCGCTCTGGTGACTGACCCCTGCTTGATTCCTGGACTTTGCTTTTGTTTATTATTTGTTATTTATTAATAAAGGTGTGTTTGCATCTACTTCTGCCTCTGTCTGGTTCCTGGTCCCTGACAACTAGACCACGCTTTGTTCTGTCACCTCGTAATGGCAGCCTCACAACTCCTCCCTAAATATTGGAAACAACCCCAGCCTCCTTCAACTCGGGAGTGGGTACTGAGAGTTGAGGAAATCAAATTGATGGAAGAAATTACATCAGCTAAACTAGGGAAACTTACTAAATTCTGTTCTGTATGGAATCATTGGAATTCATATAACAGCAAGTATCTCCATCCTACCAAATAAAAAGTCATATCTGGGAGGAATACTACTAGCTTACCGGTGCCCGAACCCAGCTCACATCCCCCGGTATATATGAAATCAACATCATTGGCCAATTGGAACCGGCTCTCCCATCGAGATCTGTCAACCGGAACTCTACACTGGTTTAAGAGAATAGAACAATTTAAAACGTTAACCACAATTACATTTATCTAGCCACTTAACAAGACAATCATCACCAGTCCAACACGATACTCTCACTACATACTAACTTACCCTATTCACTTCCTTTATCCTTTACATACAATAACCACTGCAAAAAAAGACTTGGTCTTCCAATCCCTCCAATCCCTTCACCTTCCCGATCCATTTCTCTCACTTAATTATTCATAGAAATAGGTTATCAAGAGGTTAAACAGAAATAATATACTTCATATTCTCATCACGATCGCGCAAACTCCTAAATTTAGGAAATTGCTTACTCTTTACTTCTCACAGGCTGTTATAAAACCAAGAATTTGGTCCACAGATACAACAGACTGCTAATAAGACCAAATGTAACTATGGATAAGCCTATTGTTTCCTGTGAGCTTACCATTAACTATTTCTTCGCAGTGTTAGTACGCTTTTGTTTTTTCATTTTCACTGTTAATTACTATATTTTTCATGAAACTCTTACTGATATCTACATACCATCACGATATCTCTCTTTCCATATTGTACTTTTTATATGTTTAAACTGTATAACAATTGTTATATTATTCTTCTTGGAATATGTTGAAATTGAATACTTAGCAACCTGTTAACTCGCTATTTCACAATGTGACATTAAGATATATAAACTATAAAACAATAAAAAGATTAAAAAGAAAAAGCCTCCAAGGGAAGGGTCCCACGTGGGCCCATTTTACAATTTCACGACAGCAGGTACAGAATAAACTGTCGTCATGGGGTAACAGGTTGCTTGAAGGCTTACATAGTAAATAGTAGTATCTTGACCCTCAGTGATGGAGTCTAGTCAATGATTTAGTGTAGTAGGCCTGTCTAGGCTATCATAGCATGGTAACAGGTTAGCAAGACTCAGCGAGGTATAAGGTAGTGCTATGCATGGGCTAACCTGCCAGATGGATTTTGCTTGCATATAAATAAAATTAAGTTAGAAATCCCACTGAGGCTGGGAGCATTGGTATACTGCTGCGCTGCCTTAAAGAGAAATTTGGTTTTTATATAGAGGGAGAGTAAGGATAAGGGAGAGTAAGAACCACACTTCAAGCATTATACACTACCCTAACAGTCTATGTATGGGATCGATCAGCCTATGTCCACTAATGGTAGGCTGCTACCCCTGGGCATCAGGAGTCCACCTTTCTGCATGCACGTGCGCCGCCAGCCCCAAAGTCCTGCGCATTCCTGAGACGTGTCAGCCGGCAAGTAACATAGTCCATGAACCAGACCAGGTCCTCTGGGTCTTCTCGGTGCATGTAAGTGGCGCTGTGATGTGTGACCCTTCTGACAGGGTGATTTGCGAGCGTTGATTCGGTCTTTGCCGGATCGTCGCGCAGTGTAGCAGCGGCGGGATAGGAAGGCAGGTTTGCGGCAGTGTGGTACTGTTTTCCGTCTTGATGCCTGTAGAGACCGCTGGTAATTTGGGTGGTGAGGTGTGAGCACCTCCATGTTGGGCCCCAAACTTGCGTCAGGTCGGTGAGCTGCTGCTTCATACTCAGTCTCCAGTGTCGCAGGTAGGGTACAGTGAGTAGGACTGTATACTAGGCGCCTCCAGAATTCTTGGCAGATCCAATTGAACTTAGCATCAAAGCACTCTCTCCAGGTCTCCGGGCTCTCTTGAGACTTCGGAGGTTGCGGCTCGGTGGCCATCTTGGACTCAGCATGCAGGCTAAGTTCCAGCAGGATACTCGCTGCAGGTATGAGGGTTTCTCCAACGGGGACCGGGATGATGCGGGGCATCAGAAAAGTTGCTGCTTGGCGCGGTGCCCATGTCGGGAGATAGTCCGTCTCTCCCGGCCATTAGGCCGCGTGTCACGCTAGGCTGTATGTGTGGAGTACGGTGTATCTCTGCTGCATGTTTGGAGTATGGTGTATCTCTTCACGAGCCCCCACTCGCTTTAACAGTTAGCCGCCTTCATATTGAGCAGCAAAAACCATGATTATGGCTGATAATAGTCACTTTTAGGCTCAGACGGGCCAGAGCTCTCAGCAAACACGTCTGGCTAGCTAAACTGTCGGACCCCCCCCCCCCCTCACCCTGTATTCTATGTTTCTTAATTCTCTGTATTGGTAAAAGCTATGGCTATTAAACGTAACACTTTAATATGTGTAGATTTTATATATAACTAAATTTAGGACAAGTGTTAGGGCTAAGATTAGTTTAAACTTAGGGTAGCATTGGAAACATATGCCAGTCTGCCCAAGATGGCTGAGAGTTACCCTCCCGAAACAACAGTTACGTTTTTCAGATGCAGCCATTAATTCAACGACTCTCCAGATAATGATATTCTGGGAGAGGAGCTGGGGAGAAAATCCATAGTAGGCAATGCTTTGGAAAACTTTGTACATCAGCCTATCACTGGCACCCAAAGAAAATATTCCTTACTAGTGTCATGGCAAGGGGAGAAGGTGACTGGTGCTGGGAAGACAACTTTACAGTAAACTGTTTGAAAATGGTATAACCCCATCAGGCCCGAACTGGCCATCAGGCAGACCGGGCGTATCCCCGGTGGGCCGCGATATCCAGAGGCCAAGGCCGACAGAGGAGATCAAGGGATCTTCCCGGCCAGCAACTTTAGAGCTGGTGCTTTCTGACCTCCAGCCCATAGAGGGAGCTCTAGATCTCTCTCAAGGCTTGCACACTGCATGCTCCTGTGCACTGTGCATGCTGTACAGCCTGATGCACTGTGCAAAGCACCAGATACCTCATCCATTGGACCACCAGGGAATATGATTCCTCCTCGTCCTACCAAGGCTCAAGGTAAGTAAGGGGGATGGGTGAGTAAACCCAGCAGCCCCTGCCCCCCCACCCATCAGCCCCCTCTAACTAAGTAGCCCCTATCCCCTCTCACCCAGCAGCCCATTCTCACCCAGCAGCACCTGCACCCTTCACCCAGCAGGTCCCACTCACCCAGCACCCCCCTGTCACCCAGCAGCTCCTGCACCCCTCACTCAACAGCTCCCACTCACTCACCCAGCAGCCCCTGCCCACCCTCACTCAGTAGCCCCCTCTCACCTAGCAGCCCCTGCCCCACTCACCCAGCAGCCCCTTTCACCCAGCAACCCCTGCACCCTCTCAATTAGCACCCCTGCCCACTCTCACCCAGCAGCCCCCACTCACCCAGCAGTCCATGCCCCCTCACCAAGTAGCACCCTCTCACCCCTGTCTGTATGTCTGTGAGTGTGTGTCTGTCTGTATGTGTAAGTGTGTGTGTGTGTCTGTGAGTGTGTCTGTATGTCTGTGAGTGTGTGTGTCTGTATGTCTGTGAGTGTTTTTACTCACCTTTTTTCCCCACGCCGTGCTGATGACAGTGCGGCTGGCCCCACCTCCATGGCTGAGATTATAAATCTTGACGATCTCAGCCAATCCAATGCTTCCCCATAGGAAAGTGTGGCGAAACCAACCTCGCCACTATGAACTGGAGAAGCCTGGTTGCCCGCCTGCTGCCTTTGGACTATGGCCCTGGGAGATTGGGCCCTTTAAATAAACGTATTCGGCCCTAACAGAGTGCATGTCACTCATTCTGGCCCTTTAAATACAGTGGGGTCATTCGGTACTTGCCCTGTGTGAGCGGGGATACCCCAGATAGCTATGCCATGGAGCCCATTTATATAATGAAAGACTATGGGAAAGACTTTAGCTCCATGGCAATTGAACTGTATGTGTGTGGTCTGAGCACCATTCAATAATGTGCACTCAGACCTAAGCTATCTGGGGATATGTTGAATGTCTTTATTTTATGTAGTAAATGTAACCTTGTGTATTTTATTGTATTTTATGTCTTTTTGCAACCATGTGCTCAATGGAGTCTGCCTCTATCCCTGGATATAATTGGATTATGTCCCCATTGTCTCCAGGAGAGAGGGCTCTGTAAAACCGGTCTGAGACGGAAAGCCATGCTGGCAGGGGTTTTTAAAAGATATTTTACTAACTTTTGAACCCCTGGTCTGATTCATGCCATTTTTTAATATGTTGTTCCCCTGAATGGATTGATTGTGGATATGTATTTTTATGTGAATGTGATTTATGGTTTCAGAGTTATGAAAGTTGGGTAGAAAGTATGTTTAAACTGTATGCATAATTGAGTTTCCTCTCAGGATAAGGGGAGGGAATATGTGGGATGTAACTGTGATGTGATTGGTTGTTTTATACCTCCCTGTGGGCGGACCTGCGTTCCTGTTTAACCCTCAAAGTGAAGTGTCGTCTCATTATTGGGGGAGGATTTATTGTATGCTGTTCCAGTTTGACTGCTAGGAGTGTAAACCTATTCGTATGGTTTCCTATTCAACTGTCTACAGCATTCATATGCTTGAGAGGATTTCTATGCTTCTCAGATTCGGTGATTGTGGTGTCTGCCAGAGTGCTTGGAGTCCTCAGGAAGCGCTAGGAGCATCTTTTACCGGAGGTACCCAGTCAGGGTGCCAGGCGATCCGTTACATTGGTGGCAGCGGTGGGATGGCGTCCTAGTGCAAGGAGAAGCATCTCAGAGACACTGGTAACGTTTGGAACTACAAATGGAGGGTAATGCTAGTATGCGTACAGCGGCCCTATCTTCAAAGGGACTAACTTTCGGCAAAACAAGCATGGCGCTCAATTGCACTGAGGCAAAGTTTGACAAGATGCTGAAGGAGCGACTGGCTTACTTCGGACCCAACCCAACTGAAGAAATTGTGGAATTCTCAAGGAATCTACTGATCGAGTTCCTGCTGCACATAGCAGAACAGGACAATAGGAAGGTTTGGGTGGGTTACCCACGCCCCAGCAACCGGATACAGTTCAGGGAGAGAAGTGTGTCGTCCTTCCTCCCCAGCGGCAGTGTGTGTTACAGGGAGCTGAAGCTGCCATCCTTCCTCCCCAGCAGCAGGACAATATATTGAAAGGGGAGACAGTTGGTCCCCCTCTTCACCAGCAGAGGAGTATGAAAGGCTCTGGAGATAATTGGCTGGCCGAAGTAAGGCAATGAGTGGCCCAGTATGGGGATGATGTACCCATGGAGACACGCCGGGTGATCTGGAACCAGGTCATGGCCAAGCGAAACACAAGGCTGGGCCGAGAATTCCAGCTGGCGAAAAAGAGAGAGTGTCAGGGAGAGGAGCCTGTGACCCCCTCTCCCCAGCGGGTGAAAGTGTGAAAGGGAGAGGAGTTTATTACCCCATCTCTCCAGCGGCAGCGTAGCCCACCAAGGGGAGACACAAAGCCCCACAACAGCGCAGATGGGACCGTGGTCTCTGCACCCAAGCTACAGGGAGTTCGGAGGGTCAGCCCTGCTCCGCAGCGGCTGGAAGTGTGTAAGGGAGAGGAGTTTGTTACCCCCTCTCACCAGCGGCAGCGTAGCCCACCAAGGGGAGACACTAAGCCCCACAACAGCGCAGATGGGACCGTGGTCTCTGCGCCCAAGCTACAAGGAGTACGGACAGTCGGTCCTGCTTCCCAGCGGCAGCCTAGCCCACCAAGGGAAGATGATAAGCCCCTCACCAGCGCAGATGGGACCGTGGTCTCTGCGCCCAAGCTACAGGGAGTACGGAGGGTCAGCCCTGCTCCCCAGCGACAGAATATTTTACCGGGAGGGGAGAGTCTCGTTCCCCCTCCCCAGCGGCAGCCTAGCCCACTAAGGGGAGACACTAAGCCCCTCACCAGCGCAGATGGGACCGTGGTCTCTGAGCCCAAGCTACAGGGAGTTCGGAGGGTCAGGCCTGCTCCCCAGCGGCAGAATATTTTACCGGGAGGGGAGAGTCGCGTTCCCCCTCCCCAGCGGCAGTGTAGCCCACCAAGGGGAGACAGTAAGCCCCACACCAGCACAGATGGGACCGTGGTCTCTGCGCCCAAGCTACAGGGAGTACAGATGGTCAGCCCTGCTCCCCAGTGGCTGGAAGTGTGTAAGGGAGAGGAGTTTGTTACCCCCTCTCCCCAGCGGCAACCTAACCCACCAAGGGGAGATGTTAAACCCCACAACTGTGCAGATGGGACTGTAGTCTCTGCACTTACAGCACAAGGGGTAGGGATGGTCGGTCCTGTCCCCCAGCCACAGAGCGGTGTATCCAGAGGGGAGACAGTCGGTCTCTCCCTCCCACAACCAGGTTCCAACCAGGCTACTTCCGGGGTAGTAATGGCACCAGGGCAGAGTACCGCTAGTCTCTGCCCACTCAGCAACCCACCAAGGCAGACTACCAGTCCCCCACACAGCCGTGGTGAGACACCTAGACCTGGACAAAGTTCTCCTCCACCCAGGTGTAGTAACCAGTTATGCTGGGTGGGCTGTACTGCGGTTTCTACTTTGTGGGTGGGTTGCTGGACTAACCAGGGCACTGACCGGCAGGAGGTCAGGTACCCTTTTTGTCTAATTCGTAAAAGGGAGAAGTGTGGCGAAACCAACCTCGCCACTATGAACTGGAGAAGCCTGGTTGCCCGCCTGCTGCCTTTGGACTATGGGCCTGGGAGATTGGGCCCTTTAAAAAAACGTATTCGGCCCTAACAGAGTGCATGTCACTCATTCTGGCCCTTTAAATACAGTGGGGTCATTCGGTACTTGCCCTGTGTGAGCGGGGATACCCCAGATAGCTATGCCATGGAGCCCATTTATATAATGAAAGACTATGGGAAAGACTTTAGCTCCATGGCAATTGAACTGTATGTGTGTGGTCTGAGCACCATTCAATAATGTGCACTCAGACCTAAGCTATCTGGGGATATGTTGAATGTCTTTATTTTATGTAGTAAATGTAACCTTGTGTATTTTATTGTATTTTATGTCTTTTTGCAACCATGTGCTCAATGGAGTCTGCCTCTATCCCTGGATATAATTGGATTATGTTACCATTGTCTCCAGGAGAGAGGGCTCTGTAAAACCGGTCGTAGCCGGAAAGCCATGCTGGCAGGGTTTTTTAAAAGATATTTGACTAACTTTTGAACCCCTGGTCTGATTCATGCCATTTTTTAATATGTTGTTCCCCTGAATGGATTGATTGCGGATATGTATTTTTATGTGAATGTGATTTATGGTTTTAGAGTTATGAAAGTTGGGTAGAAAGTATGTTTTAACTGTATGTATAATTGAGTTTCCTCTCAGGATAAGGGGAGGGAATATGTGGGATGTAACTGTGATGTGATTGGTTGTTTTATACCTCCCTGTGGGCGGACCTGTATTTGCAACAACTGTAATAAAAACCAGGCTGGGTGGGCCAGCACCTGCGTTCCTGTTTAACCCTCAAAGTGAAGTGTCGTCTCATTATTGGGGAGGATTTATTGTATGCTGTTCCAGTTTGACTGCTAGGAGTGTAAATCTATTCGTATGGTTTCCTATTCAACTGTCTACAGCATTCATATGCTTGAGAGGATTTATATGCTTCTCAGATTCGGTGATTGTGGTGTCTGCCAGAGTGCTTGGAGTCCTCAGGAAGCGCTAGGAGCATCCTTTAACGGAGGTACCCAGTCGGGGTGCTACGTGATCCGTTACAGAAAGCATTGGAAGACTATTGCGCATACACGGCAAAATGCCACTGCGCCAATTTAACTTCTCATAGAGGTGCATTGAATCAATGCATTTCTATAGGGAACATTAACGTAAGTGCTGCACATTGCCGTCTGAGTGACTGTCGCTAGAGGTGTTACCAGGCAGCAATGTAAACACTGCTTTTTGTCTGAAAAGTCAGTGTTTACGTTAAAAAGCGTTCAGGGACAGGATATAGATTTCAGAACAACTGCATTAAGCTGTAGTGGTTCTGGTGACTATAGTGTCCCTTTAAGAATTGTATTTTTCGCGTTGATTTCTCTGGCTCCAAACTTTTCTAGCTGGCCCCTAGATTCCAAAAAAATTTGTCAAGCCCTGATATAGTCTACCTGAATGCACATTATCTTCTACACCAATGCAAAAAGGAGGTAAAAGCATTTGCTGGCCCTACCCTTTCTTACCCTCTACTTCATCATACAACAGGGAAAGGTGGGGATTTGTTTTGGTCTGAACTTCAATTTGGCTGAATTTCGACCTGTTGATTGGACAAAATTCTGATATACGAGCTGCCATGTGCCAGAATCTCAGGGAAACTGACGTGTGGAAATCCAAACATGTTAATTTCAGTTCCTGATTTACAGTGGATTGAATAGAAAATAGGCTGTTTTTAGTTTTTGTTCATGGCAGCCATGATGGACAATATGTCTGCCTAATTACGTGGGCTGTATCTCCTGTTCGATCAAGAAGTAGCAAAAAATAAAAAAGCTGATTGACGATTAGTGAACAACCAGTAAACGTTGATTCTAGTGTGAGATTTAGGTTTAACTTGCTTCTGCATCTTGCTAGATAGCTACTGCCAGGACTACTTGAAACAGCTTTGAGGGTGAGATAGGAGATTGACATTTTGTCTTTGATCATAGTGTGATACTAGGTTGCCATTACACAATTGTTAAAACCTTGTTTTTTGTTAACTGCTTGGAGAAAGAAAATCCTTTTTGGGGGTTGTAGTGTAGTGTTTTAGCCTGGGTAATTGATTCTTGCCTATCCTGGGCAATTGATTCTAGTGTGAGATTAGGTTTAGCCTGCTGTTGTATCTAGCTAGGTAGTTACTGCCAGTGGCACTTGAATCACTTTGAGTGGGATAGGTTGATTTGCATTTTGTCATTGATCCTAGTGTGAGACTAAGGTGGCTGCCCGGAGAAGCCTGCAGGCGGCCGCCCTGGGGAGCATCGCTGTGGTTGGCTGGGGCAGCGTGCAAGGGAGCAGTGATCTTCAAGCGGCTCCCCTCTGCTCCCTTGCGCTGTTTAATGATGCTGGGAGAAGGAATATGATGTCATATTCCCGGCATCACTACAGGGAGCAGAGAGGAGTCGCTTGAAGATCACTGCTCCCTCACACGCAGGATGAGCGAGCAGCCCCACTGGACCTCAGGGAAAGTCCACTCAGCTCTCCCAAAGGTAGAGAGGCTGGGTGGATTCAAATTAAAATGGAAAATGTGTGTGTGTGTGTGTTTGTGTGTGTGTATATATGCATGTCCGTGTGTGTATGATTGTCTGTGTGTGTGTGTCTCTCTCTGTAAGTATGTGTGTCTCTCTTTCTGTCAGTATGTGTGTGTGTCTCTCCCTGTCAGTGTGTGTGTGTTCCTGTCAGTGTGTGTGCGTCTCTCTCCCTGTCAGTGTGTGTTTTTCTCCCTGTCAGTGTGTGTGTATGTCTCTCCATGTCAGTGTGTGTGCACGTCTCTCTCCGTCATTGTGTGTGTGTGCGTCTGTCATTGTGTGTGTGTGTCTGGCAGTGTGTGTGTGTCAGTGTCAGAGGTTGTGTCTTCTTGTGTCTGTTTAGGTACCTGCCCCCTCCAATCACGAGAGAGGTGTTTTTACTCACCTTCTTTCCCACGCCATGCCAGTTTTCCGCGGCTTGTCCTGCCTTCATGGGTGAGATAATCAATCTTTCAGATCTCCGCTAAACCAATGCTTTCCTATAGGAAAGCATTGGGAGGATATTGCGCATGTTTTCTATATGTAACATTCAGCACCTCCATGCAGAGCGAGGAGACGCTGAACAAAGGTGCTGCACACTGTGCAGCACGGACACAGGACTCTCTAGTGGCATCTGAGTGACTGTCACTGAAGGTGTTACTAGGCAGCAATGTAAACACTGCTTTTTCTCTGAAAAGGCAGTGTTTACATTGAAAATGCTACAGGGACAGGCTACAGGCACCAGAACAACTATATTAAGCTGTAGGGGTTCTGGTGACTATAGTGTCCCTTTAAGAATTGTATATTTCTCGTAAATGAAACTTCACTTTTTTTAAAAAAAAATAACTCCTTACTTTTTTAGCTGGTCCTAGATTCCAAACAAATTTGTCAAGCCCTGTTTTAATAGGAAACAGAGCTCAACATCATCAATGAAATATCCTAATTTCAAGAAAAAGTTGAGGAAGGCAAAGGGTGGTGTTCTCAAACCCACAATCAGCAGTAGTGCCACGGCTTCTGAGAGTCTAAACACCTCTTCATTAGCCACGAGGACTGCTGACACTTCCACTGCTGCCTCCAGCACCCCCACCACCACTGCTGCCATCACTTTTAGTAGTATTTAGCGTTCAAACATGTTCTCATCTTTTTCATGCTGCAGTAACTTATGTTCAAGCATTACATCTTCTGCATATTTTGGTGCTTGGAGTAAGGGATTGGTGAAACCAGTGGACTTGTTGCATTGCTGATAGAAACATAGAAACATAGAAACATAGAATGTGACAGCAGATAAGAACCATTCGGCCCATCTAGTCTGCCCAGTTTTCTAAATACTTTCATTAGTCCCTGGCCTTATCTTATAGTTAGGATAGCCTTATGCCTATCCCACGCATGCTTAAACTCCTTTACTGTGTTAACCTCTACCACTTCAGCTGGAAGGCTATTCCATGCATCCACTACCCTCTCAGTAAAGTAATACTTCCTGATATTATTTTTAAACCTTTGTCCCTCTAATTTAAGACTATGGCCTCTTGTTGTGGTAGTTTTTCTTCGTTTAAATGTAGTCTCCTCCTTTACTGTGTTGATTCCCTTTATGTATTTAAATGTTTCTATCATATCCCACCTGTCTCGTCTTTCCTCCAAGCTATACATGTTAAGATCCTTTAACCTTTCCTGGTAAGTTTTATCCTGCAATCCATGAACCAGTTTAGTAGCCCTTCTTTGAACTCTCTCTAAGGTATCAATATCCTTCTGAAGATAGGGTCTCCAGTACTGTGTACAGTACTCCAAGTGAGGTCTCACCAGTGTTCTGTACAATGGCATGAGCACTTCCCTCTTTCTACTGCTAATACCTCTCCCTATACAACCCAGCATTCTGCTAGCATTCCCTGCTGCTCTATTACATTGTCTGCCTACCTTTAAGTCATCAGAAATAATCACCCCTAAATCCCTTTCCTCATATGTTGAGGTTAGGACTCTATCAAATATTCTGTACTCTGCCCTTGGGTTTTTACGTCCAAGATGCATTATCTTGCACTTATCCACATTAAATGTCAGTTGCCACAACTCTGACCATTTTTCTAGTTTACCTAAATCATTTTCCATTTGGCTTATCCCTCCTTGAACATCAACCCTGTTACATATCTTAGTATCATCCGCAAAAAGACACACCTTACCATCAAGACCTTCTGCAATATCACTAATAAAAAATATTAAAGAGAATGGGTCCAAGTACAGATCCCTGAGGTACCCCACTGGTGACAAGCCCAAGCTTTGAATATACTCCATTGACTGCAACCCTCTGTTGCCTGTCACTCAGCCACTGCCTTACCCATTCAACAATATTGGAATCCAAACTCAAAGATTGTAGTTTATTGATAAGCCTTCTATGTGCAACAGTGTCAAAAGCCTTACTGAAATCTAGGTAAGCAATGTCTACTGCACCACCCTGATCTATAATTTTAGTTACCCAATCAAAAAAATCAATAAGATTAGTTTGGCATGATCTCCCTGAAGTAAACCCATGTTGTCTCTGATCTTGAAATCCATGTGTTTTTAGATGTTCAACAATCCTATCCTTTAACATGGTTTCCATCACTTTCCCCACTACTGAAGTAAGGCTTACTGGCCTATAGTTGCCCGACTCCTCCCTATTACCTTTCTTGTGAATGGGCACAACATTCGCTAACTTCCAATCTTCTGGGACTACTCCTGTTATCAATGATTGGTTAAATAAATCTGTTAATGGCTTTGCTAGTACACCACTAAGCTCTTTTAATAGCTTTGGGTGTATTCCATCAGGTCCCATTGACTTATTTGTCTTTACTTTTGACAGTTGAAATAGAACCTCTTCCTCTGTAAACTCACATGTAATAAATGAGTCATTTATCCTTTTTCTTAACTGAGGTCCCTTTCCTTCATTTTCATCTGTAAATACCGAACAAAAATATTCATTGAGGCAGTCAGCTAGACCTTTATCCTCCTCTACATACCTTCCTTCTTTTGTTTTTAATCTAACTAATCCTTGTTTTACTTTTCTTTTCTCATTTATGTATCTAAAAAAAGTTTTGTCTCCCTTTTTTACTGACTGTGCTATTTTCTCTTCTGTGTGTGATTTGGAAGCTCTTATAACTTGCTTAGCCTCTTTCTGCCTAATCTTATAGGTCATTCTGTCTTCCTCACTCTGGGTTTTTTTTATAATTACTAAATGCTAACTTTTTGTTTTTTACTATTTTGGCCACATCTGCGGAGTACCACAGTGGTTTCTTGAATTTTTTGCTTTTACTGACAAGCCTAATGCAATTTTCTGTTGCCTTCAGTAGTGCAACTTTTAAATAATCCCATTTCTTTTGGACTCCATTTAAATTGCTCCAGTCTGATAATGACTCCTTTACACATATTCTAATTTTAGAAAAGTCTGTTTTTCTAAAGTCTAAAACTTTTGTTTTTGTGTGGTGTGACTCAGTCACTGTTCTAATATTAAACCACACTGACTGATGATCACTGGATCCTAAACTTTCACCTACAGTAATATCTGATACCAAATCTCCATTTGTTATCACTAAATCTAGTATGGCCTCTTTACGAGTTGGCTCCTCAACGACTTGTTTTAGAGACAATCCCAGTAGGGAGTTTAGAATATGTGTGCTCCTGGCACAAGTAGCTATTTTTGTTTTCCAATTCACATCAGGAAGATTAAAGTCACCCATGATGATAACTTCCCCCTTCATTGTCATTGTAGCTATTTCTTCAACTAGTAGATTATCTAAATCTAGTGATATTATTATTAACTCCACCAACTCTCTTCCCCCTACCATTTGTCAACCAAGTGCTAGTGTAAAGACTAGGATTTATAAGGTAGCTAGTGTCAGCTCTTATTCCATTTAGTGACAACAGAAAATTTTGGCCACAGTAATGCCAGTTTGAGACTGGTTCACCCACCTAAAAAACTGTTGAATTCCTGTAAAACAGTGGATTTCTTGCTGTTGGTACATTTCACACCAGCAGTGGTTAGGAAGCTGAAAGATCAGCTGAATGATTATCTGAAAAAAACGAGTTGTTAATTTCCCTGAACTGATGCTAGCTTTCCTGTGTGATCCTAGGATTATGGGGGAAAATGGAAATCTGACCCAACAGCCTGACATGTTTGAGGGACAGACTTTTTTATCATGGTCCATGATTTGCAGTAAAAGAGAGGCATGTTGGTTGAGAAAGATGTGTACATTTAACCTACATTTAACCTATGTTGTCATTGTCCAGCAATGCTGGCAGCAAGACAGAAGAGTGGAGAAACTATGTTTTGGGTTTGAGTTGCTAGCAGTTTGAGGGGAGTATTTGAATCAGCAGGCAGCTGAAGGAAGCGTAGTGCCTTAGGAGTGAGTGGTGAATTGAATTTTAGCTAGCAAATGATGATGCTTCAAGTATCATAATGAAGAGCAGGGTAAACGATCTTGAAAACAATTAATTTAACATAGGCTATATTGTATCAATCAGTTGTGAGGACATATGTGAGCATTATGGATTCAGAATATTCCCTGTAACAGAAGTCTTTTGCTCATTTTGGACAGTGTTCAGTAGACATGACAATAGCTGCTGGCCAACCAGACACAGAGCAGGTAACTCACTCTTCTTCTCATCTCAGTAGTTTAAGAGAGTCATCAGTAAGAAGCAAAGCTTGTTCAGTCAGATAAGCAGATCCATGTTGCTTTAATTTAACTGGTGCCATGGCATTCACCTTCCATTTTTATATAAGTATTATGGAAGATCAAAGAATAATCTGATCTCCAAATACCGATATCCTCCCTCATATATAGAGTTATTGGAAAAAGAAAGCACACCCTCTCTGAATTCCATGGTTTTACATATCAGAACATAATAACAATCATCTGTTCCTTAGTAGGTCTTAAAATTAGGTAAATACAACCTGAGATGAACAATGACACAATACTTATTACACCGCGTCAGTATTTAAAAAAAATAAAGCCAAAATTGAGAAGCCATGTGTGAAAAACACATCATTGTTTTTGGCCACTCTTCTTTACAACGTTGCTTCAGGTCATTGAGGTTTGCTGCTATTTGTTAATACACAACTCTCTTAAGAACCTGCCACAGTATTTCAATCAGGTTGATGTCTATACTTTGACTGGGCCATTGCAACACCTTGATTCTCTTTTTTATTTTATTTTTGCCATTCTGTTGTAGATTTTCTTGTTTGCTTGGGATCATTGTCCTGTTGCATGACCTAATTTAAGCCAAGTTTTTGCTGTTGGACAGATGGCCTCACATTTGACTCTAGAATACTTAGATATACCGAGAGGTTTGTGGTTTACTCAATGAATGCAAGGTTCCAAAGTCCTGTGACCGCAAAACAAGCCAAAATTATCACCCCTCCACCACCGTGCTTGACAGTTAGTATGAGATGTTGGTTCTGATATGTTGTGTTTGGTTTTTCGCCAACACAGCTCTGTGTATTATGGCCAAACATCTCCACTTTGGTTTCGCCTGTCCAAAGGACGTTGTTCCAGACATCTTGTGATTTGTACTGATGCAACTTTGCAATCCTAAACTGTGCTGCCATGTTCTTTTTAGAGAGAAGAGCCTTTCTCCTGGTAACACTTCCAAACAAACCATACTTGTTCATACATTTTCTACTTGTACCTAACTGTACTGTCATCAGCTTTAATATTAAACATGAGGCCTACAGAGTCTGTAACTCTTACTTTTTCTTTTTTTTTTTGCAATTTCTCTGAGCATTGCATGGTCCGACCGTGGGGTTAATTTTCTGGGACATCCACTCCTGGGAAGATTGGCAACTGTCTTGAATATTTTCCACTTTTTAATATTTTTTCTCACTGTAGAATGATTGACTTTAAATTATTTGGAAATTACTTTCTAACCCTTCCCAGTTCAATGGGCAGCAACGATTGTTTCTCTTAAATCATTGCTGAGGTTGTTCCGCCTTGGCATTGTGTTACCACACACCTGAATGCACCACACCAGCAAACTGCTAAAATGTATGCTTTTACAGAGGTAATCACACTTGCTGATGATTAATTAATCAAGGGAATTTGATTATCAGCACCTGTCTGCTACTTAGCCTCCTAATTCCTATGGAAGCAGTAAGGATTTACTAAATTTTTCATATTTGGCTTTTCAATTTTGTCTTTATTTTTGTTAAATAAATTATGACATTCTATAATATGTCATGCATTCTTGTTCATTTAAAGTTGTATTTACCTAATTTTAAGCCCTGCTAAGGAACAGATGATTGTTATTATGTCATGATATGTAAAACCACAGAATTCAAAGAGGGCGTACTTTCTCTTTCCCATGACTCCCTTTATAAGACAAATATATCTGGCCACCAAGCTATAACAAATAACCACCTGTCCCAACAAGTTCCATATATTGAAATACAAATGCTTATTAATATATCCTACCTACAGATTTAAATATTATTGTAAAGGAAGAGTTTCCAATAACCTTGCAACCTAAAATCTTGCTGGGTAATTTTTAGGGGTGTTTTTGACATCAGCCTGATAATGTTTATTTGGGGACCAGTTTCAGGCCCTCTATGTGTTTGTGTGTGGTTCCTGAGGGCTTGGTGACCTGATAATTAAAGGGACACTATAGTCATCAAAACAACTTAAGCTGAATTAAGCAGTTTTGGTGTATAGATCCTGCCCCTGAAGTCTCATTGCTCAATTCTCCACCATTTATGAGTTAAATCACTTTTGTTTCTATGTTTGCAGGCGTAGCCACACCTCCACTGACTGTGACTCACATAGCCTGCATGAAAAGAAATGGTTTCACTTTCAATCAGATGTAGCTTACTTTAAAAGTTTTAATTTCCTGCTCTGTAAATTGAACTTTAATTACATACAAAAGGCTCCTGCAGAGTCTAGAAAGCTAAAAACAGAGCAGGAGATATGAAAGTCTAAATTAAACATTATTTTCAATACAGGAAGAGTAAACATTAGACGACTCTTTGCAGGAAGTGTTGGAAGGCTGTGTAAATCACATACAGGGAGTGGCTAGGGCTCTATAAACAAAGTGGTTTAACTCCAAAATGGCAGAGAATTGAGCAGTGAGACTGCAGCGGCATGATCTACACACCAAAACGGCTTCATTGAGCTAAAGTTGTTTTGGTGACCCTTTAAGTTAGGCTGTTCTAGACTCATGGAAATTAGAGATCGACAGATATTGATTTTTTTAGAGCCGATACCGATAATCTGTGAACTTTTAGGTCGATAGCCGATAACTTACTGATACCGATATTCTGTACATTTACCATTTTAAAAATTATAAACTATTTCTACACAAATCTACTGTTAACTGAACATGTGTATTATTTATTTATTAACAAAATATACATGCCAGTCAGAATTTTTTATGTTTTCAAGAATACATGGGTGTGGAGTGGATGCGGTGAGAGTATTTGATTAGTGAATGCAGTATGTGTGTGTTTGTTTAGTGGATACAGTGTATGTTTGTGTAGTGGATGCAGTGTGTGTGTTTGCGTAGTGCGTGTTTATGTAGTGTGTATATAATGAATGCAGAGTGTGTGTGTAGTGTGTATAGTGAATGCAGCAAGTGATTGTGTAGTGTGTATGCAATGATGACAGAGTGTGTGTTTGTGTAGTGTATGTATAGTGAAAGCAGTGTGTTTGTGTAGTGTGTGTATAGTGGATGCAGTGTGTGTGTTTTTGTAATGTGTATATAATGAATGCAGTGTGTGTTTGTGTAGTGTGTATATAATAAATGCAGAGTGTATGTCTGTGTAGTGTGTGTATAGTGAATGCAGTGTGTGTGTTTGTGTAATGTGTATATAGTGAATGCAGTGTGTGTTTGTTTAGTGTGTATATAATAAACGCAGTGTGTGTGTTTGTGTAGTGTTTGTATAGTGAGTGAATGCAATGTGTAGTGTGTTTGTGTAGTGTGTGTATATAATGAATGCAGAGTGTGTGTGTTTGTGCAGTGAGTGTTTGTGTAGGTATGCAAAGTGTGTAAAATAGGGGGGGGGGATTTTTATTTGTTTAACTTTTTAACTTTTTTTCTTTTTTTTACATTTAGTTTTAGTCCCCCCTCCCTGCTTCTTACCTGGCCAGGGAGGGGGATATGGCATTCCCTGGGGGGCCCTCAGCAGTCCTGGGGGTCCCAGCACAGTCTTACTTACCTTCCCAGAAGCTCCCTTCAGCTCCCCTGTCTAACTCTCATGGCCTGTGTAACCCATGGCAATGCTCTGACGGCCTCGAGACTCGCAAGAGTTAAACAGAGGAGCTGAAGGGAGCTGCTGGGAAGGTAAGTAAGAGTGTGCTGGGACCCCCAGGACGGCCATTGGCCCCTCAGGACCCTGATGGGGGCCCTGTTCTGCATTATTAGCAATATCGGTATCTTTAGTGGCCGATACTGATATTGCTGAAAATACAGAATAGATAAATAATACAACTAATGAGGTCAGATGGCTCCCCAGAAAAAGGAGGCGCTGTACCCCACCGGAATTACCTCTAAATGAAAAAAATCATCTTATAGGTAATTAATTTTATTATAAATTGACATACAAAATAGGTGCAACAAAAAGTGATAAGCAATAATCACTATCAATTAAAAAGGAGGGGAACCCTACATAGCTCAGTGTCAATTGTAGTAAAAAATAGAAACAGTGTGAGCTACTAAAATGAAATTTAATCTATATCCCAGATTGGTATGTATCAAAAACAACTAAGTATCAAATTCAAGTGAACGGGATATAGTATTAGAAGGGAGAAGCACTACACATTTAAAACAATTCACCTCTACAGTAGCCACAAACAGCCACAGGTCTACAAAGAAATCCTGTTGGGAAGTGCTCAAACTCCAAGGGGTTAAATTGAGTAAGTAGATGTAATTAAAAGACTTGTTTATGTAGGAAAATCCTCTGGCTATAATTAGTTGCAAAGCTGGTAGAGATAGAAAGTAACAAGTAAATCCCATCAATCCCCACAGTACTGAAGTAGATTATGTGGTTTATACAGGAAAAGTCCTGAAGATAACTCCAGACCCGATTCTGGTGCTGAATGGGTTAAGTTTAAAACTAAGGAAGCCCTAGGTACTAGTAGTTCACAATTTATTGGTTAAAGTATTACTTCATGTAGAAGATTTATGTAAACTCAATATTAGATGTAAGAGTAAAACAAAATACCCGAACATAAATCAACATGAAATAGTCCTAGTGCGGCTATATTTAGTTGCACAGCTGGTAGAGATAGAAAAAGAGCAACTGAAATAAATTCTATCAATACCCACAGTACTGAGGTAGATTCTGTGGTTTATACAGGAAAAGTCCTGAAGATAACTCCAGACCCGATACTGGTGCTGAATGGGTTACGTTTAAAACTAAGAAAACCCTAGGTACTAGTAGCTCACAATTTATTGGTTTACGTATTACTTTATATAGAGCATTTATCTAAACTCAATGTTAGATGCAAGGGTAAAACAAAATGCTTAAACATAAATAAAGTGATATAGTCTTAATGGATAACTCCCAACAGCAGAGAGACAGAGCATAAAGGCAGTATCGGGAAGGAAGAGGGGAAAAAAAGGGGTGGGGGTAAGTAATAACACAGCTAGGGTGTAGGTATATATTCCTATAAATTATACATGAAGCTGGAGAAAAACTATGTTATCCAGACCTATCTACCCTAGAGTACAGCTGCTTCTTGTATTAAGGTTAAATCTAGACTATGTAGATCATAGCCCCAGGAAAATATAAAATCAAGTAAATCTCGTATTAGTGCATCAGCACATAGGCTTGACACGCGTTTCGGCATAACTATCCACCTTTATCAAGAGCTCAATTGCTACTGCATTGTGCCAACATTTAAAGGAGGTGTTGTACCTCCCCCTCTATGGGGTTCACCAATCAGAGTGATATGACATTATCTAGTGGGACGCTTCTCCCTAGTTGAATGTCCCACCAATCCCCGGGCTTATATCAAACAAGGGGGCGGGGTTCAGTCAAAACGACCAGCCCCCTATCACAACCCCATTCAGCTCACTTTAGTTAACCCCTGATGTGCTTAAGAATGTACAATGGAGGGGCATATCGCCCCCAAGATCAGTTTGTATTAGTGCATTTTTATTACCCATCGCCTATTAATCAACAAGTGCTCATCAGGGAACATTGCAGAAAGTCCCAGGAGCTATCCTAATGGTGTAAGGATGTTAATCCGAATGATTGTGTAAATAATATATTTATAGGGTTAAAACCTTCTGTGAACCCCTGATGGTTTTAGGAAAATACAATGAAGGAGCATATCACCCCAAAATTCTATGTGTATGAATACACTTCTATTAACCATCGTCCATTATTCAACGAGTGCTCATAGGAGAAGTTACTGAAGGTCCTAAAGATTATCCTATTATTCTAGGGACGTTAATACAAGCTGTTGTATAAACAGTATATTTGTAAAGTATAAAGTTAGAAGCATGGACCCAGAATAATGTTAATGTCCATAGTTCAATACCTCAGAAGGTGAAAGGGAAATCAGGGAACTATATGGAATCTACTCATACGTTAGCACATTATTAAATTACCTATGGTATAATATGGTAGTAAAATATATTTGGGGGAGCTCATTTTGTTTACTGCCGATAAAATTCATGCAAAAATTAAAGTTAAAACACGGTATATATTTACATATTAATTTACCATCTAGATGATCAAGATCAGGATCTCGTAAATAAATACTATAAAGAAAGCAGGTTAGCTCAGAAACAAAGTTGTTAAATTTCTCTGTGGTACCCTGCCACACCACTAGGATGTCATCTATATAGCTTTTCCATAGATGAATCTTAGATTGGTGTTGGGCCAGGGTATCCGTTGTCGTGAGATGCTCCTCCCACCAACCCAGGTGAAGGTTGGCATATGACGGAGCACAAGCTGTCCCCATAGCGGTGCCCCTCACCTGGTGGTAGAATTTGTTGTGGAACAAAAATTAATTATGCAACAAAACAAAACCCAATAATTGCAGTGTGAATGCTGTGTGTGCTTGGTAATTGGGCCCCCTCTGGTCTAGGTAGAATTTTACATGTGATAACAAGCACACGGACACCCGTGAAAAAAATATATAATAAAAAACTTAGCTGATAGGTACACTGCTTCCCAAGGTTATCTCCCAGCTGATAACCGTATAACAGAACTGTGTAATTGATGGGCTATTTTGGGTATCTGCTAGTGTACCTATAAAGAAGGACAAAACATAGTGCAAATATTGCTACAAAACTATTTAAAACTTTCAGTGGTTAATATGCACTCACATATTCCAGGCAAATTAAGCGTGTTATGGGTGCCTCCCCTTGATGGAAATGGTTTTTTTTTGTCTTTTTGATTTTCCCTCCTCCAGTGATAGCCAATATGGGATCCAGGTCAGCCAAAGATTCCAAGGAAACAGCAACCAAAACGGAATACTCCAAAGGCAATTTATTCACTTACAAGGATTTTAAGAGGGTGTACAAAATTGAAATAAAATAATAAAAACAAATATAGATAAAAGGTATTGGTCCTATGCGTTTCGTCCTTATACAAAACAGGACTTCCTCAGGGACCTCTTTCAACAATTATCCAGTAATAGGTACATCAAATAAAAACAGCACAGGGTGCTGTTTTTATTTGATGTACCTATTACTGGATAATTGTTGAAAGAGGTCCCTGAGGAAGTCCTGTTTTGTATAAGGACGAAACGCATAGGACCAATACCGTTTATCTATATTTGTTTTTATTATTTTATTTCAATTTTGTACACCCTCTTAAAATCCTTGTAAGTGAATAAATTGCCTTTGGAGTATTCCGTTTTGGTTGCTGTTTCCTTGGAATCTTTGGCTGACCTGGATCCCATATTGGCTATCACTGGAGGAGGGAAAATCAAAAAGACAAAAAAACCCCATTTCCATCAAGGGGAGGCACCCATAACACGCTTAATTTGCCTGGAATATGTGAGTGCATATTAACCACTGAAAGTTTTAAATAGTTTTGTAGCAATATTTGCACTATGTTTTGTCCTTCTTTATAGGTACACTAGCAGATACCCAAAATAGCCCATCAATTACACAGAATTTTACATGTGCCAGCCCTTTATCGTGCAGGATAGAGGATTAAAGGGACTCCACGTCCAGAGTACATAGACATGCTTTCTCTGGTAGCCTTAGACTGGAGAGGAGGTTCAGTGCTTGCTTGGTCCCTGATATAGGAGGGTAAATTATTTACAAACGGTCTTAAAATCCTGTCTATATAGAGACTCCCATTTTGGGTTATATTGTCCACCCCAGAAACAATGGGGCGAACAGGTGGTTCTTGAAGGCTCTTATGGACTTTAAGCAAGCAGTAAAAGGTGCTATCCTTAGGTGACGGTTTAGAATAAATTCGTATTCGTCACCCGATAGCAACCCTTCACTGCGGCCATCGTCCAAAATCTCCTTGTATATCTTGTAGGATCTGATTTCAGGACATTATGTGTTTCAACTTCATCAAGCACTTTATGGACCATCTTCACGTAATTACTTGAATCCACCAGATTTCCCCCTTTATCGGCTGGTTTCACAGTTATACTATCGTCCTCTTTCAAAGACCTTAATGTCAGTTGTTCCCTTCTTGGAAGGTTGTTGTTAGGATGTAATTCCAAAGATTTCATGTTTATCCTATCAATCTCATTCCTTACTGCTTCCAAGAAGAGTTCAATGTTTCTGAAGCCGCTTAAACTGGGGGGTAAACCTGCTCTTTGGTTTTAATTCAGTGTGGTTAGGAGTCATCTGTCCATCATTCTCATCCAGGAGGGACACCAAAGTTGTTAGGCAATCATAGTCCCTACCAAATAGCCCAAGGGATCTAGCACTTCTCTCTATGCGCAGTTGATGGTACTTATGTAATGCAAGTTGACGCACAAAGAGGTTCAAATCTTTGACCCAGGTGACCCTATCATAGGTTGGTGTCGGGACAAATTAAAGCCCTCTTTCCAATACTTTAAGATGATGGTGACTTAGGTGGCATGTGGATAAGTTAATGACATGGAGTTTAGTAGTACATGTGGTTGACAATTGAAAATCAGTGTTTAGTATCTCCTTTTTCCTCCCCCTCCCCTACTGTTCCGTGTTTGGTTTCGAGTTCTGTATGTTGGATACTCGTCCTGTGGGCCCTGTGATAAAAATTCACCCCTTTCTTAAGGATGCTTCTAGGGTTGCTTACACCTAAAGAGTTGGGAGTCTGAAGCTGGGGATGCGGCTGCAATGAAGTCCCTGGACTATTTGATTCTACATCTGAGGAGTCATAATCAGACGTCATGTTGTTCTCAGAGTTAAGCCGGGTTCGGTTAGTAAAGAGTTTATAGACATTTAATGTCTGGTAAGCTCTTGAATCTCGCACAAACTTATGATGTTTCCTAGCTTTTAATGAGTTTTGAGATCTGTCCAAGTTTTGTTTCAACCTTGTTTCTTGGTGACCAAAGGTAGGGTCAGTTTGAAACTGATTGACTTTATCAATCTCAACACCCAGCTTAGAATTAATGTTATCGAGTTTCTCTTTCTTGAATTTGCATAAAAATACAGAATATCGGCCGATAATATCGGCCAGACCGATAATCGGTCGATCCCGAAAAGATATATTGACTAAAAGTAATTTACACTCGCCAATGCTTTGTCTCTTCCTAGCACAATGGCATGCAATGATACACACACAGTAAGTATGCATAAACAGACATACACACTTTTACACAGTGTGCACACACTGCTATACACACAGACTCAGTGTGCACAATACTATGCACACACTTATTCAGACAATCTACACACAATGACACACTGCTTTATACAGTATACACACAATAACACAATACTATACACTCACTCAGACACAGTATACTCATATTGCCACAAATACACACAGTATACATAGTAGTACATAGTATTTTTTTAATGATACATTTTATGAGAATAAAAAAATAAATATTTTTTTCCTTTTATCACTCCTTGTGATGTCATATATGCAATTCCGTATGCAAATTAGAATGGCTGGTATTTTATTTTCCAAGAAATGTGTTTGTCTATAACTGTGTGTACCTGTTTGGGTCTGCCTATGCCTGTATGTGCTTGTCTGTGACTGTGTATCTGTCAGTGTGTGCATGTCTGTGCTTATGTGTGCCTTTGTAGCTACAAGTGTGTGCCTGTCTGGGTCTGCCTATGCCTGTATTTGCTTGTCTGTGGCTGTATGTATCTCTCTTTGTGTGCAAGTGTTCTTGTCTGTGCTTATGTTTGCCTGTGTACCTATACGTGTGTGTCTGTCTGTGCCTTTCTGTGTCTGTGTGCATGTTTATGCCTGTCTGTGTATGTTTGTGTGTCAGTCAGTGCCTTTGTGTGCTTTTCTCTGTGTGTCTGTCTGCTCGTCCTTGTCTATGTTTGTATGTGTATTTGCGTGAGTCTGTAAGTAACTGTGAGCGTGTCAAGAGATGTGTGAAGGGATGAAAATGGGGAGGGGCAGCAGTGGAAGCTTTAGGAACATTTTTGACCCTCCATTCACAAAGAGAGATGCCAAATGCCCTTCCATGATTGTTGCTTGCATTAAAATATTTGGGCAAGAGGACCCAAACTCATTTTCAGTATATGGTAAAGGGGCAAGAGTATTGTGTGGCTCTTGGCTCTTAACTCCTTTGCACATGAGATAACAGACAAGGGTAGTTTTTTTTACGTTTCCATTTCCTTGTCTCGTATGTGATTAAATTTTGCTTGTAATTATTAATGTTATCATGAAGTTAAGTTGTTATTTCACAAACCATGCACTCTCATAATATCAGAAAAAAACATGTTTCAGTGCTTCTTTTAAAATGCAGACTAAGCACACTGAACAATTTATATGTTTGTTTCAGGAGATAAATGAACGATTTACATCCAGTCATGCATAAAGATCAAAAGTGACGAATTCCAGATTCTTAGGACAATATAGTCTTGCTCAGCTGATTATTTTTTCCAAGCCCACAAAGCTGACTAAGGAGTCTGGTTAAAATGATAAAACAGCTCCATCTAGTGTTAACAATAGACAACTACAGTCATCGTCTAGTTTTGGAAGAAATAAGAGATATACAAGGAGCAAAGCTTGCAGACTGATTTGTGGCACTGAACATGATATGAGGTTATTGATTTAAGTGTATTAATAGATGTTGATTATTTGTGAATTTCATTATGAAAGTGATGAGAATAAATTCTTTGGAGAAAATGAAATTACAAACTGCTTCAAAAATGTTAATACTTTGTAAATAACAAAAATAAAATAATGAGCATACTTAGCTCTGCAAGTGATATCTCTAAATTAGAGTGGTATTTAATTTTAAAATACAATCTTCAGTAACAAAGCCTGGTATTGGTAATTTAGTTTAGCTAAAAAAACAAAACTGCAGTGTGCAAAAATGGTAAGTTTCCTATACGGCGCTAGTTCTAGAGTCTTAATCCTGATTTAAAACTGCCCGCGGCTGTTACATTTTTACCCCTCGATGCCCTATGGGAGAGAGTAAAGAGTATTCAAGCTAATGGCTAATACTAGCCTAACAGCTAAAAAAAAATACCAACTTATCAGTTTGGATATATTAAAACCCTCCTACGGCATATCCTCACCAAATTTAAAAAAGTAAAGTACACACAAATACATTGAACACATTTAAACCTCTGTGAGTAAGACTCTGAAAACTGGTGCATGGCATCCTCCGCCCACCCAAAATAAAAAACAAATTGGGGTCCACAAGCCGCTTAGTCCAACAGAGGATCATGGGATTTCAAGAGGACCAATAGGGCCAGAGTATCAGCAAACTCTTCAGCACTAATAAGATAAACCGCCACCTTTGAAATCGAAGGCGTCACAGTTTGACACATGCGATGAAAGCACCTGTGTCCTCATTTCATATGTATTCTAATTATCCATACAGAACAAAATTCCACAAATTCACACGATTAAATATACCATAAACACGCATAGCTATATAAAAATTGTGCACAAGTTATTTATTTTATTATCACTTATTATCACACATTATCTCCAGAATGTAATTTCAGTGATTTTAAAAATCCAAGTATAGTATTTCTGTTCTCCTTATAAACAATGTCTAAATGTATTATACCTCCTATGAGGTGCCCATATCAGTTATTGCCTTTTACAAATCTTTGGGTTTCTTTATCTAAGGTTAAATTAAGTATTTTGCAGTTTTTCAGTTGTTCTTGCATACTTCATAAATAGTATTCTATTTGGCTGTCCAGAGCAGAGTCTGTTACTTGACATACTCAGAATTATTATACGAAGTATACTGGTAGTGCCAAATTGACCTCTAGATGGTTTGCCATGGCACAGCCGCTTTTATACCAGAATATGGAAGTTCAAGAATTCTAGGAGCTGCCACATCTGGGGGAGCAGGTTTAATTTTTATATTCTTGCAATTTGTTTGTTGCTTTTTGGGAGATATAATCAAGAAAGCAAAATTGCAGGGGTTGCCATGTTTTGTATCAACATATATGCTGTCATCATGCTTTGAGCTTAACATGAAAAGGTCGGCCAAGCGCTGTATAGAAATCATATCCTACCCAATGAAGATCAGTGTAACTACTTATTGCATTAAATTAATTCTACATTCGGCCTGGTGTAATTATTAAATTAAAAATAATATACGGTATGCTGATAGTGACAGGGACAGTTTCTCAACTTTCAATAACACATTTTGACGAGACTGGACAAACCAGGCAATTTTTGCACCCTTCAATGCACACTTTGACATTATGCAGGACTTTTGTGAGTGTACATATAAAAAAAGATAATGTACATATCTTATATGCCTTTTTCTAAGATGCCACTGTGTCCACCCCCTCTCCCCCCCCCACCACCACCCCCTCCCCACATTTACTCATCGCAATGAACATGTTACTTAATAATTTGCAATCTTAAAATATGGGTTGTGTGACAAATTAAGCTTAATACACCAAATTTTCAAGATAAATTACAAAAACATAATATGTGTATTATTTTTGCCCAAACACAAGATTTCTAGATTGAACATCTGGACCGTAGAACTTTAGCAAACTCTGTCAAGTGCAGAATGAAGGCTTCTCAGATCATCGTTTATTTGACTAAGAATATTCTTAACTTTTTGGAGAGAATCGAGAACTTGAATACTGCTGGTAAAAGGGTCATAATGAAGGGAGAATGGTTTCTTCATCTTCATAGCATATTCTCTGTAGAGGGAAAAAAGAAAATGTAAGAATTCTTAATTCCAGTATTGGTATAATTTGTCCAGTCAAAATCTTTTATAAAATGCAGCAATTGTGCGTTTTCAAATTGGTTCCTGTTACATTAGAATTTGTTTACAAAACACTATTTATAGTAGTTAGGAATGGATTGGACTAATCGCTGCACTTTAAAGAATGGTGGTGACCTGGCAAAAACTATTGGTGCTACTCACCCACAACTAACTTAGTCAATAATTATACTTTCTTCTATAAATAAAACATAAGGAAGAAGTGAAGGTGAAAATTATGCACTTTCAAAATATCTTGAAAGGTCTTGCCAGAACGCCAGGATCAAATTTTTTTTAAAAGAGAAATTCTAAGCACCAACAAATTTAGATTAACGAAGTGGTTTTGGTGTATAGATCCATCCTCTTGCAGTCTCACTGCTCAATTCGCTGTCATTTCTGAGTTATCTTATTTTTTTCTGTTGATACAGCCCTAGTCACATCTTCCTTGACTGTAAACTCACTCAGCCAATATACAAAATTGTTTAATTTTAATCAGCACAGTATGTTTATTTAAGAGGTTTTTATATCCTGCTCTGTAAATTGAAGTTTATTGACATATAGGGGCTCCTGAAGGCTCTAGAAGGTTATTAACAAAGCAGAAGATAAGAAATTCTAAACTAAACAGACTGGACATTTAAACATCTCTCTTTGCATGAAGTGTTTAGATAAGCTGTATAGGTCATATGCAGGGAGGTGTGGATAGGGTTGTATAAACAAAGTGATTTAAGTCTTATATGGAAGAGATTTGAGCAGTGAGACTTCAGGGGCATGAGCTATACAGCAAAACTGCTTCATTAACCCCTTAAGGACCAAACTTCTGGAATAAAAGGGAATCATGACGTGTCACACATGTCATGTGTCCTTAAGGGGTTAAAGGGGCTCTATAGTCACCAGAACAAATACAGCTTATTGTATTTGTTCTGGTGAGTATAATCATTCCCTTCAGGCTTTTTGCAGTAAACACTGTCTTTTCTGAGATAATGCAGTGTTTACATTACAGCCTAGTGATACCTCCACTGGCCACTACTCATATGGCTGCTAGAGGTGCTTCCTGGGGCAGTGCTGCACAGTGAGCAGCACTGCCATTCAGTGTCTTCACTCTCTTTCCTCATAGAGATGCATTGATTCAATTAATCATGAGGAGATGCTGATTGGCCAAGGCTGTGTTTGACTTGTGCTGGCTCTGCCCCTAATCTGCTTCCTTTACAGTCTCAGTCAATCCTATGGGTAAGTACATTAATTGGCTCAAACCACCACTTCTGATGATGTCAGCAGACAAGAGGCAGGTCAGAGGAAAATAGGGGCAGAGCCAGCAGCTGCAGGCTTGAATAAGTGAGTAAGCATAATAAGTAAGATTTTACTATATTTAGGGAGGTGAGGGGGGTGAAAGGGGGGGGGGGAGCGGGGCACAGGCACTATATTGTAATTTTAACACTAAAGTGTCCTTTAAATAATGTATGCAACATGATTTTTCTTTGTGTGTGATCTGAGTGAGAATGGGCCTAGATAGTATTCAGCTTTACATTTTAACAAATGTAAATGTCGGGGTCGATAGGGGTTCAATTTAAGACTGAGCCAAAGGCAGATCTAGAATAAGGTTAGATACCCCATCACCCAAGCAGCTAAGGGAATTTAAGGTCATATTTATTTATATATTTTAAATTTTTATGACTTTGTAGGTAGCTGTATATCAGCCATGTTCCAGGAAGCCTTCCATCATACACTAATCCCCTACTGTTGGAGACAGAGATGTCACAGCAGTGACAGACTTGTGTTTCAGCTGCCTGTCACTGCTCCGTCCTGCGTGTGGAATTCATTCATGTATACAGAGCTTGCCCTGGGTGGTGGGAATGTGCCATATTAAATCCCACTGGCAGGATGGAGCAGTGACAGGCAGTAGGAATACAGACCTTTTACTGCTTCAGAACCTGCTACACCAGGATAGAGGCAGCAGCTTCCTGAAACACAGGTGTGAATAACAATGTGACTGGTGTCGTGACAACAGTTTAACATTTTATTGTTTGAGGAAATAGTGGGAAATGGGAAGAATAATGAGGAAAAGCACGAAAAGGAAGAAATGCTGCAATAGGGAGTGATATTAGACAGAACGGAATGCTAGATGGAGATGGAAGAGGGGATAGAGATAAGATCAAGACAGGTAATTATTAGAGTAGAGGGAGTAAAGGCGAACCAAAGCATTCCAATATCAGAGTACCACTGCACTGAGACATTATTCACCCCTGTATTTAGCAATGTTACCCTGTGATTGGGAATGGGCAGACACAGCAGATGGATTAGCCATGCTATCTCCTGTCCCTTGGCTTTTCATATGTTCATCTTTCCCCCAAGATCTATTTTGGGAGGTGCACAGTCCCTGTTAAAGAGTGGCCATACCCACCAAAGGGTGACCAGCACCCCAGCCCTAAAATTGTGCGATAGCCTTACATACAGATTATCTGACAATCCTTTACCAACATCACAGTTTCATAGATGCACAATATGGACCCCTTTAGGGTCCTTGCAATGCTACTCTGATGACTTAGAGTTATCAGTGTAGATTGTCCGCGCTTATAGAGCCCTGGACAATCTTAATCTAGCTCTATACACACTGGCCTCTGCAGCACTTCTGTTATTTTCCGGTGATGTACCAGGCATGTGCTTGGTCATCTTACAAAACACCGTACAAGCACTGTACCATCTAGGTATTTTCTTCCATAGTGCTGTATGCAGACATGACCCTTCCTGGAACTGGTACACACAACATTATGTGTCCAGACTGTCTCACATATCATGGATATGGGACAGGCTACTCTTTAATAACTCAACTATAGGTTATATTAAATAAAATCCCTAGAAATTAAATTTTCACTTGTGGCCATTCTATCTCCATTGAGAAAAGGTGGTGATCATTTTATTTATTTATTTATTACAAAAAAGAGAACACGTTTGGATCTTTACTCTCATCTCTATGTGACCTAAAGGCGTTAATTGGGAATGTGTTCTTGATTCAGCTTTGTGACAATATTCTCCCTCGGGATATTGTCAAAGGAAAGGTTTTTTTTTTACAGTAAGAACAAAAAGCATGTGGAATTCTCTGCCTGGAGAGGTAGTTTTATCAGAGTCCATACAGATGATTAAATCGCAATTGGATAAATACTTGCAAAAACATAGTATTCAGGGATATAATTTCTAATTAGTGGGATAATAGCATCTTGATCAAATAAGAGATCTGACCTCCATTCTGGGGTCAAAAAGGATTTTTTCCTAGTTTCTTGCAAAATTGGAAATACTTCAGACTAGGTTTTTTGCCTTCTTTTCGATCAACAGCAAAAACAGATGCGAGAAAGGCTGAACTAGATGGATGCATGTCTCTTTTCAGCTATGTAACTACGTAACATATACATTTTAAAATTTTTGGTTCTTTTATCCCACAAGTGGCATTGGGTCTTTATCCCCCCTACACCAGCTCCTTTTATTTTCCTGTCTATTTTGACTCAATAAATGACAGCCTTTATTGCATTATTCATAGATGCCTGTTATTAATTTGTTCTTTGGATTTCCCCGTAAATGTCACTAAAATACCAATAATCTGCAACATGTCCCGGGCTTGTATTTGGTGTATATCAAAACTAAATAAGCAGAGATTGACAGAGAAGGATTAAAGATCCCACTGGGTTCTAGGTGGGTTACCAGTTTGCCCCCATCCATTTTCACATAGGGATGGATAATGGGACCAAGGAAATTCTAATGTCTAACCCCGGGCCATAGGCTGCTGCCTAGGCTTATCCTGCTCTATAGAATTTTATTATGTATTTCTTTTTTTTTTAACAGGAACATATATTTTAAGAATGCGGATTAAGGAAACAACCTGTCAGCATTTTGGCATCACTCTTGACACATAAAAGGGTTGTCTTAAACTTGACAAAGACCCAGGAGAGGATCAAAACGTTGTCTGCTCTCTGTTGTGGCACAATACAATCGGACACAATTCAGTGAAGAAGACATTGCAGTTTGTGTTTATTTCTGTGAGGATCAACGATTAAACAGGATCATTATGTAACTTGTTCTCTATGCTTCTGTGGTACATGTTTAGTTCCTAACGCGCGATTACTTTTTCTTAAACTTTAGCAATATTGGTACAAGTTAAACCAAGGGTATACAGCTGAAACCCCTGAGCTTGTTCCTTCTCTCATCTTAGGGAACAAACACAGAGGCAGTGGGGCATTAATATATACCCAAGTGTTCACATAGCCTACGAAGAATGAACAAACAGCATACTCATATAAAGTAGCATATTAGGAATATAAGAAATGTTTGATTTATTTTAAAGGAGCACTATATGGTCAGGAACACAAACATGTCCCCTTATGCCTCCCTAAATATAGTAAATCTTACTTGTATTCAAGTCTGAAGCTGCTTGCGTGTCCCTGTTTCCTTTAGACCTGCCCACTGCCGGCTAAAATTAACAGAAGTGGTAGCCTGATCCAATCACAATGCTTCCCCATAGGATTGGCTGAGACTCACAAAGAGGAAGATCGGGGCAGAGCCAGCACAATTCAAACACAGTCCTGGCCAATCAGCATCTCCTCATAGATATGAATAAAATCTATGCATCTCTATGAGGAAAGTTCAGTGTCTGCATGCAGAGGGAGGAGACACTGAATGTTTGGATGCATTTTAGGCAGCCATGACCCAGGACGGATCTCTAACAGCCATCTAAGGAGTGGTCAGTGAAGTAATCACTAGGCTGTAATGTAAACACTGCATTTTCTCTTAAAAGACAGTGTTTACAGCAAAAAGCCTGAAGGTAATGATTCTACTCACCAGAACAAATTCAATAAACTGTAGTTGTTCTGGTGACTATGGTGTCCCCTTAAGCTATATGTACTAACTGTGTGTGTCTAGCTAAATCGGTGAGACTTTAAGCACAAAGTCACAATACAATAATATATGAAATGACTGTGGATATAATTTTGTCTCTAAATTTTTTTTTTTTAAATCTGGACATAATAACCATGCATTTCGCGAAGTTTCACTCACCTGAGTTTAGCTTTGGAATCCTCAAAACTTTCAGTTACAAAGTACACTGGCTGAAACGATGTATCCTGATAGGGCTGGATTGCAGTAATTTCAGGATCAAAAGGTCTGATCTCTGGCTTGTTGGACAATGCATACTGGTAAAATAAAAAAATATAGATAAAATGCAATAATATAACGTTTAATTCTCTAATGAAGATAAGTATTTTTTCTATTGTTTTTATATGTTCTACCTAGGTGATTTTAATAGTTAAAAATTCATATGTATGGATCCGGAATATGATCAAAGTGCTGCAGGTAAAAGATTAATAAAAATTGCAGTTTTACCTGAGTCACAAACATTGTGAATCCTCTGTCTTCCCCAATTAACACAGCAATTGTTGATGAAAGTCAATTAGAGCGGTTTTGCTTTAAGCACATTATTTTACTTCTTAATTTTGAGTAATGAAAAAAATTATTTATATTAGATGCGGTCAGTGCCAAATATACTGTACAAATGTTTATTTAATTGCAACTATTACTAAAACTGACCACTGGGTGGCAGCAGTAGAACACCTTCTCATAGATATGACATGTATGACTTATGATTGGATTAAACTGGTTACTCACACCTTCTGGATCAACAGCATGAAACAGATTTGTGAAAAATTCATCCTGATGGAACTGAGTCTTTTTTTTAACAATAACATTAAACATCTATGGTTTGCCTTGTGAAAGTGGGAAAAAAAATATCAATGTAGATGTATTTCGAACTGATATTTGGCACTCACAAATATTTATATGAAACTTCTTTTTAGTACAAGAAATAAAATAACTTTATTTTAAATGAACTGGGACAATTTTATAAACTTGTAAAATTCACATTACACTATTAATTTAAAAAATGTAATTTTAAGGGGGACCCTATAGTCCTGATAATAACAATCTTCTTTTGGGGGGGGGGGGGGGAGTTGTAGGTTCATTTCTAGCAGTGTGATCACATGTCCACTCCCTTTGCTCTCTAAGATTTAAAGGGACACTATAGAAGTTTTGCCCATTAATACCGGTTGCCCAAAGGAGCGATCCTGCTTGCACGGAGATACCTTGAATATACCAAGCTTACTTGTAGCACTGTCTGCAACCTCTTTGCCATATTGTTTTAATTGTTTACGTTATGCTTTGTTGTTCTGCTTTGGCTTTTTCTTAAGCGGGTGCCCAGAAGTACTCCAATAAAGCTGAGTCTCGACCTACCACCATCAGCTGGCATCGGGGATTTGTTTCCCGTCCTTGTAATTCCCGCCCCCTCCCCCCCATTTTCTGTAATTATGACCCACAGGTTACCTTGGAGTTGTGGGTGTCAGTCTATTATCCTATGACATAGGTGCATACACCATTAGCCTCCCTACGGTATCAAGAGGCCAGGGGCCTTAGCTGCCCCTTTCTACCTTTCGTAAGCTCCCTAGATAACTTCTCCAGAGGCAGCAGGCCCGGGTTAAGTCTGTACTTCTTATCTTATTTAAAAACGTATAATAGTTTTTTTGTTAATATATCATTAAAAAATGTGCGGTTTTGCTTTCATGCCACTCAATGTCAACCTATGTCGTCTGAAAACCTGCTACAGCTGTTGTGGCATGGCGAGTTAGCTTGTATTTTATTTCACTGCAAAATAAAGAATTTAAAAAATGTATATATATATTAAAAAAAAGTTTCATAATATCATTTAATTTTTTTGATATTCTTTATTTTTGTTGTGCATATAGCATATAGCTGGGACTCCATGTTCAGGCTGAGCCCTGGGGACCATCTGTGTGGGTTGCTGACTGCGTTTGCTCAGGTTACTCCAGAACCTTTGATAAACGGCATCAAACACCTAAGAGAGTCTGTCCTTTAACCCCTTAAGGACACATGACATGTGTGACATGTCATGATTCCCTTTTATTCCAGAAGTTTGGTCCTTAAGGGGTTAAACTCAGCGCCGGAGCTTTCATTGCATGCTTCACGGCAACAGCGGCAATGGCCATTTTGGATAGGCCACGCGGGAGCGTTTGATATCAGAGACACTCAGGTGTCACCCAATGGTAAGTAAGCAGGGCCGAGTGGCGACCGGCATAACCCCTGCCCGTCCAGAGGTGGGGGGGGGGGAGAGTACGGGGCTCCGGTTGTCACAAAGAGGGAAGCCTGGGCCACCTCACGCGGAAAGATCTGCCACTTCTCCCTCAAGTTGCTGGAGGCTGCAGTTGCCATCTTGCAGAATTTAGAGACCCGGAATTTGCTCCAGAGCCGCCTGAGGGGTACCAAGCAAGGGTGTTAGGACGGGTGCGTAGAAAACATGGTATTTCCCCCTAAAATTCGACTTATAAGAACTAGATCGGAGCTCAAGCAGTGTGCGACCAACCAGTATGGCGTCCAAACCCCCCGCCCCCACCCCCCGTAATATAATTTTCATGTTTTGATATGTCATCTAGTTTTCTTTTCTTTAAGTTTGATTTGTATCGTGAAATAAAATAAAAAAGTATTGCCTTTTCTTTCCACTCCCCCTTTCTGGATGTCATCTTTATGCACCTTTGATCGTGTGGTCAGTAGTATGACCCAGTTTTCTCGTTTTGACATCTGACTATTTCCTTTCAGAATTCAGGAAGAAGCCACAATTTTGAAAAGGAATGGTCAGTTTAAAAATAATGTGCACTGGGACAGATAACTGACAATCCGACTGAAGATGCAAGATTGTTGAAATATAAGCAGGGGCAGGAACAGCCAAAAATATGAAATCCATATAGTTTATTCACTCCTTAAGGTTATGAAAATTCTGATATATAACAGAAAAGCGGGTCTATGCTTAAATCTAAGTGTCACCTACTATTTCAAACCTCAAGCTCGGCTGCCACCATCTATGTGTTTCGTTTTTCCCAACTTTATCAAGTCTTTATCAAGTTTGTCAGAAAGGAGGAGTGAGAGTTGTTTCAAGAATTTCAATATACACAATGAGATGGAATATAACAACATAAAGATTGTATGGAGCTTTTTTTTTTTAAAAGAAAAAAAAAGAAAAAAACTTTTTTTTTAAAATGACATTCAATGCACTCAACCTCACAAGTGCCACAGAGTGCTTGCAATAGCCAGTATCCGCTGACCGAGATTCAGTGATGCAGGGAAGCCAAGAAACTGATGTAAGGCTATTTAGTGCAACAGTTCCTCAAATAATAAAGAGTGATCAGGTCGTAAATGCAATCTGCCCAAGAAACAATCAACAGAGTAATGAAACCAACAGGACCTTCAGCTATGAAACATAGAAACATAGAATGTGACGTCAGATAAGAACCATTCGGCCCATCTAGTCTGCCCAGTTTTCTAAATACTTTAATTCGTCCCTGGCCTTATCACATAGTTAGGATAGCATTATGCCTATCCCATGCATGCTTAAACTCCCTCACTGTGTTAACAACTACCACTTCAGCTGGAAAGCTATTCCATGCATCCACTACCCTCTCAGTAAAGTAATACTTCCTGATATTATTTTTAAACCTTTGCCCCTCTAATTTAAGACTATGTTCTCTTGTTGTGGTAGTTTTTCTTCTTTTAAAAATAGTCTCCTCCTTTACTGTGTTGATTCCCTTTATGTATTTAAATGTTTCTATCATATCCCCCCGTCTCGTCTTTCCTCCAAGCTATACATGTTAAGATCCTTTAACCGTTCCTGGTAAGTTTTATCCTGCAATCCATGAACAAGTTTAGTAGCCCTTCTCTGAACTCTCTCTAAAGTATCAATATCCTTCTGGAGATACGGTTTCCAGTACTGCGTACAATACTCCAAGTGAGGTCTCACCAGTGTTCTGTACAATGGCATGAGCACTTCCCTCTCTCTCCTATACAACCAAGCATTCTACTAGCATTTCCTGCTGCCCTATTACATTGTCTGCCTAGACAATGCAATGACATAACACATAGTAATATGTAACATACTATTCTAAAGTATAATAAAACAAAACAGAACAGACCTACAAGCTGGACCCATAAAAAAAAGACTAAAGAAGCCTGCCATGCCATCATCTCCACCACCAGCGCCTCCCAAGCCATCCCTTAAGTACCTCCCCCCACAAAAGAGGCCAGCCAGACTCCATAGGCTCTCAAACTAGTACTGCCAGTTAGGGATATGCATGGGGAAAAAATTCGGTCCGGTTCAGCACTTCCGAAATCCGGGACTCCAGCAATTCGGCATTTTGGAAATTTGGCACATCGGGACTTCGGCAATTCGGTTCGGTTCAGCACTTCCGAAATTCGGCAATTCGCCATTTCAGGGATTTTGGACTTCGGCAATTCCCTAACCCTACCACTAACTCTAATACTAACTCTACTCCTAACACATAACCATACCACTAACCCTACCCCTAACACTAACCCTACCCCTAACCCCTGCCACTAACCCTAACCCTAGTAGGGGTAGGGGTACGGGTAGGAGTAGTGTTAGGATTAGATTCCTGTCATCATTTCCTTAATTTTCCCTGCCTCTCCTATTTTCCCACTTTTCAAAAATCCAAAGCATTTCTGCACTTCCGAAATTCGGAACTTCGACAATTTGGTTCGGTTCGGCACCTCAACAATTTGGGACTTCAGCACTTCAGCTGTATGGTTCGGTTATTCCGAAATTCGGCAATTCGGACATTCAGAAGCATCCGAATGTCCGAGTTGCCAAAATTCGTCCGAATTTAAATTGCACATGTCTACTGCCAGTTATTCCAAGAGCCGCTACTGCAGAAACAGGGATTCTATTAAGTTTTTAAGAATGTTGATGAAGGTGTTCCTTTTTAAGAGCAAGTTTTACTGCTCAGCTAATCTGACTTTAAATTTGCAACTCCATGGGAATTCTAGAAAATGTAAGGTTTAGTAAATAACTCACTCAACAATGCACTAACAATGAAACAAATATTTGTATTCATTGGGAACCGCATTAAAAAAATAGAATGCATCACTAATTAGCAGGAAACATTTTTCAGGATTGCAAATATAATATTTACAGACACTTTATAATTTAGACAAATATCTATTTATTGCTAGGCTAGGTTGGCAGTTAACAAAATGCTCATTCTTACCACGAGTTCTCCATAAGAGGACAGAAGACCAGCTCCATAGGCTTTAATAGATCCATTCTGCTTGCAGAGTCCAAATTCAATAGTGAACCAGTATAGCTACATAAATAGAATACAGACAATTTTATTGAGGCATGCTGTATATAGTCAATACTTGTTTACAAATAAAGAATAAATATGGGATAATGTGTAATATATTGATAAATAATGTCCCTTTAATTATTATTATTTTTTTTTAATATTATTTATTTGTGTATTTAACCCCTTTACTGCAAAGCAGTTTGAATAAAAACTAACAACCAAAACTCACCCAGAGTATTTTGGGTGTCCTAGAAAGAAATGTTTAAATTATTATTATTATTGCCATTTATATAGCGCCAACAGATTCCGTAGCGCTTTACAATATTATGAGAGGGGGGATTTAACTATAAATAGAACAGTTACAAGAAAACGTACAGGAACGATAGGTTGAAGAGGACCCTGCTCAAACGAGCTTACAGTCTATAGGAGGTGGGGTATGAAACACATTAGGACAGGAAATAGCAATCAAATAAGGTGGGAGTGAAGCAGAGCAGGTGGAGAGAGTAGCCTTTTAGGAGAGAGTAAGGGACAGGTAAGTGAGGTAGAGGTTAGTCTGGGAGGCCATAAGCTTTCCTAAAGAGATGGGTTTTAAGGCACTTCTTAACTGATTGAAGACTAGGGAAGAGTCTGATGGCGGTAGGCAGGCTATTCCATAGGAAGGGAGCCGACTGCGAGAAGTCCTGCAAACCCGAGTTGGCCGTACGGGTGCGAGCAGCGGACAGGATAAGGTCGGGCAGAGCAGAGAGACCGCGAACGGGCATACCTATGGATCTGTGAAGAGATCTAAGAGGAGCTAGAATTGGTCAGTGCTTTATAGGCATAGGTTAGCACTTTGAATTGACTGCTATTGGATACAAGAAGTTAATGTAAGGACTGACAGAGGGGTGAGGTGTGAGAGGACCGACTAGAGAGGAAAATCAGTCTGGCGGCAGCATTCATTACAGACTGTAGAGGGGCAATACGGCTTTTGGGAAGAAAAATTGGGAGAGGGTTACAATAATCCATGCAGGAAATTACTAGAGCACGGACAAGCTCCTTGGTAGCATCTTGCGTGAGAAAGGGGCGGATGCGGGCTATGTTTTTAAGATGAAATCTACAAGATTTGGCAATATACTGGATGTGAGGCTCAAAGGTGAGGTCAGAATTAAGTATGACGCCAAGACAGCGTGCTTGCAAGGATGGACTTATGGACTAAATGTATTTTTTTGTGTTAGTATGCATAGATAGCGCACTATGTATTGGAAACAAAAATGGAAATTTTGTTTGGACAGAAAAACTTCACTTACTAATTAATGAGGTTACAGATAGGAAAAGATAGTTATAAATAAATAATATTTCTTGATATGTACGTAGACTTTTTTCCTCACATAGACTATAATGCTCTCATCTATACATTGTCCAATATGCACATGTTCTCATATATATCCACCTGATTATATTGCATATAGTGACACATTACCATCACATTACCCATACCATATCATCCTCACATTGCAGCCATTTTGCCACTTTGGATACACACACGCAAAGATACATACACAAACTGATACACGTATGCATATATACACTTTGATACATGCACATATATATATTTGATACACACACACACACACACACACACCTGCTTGTGGTGTTGCCGTATGCATTGTGTTTACAGTGAGAATGTGTTGTGTGTGAGCAGGGCTGGACTGGGAATTAAAAGCAGCCCTGGAAAAAAATGTATATTCCAGCCCAATAATGCGTTGCACCAACATAGTGTGCAGATATAGAGATGGAAAAGATAATGTAGAATTGAAAAATATTACACCAAAGTGAAAGAAACCAGTCACGTTAAAAGCAGCTAATTTACACAGAGATTGGTGGTGGGTAGCTGGAAAAAGCCTAGCAATGATCCAAGAGCAGGGGGCAAGCAGGGGACCTCACCAGGATCTTTTCAGGCAAAAACATGTTTAAAGTTAATTTAAATGTGATGTGCTAAATTTGTGTCAGGATTACAAGTCGATCCAGCACGCAGTACTGTTTCATACCTAGGACTATGGATAATGTATAACTTGACCTTAAAATGGCCGGACTTAACAAGAATAGTCAAAATACTTGCCGAAGTCAGGAACACAGAATCAGACAACGATGAGAGAAAGGCAAAAGTCAAAGATACCAGAATTCAGGGAAGTCAAAACGAAGACAAAGTCAAATGCCAGAAAATAAAGATCAGGAACGCACTCTCGGATAACCATACGCATGAAACCACGACAGGGTAATGAGCAAGAGGAGAATTGGGTTTAAATAAACCTCCTGTGGATCCGATTGGCCGTAACCGGCCTTTGACCCCAAAGGCAATTACCAGGTTTTTCTGTGCATGATTGCTGCTCAGCACAAACCCTCCTGTGGATTTGTTTGGCCATGACCGGCCTTTGACCCCAAAAGTAATTACCAGGTTTCCATGTGCATGATTGCTGCTCAGCACAACTTTTCCTGTCAGGACAGTAAATGCCATTAACCACATTTTTATGTGCGGATGAATACGTGACACTTTGACAGTGGCTCATAGTAAGTCTTGTACCACTAACTGTGGCTGCAACTGAAAGAGGGATCCCAGGGGTTCTCTTTTCTTAATAATGCAGGCAAGAGGCATTGTCAGCAATACCCCGAATGAGAGAGATCACTGAGCCGTGGAATTTCAATGAGTTTAAAGGGGTTTAAACGTGCAGCACTCAACCCAGCTGGCCAAGGGCTTCCTCATGTATTTAAAGATACCTGGGGTTCCATAATACCATCAGGGATTTATTCCCTTCTGGCACCTTTACTGCATGATGGTTTTTGCTGTCAAGGGGCATTAAAGACGTGCACTGCATGCTGGCATAGACCATCAAGTAGTGGTTAAGGGCTTAATATAGGTGAAATACGTTTTTAGGGCATTGTCACATAGGAGAATAGCAAATTATTAAATTATTATGTCCTGAGTGTACTTATGTAAGTGTCTATAAATGCAACTGTGTTTGTGTATCTGTGTGTTTGAGTGTGCCTATTTAGTGTGATGAAAAATAATTAAAACAAAAATAGGTTACTCACTGTTGTTTACTTTCTGACTGATTCCAAGTTCCTTTTGCTGCTGTCCCTTTGATTCTTCTTCCTTGCGTGCTGCCTGCTGCACCTCAAAATCTCTGCCCTAGGCTTCTCTTGTATGAGAGTAAGATGAGGGCCTCAGGGGAGTGGATACAGGCCCCCGTGTCACATTTTAACTGTTGGCTACGGTGTGAGCACTGGGCATTCTTGTTGTGGCTGTCTCTGCCTGATGATCTGGAGTTCCTCCAATTTAGAGGAGTTGTAAGCCCTGTGAGGGCAGCAATGTGCTCTCTCTTTATATCATGTTCCTTTTTGGCTCCCACAGTTCCCAGCACAGTCACATCAAAGAGTAGTCACTACTCCATGATGCGGCTGTGCTGGGAATTGTGGGAACTGTAAGGGAACATGATATAGACATATTGCATATAGACATATTGCTGTTCTCTATCAGTACCCCTGAGCTGCACTGCTGTCATTAGTACTGAGTTTATCGGCGGACCAGCAAGGCAGCCATCCGGCCTGCTGACACTACAATCCACCACACAAGATGCGGCCACCGGCCACAATGTAACTATTAAACGCGACCATCGGCTGGCACCCTCTGTGTATGCCACAGCCGCATTCACCCTCGAGACTGGCCTCTACTTAATCTCTGCCTATGTTAATTCCCTTAGACACTGAGGGAAGCTGTGAGAGTGCAACGCGGCCCCAAATGTCGTGGCCCAACGGGAAATTTTCAGTCGGGCCCTATGTGTGAGGGATGATTATGTATAAGGTTACTGTCTAAGGGGTGGTGCCTGTGCCTAAGGTTGCCTGTGTGCTTATGAAGGTTACTGTGGCAGGGTGGTTGTGACAGAGTGAAGGTGACATGGTGTCTGTGTGTGAAGGGTTAGTGTGTGGCTTGACTGTGATATGGTGACTGTGTGTGAGGGGATAGTGTTTGGGTTGACATGGCAATTGACTGTAACAGGGTGACTTTGTATGAGGGGTTAGTGTGGGGCGGTGCTGTGACAGGTATCTTAGTGTGTGTGAGGGGGTATGAGTAATGTGACATGTTGTGAGCAGGGGGAGAGGGTGGTGATGTGACAGAGTGACTGTGTGTGGGGGGATAATTTTGTGTAGGTGAAGGGGGGTGCGGTGAAATGGTGACTGTGTGTGTGGAAGGGATGTGACAGGGTGACTGTGTGTGCGACAGCCTGGCGACTCTCAATGCCTCTGTGCTGTGAACTTCAGGAACTTTAATAAAGGCATAATTTAATATGCAATAATGCCAAATGTGTATTCATGATTGTGCGGTATGAATGCATCCTCTGGCAACTGGGTATACAAGAGCGCCAAGGTGAAGGATTTCATGTCAGCATAGTCCTATAACTGCAGAGTAAACTTTCACTTCCTTCTTTTTTTTTTTTAATTCTTTTTTTTTCTTGTGCACAAGATAACATACAAGCTTGCATAGCCACGACGGCTGATGCATGCATTTCAACAGTAGTCACATGCGTGGCAGATCGAACAGCACATTTTAGATATACGGTATGTAAGGAACTTCATGCTTTGAAACAGTATTAAACAGTAGTAGTATTGTTAAGCTACCTGCGCTTATGTACATGTTGGTTAAGCTTAGAGTCATTAAGTGTAAAGTCATAGGAGTGTGGTGCAACCTTTGAGTGGAGAGTAATCTTGCACTTTATGTGTGTATATAATAACAAGCTTTGGATCTTCAGTGATCTGTAGTGTTTGTGCTAGGCTGCTCAAGCGTATGCAAATAAAGGTTGTGTTTAGAGTGATAGGAGTGTGGCATAACCCTGGAAAGGGGGTACCCATTGTTACTTTGTAAAACAGGCTAAAATAGTTGTAAATGGGGTACATGTGAAAGGTAAGATTAAGCGTTTAACTAGAGTATACTCCTATGGGTTTCATGTGGTAAAACATAACTTTAGTAGATTATGAGAGTTAGTAATGCCAATAAGAAGAGAAGCTAATATAATGTAAGACAGCTTTGTGTGTCCGTTGAGCAATAGGTAAGCTCGGCGTCTGTGGCCGAGGCTTCAGCCGATTCCACAGTCCTGGCTCAGTAAGACTTCGGCACTGCTGGGAATCAGGGGGGCTCCGCTGCAACTCCCCGGGTTTTCGTGGGTACCTTGTGTGGTGAGCATACGTTCTCGGCGACGTGCCTGCTTCACCTCTCCCCATGCTGATCCGTGAGTTGGTGTCTGGGTGTTTCCTCCGAGTAGAGGGTCAGAGCCCCTCAGGGCGCTTGTAGCAGCTTTGCTAGTTTGTTGGCGGGCAACGCGTTGAGTGTCTATCTGGACTCTGTTGGCTGAGAGCCGCGCATAGGCCCCCCATTTGTGGCGCTTTTGCTTGAGTAGTGGTGGGCCCTGCGTGTGGGTTCTCCGCTTGTGTCGGGACCCAGGTAGGCAGTTTCTGATGTGTGGTCTGCGGCATAAGAGTCGGGGGGTAGCCTTCGCTGTTCTCTCTCGCTTAGTCCCGGTTAGTGGCTCTATGGTGCTTGTCGGAGCTGGTCTATGCGCCGAAGGAGTGATTGGCTTGCGGGAGGCCGTTTTGGCTGTTTGGGTCTGCACCAGTGTGGCCCATAGTCGCTTCCAAAAGTGGTCAAAGGCTGCTTTTATACTGGCCTCATGGGGAGTCCCGCTTGTAGGTCTCACTTGTAGAGGCTGGGTGAGTATGGGCCCCTGAACGCTGAAATTTTGGTTACCAGTTGCGGGTTGTGTACGCCCGCAGGAGCTTGTAGGAGCCAGTGGCCCTGTGTGGTGTGGACCGGGATGACCCCCGCCGGTCCATGGGGGGGGAACGTGAGCTCTGCGGTAAATCCGCTGGGTGTAAGGGTTGCGAGAGAGCGTCCGTCTCTCCCGCGCTGCCCCTGGGAGTTTGCCGCATGTTGGCGTGTCAGCAGGCCTCAATAGTTGGATCGGGGCACCCGGCGGTCGAACTGCTCGCTTGTGGTATTGGGTTGTTCGCCTGGGTGTCCCCCGCTTGTCAGGAGCTATTCTGGAGTTGGATGTGCCGAGTTTCATGGGTTTTTTCCCATAAAAGGACGTTTTGGTTCAGGAGCTGGGTCTCGGCACGTCTATTCAGCTCGGCTGCTCGGCTCCGCCCACCCTCACTTCCTTCTTTGATTAGACAATTACAACATAAATAATAGGATAGGACTGGGAAATAAGCAATTTAGGTAAAATCTCAATCTTCTCAAGTTTAGCTAGAACATACATATTTCTGCAACTTACCGTTGACAGTTTTTCAATATCTTCATCAGATGCACCAAGAGAAGCTAGGCCAATATCCTGCAGGAACAACATTCACACTAAGTGTCTCCTTTATGCGCACATACTACAAACATTCTACTTTCTGTTTCTGTATTTTGTATCACAGGTATGATAGACAAGTATTTGGTAGAGGTAAGGAAAAATGGTTTAGTTGGAGACTAATGAGGCCTGTTAAAGGAAAATCCAAAAGGCATACGGTCATTTGGTGGAAGGACGTTTTCCTTGTTGCTCGCCTTTTATTACATTTCAAATATAGTATTATTATTTTTTATTTGTGACCTTGGTTGTTAACTGTTGAAGACATGAAGGGCCCTTTGCAGCCCACAGTACGGCTCCCCCTGGAGGAAGGGCTAAGTTATAGGTTAGCCACACCAACTCATACCACCAATGGAAAAAAAAAATAGGAGAGGAACAGAGCTACAGTACTGATCATAGGGGAGAATAGAGCTGCACACCTGAGGGGAAGGGTAACCCTCAAACCCTTCAAAGAATGGAGAGAACAAGATACAACAAATACAGGGTGCGCTGAGTGACAGTGTTGTCTGTAGTTGCAGTTAACCTACGTTATTGCACCATTGGGTTTTCCCCCCTTTTATGTATTTTATATGTTGACACTTATCTGGAATGCTGTAAGAAGTCTTGAGGATACACCTCCAAGTGTCCAGTTATATCCTACATGTGGGGAGTATTAAATACCACTGTATGCTGTTTTACCTAGAGCTGAGCATAGCTCTTTAAATTGTGAGTTGGCATTTCTCTACTTCTATGTTGTTCGTGATCCAGCTTTCCTAAAACGGTTTTGCACTATTGGTCTCTTTTTTTGCTTTTGTATTTCATATTTACCACTGAGGATTCAAAACAAGGACTGAAGAATATACACTCCAGGTCTTCGCTGTACTTTAAGAGAGTCTTTATATTATTTCTGATTTTTGTTTATTATCTCTCATTGTCCTACTCAGCGCACCCTGTATTTGTTGTATCTTGTTCATACCACCAATGGATGATAGGCTCAGAACACTCAGCTGTCAGTCATTATTGGGCAGTGAGTTAGGGCAATAGTGCCAATTTCTATCCAGCAGTAAAAACTGTATTTACTTTCCTTGTTTTGCACAGTGAAAAGATATTTTACCTGGGAAAACTGAGCAAATTCCTTGTCGGCTAGCATTGGAATATGACCCAGCAATTCATGGCAGCAATCACTATAGAAACAATAAAACATTAGGATGATTAGATGCTGATGATGTGATGATGTGCATTCTATATTCATTTATAATCTCTAATACATGCTAATCACACTGCCAGCAGTGGCTAAAGAAAGAAGTAGTTGAGCAAATTGGGAAATATTATCCTTTTAGTCATCACTGCTCCAGACATCTCCAGCTTTCTAGGTATTAAATGTTAAAACATGTGTATGTCGTATGTGGCTTTTTTGCGGAGTAAAGTTGGATCATTGTACTCACGGTTCTGGGGAATGCATGGCAGATGAATGATGCCTTATGTACTGAGTACTCGGAAATACTCTGAATGCCAGGCAGGATAGGAAATCTCGTGCAGACAACAAGCCCGCTGCTGGTCTCAGTTTAAACCCTGTTCTGTCTACAGAGGAAAATCAAGTTAGTGAAGCAGATACAACAAAGAGTTTTTATGTAAGCATATTAATTGCAATTTGGTTGTTCCTTAACCCATTAATACTTCCAAAGCAAGGGGTCAGGCTAAGCCAAGGATATCATAACTGTCCTGATGTCTCATGAATCAGGAGGTGGTGAAGTATAATTGACACACCAAGCCTGATATAAAATGATTATGGGCAATATCAGTGGTTTTGCCAAATCATTTTGCTTTTATCAGTAACCAGTAAACCAGATTCATAATGGGATCTGAGTTTAGCCCCGTACCACCCCCAAACCTCAAGCAACACTGTAGGCACCCAGACCACTTCAGCTCACTGAAAAACAACAAGCTGTAACTATAGCACGGTATGGGATTTAGACACTTCTTGCCTAACTTTAAAAATCTAACTATACAATTTAGATTATGCCATTTTGTATATACATATTTTTTCGTCAAATGACATTTTTGTAAACACTAATCAAATTCAACAAACCTGATCTGTAGGGCTCAATATTTCCACTGGCCCCCTAGGCATGGGCATGTCAAAGTTCAGCAAGTTGAAATTCCCCCTTGATAAAAATCTAATGGACCTCCCAGGCTTAAAGTGAGGAGTAACGCTTAGACCTGTATAGTAGCATAGGACTTGATATTTCAAGCACTGTTTACTATTTATGTGATTAACCTTCCTACAGAGTCTTACCTTTTAAGAAAAGTGACACATCCTGAAGTTGGGGAATGGACTCTTCCGAAAACCCACATAAGTTCTCCAGCTGTTGAAATGCATCTAGGTATTGCTTACATGCATAATTTGGATACAGGCTGCGCAGGGCTTTGTAAACCTGCCTCCTATAAGAATGCCATATATTAACAACTGCGCAATATGAAATAATAATTATAAAATACAGTTTGTAACACATAATAAATTGCATTGTTATCCAAATATATCATAAGTAAAAAACACACAGATAGTATAAGTACTAGAGTTTCAACTGAGTATAGATATGATAGAAGGCAACAAACACTTATAGTAAGGGTTACCCTCAACCCCTTAATAGAAGATATAGAGAAAAATAGTGGGAGTATATGAAATAAAAGCAGAAAATAACCAGTGATGGTGCAGAGCGTATGGAACTAGGTACAGGTGTAGATCTTCACTTGAGAAAGCCCCCCAGTTGGCGAAACACATTGTGTTGTTTTAACTTTTGTTTTTTAAGCATTAAAGTATATCTTGCATTCACTACTAGCTGTGGTTGACCATTTATTACACATTTTATGCTTTTAGTTGCTTTTATTATTATTTTTTATCTTCTTCTGTTCCTGTCACTAAAAACCTACCTAATAAGAAACTTTAGGAACAACTCCTTGAAATAATCTAAACAACATTATATCCCTGGTGGGAATTATACCACCCAAGCACTACCATCTGAGAAGGATCTACTGCTCCAATACATGTGAGTAGAAGCTTCATACTTTTACAACCATTATTATATTGATTACAGTGAGCACTATTGTTTGCCATTTTTATATTTTATATATCACACCATACATTGAGGGACCAGTCTCTAGATCTGCATATCAATCGGTGGGGATTGTACTGCTGCATGCTGTAAAACTTGGAGATGTGGTCTTATAGCTCTCTCAAATGTGAGTAATATACCATATACATTATTGTTGTATGTCCTGCACCAAGTTCCATATGCTCTGCACCATCACTGGTTATTTTCTGCTTTAATTTCATATATTCCCACCATTTGAAGTCTGGATGGTTACCAGTTAAAAACAGACTCCAGCCTTTGTGGACTAATTGGACTTTATATTGGTGCAACCTATATTTTATGCATATTGTTATCATAAGTAAAAACCTGTAAACTAGTCTAACCCAGAAGCTTTGGTGTTGAGAGCTGAATGTTGGTCATGCCTGTGTTAAACCAATAGTTTCTCTATGGGATGTAGAATGGTTTCTCATTGCTGGTCTATATAACTAGCCCCTGGACAGTGTCTTTGACTTTCAAGAATCAATCACTTCTGATGAACTGTGTCTACGTTGGGGTGGGACCCTTTCTATGGGAAATTATTATCTATCAACATCAAGTCATTAAAATGTTATTCCACACTCTACCATTATACTTATATGACACCAAATGTACTGTTGAATAGTTCTCATAGTGTCATGTTCTGACAAGTGGGGCAAAACTGTAAACTGATTGCCCCATTTTAAATACTTTAGACCAATTTTTAGAATAGAACATATTGTCTCCAATATGTTCAAATTTCAGCCTATCATCCTTGTGGCGAAACCGACCTCGCCACGTGTCCTTGGAGGGGGCTGATTGCCCGCCTCTTGCCTTTGGACTATGGACCAGACTTTATGGGAATGTGATACCCCAGATAGCCATACCATGGAGCCTATTCATATAATGAAAGACTATGGGAAAGACTTTAGCTCCATGGCAATTGTACTGTGTGAGTAGGATCTGCGCGCTATTCGGTAGTTTTGTGCGTGCAGATCCCAGCTATCTGGGGATAGGTGAAATGTCTGTGTGTTATGTGTAAATGTGACTTTATGTATTTTAAAGTGTTTTATGTCGTTTTGCAACCATGTGGTTAATGGAGTCTGCCTTTAGTCCTGGGTAATTGGATTACTTCTCCAATTAACTCCAGGGCAGAAGGGAGGAAACCAGGGTGCATTGTGGGGATGTTTTTCTGCCAGCCAGAAAGGAACAAAAGATACTTTTAGTAACTTTTGAACCCCTGGTCGGATTCATGCCATTTAATATGTTGTTCCCCTGAATGGATTGATTGTGGATATGTATTTTTATGTGAATGTGATGTATGGTTTTAAAGTTATGAAAGTTGTGTAAAAGTATATTTTACACTGTATGCATAATGGGATTATGTGTCACACTAAGGGGAGGGGATGTGTGGGAGGTAACATCTATGTCATTGGTTGCTTTTATGCCTCCCCCTGGGTGTGGCCTGTATGTGTGAGTTGGAAATAAAAGCCAGGCTGGATGAGCCAGTCCAGAGTTCCTGTTTTACCCTCAAAGTGATGTGTCGTCTCATTATTGGGGGGAAGGATTTATTGCATGCTGTTCCAGTTGACTGCTAGGAGTACAAGCCTATTCGTATGGTTCCTATTCAATGGTCTACAGCATTCATATGCTTGGGAGAATTTAAAAGGATTCTCGGATTCGGTGATTGTGGTGTCTGCCAGAGTGCTTGGAGTCCTCAGGAAGCACTAGGAGCATCCATTAACGGAGGTACCAAGTCAGGGTGCCAGGTGATCCGTTACAATCCTTTCTACAAAATTCCACATTCCCTCAGCTCTTTCTCCACTTCACTGTGCCTTATTATTTTACTGCTTTCACACCATCAATCCCATTTTATTATTGTCCTCATTCTGTACAACATATATATCCTACTGGCTCCTAGACAATAGATACTCTCAATCTAACTGATAGAATATGGATTGATTGTTTATCATCTTCTATATAACAGGCTTATGTCAAATAAGGAGATACAATAATGCAATCACTAACCATTTATGATGCTTATATCTGTTATTAGTGATTTGAGCATGTATCAGCAAAACCAAGCTTTGTGGGTTTTTTTTTTTTTTTGCTCATGTGAAAATATAAACTAAAAAAGTTACATAAAAGAGAGAATTCATAACAGAAAATCTCTTAATCTTAATCTAGAAAATCTTAATCCCTATTTACTCAATATTCAGTTTTTCATTGTGCCCCAGGGCCTTTGTGTACTTGTATGACTGTGTTATGAAATATTAAATCATTCTTGGAAATATTAAGTAAAGGAATTAACTGCCATTTCCCTTTATAGTCAGCAATGCTGGGAAGTTGTTTTTTTTTTTTTTTTAAATCAAATTAGTTTATCATTCAGTCTCTGTTTAGGATCTAGAAATAGCAAATAAAATCAGCAACAAGCAATGTGAACTTGTACCCTCCCCACAAATAATAACATGATACATTTTAGTTACTGAATGTCCCTGTTGCGTCCCAAGTGAGGTCTGGTAATGTTTGACCTGGGGGGGGGGGGGGGGGGGGGGGGGCAAGTGCACGTACATTTTTTTTTCCACAAAATTTGCAAACACATCTGGTAACATTGTATGGAAACAATCACCAAAGTCGGACAGGCTGACCGGTCCTGATATGGGACTCACCCAAGATAGATCCTAGTGGACCAGTCCAAGTCTGGAGAGAATCAAGACCATCATATTCTACTAAAGCAAAAACCCACTGAGGGCTGGGTAGGCCATGGCCTAAACTGGATTACCCATTAGGTAGCTGCTTGAGGACCAGACTAAGACAAGGTTCTGGTGGACTCCTTTCTGGTCCTGAAGCTCCCACACTATCTCCGATGAATCCTCTTGGAGCCATCAGGGAGATCTTAAGATCTTTCTGCTCAGCCATGAAGGCACATCAATCCATAACAGATTACCCAGTAATGGCACTACAAATTATTGTTATTACTATTACTGGCATTTATAAAGCGTCAACATATTCCACAGTGCTGTGCAATCAGGGATAATTGACATTTCCATTATTTTTTTTTGCTTACCAAGTGTTAGTTTCTTCAACTGTGTAGTCAATTCTTGGCAAGACGTCTCCACTAAAACAACAATATTGGGGGATATGAAATTGTACATAAATCTTAGCTATATAAAACATACAGTTTCTTTGAAGTTAGGATTTAGCTGCTAAACCACAACACTGTGTGTTAAAGCCATGTTTTAGGATTTTGCCCTTATTGTATTGTAAGCACAAAACATCAAGGCATTTCTGTGCATTAATGGCAAAAATGTTATCATTCTTAGTGGGTATTATACCATCTATGCCTTAAGGATTGAGAATAACCTATTTTGCTCTCCACTTGTGAATACATCTCCTTTTATTACTTTTATCTGTTTTAACAGTAAGCACTATATTTTTATTTCTGTTTTATTTACATCAGGTTCCCTGCCACCGCGCCGCAGTGAGTGCGGCGCCATCTGGTCCCTGTCTCCAGACCTGCAGTGTGTCTAACGCTGCACGTTCCAGAGCAGCTTCCTTATATGTGTGCTGCACCCGATCATGTGACCCGGCAAACAGTGATGACCTCAGAGACCACAAGGGAGGGAAGAAACTCCTTCCACGTGTTGTGGTTAACACTAATTGGAAATTAGCCAATGAGACACACCCTGTGTGTATATAAGCTCGCCTCTCCCTTGCCTCAGTGCCTTGTTGTGGTCTTTGGTTTACCATTGAGGGTTGCACTTGGTATTTGGATTTTCTGGTTACTGATGTTTGGCTTTGTCTCTCGTTATTCCGTCTCTCTGTTTCCCTTGACCTTGGCTCGTGTTTTGACTATCCCTTTTTGCATAACCCGACCATTTTAAGGATCGGTATTGCAATTCTCTCTATTCTGTCCTGTCTGCGTGTTAGGGTTCCCTGGTGAACGTTACATATATGTCTTGTGACAATCTGCTGCTATGTAAACCAATAGAGTGGGAACCCCTGTATACCCTAGCATATGGACTGCCCCATTACATGCGCTTCACTGTGAGCCAATAGTCTCAATAAATTGTGACTGTACATCCACATAAATACTTTTTTGTTCTGGTATATTGAACATTCTACACAATATTTGTTCTTTCTGTGTATGTTCTACACCATCTGGAGTTCACCCATTAGATCAAGACACCATGTATATCCACAGGTGGGGATTGTACCACCCAAGTGAATACATATGGAGCTAATTATCAGCGCCAGAATACTGATACCCCTAAGGCGCTGCTTCCTTCCCCCCTTTTTTTCTACCAATAAATGGAATATAACATCTAATCATAAAAATATTCCATACGTTTTAAACAAGACAAAATTCATATTTTATAGTGTATGGTGTTTATTATAAAACCAAAACATTTATTATCCCATCCATGTCCAAATTCACATAGCATAGTAAAATAATAATAACTTGACTTGTGCACAGTGGAAAAATTCAGTTTGTCGTAATCATTTAGCCTGAAAACGCAATTTAATTTGGAAAGTCCAATAGTCGACCACGTGGCAGTTCTGCTTATCTGAATATCGTCCGTGCAAAATATTTGAGGAAATTATGTGGGTCAACCAATGCAAGAATAATGCATTGCAAAAAAAAAAAATATATATATATATATATAATATAAATATTATGTATTTATTTTGCAGTACACTGGTAGGCGCATTTTCCCGTCATTTGTTCCCCAGATCAAGTCTGATTTAATTCCATCTATCTTTATTAAATATATCACCTCGCACTTGATCTGTGTCAACATTTACAGGATTATTCAGAAAGGATAATGTGAAAATTCAAGGTGAATTAAAAGTGAATTTTATATTCAAGGTCAACTATGGCGTCAGTTCAGCTACTTTGCCCTTAAATTTAAAATTTGCTTAGAATTCCCTTTGAGTTGTCACTGTAATAAATAATCCCATCAGGATTTCTATCTTTCTACCAAAAATATTCTGGTACAAGTCTGCCTGCTACCTAGTGAGGCGTGAGACCCTTTAAATTGAAGGAGAACAATCCTCTTCATATGATGGGACTGTAGATGGCTGCAATTTTTATAGTAGTCACCTACCTGTGACAGGATTGAGTAAGCCTAAACCAAAGAAAGAGGATGTCCATCATTAATTGTAATTTGAACTACTTACTGTCTGTAACTCAATGCAAGGTCTGCAAAGTAAGTTCTGCGTTTCTTGTATTCCTGGTCTGCAAATCCCTTCAGAAAAAAAAAAAAAATAATAATAATAAGAAAAGCATCAGAAAAAGAAATTGTGATAACAGGGTGCAATGTTTCCTTGAATTCATTCAGGTCGCAAAAAAGAATTCAGGTGCCATTTAGCCTTCTTAAAGGAACACACCAAGCACCATAACCACTACAGGGCAGATTAGTGGTTTTGGTGCCAGGAAGTAGTCAAACTGTTTTAGAATGGTTTCACTTCTTACAAGGGCTCTTCCAGGCTCCTCTCCCCATCTCCACTACTTCCCACAGAAAGTCAGAAGCTCTTTAGCTCTCCTGGGCTAAGCCTTACAGTGAAGGGCTAGCTCATTGGCTGAAAGCAGTTGATTGGCACTGTAAAGCTTAACTCAGACAGAGAGATTTAGGATTTATTATTGAAGTAGTAGAAGCAGGGGACATGAGTAAGAGAGTAAACTGTTTGCTCCTCATAATGGGCAGGGTGACGTGTGGGGGGAGTGGGTAGGTCGGGGCATTCCTATAACTATGAAAGTGCAATGTAGTGGTTATGGTGTTTAGAGTGTTTGTTTAAAGATGAAAGCCATTTTATAAGTATTACCTGCATTAAATAGTTTCCTTGTAAGTGGAGATAAATTTCTGAGCATAAACTTCCTTTAAGACAGATATGATACACCGCTGTCAAGGCTGAGCACCCCAGGAGCTAATGTTTTCAGTACCCCAACAATGTATTTGTCACTGTTTCTGATAACACATTCAGATCAATGCTCTCAGAACGTTTGTGCTTAGTGATGTGCATTGAGAATACTTGGTTTGGAATGTGTATTCCATGTACAGAATTGTCTCTACTTCGAATTGGAAGCAGGGAGGTTTGTTTAAAGAATATTGTTATTTCTTCTATATACATCATATGTCAAATATTTTTTATTTAATCTAAATTCAGACATTGTCTGGATGTCTATACCAAGGGCTCTCTGGGGCAGAAGGATATCCTGCATTTGGGAGTAGGGAGGTATAGCTCTGAGGTTTGGAAAGAGTGAGGAAAGATAATATAGTGTGGAGTATGGGGAGGGTGACACTGGGATGGGAAAATGGTGACACTGGGGTGCAGAGGGGCTCGATGATGACAGTCTGTGGGATGAGAGTAACAATGTAATAGGAATGGGCATGGGCAAAGAATTTGGTTCGGTTTGGAAATTCTGGTAAGTAAAACAATTTGTCTGCTTTGGCAATTCGGACCAATGGCATTTGGTTTGGTTCAGCATTTCTGCAATTCGGAACTACAGCAATTTGGAACTTTGGTAATTCAGACCCTAACCCTAAACCCTAACCCTAAACTCTAACCCATAACCATAAACTAACCCCTGACCCTAACTACTTGTTTTTCAGAAATCCGAATCACTTCGGCAATTCGGAACTTCTGCAATTTGGTTCAGTTCGGTACTTCGGAAATTCAGCAATTCGGCAATTCGGAAATTCAAACTTCGGACATTCGTAAGCATCCGAATTTCCCGAAATTCGCCCCAATGTTCATTCGGAGCGAAACGAATTGCACATGTCTACAATGTAATGAAATGTAAATATATATTAAAGATTTAACAATATGCCGCACAATTCAGTTTAATCCATTGCACATATTGCTTTGGAGGAAGAGAAACAAAAATTAACAAAATTGCTGATTCTGTATCTCCTCATATATCTATGATCGCTTGCTGATGACTGACAGATACAGAGAGCAGAGTCTAGCAATGACTGAGAAGAAGCCAAAAAGTAGGACGTAGGTTCCAGGATAGAGTAGTGTGAATTTCTTCATTTAAATTGATTTTTTTTGCGTAAATAAATAAATACTTATTAAATAAATAAAGATAAGTAAAATTGTGTTAAATATTTTGGGAACTGATGATTCCCCATTCATGTACAAAAAAAATCATGTTATTAACATTGTCTTGCATAATTAACTGATATTATTGGTCAATTTTGTTGGTGGTCAAATGCTATCATTTATAAAAAAAAAATGTTTTTAAATAGAATGTTCTTTGATAAAAACATGTACAGTATTTGTGGCATAAAGCAGATTTATAGAATATGTACCCTTGTAGAAAATAATTGTAGAAGACTTTTCATAGACCATATGGGAAAACAACATCCAAAACAGAAACAGGATCATCTTTGTTGATGTTAAAATGATAAAAACTATGTTCTTCCTTCTGTGCTAAAAGCCAAGACGTACAGCTGTGTAGACCAGTCCCTGTACATGGGAAACAAATTTCTCATGCCATATGGTATCAGTTATTCATTAAATCCCCACCCAGGGACATAACCTTAAATGCTTTACTCTATGACATTTTCTTGGTTCTGCATCTGACGACTGTGGATGCAAAACATCCTAATTTCTATGTAAATGATCTGTCTGGGAAAATTATATAATGCATCATTTACAAGGAAATTATGTGTGATGCAGAGGTCTTTGTATCTGGGATTCACGTGAAATCTGCCCCGGGCGAAAATGCTTTCAGAGATTTAGCTAAGCTGTGTGTCGATTCACTGATTCTATTAATCTTCTATACACATTTGCACATTTTAGGGTTTAAAACTGTGTTAATTAAATTGCAGGGAATTCACAAGAACTATTTAGTATAAAATAGCTGAAAAATGCTCCAGTTAAGCTATACACCTAGGAAGGCTTTTTTTTGCCATGAATTTTGTAGTTTGGTTTCCAATACTCCCCAATTCTTTGTTTCCCCATATTCCCATATTCCCAGTTTTCTATAACTATTAGGAATAAAAAATATAATGGCGTACAATTTGTATATATCCTTGACAATTCTCACTTGATTATTGATATTGTTGATATATTTGAATTTTTATTTTTTTTCTTATCAAAAATGTGTTAAATGAAAAATATGCATGAAAAGTTGTGTAATTAATGAATTAATTAATTTCATTTGTTAAATGAATTAGCTAAATTCAATAATTGTTGGAAATAACAAATAACAATTAACAGAAATTAGCTTTGGGCAAACAAATAAATTACAATGAGAAAGGTCAGCAAAATCACCACAAATTTAACAGACACACACACACACACAGATATACACACACCATTTCCTAGGTGAAGGGAGAAAGGAGAAGTCAAAGTGAATTTTAAAATTAAGGCCAAAATAGCTGAACTAGAATAACTAAGTCATCTATGTTTTCAATTGCACTGGTTTGGCCTTAAATATGAAATTCACTTTGAATTCTTGTTGGTTCTCAATTTATTGAATAACTCCGATAGAGTCTATCTCCAGGGACTGACAAGATCTCCAGCTCAGGGCCGCGTCCATAAAGTGGCACCGGTGGCCGCCTTAGGGTGCACCAGCCCGGGGGCCCAAAAGTCTGGGTGGCTGGAAGGAGGGAAGCGCACAGCGTTCCTCTCCTGATGGTCACTTCTTGTAGCGTGGCCGAGCGCCAGCCTGCAGTGCCGCGGACTGTGTGGAGGGGGCAGGGATATGAACACGGAGCAGCTGGCTCCCAGCAGGGGGGGGGGGGAGCTATCGCCGGTCACCTTCTTATCGGATGGGAGGAAGTGATGTCCTCCCAAGAAGACTGGAGCAGGAGAAAGCAGAGAGGATTGGGGCTGGGCAGGGACAGCTCCTCCAACTCCCAACTACCTCAGGCAGTACTCTGGATCCCAGGTAAGCCACCCTCCTGAACCCACAAGGTAGGAAACAGGAGGGTGTCTAGAAAAGTGTATATTTTGGCCAGCATGTGTGTATGTGTGTCTGTATGTCTGTCAGTGTGTCTGTGTGTGTTTGTGTGTGTGTGTATGTCTGTTAGTGTGTTTGTGTGTTTATCTATATGTCTGTCAGTCTGTCTGTGTATGTGTATGTCTGTCAGTGTGTCTGTGTGTATGTCTGTGTGTTTGTATGTCTGTCTGTGTATGTGTATGTATGTCTGTCAGTGTGTCTGTTTGTGTATATCTGTCAGTTTGTGTGTATCTGTATGTCTATTAGTGTGCATGTGTGTGTGTCTGTATGTCTGTCAGTGTTTGTGTGTATATTTATATGTGTGTCCGTCTGTCTATCTGAATGTGTATCAGTTTGTGTATATTTGCATCTGTGTATCTGCATGTGTGTCAGTGTGTGTATCTTCGTATATGTATATCACAGTATGTGTGTGTGTCTGTGGCAGTGTATATGTGCATACATCTCAGCATTCAAATGCCAACACTACACACAAATACACACCTGCATGCAAACATCAACACTACATACAAACACACCCCTGCATTCAAATGTCAGCACTACATACAAACACACCTCTGTATCAGACACCAAAATTATATATAAACACACCTCCGCATTCAAAAACCAATACTACAAATAAATGCATGCTTGCATTCAAATGCAAACACTACATACAAACACAAACTACATTTACACAAACATACTCCGTACTAACACATGCTTACATTTAAACACACAAATACTGCTCAGTGCTAAATACAATCCTGCAAGCATGGGGAATCGGTAGAGCCCCAGCTTTCAAAGCATTGTTGAAGTTGCACGACAGATTGGGATCTATCTTTTAGCCACCCTGTGAAAATACACAGACATACATACACAGTCTGTATGTCTCTGTATGAATGTCTGTGTATATTGATAGGTGAACCACCCCATAGAAAGTGCGATGTTTCGGCTCAGCAGAGCCTTGTTGCATGATCAAGGTGCTGCTGAGACGAAACTTCGCACTTTCTATGGGGTGGTTCACCTATCAATATACACAGACATTCATACAGAGTATACCATCCTTATTATTGAAGTGTTGCCTGCATTTATTACTTTTGAAGACTTTACTGGTGGATCCAGCAATGTCTGCCTGACACGGAGCATCCACAACTGTGGATAGCCAGAGCATTTACACGGTATCAGTGTGCATGGTTCTTTGTTTTTCTGTGTATGTATGTCTCTGAATGCCTTGTCTGTATGTCTCTGTATGACTGTCTGCGTATGTATGTCTCTGTATCACTGTGTATGTATGTCTCTATACGCCTGTCTCTATGTTTCTTTATGTCTGTGTCTGTATGAATGTATGTCTGTGTTTGTATGACAGTGTACCTGTATGTGTAAATTGTATGACTGTGTGCCTTTTATGACTGTGTGTCTGTATATTTTTGTGACTGTGTGCCTGAATAACTATGTCTGTGTGCTTGTATGGTTGTGTGTCTGTATGTTTGTGTATTTGTGCATATATGTATTTTTGCCTGTATCTATGTCTATATGGGAGAAAAAGAGAGATAGATAGGGGCTGGGGGAAAGAAAGACAGAAAGAGGCTGGCGGGGAAGTAAGAAATACATAAGGGTTGTAGGAGACACACTAAAGGTATAAGTAAGGCACATAGGGGCCAAAGGGGTAAGACATTCAAGAGAAGGTATATGAAACACTAATGTGGGTAAGAAATTTAAAAGGGGGCTACGAGACACAGAGGTGAAGATGCATTTTTTTTAGGGGGGTGGGAGGCGTCAAAATGCATCTTCGCCTGTGTAGTCAAAAATCCTTGCACCGGCCCTGCTCCAGCTTATAAGATTGTTTTTCAAATGGGCTAGGATAAAAGTGATATATTTATTTAGAATAGTAATACAATACAAAACTTGTAGATATGCTGTAGATATGTAGCGAATAGGTTAACACAGGCAATCAATGTGTAACGAAAATATATCCCTACACGCAGGATTCAACTCAACAGAAGACAATACAGAGGGGAGATATGTCTACTGGACCTTAGAGTGGCCGGACTCGACGTATATAGGAGAAGTACAGAGTCAGGAATAATCCGAGGTCAAGGGCACAAAGAGACAGCGTAAACTAGGACTAGCCGGGGTCTGGTACACAGTAAACAGCAAGCCGGCAAACAGAACAGATAAGGATAAAGAAAAAACGTAGTCAGAAAACAAAGCCAAGGTCAAGTACGAAGGAACACAACTGAGTACAACAAGCGCTAAAGGGAACTGAAACAGAAACCACGATAGGGCAAGTAACCAAGGGATAAAGGTGAGTATTAATAGCTAAACAACTATTTTGATTGGTCCCTGTCATCTCCCCTGCCCCAAAAGGTAAGTGTATGGGGAGTGTGGCATGACAGGGACCAATGGGAGGCCTTTTCCAATTTAGGCTCCCACTGTCCCTTTAAGAGCGCGCCCGAGACCCGCGGTGCGCTCTTAGAGTCAGGCGGGACACGTGACCACTTCTTGCGGTCACTGCCCGCCTTCCTGTTCCTGCCTTCGGATGACCCGCCCGGCTCGTGCAGCAGCAGGACCGCGCGCGGCTCGAACAGAGGACCCCGGCCGGCCCCTGGAAAGGGTAAGTACCGCTACAGTACCCCCCCTCCCGAAGACACCCCCTCCGGGCGGGGAGGGCCAGGCCTGTCAGGAAAATGAGAATGGAAAGAACGCACAAGGCGAGGAGCGTGAACAGCGTCAGCGGAAATCCAACTGTTTTCCTCGGGCCCATAGCCCTTCCAAGGTACTGAAGTCGACCTCTAAGGAAACGAGAGTCAAGAACAGCAGAAACTTCAAACTCCTCATGACCCTCCACAGAGACAAGAGGGGGAGGAGGAGTATGCCGGGTATAGTGGTTGCGTACGTAAGGCTTCAACAACGAGGTGTGAAAGACATTAGGAATACGCAGATTCTTAGGAAGACCTAAGGCATACGAAACAGGATTAACCTTATGCAAAATACGATAAGGACCAATAGAGCGGGGAGCCAATTTCATAGAAGGCACCCGGAGGCTAATATTCCGCGTGGAAAGCAAAACCCTGTCCCCCACGACAAAAGAAGGAGCCGCCCTGCAATGCTTGTCAGCCTGCACCTTCTGGCGAGCAGCGGAATCCACCAAAGAACGCTGAACCTGCTCCCAAGTATTACGTAAAACAGCCAAATGCTCATCCAGAACTGGCATGCCCTGTGAGGAGAAAGCAGCCGGAAGAACAAGGGGATGCTGGCCATAGACAACGTAAAAAGGACTTTTGCCAGAAGAATCATGAGTAGCCTTATTCCGAGCAAATTCAGCCCAAGGAAGAAGGTCAGACCAATTGTTCTGATGGTGGGATACGAAACAACGAGGTACTGCTCCAGAGATTAATTGGCACGTTCAGCAGCTCCATTAGACTGGGGGTGGTAGGCGGAAGAAAATGAGAGTAATACCCATTTCCGAACAAAAGGCTTTCCAGAACCTGGAAATAAATTGGCTACCCCTATCGGACACAATAGATACGGGAATGCCATGCAACCTAAACACCTCTCTAGCAAATATAAGTGCCAGTTCCCTAGATGTGGGCAGCTTGCGAAGAGACACAAAATGGGCCATCTTGGACAACCGATCTACTATCATTAGGATAACAGTGTTACCATTCGAAGGTGGTAGTTCAACAATAAAATCCATGGACAGGTTAGACCAAGGTCTTTCAGGAACGGGTAATGGATGCAACAGCCCACAAGGAACTTTGCGAGAAGATTTCATACAGGCACAAGTAGTACAAGCACCTATATAGTCGGTGACATCCCTGCGTAAGGAATCCCACCAGAAATACCGAGAAACAGCTGACACCGTTTTGGAAATACCAGGATGTCCAGCAGTCTTAGTGTCATGATACAACGACAGAATATCCCGCCTCTCGGGAACATCAACGAATAGTTTATCAGTAGGCCTCTCGCTAGGAGCCATGCTTTGTTCCGCTTGTATAGCCTGCAAGAGGGACGAAGAAATAGACAAAATAGTAGTAGCTATTATCCTGTCTGGGGGAATGACGGGAGTAACATCAATTTCCTGTTTGTCAGCAGTTTCAAACTGTCTGGACAGAGCGTCTGCTTTAGTATTGCGATCACCTGGCCTATAGGTGATAATATAATTAAAATGGGACAAAAACAGTGACCACATAGCCTGCCTAAAAGACAATCTTTTAGCCTCACTAAGGTAGGATGGGTTCTTGTGATCCATAAATATGAGGATAGGATCCTTAGTTCCTTCTAACAAATGTCTCCATTCTTTAAGTGCTAAAATAATAGCAAGGAGTTCGCGATTACCCACATCATAATTCTTCTCTGCTTTGGACATCTCTTTGGAAAAGAAGCCACAAGGATGCAATGGTTTTTCAGGCGACTCTCTTTGGGATAAGACGGCACCTACCCCGATCAGAAGCATCGACTTCAAGAATATAGGGCAATGAGGAGACAGGATGCTGTAAAATAGGTGCAGAGGCGAATGTAGTCTTAAGAAATTCAAAAGCCTGAAGTGCCTCAGGAGACCAGACACGAGCATTGCCATCCTTTTTTGTCATACGGGTGATAGGCGCTACAATAGAGGAAAAAACCTTTAATGAAACGTCTATAATAACTAGAGAAACCAAGAAAATGCTGAATGGCTTTCAAACCTTGTGGTAAAGGCCATTCTATGACAGCAGAAAGCTTCTGGGGATCCATACGAAAACCTTTAGCGGAAATCAAGTACCCCAAAAACTGGACTTTGGATTGGTCAAATAGACATTTTTCCAGTTTACAATAAAGACCATTAGCAAGAAGGGTCTTCAGAACTGTTGTAACATGTCTGTGATGAGTGTGTAAATCTGTAGAATATGTTAATATGTCATTCAAGTACACAATTACAAATGTGTGAATAAAGTCTCGTAAGACGCCATTAATAAATTCTTGAAAAACTGCTGGGGCATTACATAGACCAAATGGCATAACAGTATACTCGTAATGGCCAGATCTAGTGTTGAATGCCGTCTTCCATTCGTGGTCTTTCTTAATACGTATTAAATTGTATGCACCTCTAAGATCCAATTTAGTAAATACAGTCGTATGTTTGAGCCTGTCGAACAATTCCGTGATTAAAGGTATAGGGTGTGCATTTTTGATAGTGATTTTATTTAGACCTCTATAATCGATACACGGTCTTAAATCACCTTCTTTCTTTGATACAAAAAAGAACCCCACTCCACCCGGAGAAGAGGATCTCCTAATAAACCCCTTTTCTAGTGATTCCTTAATATACTCTTCCATGACACCGTTTTCTTGAACAGATAAAGGGTACACCCTGCCCTTTGGAGGTATAGTGCCAGGAAATAAATCGATAGCACAATCATAGGGTCTGTGAGGCGGTAATTTGTCAGCCTCCCTTTTATCGAAGACAGTCTTGAGAAATAAGTACTGAGGGGGTATAACCGTAGACAAAGGAGGAGTAGTAGGAACATTAATAGAATTCAAAGGGGTTACTTCAATAGTACAAGATTCGTGGCAGGCTTTGCTCCATGATTTTATTTGCCCTGACTCCCAGTTGAAAATGGGATTGTGAGCACGTAACCATGGGTACCCTAACACTAGGTGTGAAGAGGGAGAGGTGATGACCTGGAACCAAATGGTTTCAAAGTGTAAAACCCCTGTATACATGTGTAATGGTACAGTTTCATGAGTAACAACTGGAGAACTTAATGGTCTACCATCTATGGCCTCAACGGCCAAGGGTGTCTACTTCTCTCTGATGGGAATGTTGTTTTTCTTAACAAAACCAGAGTCTATGAAATTTTCAGCTGCCCCGGAGTCAACCAGAGTGTATATGTGCTCAGCTATACAACTCTCTCCCATATGTAAAGAAACAGGAAGAAGCAAACGGTTAGGAGGCAATTTAGGAGACTTAGATATCACACCCAAGTCCCCTATAAGGTCTTAGGTGCGAGAGTTTTCCGGAAGCAAAGGACATTCCTTTACCATATGGTCTCTCCTACCACAGTATAGGCAGAGTCCGTCCCTTCTCCTATTTAACTTTTCAGTATCAGAGAGTTTGGCAACCCCTAATTGCATGGGTTTCTCCTCAGATACTTTAACACTCTCAGGTTTATCAACTCTGGGGTTAATAGGTGCAACAAAACGTCTATTCCTGTTCTTAGTATAGAGCCTGTCACAAATCTTATTATCTATATCAATGAGGTAGTCAATAAGGTCCTTTAATGCAATAGGAAGCTCCTTACCTGCTACCTCATCCAATATAGTGTCAGATAAACCTTCCATGAACGCAGTAGTTAACCCATTATTGGTCCAATCTACCTGTGAAGCAAGGGTACGAAACTGAATAGCATAGCCAGCCACAGACCTAGAACCCTGTTTAATTCTCATTAATGCTCTTGCGGCATTTTTTGACCTTTTCGTTGTGTCAAAAGTTCTACGAAAAGCTGTAAGAAAACTGTGGAAATCATGCACCATAGGTCCATTAGCCTCCCAAATAGGGTTTGCCCACTCAAGTGCTTTATCGGTAAGTTGGTGCATAAAGAACCCCACCTTAGACCTTTCTGTGGGAAATGAACGTGGATACATCTCAAAATGGAATTCTATTTGATTAATGAAACCTCTGCTTGTCTTAGAGTCCCCTCCATACCTAGGAGGAGGTGTTAAATGGGCCGAAGTATTGGGTAAAGTAGATACTTCAGGAAGAAGAGGTGTAGGAGGGTTAGGTGTGGTTGCTGGAAAAGTTCTAGATAAAAGCGTCTGGAGAGCCTGGGCTATCTGATCCATACGGTGATCCTGCTCTACAAATCTAGCCTCATGGGATGCCATTTGCTGAGCTAAATCTGCGGGGTCCATGGCTCTATCGTAATGTAACGAAAATATACCCCTACACGCAGGATTCAACTCAACAGAAGACAATACAGAGGGGAGGTACGTCTACCGGACCTTAGAGTAGCCGGACTCGACGTATATAGGAGAAGTACAGAGTCAGGAATAATCCGAGGTCAAGGGCACAAAGAGACAGCGTAAACTAGGACTAGCCGGGGTCTGGTACACAGTAAACAGCAAGCCGGCAAACAGAACAGATAAGGATAAAGAAAAAACGTAGTCAGAAAACAAAGCCAAGGTCAAGTACGAAGGAACACAACTGAGTACAACAAGCGCTAAAGGGAACTGAAACAGAAACCACGATAGGGCAAGTAACCAAGGGATAAAGGTGAGTATTAATAGCTAAACAACTATTTTGATTGGTCCCTGTCATCTCCCCTGCCCCAAAAGGTAAGTGTATGGGGAGTGTGGCATGACAGGGACCAATGGGAGGCCTTTTCCAATTTAGGCTCCCACTGTCCCTTTAAGAGCGCGCCCGAGACCCGCGGTGCGCTCTTAGAGTCAGGCGGGACACGTGACCACTTCTTGCGGTCACTGCCCGCCTTCCTGTTCCTGCCTTCGGATGACCCGCCCGGCTCGTGCAGCAGCAGGACCGCGCGCGGCTCGAACAGAGGACCCCGGCCGGCCCCTGGAAAGGGTAAGTACCGCTACAGTACCCCCCCTCCCGAAGACACCCCCTCCGGGCGGGGAGGGCCAGGCCTGTCAGGAAAATGAGAATGGAAAGAACGCACAAGGCGAGGAGCGTGAACAGCGTCAGCGGAAATCCAACTGTTTTCCTCGGGCCCATAGCCCTTCCAAGGTACTGAAGTCGACCTCTAAGGAAACGAGAGTCAAGAACAGCAGAAACTTCAAACTCCTCATGACCCTCCACAGAGACAAGAGGGGGAGGAGGAGTATGCCGGGTATAGTGGTTGCGTACGTAAGGCTTCAACAACGAGGTGTGAAAGACATTAGGAATACGCAGATTCTTAGGAAGACCTAAGGCATACGAAACAGGATTAACCTTATGCAAAATACGATAAGGACCAATAGAGCGGGGAGCCAATTTCATAGAAGGCACCCGGAGGCTAATATTCCGCGTGGAAAGCAAAACCCTGTCCCCCACGACAAAAGAAGGAGCCGCCCTGCAATGCTTGTCAGCCTGCACCTTCTGGCGAGCAGCGGAATCCACCAAAGAACGCTGAACCTGCTCCCAAGTATTACGTAAAACAGCCAAATGCTCATCCAGAACTGGCATGCCCTGTGAGGAGAAAGCAGCCGGAAGAACAAGGGGATGCTGGCCATAGACAACGTAAAAAGGACTTTTGCCAGAAGAATCATGAGTAGCCTTATTCCGAGCAAATTCAGCCCAAGGAAGAAGGTCAGACCAATTGTTCTGATGGTGGGATACGAAACAACGAGGTACTGCTCCAGAGATTAATTGGCACGTTCAGCAGCTCCATTAGACTGGGGGTGGTAGGCGGAAGAAAATGAGAGTAATACCCATTTCCGAACAAAAGGCTTTCCAGAACCTGGAAATAAATTGGCTACCCCTATCGGACACAATAGATACGGGAATGCCATGCAACCTAAACACCTCTCTAGCAAATATAAGTGCCAGTTCCCTAGATGTGGGCAGCTTGCGAAGAGACACAAAATGGGCCATCTTGGACAACCGATCTACTATCATTAGGATAACAGTGTTACCATTCGAAGGTGGTAGTTCAACAATAAAATCCATGGACAGGTTAGACCAAGGTCTTTCAGGAACGGGTAATGGATGCAACAGCCCACAAGGAACTTTGCGAGAAGATTTCATACAGGCACAAGTAGTACAAGCACCTATATAGTCGGTGACATCCCTGCGTAAGGAATCCCACCAGAAATACCGAGAAACAGCTGACACCGTTTTGGAAATACCAGGATGTCCAGCAGTCTTAGTGTCATGATACAACGACAGAATATCCCGCCTCTCGGGAACATCAACGAATAGTTTATCAGTAGGCCTCTCGCTAGGAGCCATGCTTTGTTCCGCTTGTATAGCCTGCAAGAGGGACGAAGAAATAGACAAAATAGTAGTAGCTATTATCCTGTCTGGGGGAATGACGGGAGTAACATCAATTTCCTGTTTGTCAGCAGTTTCAAACTGTCTGGACAGAGCGTCTGCTTTAGTATTGCGATCACCTGGCCTATAGGTGATAATATAATTAAAATGGGACAAAAACAGTGACCACATAGCCTGCCTAAAAGACAATCTTTTAGCCTCACTAAGGTAGGATGGGTTCTTGTGATCCATAAATATGAGGATAGGATCCTTAGTTCCTTCTAACAAATGTCTCCATTCTTTAAGTGCTAAAATAATAGCAAGGAGTTCGCGATTACCCACATCATAATTCTTCTCTGCTTTGGACATCTCTTTGGAAAAGAAGCCACAAGGATGCAATGGTTTTTCAGGCGACTCTCTTTGGGATAAGACGGCACCTACCCCGATCAGAAGCATCGACTTCAAGAATATAGGGCAATGAGGAGACAGGATGCTGTAAAATAGGTGCAGAGGCGAATGTAGTCTTAAGAAATTCAAAAGCCTGAAGTGCCTCAGGAGACCAGACACGAGCATTGCCATCCTTTTTTGTCATACGGGTGATAGGCGCTACAATAGAGGAAAAAACCTTTAATGAAACGTCTATAATAACTAGAGAAACCAAGAAAATGCTGAATGGCTTTCAAACCTTGTGGTAAAGGCCATTCTATGACAGCAGAAAGCTTCTGGGGATCCATACGAAAACCTTTAGCGGAAATCAAGTACCCCAAAAACTGGACTTTGGATTGGTCAAATAGACATTTTTCCAGTTTACAATAAAGACCATTAGCAAGAAGGGTCTTCAGAACTGTTGTAACATGTCTGTGATGAGTGTGTAAATCTGTAGAATATGTTAATATGTCATTCAAGTACACAATTACAAATGTGTGAATAAAGTCTCGTAAGACGCCATTAATAAATTCTTGAAAAACTGCTGGGGCATTACATAGACCAAATGGCATAACAGTATACTCGTAATGGCCAGATCTAGTGTTGAATGCCGTCTTCCATTCGTGGTCTTTCTTAATACGTATTAAATTGTATGCACCTCTAAGATCCAATTTAGTAAATACAGTCGTATGTTTGAGCCTGTCGAACAATTCCGTGATTAAAGGTATAGGGTGTGCATTTTTGATAGTGATTTTATTTAGACCTCTATAATCGATACACGGTCTTAAATCACCTTCTTTCTTTGATACAAAAAAGAACCCCACTCCACCCGGAGAAGAGGATCTCCTAATAAACCCCTTTTCTAGTGATTCCTTAATATACTCTTCCATGACACCGTTTTCTTGAACAGATAAAGGGTACACCCTGCCCTTTGGAGGTATAGTGCCAGGAAATAAATCGATAGCACAATCATAGGGTCTGTGAGGCGGTAATTTGTCAGCCTCCCTTTTATCGAAGACAGTCTTGAGAAATAAGTACTGAGGGGGTATAACCGTAGACAAAGGAGGAGTAGTAGGAACATTAATAGAATTCAAAGGGGTTACTTCAATAGTACAAGATTCGTGGCAGGCTTTGCTCCATGATTTTATTTGCCCTGACTCCCAGTTGAAAATGGGATTGTGAGCACGTAACCATGGGTACCCTAACACTAGGTGTGAAGAGGGAGAGGTGATGACCTGGAACCAAATGGTTTCAAAGTGTAAAACCCCTGTATACATGTGTAATGGTACAGTTTCATGAGTAACAACTGGAGAACTTAATGGTCTACCATCTATGGCCTCAACGGCCAAGGGTGTCTACTTCTCTCTGATGGGAATGTTGTTTTTCTTAACAAAACCAGAGTCTATGAAATTTTCAGCTGCCCCGGAGTCAACCAGAGTGTATATGTGCTCAGCTATACAACTCTCTCCCATATGTAAAGAAACAGGAAGAAGCAAACGGTTAGGAGGCAATTTAGGAGACTTAGATATCACACCCAAGTCCCCTATAAGGTCTTAGGTGCGAGAGTTTTCCGGAAGCAAAGGACATTCCTTTACCATATGGTCTCTCCTACCACAGTATAGGCAGAGTCCGTCCCTTCTCCTATTTAACTTTTCAGTATCAGAGAGTTTGGCAACCCCTAATTGCATGGGTTTCTCCTCAGATACTTTAACACTCTCAGGTTTATCAACTCTGGGGTTAATAGGTGCAACAAAACGTCTATTCCTGTTCTTAGTATAGAGCCTGTCACAAATCTTATTATCTATATCAATGAGGTAGTCAATAAGGTCCTTTAATGCAATAGGAAGCTCCTTACCTGCTACCTCATCCAATATAGTGTCAGATAAACCTTCCATGAACGCAGTAGTTAACCCATTATTGGTCCAATCTACCTGTGAAGCAAGGGTACGAAACTGAATAGCATAGCCAGCCACAGACCTAGAACCCTGTTTAATTCTCATTAATGCTCTTGCGGCATTTTTTGACCTTTTCGTTGTGTCAAAAGTTCTACGAAAAGCTGTAAGAAAACTGTGGAAATCATGCACCATAGGTCCATTAGCCTCCCAAATAGGGTTTGCCCACTCAAGTGCTTTATCGGTAAGTTGGTGCATAAAGAACCCCACCTTAGACCTTTCTGTGGGAAATGAACGTGGATACATCTCAAAATGGAATTCTATTTGATTAATGAAACCTCTGCTTGTCTTAGAGTCCCCTCCATACCTAGGAGGAGGTGTTAAATGGGCCGAAGTATTGGGTAAAGTAGATACTTCAGGAAGAAGAGGTGTAGGAGGGTTAGGTGTGGTTGCTGGAAAAGTTCTAGATAAAAGCGTCTGGAGAGCCTGGGCTATCTGATCCATACGGTGATCCTGCTCTACAAATCTAGCCTCATGGGATGCCATTTGCTGAGCTAAATCTGCGGGGTCCATGGCTCTATCGTAATGTAACGAAAATATACCCCTACACGCAGGATTCAACTCAACAGAAGACAATACAGAGGGGAGGTACGTCTACCGGACCTTAGAGTAGCCGGACTCGACGTATATAGGAGAAGTACAGAGTCAGGAATAATCCGAGGTCAAGGGCACAAAGAGAGCGTAAACTAGGACTAGCCGGGGTCTGGTACACAGTAAACAGCAAGCCGGCAAACAGAACAGATAAGGATAAAGAAAAAACGTAGTCAGAAAACAAAGCCAAGGTGAAGTACGAAGGAACACAACTGAGTACAACAAGCGCTAAAGGGAACTGAAACAGAAACCACGATAGGGCAAGGAACCAAGGAACTTGATGGACGCAAGTCTCTTTTCAGCTATCTAACTATGTAACTATGTAACTATGTAACCAAGGGAAAAAGGTGAGTATAAATAGCTAAACAACTATTTTGATTGGTCCTTGTCATCTCCACGCCCCCAAAAGGTAAGTGTATGGGGAGTGTGGCATGACAGGGACCAATGGGAGGCCTTTTCCAATTTAGGCTCCCACTGTCCCTTTAAGAGCGCGCCCGAGACCCGCGGTGCGCTCTTAGAGTCAGGCGAGACACGTAACCGCTTCTCGCGGTCACTGCCCGTCTTCCTGTTCCTGCCTTCGGATGAGCCGCGCGCGGCTTGTGCAGCAGCAGGACCGCACGCGGCTCGAACAGAGGACCCCGGCCGGCCCCTGGAAAGGGTAAGTACCGCTACACAATGATTGATCTGTTTGTTTTTTTGCATTTTATTGCCACTATCATTTGGCTTTCCTTCTACTGAAAGGTCAACACTTGAGAATACTTTTGAGATAACATGATGAAAATATCTGTTGTGGGAGAGGTACTTTAGTATGGATTATTGTAACAAATACTCTTTTGCATCTTTATGTGATAGTGTTGCCGTGCCCTAAACATTATATAACCATTATATAGTTTTTAAAATAAAAAGTAAAAAAAACAAATAAATATGTTTGAACATGTTGCAAATATAAATATGATTTGCAATGCAACAGTTTATGCCAATTGGTGCGAATCGGGGATATTTTTATGAGAACTTCATACTCAAATTCTTTGGCAACTTTTCTCAAACTTTCTTTTAAAGGTCAAACAGGGCCAAAGGTATTTATATAGTTAGTTAATCTTGGCTTGTGTGATCAGTTGTGCTAGGTAAGCCATTGGATTTTAAATCTCTGTAAAAGCAATAACATGCAACGCTTACAACCATAAAATATTTACAATGACTTTACGTACCGGATGATCCTGATCAAAATTCGGCTCAAATTTAATAATCAGGTTATGGCATTTGTCCAAGTCTTGCAGTTTTCTTGGAAAAGAAGACCCTGTTTTAATAAAAATAATATTTATTTGGATCATGTTATATGTGTTATATCATTTCAAACATAATTCCAAAAGAATCAATTCATGATGTAAACTTTTCCAAAAAACTCTGATTATAAAACTGCTTTGGGGTATTTTTGTGATTCTAGCTGTAGTGAAATCCTTCAGAAAAGCAGATTGTGGAGTAATGTGTTTTTACTTTACATTGCGTTCCTTATTTTATTTGGAGTTATATGTCTTTGCACATCAAATCAAAACATTACATGTAGGATTTAGGAAGATGTGTTTTACAAAGAGAAAATATATATTTATTTATATTCAATGATTTGCTTCAGTCCTAACTGCAATTCATCTGAATTTGGGCCAATTTGTTGATAGGTTGAAATTTCGAACTCCGAGCCCAAAAATATTTTAATATTTAAAAATATTAAAGTTTAATCATTTGAAAAGCTTACCCACAAATAATTAAATCAAGACCTTGATCTTTGAACCAAATGATAATAAAATGCTCCTATCAGTGTACTGCAAAATATATACGTAGAAGTATAATATGTATGTATTTTGCAGGACACTGATTGGCCCAAAAAGTGCAGATTTCAATGGCACTTTTTTTAAATTGTGAGAATATATTTCACAATATATCTGACAAAATAAACCTGGTTACACCCCCTGGCTGTCAATCAGACAACCTGTTAGGTTCCTTTGTGGTTTGTTTAGCTCAGTAGAACTTAACTCAACAAACAGCAATTGCTCAGAGCCCTTGCTTTGCCTTCTCATTGAGCTGCATTAAGAAGTCTGTGATTGGACAGCCACAAAAAGTCTTGGCGGGGTTAGAAGGGGAGGACTACAAAGGCTGCAGACAAGAGAACTGGTACTTTTGCAAGTTTTTTTTATATATACTTCAATGGAAAAAAACAACACATGTATATTTTCACTTGGAGTATATTTACTTAACAATTTTTTTTGGGGTGTGGGTGTGGGGGGGGGGGGGGGAGGGGGGAGATTGTCCCTTTATGGAGGGATTGACTATTTTCTTGATATTTATATCAAAGTATATTTATAAGCATGAAATGTAGTTTTGAATAAATATCTGTGAAATGTCATGAGTCAAGTGCCACTAAAAGTAAAAGAGAAGGAAAAACGAAAGAACACTGGAGCCAATAATTGCAATATCCCCGCTAGCTGGGGGATAACCCCCTTATAATTTCAACAACACACAAAGAAAGAGTTGGAGGATGCCAGCACATTACATATGGGAATAATAGAATACTAGTATAGGTGAAATCACTGAAAATCATAAAAAATTAACTTTTAATAAGTTATAGATAAAAGGTCCATAAATAGTGGACTAGTGATGTATCATAAACTGAACACAAAAAAAAAAATACTATTTCAAAATGAAAAACAATAATACAATTTTAACAAAGCGGTCATTAGGAGAATTAATGGCATGGTGGTAGTGTGATAGCTATGTTCACCCACTCGATCAGAATATATTAGGGCTGACTCACTAATGGCACACTTGTTCTGATAAAGATATCAAGATAGTTATGTCTGAAACATCAGATGTTACTGATAAGTATAAGTATAAAGGCTTGATAAGATAATCACACTTAACACTAGCATGAAGATATAGAGGTTTATAAACATTTTAACCAGTTTATCTTCATTATTTGGTATAAGGGCAGAAATGGCAAACTACCATGCTACAATTATGAGTGTATACATAACGTTGCAACAATTGTAAAAAAAAGCCTGGTAATTGATACAGTGTCAATGGGGGGACTGAGGAATAAATAGATATAACCTGGACCAGAAAGGGAATCTTAATGGCATAGCTTTCCCTACTGTGACTTCGTGGACACCCCTTTATCCCTAAAAAAGCTCAACCTGTCCTGATAGAGGGATTTATAAACCTTCCCCCAACATCAGTACTGTATCACTATAAAATACTGCTAACAGTCAGCCATGCGATAACTTAGTGGCCATTGCAATCAGAAAGATAGGAAAATTATTTTATACTAGTATAACTGTAAATAATCTCTGTAGGTAGTAGTGCTTCATTGGTTCAAATGCTAGTGAAAGCAGGAGCCCCTGATGCGCGTTTTGCTTGTTTAGCTCATCAGAGGGGAACCGGACACAGGATAATGCCGGTATAAAAAGGAGAATTGCGTAGATCTGATTGGATCGCCGATATTTGAATGCACCAATCAGTTGACAGTATACCAATTTGTATAATTATCAGTAATGAATGGGGAGGAGGCGATAATAAAAACACGGAGGGGGAAACAAGACCGATCAAAAAATTAAAGAAGGATTGGAGATGGATTATTTGAAAGTATATTGCAATAAAATAAAATATATAAGCATTGTGAACTAACTACAGTAATAAGTGAAGTATAAATGCGCTAACATTTCTAAGGGTTGTTTAATTCATATATACCAACTTATGATCACATCAGTACTTACAAGTAAGGCTTATATCTATGGTCGGTGAACATGGCTGTATTTTAACTCGTGATAGTGGAGTGTGATATTCTTTAGCGTGATCTGAATAGTAAACGACGAGCTCAGTATCATGCAAACTGTTACATTGAATTTAATTTAGCTAAGATTGTCAAATGTATGAATACCACGAGGAGAGAAAAAGACAATCATAATCACCGTAGGTGATTTATCCGATCGTTGTCTAAAATAGCAAGTTGGATAATAACAATAGTTACCATAAGTGTTTGTTGTGATTGTGGCACGAGTTCAAAAAAACAGTTTTGGAGATAAAGTGTGTTTACCAAATTGACTAAATAGATCCTATTTTGCTGATTAATTAGAGTGTGTCAAATGGTATGTTAGTTAAAGATAATAACATATGTTATCTTTACAGTGGCCTGAAGGTATAAGCATATAGTCACTTATATCAGATGTAAGGTAACTTGTATATAGTCCATATTATGCTTTCGATTTAATTTAATTTGGCTAAGATTGACATAATATAACAAATACAACAGGGAGAGAAAAAGACAATCATAATCTCCCTAAGTGATTTGATCGTGGTCAGAATAGTGAGTCGGAATATGCTAGTTACAAATGTAAGCTGTTATTTAGCCTAAAGGTAAAGGCCAGGGGTTCTCAACCCAGTCCTCATGACCCCCTACCAGTCCAGGATTTGGGAATTACCTGGGTGTGTCTAAGGTGTTTAGAAAAAGGGAATAAAAACACCTTAGACTCTAAGGTGTTCTTTTTTTCTTTTTCTAAACACCATAGACACACCCAGGTAATCCATAAACCCTGGACTGGTAGGGGGTTCTTGAGGACAAGGTTGAGAACCCCTGGTATAGGCATTTGGTCACTTATAGCAGACGTAAGTGACTACTATGTTGTCCATACTCATGCTTTCAAGGAAGTGCACCTGAATTAGTAAGAGTTAATTTTGGGGTTGTTATTATGTTGGAATACTGCCCTGCGGCCCAGTCTCAGAAGGGAGGGGATCATGCTCTGCTTCAGTATGTCACAGTACATGTTGGCATTCATGGTTCCCTCAATGAACTGTAGCTCCCCAGTGCCGGCAGCACTCATGCAGGCCCAGACCATGACACTCCCACCACCATGTTTGACTGTAGGCAAGACACACTTGTCTTTGTACTCTTTACCTGGTTGCCTCGACACATGCGGGGCACCATCTGAACCAAATAAGTTTATTTTTGTCTCATCAGACCACAGGACATGGTTCCAGTAATCCATGTCCTTATTCTGCTTGTTTTCAGCAAACTGTTTGCGGGCTTTCCTGTGCATCATCTTTAGAAGAGGCTTCCTTCTTGGGAGACAGCCATGCAGACCAATATGATGTAGTGTGCAGCTGGTCTGAGCACTGACAGACTGACTCCCCCCCCCCCCCCCCCACACACCTCTTAACCTCTGCAGCAATGCTGGCAGCACTCTATTTTCCAAAGACAACCTCTGGATATGACGCAGAGCATGTGCACTCAACTTCTTTGGTTGACCAAGGTTCTGAGTGGAACCTGTCCTGTGAAACCGCTGTATGGTCTTGCCCACCGTACTGCTGCAGCTCAGTTTCAGGGTCTTTGCATATCTTCTTATAGCCTAGGCCATCTTTATAAAGAGCAACGATTATTTTTTTCAGGTCCTCAGAGTTCTTTGCCATGAGGTGCCATGTTGAACTTCCAGTGACCAGTATGAGAGAGTGTGAGAACAATAACCCAAATTGTACATGCCTGAGACCTTGTAACACTAATTGGTCACATGACACTGGGAGGGAAAATGGCTGATTGGGCCCAATTTGGACATTTCCACTTAGGGGTGTACTCACTTTTGTTGCCAATGGTTTAGACATTAATTGCTGTGTGTTGAGTTATTTTGAGGGGACAGCAAATTTACACTGTTATACAGGCTGTACACTTACTACTTTACATTGTAGCAGAGTGTAATTTCTTCAGTCACATGAAGAGATATAATAAAATATTTACAAAAATGTGAGGGGTGTACCCACTTTTGTGAGATACTGTAAGTGTGATTATCTTATCAAGCCTTTATTCTGATAAGTAACGTCTGATGTTTCAGACATAACAATCTTAATACTTTATCAGAACAAGTGTGTCATTAGTGAGTCATCCCCAATTTATTCTGATCGAGGTGGTATCACACTACCACAATGCTATAAATTCTTCTAATGACCACTTTTTTGGAATTAACCAAATAGGCAGCTGAATAGTAATATATGGTATTATTATTTAATTGATGGTAGTCATTTTATCGAACTCAGAAGGATGAAGGGCTTACCCTGCCGGGATTTGAACCTGTAATCTTGCTTTTTTTTTTTTTAATAGGCTTTGTAGTTAGGGTATTTACCAACTGAGCTACCTCACCAGCTAATTATAATTATAATTTTAGTCCTGTTTTTCGTTTTGAAATGGTACTATTTTTGTGTTCAGTTTGTGATACATCCATCACTAATCCACTAATTATGGACCTTTTTATCTATAACTTAGTATAAGTTAAGTTTTAACGATTTTCTGTGATTTCACCTATTCTAATATTCTATTATTCCCATATGTTACGCGATGGCATCCTCCAACTCTTTCTTTGTGTGTTGTTGTCATAAGTCAAGTGTATCAAAAATTTATTTAATTCCCAAAAAGGCTCAAACTATCGTGTGGGGTTGCATTATATATACACTGTCAGGATTATTCACTAAAGCATGAATTATGGGAAATTCAAAGTTAGTTGCCAGTTAGTTGCCAGTGCATTTAATATTTTTGATCAGAATAGCCAAATTGGAAACATCACCGTGATGAGTTAATTTCAGTTGTTACGATCTCAGATTTGAAATTGACCTAGAATTCATATTAAATTTACAACAATTCACACTTTTATGAATAAACCTGTATATTTTTTATGTTTTAATAAATCAGTTTATTTTCCAACGTATGTCAAAAAGCAGTATATGTTTTTTCACAAATATGTTTATGTTTATTGTATTTATTAGTATGTTACTATTTTTTATTTTTTTTTAATCTCTGCTTTGGATATCAAAATAATGAAAAGAGAATGAGGTTTATTTTGGAAGCATCCTATATCCAAGTACAACAAATAGATACAGAGTGACCTCTAGTGTTGGTTTGACATTAGAACACTACACATTAGACTAGCTTGAAAGTGATCTGGAATTGCACTCTCGTGGAATTATAAATTCATCTTTTTTACATTTTGTAGAAGGTAGAATTTATGACACTTCTAAAGATAGATCTATTTTTTTTTCAAAATGGTATTTGTGCTTGCTGTTGGGCACTACGGTGCCCTCTCCCTGGCACATAAAAGCAATGTTCTTCCTTGCCTGCTATTATAAGCCAATAAGCCACGTGATGGGTTGTAAAGACATCTTGTCACATCCCGTGGCTCTCTGTCTATATGCTGAATTGCAAGGAAACAATCTGCAATATTAGAATATATTTTATTTGTCCAATAAACTGTTAATACAATTCAAATTGTCTTGCAGTGAAGATTTCAGATACTAGTGCTCGTTACGTCTCTGATGGCACTGGTGTGTCCAGAAAACTAGCCAAAACAAATGATTTACTGTATCACCTCTATCTTCTCCAAAGTGATGCAAACTCATTGGCTTAGCTTGTATAATATTTGTTAAGTATATTTTAAAGAATGGGGCAATGAAATCATGATAACCTGTGTCTCAAACCTAATGTCATGTCCATAACTAAATAAAGAACATTCTGTGTCATATATGATGCACTAGTACAGGTACCGGCCTGGATGTAACTAAAAATGTGATGGTTATATTGTAAACTGGACACAAATCTCTGTCATTATATATAATTATTATATAGACCATGGGGATTTGTTTGGCTTCTGATCAGCTGCAGACTTCTCTTTAGGTAAACTTTGCTGCTCACAATAATGATAGATTTATGTTGACGTACAGAGTTATACAATAAAGTGTGAATTCAAAGTTGATTTTAAATTTAGGAATGCTCCAGGCACCATAACAACTTAATCTAAATGAAGTTGTTATGGTACAAGTAGGCCACTGGATGCACTCTTACCTCAAGGGATTAAGCCGTTCGCGAACAGTTTAACCCCAAAGATTCCCCCATCACCGATCTCAGGGTTTAACACCTTGAGGTAAGAGTACACTTGGGGGGCTCCTGGCACCATAGCAACTTAATTTAGATGAAGTTGTTATGGTGCCTTACTGTGCCTATACTGTCCCTTTAAGGTCGAAGTGAATTAGAGAATATTTCCAGTTTGGCTACTTTGACCTTAAATTTGAAATTCACTTTGAATTATTTTTTGAACTCTCACTTTTGTTTAAGGGTAACTCCAACCACCATGACCACTCCAGTGGTATGAAGTGGTCATGGTTCTAAGAGTCAGTAGGTGCAATATTTCAGCTTGAAACACTGCACATACTGAGATAATTGTAAATATATGCAAGGGGTTAATTGCCCCACAGCATAAAATACACATGGTAGCACTGCATGCTCTCCCCACCACCGATCCGCCTCCTTGGTGACATCATCAGAATTGCATTGGAAAGCATTGGGTTGGCTAAAACCGGCAAGAAGGCGGGATGGGGGCGGGGTCAAATGTAATTTTGGTCAATCAACACCTCCTCATAGAGATGCATTGAATCAATGCATCTCTATAAGGAAAATTCAGTGTTTCCATGCAGAGCGTGGAGACGCTGAATGTCAGTGCTGTACTGTGAAGCACTGCCCCAAGAAGCACCTCCAGTGGCCATCTACACCAGTGGCCACTTGGAGGTGTCCCTAGGGGGCAATGTAAACACTGCCTTTTCTCTGAAGGCATTTATACTCAACAGAACAACTACATAAAGCTGACGATAGTGTACATTTGATTAAAAATTCAACTATAATAAACATTTATTTAGGTCAACATAGCTGAATTTGAAATAATATTCAAAAATTGTTTTTGGAGTCAGCTATTTTGGGATGCAATCTGCTACAGGTTTTTTTTTCACTTTTTTAAATGTATTTATTTTTTTATTAACTCAATTTATTATTCCGCAATTTAACACTCATGTTTTTTTTCTTATAGAAGTCAATGAGAGGAACTTTCCTTATAGAGACAAAGACATAACAAGATGGATGATAGATGATTTAACCATGATGAATACTTACATCTTTCCTCTGTGGCCACTCTCACATCATCCGCCATTCTTTTTAAAGATGCAATGAGAGAATTCACTGAAGAACTTGCGATGTCACATTTCACAAAACACTCAATGCCATCCCCTCTGTGCCTTACCCGTCTTGTAGGTCTCGTTTCAAAATGGTAGACGCAGGCATCAAATTTCTTAAAGAGAAAATATATGCAGAGGAAGGTTTAATCTGTGAAAAATGTTCTGTTTTTTATTCTATTAATCTAAAATGTTTTTAACAATGAAATTAACAACCCTACATCATCCACAAATATATACATGCTTTATAAATTCTAGGTTAAAATCCAACTCAGCGTGCTGATGAAGATGTTTTACAGAGGGATGTGAGCAGTGTTGTGGTTGCATGGCACCAGTCAAAAACACTATTAAAGGGGCACTTCAGACCCCTAAAGCATGTTAGCTTGAAAAGCTTTGCGAGTGAATAGTGCGTCCCCTTTTTTTTATTATACAAAAGTGCAGATTTCAATAGAAATTTACGCGGATATATATTAACCTGATTACACTCCCCTAGGAAGTTCTAACCAGCTGCCAATTGTTTTGCCCTCACACTATTGAGGTTTTTGTTTTTTTAACCATTTGCCTGCTGACTGTTATTGCTGCCACTGGGCAAACACTACCTCACAAAAAAAGTAAGTCAATTATTATTTTCAAATGTACATTTCAGATTCTAGTCAATTTAAAATTGGTGCTTTGTACCTTATTCTTTGCACAGAATCCTATACTTTGTATAGGGTAAGGAGGCAAAAAGCACTGATTTGCAACCAGGCAAAGAATGCAACTGACCAACTGGTGCATACTTGGTTGGGCGAGCTAAATTCCATTTGGAATTACTTTTAGCAGGTATATGGATTTCCAATTAGATTCAGACATTTTTTTCGGATTTTTTTTTTCTGTTCAGAGAACAAATCGAGGTTTAACCCCTTAAAGACACATGACATGTGTGACATGTCATGATTCCCTTTTATTCCAGAAGTTTGGTCCTTAAGGGGTTAAGTGAAAAACTATGTTAATGTATTTTTTTCAGAGGGCATTTTATAGGGAATTAAAAAATTGCCCAGAATACACTTTTAACATATGACCTGGCATTTTTTTCCACTGAAAATATCTGTTGAAATGAAAAAAAAGAAAAAAAAAATCCAGCTTCCCTAGATTCCCCCCCCCCCCCCAATACTTCGTATTAAAATATAGCACAATTTTCATCAATAAATAGGAAGTAACCAGAATGAAGTTGCATGCAATAAATTAAAACTGTCACATAAATAGATATCAGCTGGGGGACATACACAAAACAAGGAAATGTTTGTATATCCCACACAAACTTTAAACAGCAAATGTAAAATGCAAATTGTGAATTATCAATAAAATATATATCTGCTTATTTATAACAAACGTCTACCCCCACACCACCTAAAATTAAAATCTGAAATAAACTGACTTGTAAAACGAAAATGTATTATTAAGGTACATTGTGACTTTGAGATGAGGTTAGGGCAAATAATTTTGCTGACATAAACAAGTGGTGAGCAGGCTTTACCAGCAGCTATTGGACTACAACTCTCAGAACTATCAGTCAGCGAACATTATCTGGAAAACGTGTACACCGCCTGATTTTGTTTATGCTCTCCTTCTGTTAATATTCCCATACATTTGTCTAATATGCATTAAAGATTATATTATTCTCATATCAGAGACAACCCTACACTTCCTAAATTTCTGCTTTGAAAACCAAAGATAAGCTTGTAACTTATAATGCAGCCTTGACAAGTTTAGTTACATGGATTTTTGAAACAGCCCTTTCTATGCCCCAGAATGCCAGTAATATTTGAAACTCTCCTGTGTGATTGTATTTACCTCCAAGGTTCTGAGGCTGGCTGATAGGCCACAGGTGCTGGAATTCTTCAATGTGAACACGAAATTTAATGATCTTCTCTCTCCATGATCTGGCTCCATGTTCCTGTCCACTGATCCAGCTATGTGAAGTCCTCCCAGGATATCCTTCTCATTCAGATCATCTTCAGTGTTACCTTGAACACTCTGAGAGGCTCCCATGTCAGATTTCATTGCGAATGTTTCCCTGGATGCAAGGTATTACGAATGGCAAAGTATACTCTCAGGAATGGGATCTGACAGACAGCTACCTTAATCAACTGGATTCACTGATAGACTCTTGGATAGGATCTGTAAAGAGGTTGAATTTGTAGAACAGCCTAATGCTCTATGTGACATGAACTGAGTAACCTCCCAGTAAGCTCCCAGACATTTTATAGTGTTAGTGGAAATAAGTCTATGAATATTCATTCCTTGCCCAATTTACATCTCTTTCAGTTCTGCTAAGGTGAATCACCGCATTGTATAGTCTAAAAAAAGAAAGCAGGATCAGGAGCCAAAATGTATAAAATGTTAGTTTTTCTTCAATTCATGGTTGCTCATAATGTCACTGGAATAATAGTTTGAAAAGTCAAGTGTATTATTTATGTGCTCCTAAGCATAGTGACTTTATTAAATGTTACTCTACTCATTTTATTAGCATTCTAGAAAATAATAGATTGTATTCATAAAGAGCAATTTTGGACAGATCTACATTTTTAGAGCTTTCCAGGAACGTCCTCAATGTAACTGGTTAGTACTTGACGTCAGAACCGATCTTCTTACATATTTTCCAGCGTTCTAAGACCAGATATACAACGTTCCAGACTGGCCATTGTGCAAGTCTACTCCAGAAGGCTCCAGTTGCCCATAAACCTAAGGAGAACAGAACACTGCACTGTCCAAGGTTCTGAATGTGAGATACAGCCAAAGGTAAGGATTAACAGTCTGATGAATTTGTGAAACCTATTTTATGGCATGAAGCAGTTACTATGTGGACATTCCTCAAATTTTAGAACTATCCAAAATTGCTCTTTATATATAAAATCTATTATTCTAGAATGCTAATAAAAAAGGTAGAGCAACCTTTAGAATTCAAAATATTATTCATTACACCAGCACCTTTCCTGCAGAATGCTGGTTACTGGTGTGCCCCCAATTCCTTTTTTGTCTTTACTATTGTTCCACTTTATGACCAATTTATTGTTCATTCAACCACATCATTGGCTGCAGGTTGGTACGTCAACAGATGGGAGTTTATTGACTAAATAGTGCAAAATGTAGTCAATAATAGCCAATTTAGAAAACGTGGCTATAGTCATCATAGTTTGTGTATGTTAACTGGTTTCTTATTTTGCTACAGTTCAGTGCTAAATTAATACACAAACACATCAGGCAAATTGAGTCTGGAAGAAAATGTATTCCATTCTGTTACAGAATCTAATCTATTCTGTAACCTGTTTTATTTTTAATTCACAACCCAGCCATATCTAACAAGGATCATAATGACATGGCGAATGAGAATTTATTTTAGACGCCATTGTTCTGTGTGTAATTTTCTGTGTATAGTTTTTAGATTAAGAAGACAAAGTAAAAATTGTATTTTTATAATTAATGAAGACACGTGAAATTAATACTAGATGTTTGTGTATCTTGCTAAGTAAGTAAAACAGGACAAAAAATATTTCCTATTCCTTCTTGTCGAATCTAAGAAGTAGTATATCTGCATACCAACCAGCAGAGGCAGGGAATGGAGTATATTTCTTCATTATCATGAATATGACTGATCAGATCAATGCCAGTTCACATAGAGCCAGTCAAGCAGGAAAATATAGGTACAACTACCATATGAAAAACAAAATTGTAGAGAAAAAAAAATCAGGAAGGAATGTCTGCACCGACCTACGGGCTGGAGAGAAAAGGATTTGGTGGGAAGCAAGAAAATAAATCTACCCCAAAAATGGTGTGTGTGTTTAGATTGTATTAGCTAGAAATGTTGCTTTAAATTATTATAGCCAGAAATATTCTCACAGTTTGTAATGTGATTCTAATTCTCTGACCCTGTCCCATAATAAGTATAGGATGTCAGGCTATAAAACTATGTGTAAACTCCTTAATAAAATCTGTATCAATACATTTTTCCATGAGGACCTTTGAGGAAGGTGTTGCTTTTTTGCTTTTGCACGGTGGTGTTTTTTTGGACAACTCGACCTAGACAATTGTCAGGGTACCTGTGGTCTCTACCTCCGAAAGAGGTAGAGACTTAGCTGTTCCTCCATCCAGACGGTCTGATGGCTCCCTTCCCCGCGGTCTACCCGGTCATGCTAGGCCGGCCGCGAGGGAGTGACTGCCTTTTACAGCATCTAGGCAGGAAGTAGTCATCAGGACACTCCCCCGGAACAACCTGTCAGTCAATGGCTGCAGGACCAATCAGGACGCCTTGGAGGCGTGGTTACTGCTCTGAACAGGGTATTTAACAGAGCTTCTTTCATTAGCTCATTGCCCTGTCGTGGTTCTAGCTTGTTCTAGTCACTCAGTGCTTGTGTATTCTATTATCCCTTTTGGTTTTGACCCGGCTTGTTTACCTTACTCTGCTTATCTCTGTTACCCTTGATTCGGCTTGTCTCTCGCTTACCTGTCTTCTGTTACCCTCGACCTCGGCTTGTCTTTGACCATTCTATACTGTACTACTTACGTTAGTCCGGCCATTCTAAGGTCCGGTATACGTATCTGGCTACTGTTTGTACTCTGCGTGTTGGATCCCTGTCCCGATCCTGACAACAATACATCGAAGTCTCTGATTTAAATCCTTCAAAAGGTCTGTGGAAAATTATTCCAAAATAAAATAAATTTGACAAACACATAGTTTATTAAACTAGTTACTTAGTTACATAGCAATTTATGTTTTAAAAAAAAAGCCTTATGTTTATCAAGTTAAACCTTCAACTTATCCAATTCTGTTGCTGATCGAAAAAGGACATAAAAGAAATACAATCCCACTGGACTAAAAAAGGCAGTCAGATTTTTCCTTGGGTCAACAAGCTGTTACTAAATATTATCTTTCATTTAATATTCTGTTTTCACCACCCCAAAAAACATTCAGACATTTTCAAAAAATTATATATTCCAAAACAACTCATTCAGGTAAAGAATTAGTCATCACAGGTGTCTGTAATATTAGGACCCTTTTCCTCAGCTGAAGGCACAATCACCTTTCTGGAAATATTAATGGAGGACCTTCTGTCCTTTGCACGATGATGCCAATAAACAGATTATCATAGAGCTATTTACATGTTCAATGGGATTCCTTTTATCCCGCATCATTAACCTGGATTTTTACCTGGACTTTTACATTATACACTGGGAATATGTGATTTCTCCTGTATTTTTGTTTTACATGTATATGCTTAAAACCGTGTGGCGGCATCAATCAAATATCTGAAAGTGGTCATCAAGTGTTTTGTGATTACATACCGAGAGATGTGTGGTGGAATGAGTTGGATTTATTATTGAACATGAAGTTTTCATTTAATATATTTTATATACTGCCCAATCTTCACATTTTAGTTTTTGGAAATCATAAGCAAGACTTTCCCCTATGGAGGAGAGAACTGTCACAATACCTCCTGATGACCCTCCTAGTTTGAGTGAGAGTTGTCTTTTTCAACAGATTTTTGCCTGTCATTGTTCACATTGTGGTAGCTAGTCCTTCTTTATCCTGCTGTTTGCATTCCTTAACCTTGGCTTGTTTTATTGTTTTTGTGCTATTCTATTCGGGTTCTTCACTAAAGTTACAATTTCAGGGAAATCAAAGTGAATTTCAGATGTAAGGCAAACTGAGAACAGAATTGACTTGCAGAATATTTCTAGTTTGGGCTAAATGTTTAAATTCTCTTTAAATTCACTTAGATTTCTTAGTAATTCTCTCTTTAGTGAATACCTCTGTACATCTCTTTTTTTCTTGGCTTGTTCCAGATTACCAATGTAGGCATTGTGTCAAGCCTAGCATCTCTAAGTAATATGCAGATACAGAACAATGGATACAGGGTGTGCCAAATAGTACAAATAAATAAACTAAATATTAAAAAAATACAAAAAGGTACCAAAAACAAGTGCTGAAAGTCTATAGATTTCACTTTTCTTCAGGTATTAATGTGATGTCTTGGGTCAAATCATCATCAGCATATGAAAAAAACAAACGCAGAGGGGACCAATGGTGCAATAACGTAGATAGGTTTGGAGGTTAAAAAGTGCCAACTCAGGGTTTTAAAGAGCTATAACCAGTGAGTTGTCACTTTTTAACCTCAGTCTTGTCTGTAGTTTTTGTTTCTACTGTTCTTCCTCTTCCCCCCTCTATTACAAAATCAACATTTAGTTGCTGACTTCTAACCATCAATCATATTTTTTCCCCATCAGTAATCTTTTTATATTTTTTTTGGACCACGAATGGTACTCCAAATGACGAAACAAGCAAAATGATAAATTCATTCCTAGTTTCAGTTGTTTTGTGATTCGGTCTTATGGTGATACGGAATTTCGGAATTCAGATGATTTTCTGACAGCCCAAAATTAAGACCAATCACGACTTGTTTGAAACTGAATGCAAAAAATCTAATAACTCATTAATATACCCTGTGTAATAATTAGAATCAGCGACATTCATATTACACAGTTGACAAATTTTATGTTGACAAATATGAAAGTAATATAATTGCAGGAAGACGTTTTATGGTATCTGTACTTTATTGGGTAATGTTTATATAGATATTATACAGATAATGATTTACTGAAAAATTCCATGAAAAAATAAAGATTCTAGAGCAGGCAGGCTATAAAATATACTGTTATACTGTAAGCTTAATCCATTAGACTGTAGAGTCATATTAAAAGGTTAATTTGCACCTCTTCTACTTGCTTGACTGACTGACATCCTTCATCTTCATTTGCTTGCAATCTTTTGATTACTAATTGTGCAGCACTGAGAAATATATTGAAGCTTTATAAATAAAATAATAACTACACGCTTCAAAGACGGTTATTGCATAAAAACACAGCATTATATCAAAAGCTTTATACAGAAGCTACTTTTATATCTGAAATCTTCATGGCAAATCAGAACATTCAATCAAAATGAAGAATTGCCTTAACAAATGATATACTGGTCCATTTAAAATGGCATATGCATCAACATTAATCACAAAAAAAGTCATTGCGGACATTGGATTCAAATCATTTTCACTCCAGTTTTCTCAGCGCGCTGCAGAGGATCCCAATTTCACCTTTAAGGAGAAAAGAAATACCCATTATTTCAACTATTACTTAAATTGCTTGTGTCCGCTCTATAGTGATGCCTGTGTCATCAGATAAATTAAGGCTGGGCGAGGAATGCAGAGCAAACGTGTAATGAGAAGTGACTTGAATTTAACCTCTAACGCTGCGGCATGCCTGGATAACTCTACATAGCTATGTAGTAGTCTGCCTAAATTATAGTAAAGCTGAATCATTCTTGATATAACACACGTAAAATTGGAGCGTGCAAGCAGAGAAAAGAACCATCTAAACCTTGCTTAAAAATAGTATTTTTTATTTTTTATTTTATGGCTAACAATGTGCATACAGAATATATATTTTCTTAAAAAAAAAACCATAACAAGCTAAGTCAAACTCAACAGTACCCACAGGGACCTATACAAGGGGAGTGGAGCGCATTTGGCTCTGTAGTAGGGTATGACTAAGCTCACTTGGCAAATTTCCTGCATACGCCTATGGTGAAGATACTAGAGTGAAAACGGTTTATAGATTTTGACATATATTGCTGCCTGCTGAATTGTTATACGATTCTTAAAGGAAATCTGTTATCTTTGTTACTATTACAGAAAATAACCGATTACATGTAACACTTTTTAATGCATCTCCTGTCTTACTCTTGCTCTGTGCGAAAGATGCACTGAAAAAAGTGTATATAATATGTATTCATTACAAAATAATACACACAAAGGCAATGACACCAGTAATGTTTGAGTTTAAATGATTAAAAAAAAATGAAATGTTTAAATAACACTGATTAGATTTCACGCAACGGAAACATGGTGTTGTTAACGTACATCTTGCATATCTAATTTGTGAAATTTAAGTATATTCGTTCGTTGTGTTGGTGGTGTATTCATGTCATGTATTCTTTCGTAAAGTGATCTTCCGTGCAGTTGGCTGATAATGAACTTAACAAAGTATTTTATTAGTTGATATCTTACCGTTAATGCAGTCGGCAAGATTTTTCAGTTGCTGCACGTTATCCAGCACCTCAATGCTTTGCGTGTATGGATTATAACGAACGGAGAACGGGCGCGGAATGATGGCTGCGAATTTTCTATTAAAATATTGAAACATATTTACATAATGGTCACCTACACAACACACTTAAGAAGTAACAGTGAGATAATAACAGAGCTTGGAAGATGACCAAAAATAGATGAAGTTTGAAATAGTTAATTTGGAGAATTTTTCGAGTTCATTTATTTTGGCCCAAAATTCACTTTGAAAAATCACTTTGAATTGCCAACAATTCACACTTCACCAATAACCATGATTTTACTACTAATGGCAGTAGTTATTGTAGTGTATTAGGTTTTTAATGTAAAACTCCAGAAGAATGAAATCCTAAAATATGCTTGTGTCTGTCTGTTGCTATTACATAATTAATGTGACCAGACTTTACATGCTTTGGGGATCCTTTCGTAGGTAATGTACGGCCATACAACTTGTCCAATCTATATCAAAATCTGACCAGAATTTGCACTCTGATTATTTATTACAGACAATATGTGCACATTTTCTCAGGAATGATTTGGTATCAGCTAATATAAGTTCCATCCAACATTTTGCACATTAGACAATTCTTAAAGACTGAATTCTGTATCAGTTTCCCCAAATTTGTTGTAGTTTTTAATGTTCTTTTTAATTTAAGATGTAAACAGGGGAATGCGACTTTATTTGCCCAACTTGGAGAATTGACCATTGGAAAACCTTTTCTAAGTTGACTATCGCTTTAAATAAGAGGAGATAGTGACATAATAAATAAAATGTACATTTTATTTACCTGACTTTTTCCTTTGCGTCTTCAAAACTTTCAGCAATAAAATAAATTGGTTGAAATTCTGTGATTGGGTACGTTTGCTTTGCAGTCTTCTCTGGCTCAAAGGGTTTAAACTCGGGTTTATCTGTCAAGCAATACTGTGCAAAAAATCATTAATAATAACATCTACTACTATGGATGCTATACAAACAATGCTAGCATTTGGAAACACACACATGTACCCACATACGCACACACATACAATTCACACTATAACCATTAGTGTACACATTGATAAACTGCATATTATAGGAAAATAGCGCCTTTAAGCCGTTCTGTAGATATCATAACAAACCATGAGAACAAAGCCTCACGTGACATTATTTCCTTTAACAGGAAGGTACACTGATTCATACCTGCAATTCTCCAAATGATGAGAGCAACCCAGCTCCATATGCTTTCAGCTTATCACCTTGCTTACAAATCCCAAACTCCGCAGTAAACCAGTATACCTAGCAATGAAAATAGAAACGCACTTCAGTAGATGTAAAGCGTTCGCAATGGCATATACTCTCTCTGCAACATAACATTTTGCCATGAGACTTGTAAAGAAAAAAAAACAAAACACTACATTAACCCCTTAAGGACACGTGACATGTGTGACATGTCATGATTCCCTTTTATTCCAGAAGTTTGGTCCTTAAGGGGTTAAAGGAATAGGATTAGAAAGCCTACACATTTTGTTGCTATAGCATTCCATTTTAGCATTGATGTAATTAATTTTGTTTCCTACTCAATTAAGTATCTTCTTTTGTCCCGAAGAAGAAGTCATTATCTATAAAACTGTTATCTGGATTCCTTAAACAAGAAAATATGCATAGATAAAATTATTTAGCGGATAAAAATTATTAAAGAATGATTCATGTACTTTACCGTAGCAAGCATTTCAATGTACTCATCGGGAGCACCAAGAGAGGCCAATCCAATTTCCTGAAAATATATAATTTAAAGATTTAGTTTTGGTTATCACAGTGGAATCATTAATTACTCAAAACTCGTTACGTTACACCAGAAGGCTACCAATCTTTCAGCTCAGCATAGTTCAACCCATCCCATCAACTGGCCATACACCAAAATAGAGAAATCTCAGCAAATTGTAAAGATTGACCTATTATTTTTTTGTCCAGTCCTGACTCATGACTTGTTTATGCAGCAGACGTGCAGACCTATGTCTTTTGCCAATAAAGCATGCTAATGTAAGTAATATATGCTATGATATTAACTTTATTACTTCCCAACGTGTTAAACAGATACATTGAAGCGTTACTTTCTGTTATTAAGACCACAAGAACGAAATAATACTTACTTGTGAAAACTGAGCAAAACTCGGATCAGCAAAAAGTGGTGCGTGTCCCAACAATTCATGACAAATATCTCTGTTAAAACAGGTGATGAATTTTAATATACGTGTGTGAGTGTATTACACGATCTAGTAAGTAAAAACCATGATATTGGGGAGGTTTATGATAAATTGAGACATTATATTAAAAACATGCCATTTTAGTGGAAAAAGAGGTTCCCTGAAAGGTTATAAGTGAGGTAGATATCCAGCTTGGACTGTTTTCATTAGAAGAATATGGACTGGTTCTTTTCTACTTTAAATATAGACGTATATGCAGCAGTTTAATTTTGCACACAGTTATGATGGGAGATTTCGAGGTTCTAATCTTCTGTTTTTCAAATTCTACACTACCGTAATGCGGAGTTCTTAAAAAAACAAACATTTTTCATCTATCTCACAGTACAATCAGTGGATCTGTACTCCAGTTTGTTTGTTAGTTGGCTTTTGTAAAACCTAGTGAATTAATTATGTTTGGTCATTTATATTTTAGAAAAAGAAAACAAACTCAGTAATATTTTTTTCCTATATTATATCTCTGTAAAACATATTTCAGGGATAATTTCAATAAAGAATATTTGTAAAAACTATTTGTTAAAAATGTTCTGTAAATGTGTCACTTCTATAACACTACATAACATTGGGAATATCATCCATAGGAAATACAAGGACATAATATCTAAATTGTATAAAATTTTACTCTATTTTACTCTATTCTGATTTTGGGTGTGAATAATTCTAGCAAACAGCCATGTGACCCAAAGAAAGATCAGAGGTAAATGAATGTGTATGTTTTCAAAGGAGCAATAATAGTTTAGTAAACTTTTAAAATTGTTGAAAAAAACAAAAGAATAAAATTACAGATCTACCATATGTTCTAAAGCAGGGATAGGCAACCTTCGGCACTTCAGATGTTTTGGACTACATCCCCCATAATGCTCTTACACCTTTAATGCTGGCAAAGCATCATGGGAGGTGTAGTCCAAAACATCTGGAGTGCCGAAGGTTGCCTATGCCTGTTCTAAGGCTTTCTTAAGAAAAGGCATTTGATTTGGTGAAAAAGCACCTTTGATCCATGAGCATATAGTGGCACAGAATTTAACTTACGGTTCCGGAGTATACATTGGTTTTGAGCAGTGGCGAATATACTGTGTAGAGTGAAAGACCCTGAATGCCAGTCCAGCCAAGAAATCCCGAGATGACAGCAAGCCAGCAACCGGGCGTAAACGAAAACCAGTGCAGGCTTTATGGAACAAATAAAAAAATACATGTTAGTCAAACTATTGGTAGATGTTTATAAATTCTGCAGCCTGTAATTTTATTTCCTAACAACAATATCAGAGTTGTTTGATAAATTAGGAATTCCAAGAGAATAAAGTGAATTTCAAATTTGGATCAGGTAAATTATATATTATTAACCCCTTAAGGACACAGCTTCAGAAGCTGTTTGTGTTAAACTGCAATTTGCATCTCTCATTTATTGTAACACATATTATATACCGTGTTTTTAGAGGGCAAAGAGGGCTTTAATTTGATGTGACAAATACACATATAAATTCTAATTTTTTACAAAAAAATGCAAAATAATTGAAAAACTAAACAAAATTAATTCCCGAAATTAGTTTTCCTGGAACTATCTTTAGGTACCCCCCCCCCACCCTCACGGCCCACCTCCTGCTGAGCTGAAGGGGTTAAAACCCCTTCAGCCACTAACCTTTCTCCAGCGCCGGGCTCCCTCGGCACTAGGGAACTCTCCTCCTCCTGCCGACGTCAGTGCTAAATGCGCATGCGAAGCAAGAGCCACGCGTGCATTCAAACCGTCCATAGGAAAGCATTACTCAATGCTTTCCTATGGACGTCAAGCGTCTTCTCACTGTGATTTTCACAGTGATAATCGCGGCAGAGCCTCTAGCCGCTGTCAGTGAGACGGCCACTAGAGGCTGGACTAACCCTCAGTTATGTTTTCAGCTGCAGGGTTGAAACTAGAGGGACCTGGCACCCAGACCACTTCATTAAACTGAAGTGGTCTGGGTGCCTATAGTGGTCCTTTAAGTCTGAATTTTTATGATGTGTCCATGCCCCAATTTGGAATTTTTTCCAATTACTTCACAAAGCCATACCATTTCCCAAAGAAGACACCCCAGGGTGTTTCAAAAGGCATATTTTGAACCATAGCGTGGGATAATTTTTTTGCTAGCCTGTACCAAGTACTGTACCATTTTTTTCCCTGTTTTAAACTTTTTTTTTTACTATTTTACAACTTTTTTTAAACTTTTTAAAACCTTTTTTTTTTACTGTTTACCCCTAACTAGCCTAACATTAAATCCCCCAATTTCCCTAATAACTTCTACCCACCCTAGCAAAATAAATAAATATTTTACAAATATTTAAGTAACTAACTAAATAAATTAAAATGTAAAAATAAATAAAAGTTAACCCTCAGTGGGTCCAATCAAGATAACTTTTTGTTGTCATGGTGTATTGGCACAGGGGGAGGTGGTAACAAGTGTAAGGAATCACTTTGTTGCTTTGTAGTTCTTTCCCTGTGACCTGTTCTGTATTGCCATTGGGGAATGTTTTGTGTAATGTTTATTTTACTGTATGCTGTGATCTTTGTAAGCTGGAACTGGATACAATAAACAGTCCGAGTGAGTCTGAGTTTTAATGAGTTGCCAAGAAAGAAGCTGGTGTTGTCTCTTCCTTGAGGTCTCAGAAGATATGGCTATTCATTATCCTCTATAGAGAAATTACTAATAAGAGTATTGCCAGAAGACTGGATGGATAGAATATATCATATAGTAACCAGATATCAGCTCAGTATATCCTGCGTACGCTACCAAAGAGGAGTCCTCACATTTAGTGGAGCAGTTTAGTGCTGCAAGTTATGTAAAAAGAACCCATGGATGATATATTAAGGCTGTATCATCACAGGGGATGATTATACTCACCAGAAAAAAATACAATAAGCTGTAGTTGTTCTGGTGACTATAGTGTGCCTTTAATGTCAATCGTACACAAAAGGCAACTTTACAACACGTACTTTGTAAAAAGTTGGAAACATCTTCAAGCTGTGGAATGTTATTCTCATTATATCCGCAGTATTCTTCTAACAGTGGAAACACGTGGTTATGTTCATAGCAAGCATGCGTTGGGTACAGAGTCTTCAGCTCCTTAAACACTGTCCCCCATGTTTTCTTCTCCTCTTCTGTGTATGTCACACGTGGTATTGGTTGTCCACTGATAGAAACAAGACTGAGATGTTACTCACACAAACAAAATGTCACTATCAGTTATACAAATGGTTTTTAATCATTAAATTTAAGATATAAGGCATTAAGTAACTATTTGTGTGACAAAATGTCTGGACATGCAAAAGGTGACATTGTAACTGACTTGCCATTAGTCACCTCAACTCGGCCTTAAGTATACAGACACGTAAACATTAAAGGAACACTCCGAGCATCATACGACAAAAGTAAGCTGTAGTGGTTATGGTGCTTAGGGTGTTCTTTTAATTAAGTATAAACAGCAATTTGTAGCGCACAGTTAAAAAAGTAGATGAATTACAGTGGTATCCAACTCTTTAAAAGCATACAATATATTAAAATGTGTTCTGGCAGAATGGACAGTTTGGCAAACCATTTTTGTACCCAATTACAGTATATTAAAACAAAATAAATTACTGTCTGTAGTTGAATGCAATGTCAGCAAATTCTTTGCGCCTTGCAAGATAAACTGGATCAGTAAACCCCTAGAAAGATAAAATATAGAAATTAATCATTTTTTTTCAGAATATTTTTTTTTTCTTCTTGCCCATTTCTAATGTAAATGTACCAAATTAGTAAAACAGCTTAAGGGGTTCGTTGTGTTACCTTTTTAAAGCCCATTACATATTTTGCCTTTTATCTTTCTAACATTTCGAAAATGTGTGATAATTATATCTTTATCCCAGACTAGGACAGAAAACTAGTGAAATCTAAATGTTTCTGGGTGAAATAATTTGATATTATAAGTAAGGAAACATTTAGTGAGCAAATAATAAATATATAGATAGATAGATGCTCAATAAAAATTATTTAAAGGAGAAAGAAAAACGACAATATCAAAGTATTTATCAATGTATGCATATTTAATCAATTAATATAAAACTAACCGTTTAGGAATATGTAATGTTAAAAAAAACCTAACAAACAAACATGACAAATGTAATAAATATTTAGTTTTTGGAGTTTCACAAAAATGTACACATTGAAATTAGTTAGAAATTAGCTGCTTGGACAATTTTTACTTGTGTAACATTTTATATTTCTTTATGATGAAGTTGATCAGTTTTATCTACAGTATAAGGGATACAAAAAAGCCATAATGTTGTTATTCCAAATGTAAATGTAACTTTGTCGAAAGTATGGACTTGTCCTAATATGGACACGGAAAGACAACTAATTCAATGATCACACATCTTCTATGTGTCATCACACCCAGATACGGATATATGACATTTATATTAGACTTTGTTTATTTTTTAAATCCCTTTTATTTTCCTTTGAAATGCTTCTCTGAAGATCATGAAACATGGCACACAATGCCTAATACATATTGGATTAGACCACAGTACAAGAGAGCAATTATCTATAATTACACCACTTTGCGGTTTGAATTGATCCTGGTATCTTAATCAGAAATGAAAAGTGTTTGTGCTTTTTTTTGTTTGTTTCTCAAAGCAATTTATATCCAGAATAAAACACACCTGAGCTCATCAAATATCAATAAAAAAATAAATAAATAGCTAAATATATATATATATATATATATATATATATATATATATATATATATATATAAAGCACTGATTATTATAATGCACATTTATAAAATGACATCATAAAAACAAGCCTATGACAAACTATAACTTTTATTAAAAAATGTAATTTTAATATGAAAGCATTAACAACAATATAAGTACTTTTGCTAAAAATTCTGTTTTATCAAAGGTTAATATTAAGATAGGAAGTTATGTTTCTTTCACCTAGTTTGGAATACAACACAGCCGTAATAATTAGGAAATTACAGTGGAAAGTCTAAACAAAGTTTAGTAACTTCAACAGGTCATATGTTGAACTTGGCTGTTTTAGATGATTTTTCCCCACAGTTTACAGCAACTTACTACTGATGTAGCTACCTCTTGGTCACATGCAAAATCTGGGCAGTTATCTACACTATGATGGAGACCACACTAGGTTAGTTCTCTTTGGACTACAAATTGGTGGTAATATAGGTAATCTATATAAACCTAAAACTAGGAACAAATAAAGATCAAATTAACTATAGTATGTTATTCAGTAAATAATGGTGAGTTGAGAATTGAATTGAAATATGTTGCTTAAAAAGATCGGATTTGGGGGGCGTGGCTAGCTGAGCAGCTAAGCAGACGTGTGTACAAAGATCTCCTGGAAAATCAGCTAAAACATACATCAAAAGGCCACGAAAAGCCTGCAGAATAACGCCACAACTTGGCTCCTGGCGACCCTGACATTAGGTGGTCGTTCGATAGGCCGCAACAGCCAGCCAAGATGGCGCCTAGCGGACCTCAAGGCTCTAGTGAATCAGAGATGTCCCCGGACGAGGAGGCACCAGAATCAACACAAGCCCCTAGTGGGATATACAGGATAGATGACTCTGATTCAGATACCTCACCCTCTACCAAAGGGGATATCGAAAGGCTCCTGCTCGAGCGGCGAGTAGTCTGGAAGAAGGACCTGGATGAAGTCCACGGAGAACTGGGCGGCATCAAGGCCTGCATTGGAGCAGTAGAGACCCGAGAAGAGGAACGTAATAACACCCTCGCAGAGACCCGGGCTAATGTAGAGGACCTCTCCCAGCAGCTCCAGCGACTCACCCGCACCGTCACGGCCATGGAGGCTAGACACTGAAAGAAAAATATACGCTTCCGTTGGGTCCCCGAAACTATGGGGCCTGAAGCGGTGCTGGAGTTCGCTAACAAACTGGCCACAGTGATGGAGGTGAGGGGAGAGGGAGGGCTGCCGCCTATAGCTATGGCATTCCGGATCTGAAAGGCCGCGACGGCCCCAGTGGACGCTCCCAGGGACATAATCGCTGTCACTCGGAACACAGCGGTGAAAACAGTGATCCTGACCCGCTCACAGAATACACCCCACACCTAGGTGGACAGCTGCCAAGTCAGAATCTTCGATGACTTACCGTTTGCGGTCCTGTTGGAGAGACGCAAATTCATGCCAACCACCAAACTGCTTAGAGACCACGGAATCAGGTACCGGTGGGGAGCGTCGGGTACCCTGGTAGTGTCACACGGGGAAACAGTGCTTTCGCTCTCCGTCACAGATGACCCCACGGACTTTCTGAGGCGACTTCAGTTACCGCAGCTGCAGCCCGCTCCACTAGGAGCGAACCGAGCTCACCCCGCGGAGAGACTCACCACCGAGAGGGGAGGAAGAACTGGCATGGCGGCGGCAGAACGGCGATCTACACGAAAGCAACCTCCATAGTGTGGCTAGCCCTGAAGAAAAAACGCAGCCAATGGGACTGCCCTTAGCCCATATGAACTGCTACCGCAAACCACCAGACTGTGAGACTTTGAACTCTACATGAGACGTTACAGATCACCAGATCTTAAACTTTATAGGAGAGGTTACAAGTTTATACCATATAGTTTTTCCTTTTCCTTTTTTCCCTTTTTTTCTTTTTTGTTTTCAAACTCCACATGAGCCACTAAGGGGTTACTTTAAACTGCTCACGTTAAATTCTAGGCAAGAGGTGAGAGAGCTATACCAATATGTATATCTTTAACCCTGCACCAGCTGTCCAAGGGCGGCCCCAAAGAAGATAACATACTACTCTAAAATGTTTATTTTTTAATTTTTATTTCTAAACTGTAGTTATGAGAATGTTACGCTAACAGGCATACCATTCGCTCTATATGAGCTATCCGAGGGTTGTCCCTAACCTGTTTTTACTCAACCCCACAAGAGCAGCTAGTATGAGGTACCACAAATGTCTTAAGGGCTGTAAATGTCTGTAGGGCTCTGCAACCCCCACCTGAGCTGCCACCGTACTCACCCGGGTCCGAGACACGGGCACTAACTACCTAAGATACGAGGGGACCACAACGTGGGCACAAAAGGGACAGGGGGAGACGGCCTTCTAGAGAAACACAGAAGGGGGAACGGGGAGATGGACAGGTCAACAGTGGGTGCGAAACAGGGACCAGACACACGACCAGGCACCACAAACGCCATAGGATCTGGGGGACCTCTCAGCCCATTAATATGACTGCAAGGAGACAACCCACGGACATGCCCCACCACTTAACAGCGGGGGACGCACTGAGAGACAACCGGGCGAGACGAAAAAGAGACTGAAGGAGAGGAGGGAGTGAAGAAGGGCAAGGGATGGGAGGCACATGTACCACACAATGGAACTAGAGAGACACCTAACGAATAGTGGGATAGGGATGAAACCCACGTCTGGGGAGCAAGATAAGAGGGAACCTCACGGAGACACATAAGGGGATCCACACAGTAACCTAATGGCCTAACCACAGGGGACCCACCTGCTCAGTCGCAATTGATTATTATATGCCACTAAAGTATAGCGATGCTTGTTTCTTAAGTTTGTATTATACCTTTATATGTTTGCTTTTATTCTTTTTGAACTGGAAATTGTATACTATTACCACAACCCGTGGAAATCTTCCACAACAAAACTAAAGAATATAAAAAAAAAATAAAAAAAAATAAAAAAAATAGATCTGACTTTTTACTTTTGACTTTTTAATACAGCTTTCATCTTCCTTGTACTGAGCAGTTTTTCTTGTGTACATTAATTTTATAAAGAAAAAAACACATTTCATGTAATATGCTCTTAAAATATATTAGTTATGCTTCCCTTAATGATTGTATGAGAGTAGAATAACCTGTCACCTTCTTCACGTCTCCAATGCAATTTATGGAGTGTTCATTCGCCATTGGTGAATGGACGGACATTATTTTCTATAGTCACACGCCTGATATTATTCTAGCATGTATTTGATTCATATTGAATAACAAACAGGAACACAGCAATCTCTTGATGTATGGATTTGGGATGTTAGTAGATGTTAGTATTAAAGAAAAGATGCTCACAGGATGGTCAGCATCCAGTTCTGCTCCATAGCTCAGGATTTGATTAGCAAACTTGTCCAGATCCTGTATGGTTCTTGGAAACCATGGAACTGCAAAAAATAAAGAATTCATTATGCTCAAAATTGAAATATTTACAAAGAAAAAAAAAAAAGTGTCAACATTTTAGAGCCATTTCTTGTTTTGATTTCCTATCCAACTAAAGTTTTGGCTAACTTTGGAATTGCAGACACTATTGGACTACAATCCCGGTGATGCACAGACAGCCTTACTCCTCTCTAAACATGTTTGTTGAGTTTGTTTCCAATTACCTTGATAAATACTGTATTCCGATACCTACAAATCCACAAAGTGTCACCACTTTAAAAGGGCATTTCTAGTACGTACACTAATAAATATTTAATTCGCTTTATTATTTCAATATTACAGATAACAGTTTTTCATATCTATATCTTTAAAATGCTTTTGCTATTTTTTTTCTTTCTTCCAGTAGTGCCACCTAGTGGTAAGTGCTTTGCCTTACATCATAGTTATCAACTGAATGTTGTTTAACCCCTTAAGGACCAAACTTCTGGAATAAAAGGGAATCATGGCATGTCACACGTCATGTGTCCTTAAGGGGTTAAAAGATTAAAAAAAATTACAAAACAAAACATGAAGAAGATATAGTTTCAACAGCATCCAATCTAAATGAAGCGAACTTACAGCACCAATTATTTCACAATTTAATTAGTATTTCTCATATTTTTTTTGTATGCATTGCAATCATGTCCTACTAGAATTATCTGTGATTTATAGTTTTCTCGACCAGAGCATTTTTCACACAATGTCCATGCCTGAACAGTGAGAAATCCTTGGAGAGGTATTCCATGACTTTTGAGTGAAGAATGCATGGATTTTGCTCACTGCGGAAATGTATCATTGTTGCTAGGCATTGTGGTTGCATGGGACCGTTATAGGATAGTGAGAATTAACAAGTGGCTATGAATTTTATGTTTGTAAATTCTTTATTATGACGATCAGGTGAGTACAAAGTCACAAATATTCATACACCACAACAGTGTATATACTGTATATCAGATCGTAACTCAACATTGAAAATAAGCATCGTTAGCTTCTGCTCATCTAACATTCAGCAAGCGTCATATGGCTGTTAATCAGTCAGTAAAGCGTAGGTAATTTGAGCAAGTTAAACAATTGAACGACTATAGATAGATGCATCTTTTCGAGCTAAAACAGTTCCAGTAACTTCAATAATCAAACAAGCAAGGTTAAACAAGAAGATATCACGAAGCCCCTGTTCTGCAGTCTTTCCAAGTGACCTGGCATATAGACCTAATAGCCAAGAGAGTAGGTAAGAGCTGTAGTCTCATACCTGGTGAGATGTGACATATATGGCTGAGAGAACCTGCGCATCCCCAGTTGGGGGTAGTGTCGGATATGTGTAGGCATATGATGTTAAGCTAAGTGTGTTGTGTTGCAGGCGAGATTGTGAGTTCCAAGCACTTACAATGCACCACTAAGGGCGCCACCCCCAAATTCCACACCCTAATCTGGGATCTCCCGAAGATGGGAATTCTAGTTGTCCCTCGTGTTACATAGGTGGTTTGGGTGTGTCTGTCTACTTCAGTAGTCCGTCAGTCAAACGTCTGTTGAGGTGCCTTGGAGTGTCGTAGGGCGTATGTTTTATTCCCTTCCTTTTGTCGGTCTAGCGTGTTTTACTTTGGGGTCGCCTCTCAGTATGGTCAGTTCCCTAGTTGTCCCTTTAGTCAGCTTGTGGTGATAGTACTGGTACGCCTCCCTGGGATCTACCGCCTATTTCGCCTTTAGCTCGCGCATCCTCACAGTCGGGTACCCCTGATCCGACCTCCCCGGGCCAGTCTGAGCCGCCACCACTGTGTCCCAGAAGTAGGTCGCGTGGGTTTGAGTAGAGACCTTGTACGTTGTGAAAATGAAAAAAGGAGGGGGGGAGGAAAGGGGGGGGGGGGAACACAGATGTGGGGGGGGGGGAAGGAGGGTGGGGTGGTAGGTGGCACCATTTGTCAGCGCGCGCTCGGGCACTCCTGAACCGTGTGAAATAATGTGCTTTACGGTCTTCTTGCTCCCGGTCTTGAGAGGTATACATACCACGGAGTCCAGGCTTCGACATGTTTGGTGCTCCTTCCGAGCAGTTCTGCGTATCGCGCCTCGGCCGTGTGTATGTCCTCTATCCTCTGAAGCCAGTCTGTCATAGTTGGTGGTTGTGTTTGTTTCCATTTAGCGGGTATGGATGCTTTGGCCGCATTTAGTAGGTGGCGGATTATCGACCTCTTGTATTGGGCTATTGAGCCTTCCGTGTGATGGAGTAGAGCCATTTCTATATTGAAGTCAGGTAGGTCACCTAGGATGATTGTCATTTCCCGTTGTACGTCTTCCCAAAACGGCTTAATCTTTGCGCAATCCCACCAGATGTGTCTTATTGTGCCTGTGTGGGATTCACATCTCCAACAAGTGTCTGTAGACCCCGGGAATATTCTACTTAATAGGGATGGAGTCCTGTACCAGTGGGAGAGTAGTTTGAAGTTGACCTCCTGGTAGTTGGTACTAATGGAGCTCTTGTGCTGCAAAATCAATATCTGCTCCCATTGTGCATCAGTAAATGTCCTATCCGTCAGCTCTTCCCATCTTCGCTTGAACGCCGTGTTCCGTGTGCGGTCTCCTGTTATTAGCTGTTGGTAGATGACTGAGACACTGCCATCGGCGGCGGAGCCGGTCATGCAGGAGCGTTCAAACCACGTCTGTTCTCTATGTAACGCTACCCTGTTGGGGAGGTTGTAGTAAAAATGTCGTAGTTGCGCGTAATGAAATCTGTGCAGTAGTGTCGGTTGTAGTATTCCACTCCATTCCCGAAGATTTCGTATTCCCGCGTTACTGAGGACCTCGAATATTGGGACAAAGTCCCCACTTCCCTCTATTGGCCAGGAAGAACGATGTAGTCCTCCGCCTATCTCCGAATTATAAGTTATCGGTATCAGGGGGCTCGGTTGTGGGGATATATGTTGGTTTCGTCTCAGGTGAGACCATGTTTTTAGCGTTTGAGTGACGGGTGATTCAGCGCCCAGCTTCGAAGTTACGTCCGCCGAGTTATGCCATGTGAGTCTGGGGAGGGCTTTGTTTATGACTTCTCTATTCAACGCCACCCACAATTTGTCATCAGATGCCACATGCCAGTCCCTGATCCGCTGCAGTACCGTGGCATGGAAGTATTTGCGGATATCTGGTAAAGCCAGGCCCCCCCAGTTCTTAGGTAGGCATAGCTTGTCAAAGCTGAGTCGTGCCCTTTCTCCCTTCCAGACGTATTGTATCACCGCCGACTTAAGAGATGTAAAAAATCCTGGCGGGATGTGCCAGGGGATGGTGTGAAAATGGTAAAGTAGCCGCGGGAGGATGTTCATCTTTATTACCGATATACGCCCCTGCCAGGATATGTGGTCGAAATTCCAGCTCTTAAGGTCGTTTAGTATTGTGCGCAAGAGGGGGATGTAATTCTTGGCATACAGTTCTGTCGGGTTCCTGGGTATCCATATTCCTAGGTATCGCATCTGATCCTGGCACCAATGGAAGGGGTACTCACGTTGAATTCGTTCTCCTGTGTTCGTCGGGGTTGAGACGTCTAATAGTTCGCATTTAGTCAAATTGAGCTTCAGCCCTGATAACTGGCCATACGTATCGAATTCTCGCATCAAGACCGGCAGGGATTCAGCTGGTTCGTTTACGAAGAAGAGCATGTCGTCTGCGTATGCAGCTACCTTGTGTTCCTGGGTCCCATGCCTAAACCCTCTGATCTCTGGTGTATGTCTCACTCTATCCAGGAACGGTTCCAGCGAGATGGCAAACAAGAGTGGCGATAGTGGACAACCCTGTCGCGTGCCATTGTGGATGGCGAAGGTGTCCGTAAGCGCACCATTCACCCTTACTCTGGCGCTGGGGTCTGTGTAGAGCGCTTCAATCCAGGTCATCATGCCTCTTCCCAGTCCCACCTTTCGTAGTGTCGCCATCATGAAACTCCAGTTTACCCGGTCAAAGGCCTTTTCGGCATCTGTTGAAAGCATTAGTAGGCCTGGTTTCTCCCTAAGGGCTAATGCTTGTATGGAAAACGCCCGGAGTGTGCAATCTCTGGCTTCCCTTCCCGGCACAAAACCCGTTTGATCCGGATGTATTAAGCGCGGTACATATTTTTGTAGTCTGGTGGCAATGATCTTGGTGAATAGCTTCACATCCGCGTTGAGAAGCGAGATCGGCCGGTAGCTACTGCAGTTTTCGGGGTTCTTGCCGGGTTTAGGGATTACCGTGATAGTAGCTGCTAACGTTTCCTGATGGAATGTGTCTCCCTGCTGGAGTCGATTGAGGGCTGCCATTAGATGTGGCGTAAGAATGTCTCTGAATGATTTGTAATATCCCACCGAGAGTCCGTCTGGTCCCGGGGCCTTCCCTTTCTTCGCTGCCTTAATCGCCGCCTGCACCTCTTCCGTGGTGATCGGGGCCTCCAGTAGTTCCGCTTCTTCTGGTGTTAGGGCGGCTGGTTGGAAACCTTGTAGGTAACGCCATGTTGCGTCTTGTAGGTCCGCTCCGCGGGCGTCGGGAAGTGACGGTGTGGAATTGTACAGTTGTCGGTAGTAGTTACAAAATTCAGTGGCAATTGCTTCTGGGAATTGTGTGAGTGTGCCATCGGTCTTCCGGAGTGCATGTACTTGCGCCCTCGCTTGTTGGGGTCGGATCATGCGGGCCAGGAGCCTCCCACCCTTGTTGGCATGGATGTAAAAGAAGGCCTTGGATCGTTGTGTCTCCCTATGGTGTTTGTTGGCTACCAGGTCCGCCAGTTGTCGGCGAGCGTCCAGGAGTGAGCGATAGTGCTCTTCGAGCTGTGATCGCTTGTGTTGTGCTTCCAGTCGGGAGATCTGATCGGTTAGCTCCAGCATACGTTGCTGCGAGTCCCTTTTTTTACGAGAGGCAATCCTGATGAGATGACCTCGAAGTACACTCTTGTGCGCTTCCCATAGCGTCACTTTTGACACCTCTCCCGTGTCGTTTTCCCTGAAGTAGTTGGTGAGGTGTTCCGTCAGGGCAGCCTGTACTCCTGGGTCTGACAGGAGCGACTCATTCAGTCTCCACTCCGTCTTGGTGGGCCTGAACAGCTGGGAGTCCAGCTTCACGGACACTGCGCTGTGGTCCGACCATGGTGTCGGTGCGATCGTTGCTGACTGCAGATATCGTAGGCCTTCCTGTTGTATAAGAACATAATCGATGCGAGAGTATCTCCTATGTATGGCCGAGTAGTGCGTATAATCTCGAGTTGTTGGGTGTATGGTCCGCCACGCATCCACTAGTCTTGAGTCCCTCATGGTCTTCTTTATAGCCCTGATCGCGGTTTGTGGTATACTGCTGTGTCCTGTCGAGGAGTCCAGCAACGGATCAAGCGGTGCGTTAAAATCCCCCCCTATGACGAGCGAACCCTCCGTGAATATTGCCAGTTGGCGGAATGTTTTGCACAAGAACATCGCCTGTTTTGCGTTGGGCGCATAAATAGAGGCAAAGGTGTATGTCCTCCCCTTAATCGTGCCTTTGATGAAAAGGAACCTACCGTTAGGGTCTGTCTTTTGGTCCAGCAAAGTGAAGGCAAGATTAGCAGCCAACAGTATCGCAACTCCAACCTTTCGGGCTTCGGGGTGAGTGCTGTGGTAGTTGATTGGGTAACCCCTGTCTTTCAGTCTATGGGTATCCGAGGATTTGAGGTGCGTTTCTTGTAGCATTGCTACTGAGATCCGTTTGCGTTGGAGTTCCCTTAGGAGGTGCGTGCGCTTCTCAGGCGAGTTAAGGCCTCGGCAGTTCTGCGTGAGAACATGTAGAGGTGCTGCTGTGTACGCCATGGAGTTAGTGTGGGCGAAGTCGCTGGCGTCTCCGTAGTCGTGTTCAGGAGGTCTGGGTCCAGTGGCCCTCGCGCACGTCAACTGCCGGTGGGAGAGAGAGGGGGGGGGGGGGGGTGGAAGGGGAAAAAGAATATAAGTATAGTTAGAGAAGAGAGAAGGTAAAACCTTCGTGAGTCACAGTTCCCACGAGTTGGGGGCGGCTCAGCCCGCGCCCAGTTCAGCCCGTCCCAGAAGGCTCCCGGTGTGAGTGCTTAGAGGTGTGATGTCAATAAGAGTCAAAGTTATCCCTTCAATACGAGGGAGTCCTGTGTAGCTGGGTGGACTACAAGACCGTACCGTTCCCTAGCAAGCTAGGGCAGCCGCGGTGTTGGGTCCCCCAGTAGTGTGGTCTACACAGGTGTAAGTCGGGGTGGTGGTGAGACCTACGAAGTCCAGAGCCACTGTCCGGTCGGTCGCAGAGGCTCAGTAACTAGTGGTGTAGTAGTGTGTGAACTCTCAGAGGGGTGTCCGTGTCCCACTTGTTCCCAATCTGAATTCAATGGCTAGTACAGTGAAAATTTCGAGTAGTACGGTCACGTAATATGGGGGTATGGGTAAACAACTGTTGGGATATATGGTGTGAGTGGTTGCTGGTCTTTCCCTATGTCGGGGCGGGTAGCCCATTGCTATATCAAGGTAGTTCAGGTCGCGGGTCGTGCCGGGCCGGGCCGGCCGCGTGTGGAGTGCGTCCGGGTCCCCCCACCTCCCATAGCGGGCTCTGTCTTGGGTCCCCTATTCTGGGGATAGGAAGCGGAGTTAGCTGTCCGTGGGGGAGGGAAGAGAGGCACTAGGTGGTATGGGCGCGTGCGAGCCTGTCCGCGGCGGGTGAACGTCTCAATTTGCGACTGTCTTACGGTGCTAGGAACTGACAATGCGACATATTAAACATATAACGTCACTCCTCAGTACCACTCAGAGACCGGCCGCCCCCCCACTCAGCCAGACCCACCCGTATCCCCGCAACCCTAGGTATCTTGTGCTAACCGTGAGTCATAGGTGCAGTCCCAGTTTAACTCCCCACATATCCCCTGCTCCCTCCGTGTCCCTAGGGTACAGCAGCATCCCTGTCATACTCCCACCCCCAGAGCCATCTCACCCTTTACAGCCCGGTACATCAGTATTAACGAACTAAGATCACATACCCAAATATGTCCCCCAATTGTTCCCCACCTCCCCCCTTCTATCTTTCAGATAGTGTTATAGGCAGCTGTTACGTGATCAACATGACCTGACCAAATCACATTTGCAGCATCAGAAAAACCTACAATACATCAGGTGCTCAAGCGTCCCGTAAGTAACCAACAGTCGTATATAGCGACTTAGTTCATGTTCCGTGTGCACAAGTGGGGCTTTCCCTGTAGGGGTCCCAGCCCGCGGGCAAGTCAGGCGGTGCGTCCCATCCCCATCAGGCCCCCCTCCCTAAGCAGCTCGGGGCAGCCTCCCTTCCCCAGGGGCATGTTAGGAATGTGTGGCAACACCCGGTCGTGCGTAAGTCTCCGCACATGTGCACGTGTGTACAGCATTTCAACAGTTCCGTATAGCGACACAGTTCCTGTTCTACGTACACATGTGGGGTATATCTTGCAGGTGCCCCACCCCACGGGCAAGCCAAGCGGTGCGTCCCATCCCCATCAGGCCCCCCTCCCCAAGCAACTCGGGGCAGCCTCCCTTCCCCAGGGGCATGTTAGGAATGTGTGGCAACACCCGGTCGTGCGTAAGCCTCCGCACATGTGTACATGTATACAGCATTTCAACAGTCCCGTATAGTGACATAGTTCATGTTCTACGTACACATGTGGGATATATCTTGCAGGTGCCCCAGCCCACGGGCAAGCCAAGCGGTGCGTCCCACCCCCTTCAGGCCCCCCTCCCCATACAACTTGGGGTAGCCTCCCTCACCCATGGGCATTTTAGGAAGGTGTTGCAACACCCGGTCATATGTAAGACCCCATATATGTGTATGCGTGAACAGTACTTATCTGACTTCTGCTGTACACGGGATGGCGTTGGCATCTGTGGGTATCAGCAGGCCGTGATGTGTTGGTGTGTCATGGTCGGTCTTCCATGCCTGGTGGGTGCAGGTGGGGAGCATAGCCTTATTCCTCCGGGTCCGTGGGTATCAGTTGCCTGCGGGCCTGCGGTCGCCTAGGTGTGACGTCTCGTCTCCTTCGCTGCAGGTTCGGGGTGTGAATTCCCTGTCTCTGGTCCATTGGCCCCAGGATCCAGTCGGTGACCTCCGTAGGCGGTAGGTTGAGGCGCTGCAGGAACCTGGGGACCTCCTCCGGCCAGCGTAGCGGGAGCCAGTCGTCCTGGTGTCTGGCCAATAGCATAAAGGGGAAACCCCATTTGTATGGGATCCCCCTATCTCTGAGTAGCGCTGTGATGGGTCTCAGGGCCCTGCGGGCCTCAAGTGTGAGGGGAGACAGGTCTTGGTAAAGGGCAACTTCTGCGCCATTGAAACGCCAAGTGGGCCTTGCGCGGGCTTTGTTCATTATTTTCTCCTTCAGTTTGTAGGAGTGTAGGCAGCATATAATGTCTCTCGGTGTGTTATCAGTCGTGCGCGCTCTGTTGGCTCTATGCGCCCTATCAAACGTTATGGAGTCTGGCGCATCTGTGCCTAGTATGTCGCGGAACAGTGTCTGTAGTGTTGCTTCCACGACCTCCGCCCCCTCGGGTTCTGGTAGGCCTCGGACCCTAATGTTTGATCTGCGGCCCCTGTTATCAAGATCTTCAGTTTGGCGTCTTAAGTGTAGAAGCATATTGCCTTGCCTGTGTATAGCCAGATTTGAAGCCTCAACCCTCTCTCCAACAGCCTGCACTGAGGCTTCAGCTGCTTGTATCCTGGAGGCCTGTGTGGAGATTTCGGCCTTGAGTGAGTTTACCTCCGTGCGGATCGCCGCATGTAGATTATCAGAGAGGGTCTGCATATCAGTTTTGGTGACCATTGCTGCTGCCAGGGCTTTTATTGCCTTGATGTCCGCACTGATCTCCGCCAGCGTGGGTGCAGCCGCCTCCATTATTGGCGAGTGGGCCGGGGAGTCGGCCATGCTTGCGCCCGCGGCCTCGTGGTACTCGGCGGATGCCGGGGCCAGGTACCCGTCCATGGGACCCGTTTGTGCGGCAGTCGCTGGATGCCTGGGGGTTTGGGAGCCGTCAGGGCGTTTAGTGCGCCCCATTTCCGTGCCGTGCTGGTAGGTAAGCCTGCTATATTTGCTGTGTGGGTCGGAGCTTGTCCCTTAAGCGGCCATCTTCGATCGCGGCCAAACCACGCCCCGGCTATGAATTTTAAACCATGGTACACGCCCTGGGCACAATGAAACCCATTGAAAGCTGATCTTTCAATCTTTATTGTTAATCGAATAAAAAAAAAATATCACTGGCATACTGCAATGCTTATATCATTTTGGCACTTGAATTTATGTACTAACACAGTTGATCCAACCTATTTGTTTAAGGGGGTTATATAAATTGTTGGATAGATGGGAGAGAACATCTCCAGTTTGTTAATGTAGAAACAGGGTATCTAGATTTGGAGCCCTAAATATAGTTAACCAAAATAAAATACATTTAATTTTGTCACACCTCAGTTCCAGGAATCTATGCCATATCACAGACAGACAGACAGACAGTAATATTGTTTCTTACTTGATTCAATTTAAAAAAAAATTCTTTTAAATATGCCTGAATGAACGTTTTATTAATTGATTGTAAGCTTGTTTGACCTCTTGTCTCTGTTATATTCTGTATGTCACTTACTTGTCATCATATATCCCCTAATTCTATAATTGTAAATTATGCGGAATAGGTTTGCACTTTATAATAATAATAGTAGTTCCAAGAGAAAACCAATTGTTCATGAGAGGTGTCATTGAGGGTTGGCTGTGAGTGAGGAAAGGGTTTAAAGTTCAAAACAAGAGCCACTTTTTCTGGCATTGTATTTTATCTGCTTGGTGTTGGAAATATCTAGTTTCAAGATATTTATGATATATCAGCAAACCTTGGTAATTAGGAATTTCTAATGTTTAAATTCCTAAATGGATGATGATGATGATGCACTTTGAATACCGTTGAAAAGGGTGTTTATGTGTGCTTGATACTTTGCCACAGATCAGTTGGATCTCTCCAGTACAGGCAGTATTGCTGTACAGTTCAATAAACTTAACTATTTATCAAAAGATCTCTCTGTCATGTCAAGGGTCAACCATGACAGCCCGACAGACAGAATGATAGACAACGGTCTTTGGAATATTTTCAAGACATCAAAGAATCAATAATGTACAATAGAAATTACAAATGTAAAAACAGACACATACAAATAGCTTATTTTAATCGGTCAATCAGCAACATTTGGGGTGGATTTATCATTACGTGATGTACACATTTTCACAACCACTTAAGGGTAATAGCTGCGATGGGTAAAAAGTCTTTACAAATAGCTTGTTTAATTAATATTTAGTGAACATGTGTTATGTGACCTAATTTCTTACCTCATCTATACATGATATGGGATCGTGTAACCTTGTCTGTTAGCCACTAGATAATCTGTTCTACTGCTCACAAAGAATTGTCTATTTAAAATTGTTTATAGCGCTGTTTGATAATTATGTACAAAGAGGTAATATATTTGGATTGTAAGGTTATTGGCAAAAGTGAGGAATTCTGGGAATTCTAAATGAATTTCAATTGTATGGCCAAAACAACCAAACTGAACACAGATTAGATTTTTCTAAATTGGTTGTCTTGGCCTAAATTTTGCTAATCCTTTTGAATTCGGTGCAAATCTCACCTTAGTTAATGACCATGTTTGTCAAGTTTTACAATGTATCTGCTTCACTACGTCTTTATTTCATTATCCATCTTTTATCCATCATTATCCATCTGCTAACATCACAATGAGGGATAAGAGAATCAGACAATGTAGCAAGACCTAAGGACTAGCCAGTATTGTATGGATTGCACGTGATAAACTTTTATGATTGTTTGAGATTCCTAAGACACCAGGCAATGTAAATCCATCCCTAAATGCAAAATGTTTTCGACGTGTTTGCAATTTTATAGTGACTCACTTGCAATCACATTGTTCTGATTCGGAGAGGAATCTGTGGAACGCAAAGCAGCATGAAGCAAGTAAGCATAGATGGAGCCTGAAATCAACAAAATTTTGGAAGAACAGACAAAAAGCAATCATTTAATGCAACTGATAAAGCAGGACAGACACCAGAATCTGGGAAAACAATTATTATAAACATAATAAATCTGCATTGGCAAAATTATCTTGCCACATAAAAGCCATTCACCAAAGCGATAAAAGAGCAACACATGTATATATTAAAGAGTATACACTCAGTGGTCATTGTATCAGATACAGATATCTACTACTACCAGTACATATTAAGTTTATATAACCCTCTATAGTTTTAATGATTTATGGCACGGAATAAAACAAGGTATTTTTTTCTGTTCTGTCTTGAGTGGCATTCCGGCTCAGACGAATTTCGTCTATACAATCACTTTGGGAAAACAATTTGGAAAAACCAAAATGTCGTGAAAATTGGCCACTATACTGCAAGATAAAAATGCTATGTATATATTTTCCCATACACTAATATGCATGTTTTCAACCCATTTTGTTCACAGACCAAATGAGAAGAAATAACCAACAAAGGAAAAAGAAAGGGAGCAGTAAAAAAAATCTATACATATTATATATTTATAAAATAAATAAGTATAGATTATTTTTTGGCTGCTCTTCCTTTTTTCCCCTCTATTGCTTACTTCTCACGGGAATAAAATCATCATTTACATAGAAACATAGAATGTGATGGCAGATAAGAACCATTCGGCCCATCTAGTCTGCCCAATTTTCTAAATACTTTCATTAGTTCCTGGCCTTATCTTATAGTTAGGATTTGTCCCTCTAATTTAAGACTATGTCCTCTTGTTGTGGTAGTTTTTCTTCTTAAACATAGTCTCCTCCTTTACTGTGTTGATTTCCTTTATGTATTTAAATGTTTCCATCATATCCCCCCTGTCTCGTCTTTTCTCCAAGCTATACATGTTAAGATCATTTAACATTTCCTGGTAAGTTTTATCCTGCAATCCATGAACCAGTTTAGTAGCCCTTCTCTGAACTCTCTCTAAAGTATCAATATCCTTCTGAAGATATGGTCTCCAGTACTGCGTACAATACTCCAAGTGAGGTCTCACCAGTGTTCTGTACAATGACATGATCACTTCCCTCTTTCTACTGCTAATACTTCTCCCTATACAACCAAGCATTCTGCTAGCATTTCCTGCTGCTCTATTACATTGTCTGCCTAGCTTTAAGTCATCAGAAATAATCACCCCTAAATCCCTTTCCTCAGATGTTGAGGTTAGGACTCTATCAAATATTCTGTACTCTGCCCTTGGGTTTTTACGTCCGAAATGCATTATCTTGCACTTACCCACATTAAATGTCAGTTGCCACAACTCTGACCATTTTTCTAGTTTACATAAATCATTAGCCATTTGGCTTATCCCTCCTGGAACATCAACCATGTTACATATCTTAGTATCATCAGCAAAAAGACATACCTTACCATCAAGACCTTCTGCACTATCACTAATAAAAATATTAAAGAGAATGGGTCCAAGTACAGATCCCTGAGGTACCCCACTGGTGACAAGCCCAAGCTTCGAATATACTCCATTGACTAGAACCCTCTGTTGCCTGTCACTCAGCCACTGCCTTACCCATTCAACAATATTGGAATCCAAACTTAAAGATTGCAGTTTATTGATAAGCCTTCTATGTGCAACAGTGTCAAAAGACTTACTGAAATCTAGGTAAGCAATGTCTACTGCACCACCCTGATCTATAATTTTAGTTACCCAATCAAAAAAATCAATAAGATTAGTTTGGCATGATCTCCCTGAAGTAAACCCATGTTGTCTCTGATCTTGAAATCCATGTGTTTTTAGATGTTCAACAATCCTATCCTTTAACATGGTTTAAGTGGCTGTCCCCTAACCCCTAATTTAGTGGCTATCCCCTAACCATCAATAATGTATTTTCCCATCAGTCATCTATCTATTTTTCTGGAACTATGAACAGAATCCAGAATCATGATTTAAAACAAACAGGCACTGCCATAGCGGGTTTCATCTGGTTTGTTATCAATCATTGTTTTTTTGACGGGAAGGCTAGATTGCCGAATCAGAGAACAAACAAAGCAGCTACTCCATTGTCCACTTCTTTGTCTCATGATTCTTCTGTAAAGCAGGTCTAAGTTTGGGATTCCAGACAAATTGCCATATGCCCAAAATTCATGGAAATCGCAATTCATTTGAAACAAGTTTCCTTTTTATATAGTGGTGATCAAAATGGGTTAAACCTTGAAACACATGGGGCACAGCAGCAGAAGACCACACATGTGAGTAAAGAACAGAAATTGGAGGCTAAAGTGGTATCAGTGGATTCAATTATCCTGCCCTCTGTATTTTTGCAGGAATCAAGATACATAAGACCTAGCATTGTTCTCAAGATCTTCAATTATCCAACCGGAAATCATAGTCACATAACCAATTTTAGTTTAACCTTCCTGTTCTTTGTCTGATAGCTTACAGGAGTGTAACGGACATGGCGTTCTTCTACAAGAGCTATGTTCTTGTTCAGAGATACATTTCTACATCCAATCATTTGACTTCATGGTCAGCTTGAATGATCTGGGCCATTCTCTCTCAAGAACAAATGTTAGCTTAATAATTATTTTTCTTTACTATGTTGGTCTCTATGAACTCTAGAGCCTGCAAAACTTGAAGATGTAAACCTTAGCAGTTTTTGAGATTGTAGAACCATTGTACCAGTGATTTATCATGCGTAGAGTTGAATAGATCAGGTATCTTCCCCAATCTTTTGCTGCATACAGTTTTTCACCATACAATCATCATGCTTGTTACACAATTCAGTATTTCACTATGTACATTAACAAGCAGGTGACCACTGAGTGTTTACACAGATATATACGAATATATTTTTATATATATATATATATATATCTCAAAAATTCCAACATATAATTGTACTGGATTGAAATATTAAATATGTAATTTTGCTGTTACATATTATTACATGCATATAATCCAGGTCTTTGAATTGACAAAAGTTTGAAACCAATCATTCATGCAAGACTGTACAGATATAGATAATACAGAAAATAAAGGTATGAAGCAGTAGGCAACACATTTTATATTATTAAAATAAATCAGAAAAATAGCTGAGTTAGAAAAGGGATTTTTTTTTATTATTTGGCTGCATCAGCCTACATTTTGCAAACTTGTTTTTACTCACCACAATCCACACATTAGTGAATAAACCACTTGTGAATTGTGATCACAATGCTTAGTTGTGTGTTGCAACGTTTTAATTATTCAAAAACATATTGAAATTGCTATATATCGAGATGGATAACCTATGTTACTAATATGGAAATTACAGTCTATTTTTACATTTCCTTTTTTTTTTATTCACATTTGTTTAAAATTCTGTAAATCAAAATTAAAGGAACACTATAGGGTCAGAAACACAAACATGTATTCCTGACCCTATCATGTTAAAAACACCATCTAGCCGCCCTGGCCCACCCTTTTCCTGCCTAAATATAGTAAAATCTTACCTTTATTCCAGGGGCTGCTGCTGGTTTTTCCCCTGATCTGCCTATTTGGCTGACATCATCAGAAGTGGTGATCTCAGCCAAGCACAATGCTTTTCCATAGTATGGCCGGAAACTGTCAAGGAGGCAGATCAGGGGCAGAGCCAGCACAAGCCAAACACAGCCCCGGAAAATCATCATCTCCTCATACAGATGCACTGAATCAATGCATCTCTATGAGGAAAGCGCAATGTCTCCATGCAGAGGGTGGAAACATTTAATTACAGTGTTGCTCACTGTGCAGCACTGCCCCAGGAAGCACCTCTAGTAGCCAGTGGCTGTAATGTACACATTTCCTTTTCTCTGAAAAAAAAGTGTGTTTACTGCAAAAAGCCTGAAGGGACTGATTTTACTCACGAGAACAAATAGAAAAAGCTGTAGTTGTTTTGTTGACTTTAGTGTCCTTTTAGGGAAAAAAGTCAGATCTACGGCCACTTAGGTTTTATAGGTATCTGCAAACAAGATGCTGCGTATTGTGTCTAATTTTCTTGGATGCAACTAATGGGATTTACACTTCACAGCATTTCCAGTACCAATGATTATGGGGCACACCAGCTGTAGAATTACAACTTTTACAAATTAATTTTCATGTAGTGGTTATGGTGCAAAAGGTGATGAAAACAAGCCCTCCAGTTTTTTGTCATAGAGTGTATTTTGACAAAACAAATTAAGAATTTCTGGCAACCAAACACAATTCAGTCATTGATTTTCAAACATTTTAATTTAATTTCTGGATATATTAATTAGATCCCTATTCAGTAAATAACGGGTCATGGTGAATTCAAAGTTTACATAACAGTTGGAAAATAAATCTTCATTTAATGCCAGGCATTAAAATCAATTGTCTATTCACTATTTTGTAAATAAACCCATCCTCAAGAGACAATCAGAGCAGATGTCTATAGGCTTTTTTTAATATAGCAATCCAGCCGAATTAAAAAAAAACTGTCTTTGTTCGTTTTCAATATTATAGTAACAACGTTATGCAATTATGATAAGTAGAATTGTACTTAATTCAATTTTACAACCATGTAATTTGTTATTTTGTGTTTTGCCATACATAGAGCTGGATCGCTATCATTTACAATTTTCTCAATGAAACATACAATGAACCTATTCAGAGCCATTTCCAAACACAGACTTACTATGAATCAGTCCCTGTACCACATCAGACGTGCACACCCCGCTCATGTCCCACATAAGATTTATAATATCTCTATGCCAAAATTAATTCAGTTACACAATACTAGATGTCTTACAAATATTATATTGCAGTCGTGGTTATTATTAGCGTACTGAGTTGAACAGACTTACTGTCTTCTGGGAAGATCATAAATCATTAACTAAAGCTGGTTTAACATTGACCCTTAGTGACAACAATATGGAATGTGTTGTCTCCTAACCAATAAATATTGAAAGCGGTCTTTTATTCGTTTGGAATGAACACCCAAGTGGTAACCAAATTACAAAAGGGGTCAAATATCGAAATAATATGTTACAATTAACTATATACATGTCTAGAATATAATTGAAGGCATATTTAAAAAAATGTATGCATTGTTAAAGGGTCACATTTATGGGTAATTACTATATAAGTTAGTTAACACTTTTCTCCAAATGTCAAGTATTTTAGACCTTAGGGGTTTGTTACTCTGTGTCCATTGGAGATATAAATATAGCACTTATTTTAAGGCTTTCTTCAAAATAAATACTTTAATATGGCCGCCCTGTTTAGTACTAAACCATTTTAAATACTACATAGAGTGAATGCACTTTATTTGAACAAACATTTATAGTTGATATACTATGTAATGATGTGTTGGACTAATCTAATTGAAAAATTAGAAGTATATATTAAACTTTCATTGCACCATTTTTTAAATGCAGGATTGTGGGACAACAGCAACGTGATTTAAAGTTAAGGGATTTATTAAAGTATAATATAGCTGACTTTGAAATGATTTATATAGCAATTATTACAGTATTAATATTTCGCTAATGGACAGTGTTTCCAGTTCCTGTGTTACTTGTAGGCAATTCCCAGTTTAATGAATATATATACCTACATATATCTGAAACACATAAAGAATTGGTTTATATTTCACATTAATATATTTTTCACAGAAATTCATTGAAGAAATAATGGCATCACGAGTATCTAAAATCACTTCATTAAAGAGAATATATGAATATATTAGGAATACAAAGTTGCATTTCGTAAAACTATGGTGCTCTCTGGTTTATTACAAGCATATAAAGGAGAAGATTCAAGGAAAAGGAGAAATAAAAACATCACTTTGGTTCCATCGAGGGGAGGGGCCATTTACCGGGCCCAACGATACAAAATGGTGGGCTTACTGAATGTGAGAGGTTAATTTTTATTTGATATATCTGCACTACAATATTGACATACTAACAACTACACCATAATTCTTGCATGATCTTTTTGTTACTTCTGTTTTTTGACATTGATAAGTAGTAAAATAAGTATTTGATATTTTGTGTTTAACACTATCACTAAGTTTAAGCGCTTTGCTTTAGTTTTTTCTTCGAGAAACGTATATGTCTACCATGCTAATGCTAAGAGAAATAAGGACTTGATTTAATAACCTTTGGAAATTATTCAATATTGTTAGAAAAACTTTACAAATTATTTCTCCACAGAAGTCGCTAGGGATCGACTGATTATCGCCTAGGCCGATTATTAGAGACGATATTCGGTATTTTGCTAAGAATCGGAAATCGGTTTAAAATGTTACCGATATTGCTGATAACATAAACATAGAGTACCTAATACTTACCTTCACATCTCCAGCAGCCAGTGTGGGCCTTGTCGATCGACCTCATGCCAACCGTCTCTTCTATGAGCAGAGGAACGTGGCTCGAGAAACGTGGCTCAAGGAACGTGGCTCAAGGCAGAAGGTGAGACTTTAAGATGAACTGTTTCTGATATAATGAACCAGAGCTACAACCACAGCATCCATTTTCTTTATGCTTTGAGTTACAGCTACACGAGTAGCTGTCAGGTTGTTGCCCCTGGGCGTTTAAGCAAAGCAGACCCTATGTATGTATAACACATGATTTTCTGTTTTGTCATGAGTGCTTAATTTATTTATATTAAAGCTAAGCAACTTTTAATGTGTGTACTGTTTAATTGGCAAAAACTACTGAGTAATGTGCGGGAGAAATTACATTTAGTAAGTATTATCTGCCAACCCATATGTTTTACAATCACACAGTTTTTTTCAGCGTGTGTTTTAGCTACAAATTCTTAGATTTGTTTTCAGTTTTACTTTAGCTTATTGTTGCTCTATTTCTTTCTCTAATACTTCATACTTTAGACAGAACTACCGTATAGCCAAAAACTCTATTTATAAATAAAGATAGTCAAAACAGTCAGAACAGTCAGAACAGAAAATACAATTTCTATCAAGCTGCAAAGGGGATGGGCCTACATAAAAGAAAGGGATAACCCTAATAAGCAAGGCTAAATAATGAAATAAAAATAGATGTGCCCTAATCATAGATGGAATAATGGTAAAGGCAGGGAATAGACAAAATAAAACAAACAATATATTCTTAGGTGTAACACTTTTTCGTTTATAAAACAGGACAATACAACACCTAACACTTTGAATATAAAAAGTCCAATGAGTACAGAACACAAGTTAAAAGTACTTTGGAGCCCTGTGGAGGGTGGTCCGCCGCCATCCACCAGGAATAGTATAAAAGTTAGTATAAAAAGGTAGAGGTATTTTATTGAAGATCAAAGGACAAAAATATACAACATTTTGCCCATAATTAAGGCCTAAACACTGAAACATTGTATCTGTTTGTCGTTTGATCTTCAATAAAATACCTCTGCCTTCACCCTACATTGTGACGCCCGTGGACTTCAAGTTTCACACATTTGAATAGTCAACTTAAATCTGCTCCTATAATGCTAGGCCAAAATTATATGAATAGTTGAGCCAAAGAGTACATGTATACTAAATACTACCTACTATGGAACAACCAATCGGCTTAATAAAAAAAAAAGAGAGGTAAGAAAAAAAAATAGAAAAATTACATATGTACAGATAATAGATCGATAGGGAAAGCTTTCTCAGATACCTCAGCTCATCCAAACTTGAGCTTACTTTACCACAAAAAAAGTGGAAACAGAAATATATAGTAAATATATCAGTCTTAAACTTACCTCAGCACATGGTAATGGAAGTATGTGCCTAAATACACTAATGGAGATAGACCTCTCGAAAAAGGAGCAGCCGACATCCAATCAAAAGTAAAAAGTGTTAGTTATAATACCATTATTGTGAAAAAATAAAGTGTTAATATTCCAAGCCATAATAGAAAGGAAGCACTCCTGAGCTTGAAAGGATTGTGATTGCTATCAGCATGTTAATGTAATGCCAGATTTGTTTGGAAATTGCATTTCTTTTTCAAAACTTTAAATGAACAGAATATCGGCACTAGTTGTCGCCAATCAGTATCAAAGGCAACCGATAATCGGTATCGGTATCGACTCTTGAAAAATGATATCAGTAGATCCCTAGGAGTCACCATTAACAGCTATGGGAAATTTTGTACATATATATATTTAAAGTTTATCTAACAGTATTGAATCATTTGAAAAGCTCATAAAATTATGGCTAGGGAGGAAAATGGTAATCTCCATAAGAAGAATAAAATATAAATTTTTCAGTTTTTTTTTTCTTCGTTTTTTGTGGGGAAGAGAGAATGTCCATTTAACAACAACAGAAAAATAGAAGGGAATAGGCATATTTTAATAGTTGTACTACATGGACACACACAGTCCCAGTGAGTGTGATCAGAAAGAAAATAAGCCGAAGAATTATATGTCTATAGAAATAAGGGGCTATTTAATTTAGGTCTCCCTAGGGAAAAAATGTTGCAAATTAGACAATTTAAATACTCATTGTTTTCCGTGGAATACATTCTTAATTCGTATGTTACATTAGGATAATAATATTAAAAAGAAAGTTAAATTCAATTTGTATTGCAAACCATACACAGGAAATAACCTACCAGAGACCTGACATAATAATTTTGCCTGGTGGGGACAATGAAGGTTCTAAATATAACCAATTTGTGGAAGAACATGAGGAAAGTGGGAATGAACGGAATATTTGTTCATGTTGGATGTAAACACATTTGTTTTGAGTTTTCTAATGTGTCTGTGTTATGCACCATTAGGTTAGCCATGTTCCAAAGTGGGTAAACAAATAGGTCAATAAAATGTTTTTTGTTGTTTTTTTAAGATTCCAAATGGAAATATTTTTATTAAAAAAATGATAATCACTGTTACCAACCTTTGATATATCTCCTGCCTCTTTTAATACTGCAGTTATAGTGTTCGCTTATTTTAAAGCACAGAAGGCTTCATGTCTAGATGGTATGTTGAATATTACTACATGCTTCAGTAAAATTTTGCAGAGCAATTGACCGGTATGAACACTCCAAGATGCATATCTGGCTGTCATTTAGCCACGTGCTCTGTTTTAGGCACATATATTTAGATATCCTTGCATTTGTAATATACATTGGAGGCTGGTCAATTCATAGGTCCATCTCAGTGTCGGCTTTTAGGTAGGATTAGTGGGGTGCCTGCTCTCGACCCTGCAGTTTTGAGGGTCCTGCTGGTTTGAGAGTAGGGTGTGTAAAAATGTTAAAGGGAAACTATAATGTCAGGAAAAGAAGTTGTTTTCCTGGCACTATAGCTCCCTATAGTGCCCCCCTCGCTCGCACCACCACACAGGCAGAGTGAACCTAATGCACATCCGCAATGATTGCCGCGCTCGCATTAGGATATTCCCTATAGGAAAGCATTATACAATCTTTCCTATGGGGTTTCAGTTGACACTGGATATCCTAATGCATATCGTGAGGTCGTCCAGTGTCAGTTGTGCGACCAAAAGTTGCCTAACGATCCGGAAGTCCCTCCAGTGGCTGTCTGGAAGACATCCACTAAATGGTGAGTTAACCCTCAAAAGTAATTATTGAAGTTTATTAAAAACTGCAATAATTACCACTGCAGGGTTAAGGAACCTGGGACACTGCACCCAGACCACCTCAATTGGCTGAAGTGGTCTGGGTGTCTATAGTGTCCCTTTAATGCATGTAACATAGTAGGATTGCCAGCATCAGTTTTGGAGTAAATGTGTTTGTGTATATGTGTTAAAATATGTAAGTATGTGTTATTTTGTGTCTGTGTGTCAGTTTGAATCTGTGTAAATTGTAAATTTTTGTATGAATTGGTAATTATGTGTCTGTGTATGCATTTCAGCATGCGTCTGTGCAGGTTTGTCCGTGTGTTGGCATGTATCTGTGTATGCTTGTCAGTATGTTGGTGTGTGTGTGTGTATGTATGTCAATGCATATTTATAATGATATATTATTGTATGTTGGTGTAGTTGTTAGTGTATGCATATTTGACACAAAGGGGGATAGGGCCACTCTAATATTTGTCACCCTGATATGGCTGTACCTGTCCATTAGTCCTGGTTTACATATTTAAGATTAACACCCTTACCTTGCTGTTTACACATTGATGGTAAATCAAAGATCTTATTCATGATTGAAGGTGAATACAGATTAACTCACAGCCTTTCATTTTCGTCTGTTTCTACTGATCATATTGTCGATGGGCACATAGGAAATAAAACAATTCTACTTATTTACTAACTGATAAAACTGTTGTTTATATGTAATCGGTGTCCTAGCTAGTAACTCGAGCAAATCAGCTTTTTTATTTTTGTAAACCACCCAAATAATAATAATGGCAGTGGAACTAATTTGTACAACGTGTACTGTGTGTTGTAAATTTTCTCATTAACCTCCAGTAAGGGTCATTAGTTACAAAGCTATAAAGCCATCAGTCTGTTCAACCCATCTGACCTGCCAGTGACTGGAATTAAGATCTGGGACACAGGACGTAGGGGAGGAACTCTCCCTGACTGCCAGCTATCTATCAATTAGAGCAACTGAACAGAAACCCTAATTTGGCAGCCATCTCATGCCGGGAAACTATTTTAGGAATTCTATCTTCATCTGCTTCCTCTTACACGAAAGATGTAGAAGTCTAGCAATTCATTTACCAGCTTCTTGTTGTTTCCACTCCCTAGAATAAGTTATGTGTGTGTTTATGTGTGCGTGTGTATGTGTGTGTGCATATATCTGCCTTTAAATCCCAGTGAATTTTAAATTTAAGTAGAAAATAAACAAGCAGGAAACATTCTCCAAGTCAGTAATGCTTCCCGTTTGGATATTTTAGGCCTTTGAAATTCGCTCTGAATTTCTGACAATCGTCACTTTAGTGAATAACCCTGTGTGACTATAATTGAATTTGAGACTTTTCCAAATCAGCAATTGTTTGCAACTAGTGTCTCAATTCACTACAATTCTCTATTCATTAAATAAACCCTATAGACCAGCAGTAGGCAACCTTCGGCACTCCAGAGGTTTTAGACTACATCTCCCATGATGCTTTGCCAGTATTATGGGGGTAAAGGCATTTTGGGAGATGCCAAAGGTTGCCTATCCCTGCTATAGACTGTATGAAGTATTGATTATGGAAAGAGAATGATAAGAAAATATAAATTTCAGTCATAAAAAAAAATCATTAAAAAAAAAAAAATGATGTCATTTTGAGCAGCCCGTTTACAGGATCTTACCAGCATCCTTTTTCTTATCTCGGGAAAGTTCATGCACTGTTGCCCCAATATCATGTCTCAAACACCTGACAATCTCATCCAAAGCCGGGGTGCTTTTATTGTCCAAGTTGATGAAGAACTGGTACTCATCCTTGTTGAGACGAGAAGGTCTGGACTCTATATGAGTCAAACTAACCCCTCTTTCCTATAACAAAAAGTATATAAAGATGTAATTTAAGTATCAGGATATATACAGTTGTAGCATAGGTAATTCAACATATCATTGCTAGTATAGTCACGTAAAGGTGATACACTTGCCCCATCTAGAGGTTATAAAATCTAAAAGTATAAAAATAAATGTAGCTACTGAATGGATATCTAAGACACCTACTTACAAGTTGACCAATTAAATTCTACATATAACTATTATCACATTATAAATTATCGCTTTCTATGATCCTGGGTAAGCTCTAATCGATTCACACTAAGTGAATGCAGGGTGATTGATGTATACAGGGCTGTATGTGTATGGAGGATCTGTGTGTGCCCCTCACCATGCCACTTCCTCTCACTAACCATATTACAGTTTTAACTTCTATCTAGGCCATGATCACCTTTCCCCTCATCATTATCCCTCCCAGTGCCACTTCAACTAAGTACCTTTACCCTACCACTAACTGTGTTGCCTTCGCTCACCATGTATACATGTTTTATTTACTTTAATTTCTTATAAGACCAAATACCACTTCCTTACTGCTTCAGAAAAATCTAGGCACATCTTCCTCACGTCTCACATTGCAATGCATGTGACATCTCCGAAGAGCAGGCCACCAGGACCTGCAGGACCTGCGCTTTTTAGAGCCAAAAGTGGCTATGCTCCATTTTGCCTTGAGTGGCGCGGGGCCTAATAGGAACTGGAGAGCCATTGCAAGACTTCTCTGCTCCCTTTCTCTCTGTCTCCCATAGTTTCTCTGGGGGCACTATAGGGAATATTTTTTTTCCTGGCACTATAGTTTCTTTTAACATTTTTACACTAACACACCCTGCTCTCAAACCAGCAGGACCCCAGAAAAAGATTAAACACAAGTTCTATAACCAAAAATGATATATACAGTATGTGGAGCCTCAGAAGGAGCACTTTCCCTGCCATATATGTTGAATCTGGTTTATCACTTGCAATAAACCTCGTTGCTGGCAATTGCATAGTGCAAACTAGCGCACTTCCCATAGATTTCCATAGACAAAATTAAATTCACGTTAAAGCCTGTATTTGTAAAACTAGTTTTACGGTGGCAATATAAATGTAATCACTTTTGCAGCAATATTGCACATCACACCTAATGGATTCAGGCACTACGTGATCACAAAAAAAACCAGCATACATGTAGTGCTTGTAAGAGACATCTGTACAACAGCTGCACTAATTGAAAATGAACTAGAAGAAGACTGTGGTCTAGCAAGGAATTTTATTTCATTCATTTTTAAGAAACAAGTAAATACATTTTTTTTTTTAAAAAGATTTGACTTCATAGTTAGATTTTTACTTCTTAATGAATCTTGTTAATGTTGAATAAAAAATATTGGATTTGACACAATTACGTATGTATACTATTTATTCATTCATTGTAGAAAATATTTTTATGAATTAATTTCAAACAGACATTTTGTATCAGTCACAGGAGAAACATAAAGTATTAATGTTTGTTTTGCACTTTCATATTACTGTATTCAATATCTATGTTTAGTACAGTGCTACTTATGTAACAATAATGGTGCAATTTCTAACACTAAGCAAGAGCTATCTGGTTATATTTGAGTCTTTTGAGTCTTTACGGTTTGTGTAAAGATGTCTAAATGGGTTTATTCATAAGAAGAAAATGAGGCACAGAAAGTTGTAAAAAAACAAAACAAAAAAAAACGAACAAGAACCTTTTTTATGGGTGAAAGAATACTGCTGGCAATTCCATTCATTCACTCAAGCATCCCCTAATTACTTACTTTGATAAAGGGGGACCACTGCACATGCATTAAACGGTAGATATATACTTGGTATAATCTGATATGAAATAGCATCGACCTAATATAGATCTTTATACTGGTGATGATTTAGGGTGCATGAGCAAAGGGACCAGGGACTGGCTGACAGATCTCTAGTCTGTGGTTTCTGAGATAAGAAAAATCCACGTCAGATTATTGGAAATCTACAAAACAAGGACATTTTGAAATAAGCATGATTCAGTTCAATTCATACTCTTCTTTTAGCTATTTAATGCATGCATTTGGAATTCAGATCACCGTTTAGTGAATAAGCCTTTGTGATGCTTTGCTTTTGATGACTGACGTCTATGAGAATACATCACATTCCCAACTGAGGGAAGGGTGACAAGTCATTCTGTTATTTGCAGACACGTTACAAGAGAATGCAAACGTCAACAAAAAAATGGGCAGATCCTCATTCTACAATATGATAGGTCTGTGCTGTGGCTGGGCGGTGGGAGTTGGAACTACCTTCTAATAAACTGAAATTGCTTAATGCTGTATGATGTTTCAAAACATCTGAAGATAATTATTAATCTATCCGTATGGCTTCAGTCTCTCTACTGAATAAGTAAAATATCAGAAAAGATATGCATCAAAAAGCTGACGACAGGGGGCGGAGCCTGGCCGTCGAACTAAGCAGAAGCAGGGGACACGAGCTCCTGCTCAACAGGCAGGAAAAACTGGATTATCAAGGGCTAAACAGCCCAAGGACCCACCGGGGTGCATTACCCAAGTCGGGGGTGCACCTCTGAATACAACGAGACTTTTCTGAAGCCCGTAGGAGCTAAAAAAGTGGAACAGCAAACGCGGCCTACAGAAGCCGGAGCTGAGGAGAGGCGGCCGCTCTCTCCGACACCGGATCCCCATAGCAACGAAGGAGGTCTCCAATCCCCCCCCCCTTTGGACCGGTGGGGGATATCCCGGTCCTCCTGGACGGACAGACCAGGCAAGCTGACCAGCCCTAGGGCACACATAAACGGGAGAAGCACGAGTCAGGTGGAGAGCGTCCAAGATGGCCGCCCATCACAGTTCACAAAGGGGAGCCACGAGCACCCGTATACAGCCCTGCTCCCTGGAGGCCCTCGACAGGCTCTGCTCGGCCTTCTATGAGCTGCAGTGCAGCAGGGGTATGCCCAACCTACAAGCAGCACGAGCCAGGTGGCCATGTGGATCCGACCACTGACCCGCCACTGCCATTATGGCGCCCCACTGCAGGCATTCCAAGCGGGCGCCCGTCCAAACAAGCACCGACAAGCGAACAGGAGAGAGACAGACCGCACCAACTTGAGCACACGCACCTACCTACACACAAGCGGCAAGGTGAACGCCGGACAACCTCAAAGCCCCAGCAACGTACCCCAGCGGACCTCCGACCGGATGACCACCATGCGGCTACCTGGGACAGGAGCAGCACACCAAGCGACGGTACAGGAGGCCTCTACGCCTTACAGAGTTGGGGATGGACTCTCGGCGCACTGGTGCAGAAGCCTACGGAACGCACCGGCTGAAGCCTCACCCCTGCCAACTAGAGGCATAGGATGACTTTTAATACCCCATTGCTGGATGGCCTAGTGCCACGCCACCACGTCCCTGCAGCTGCAACGGACTTTACCTCACATCAGTAGGGCACCACAAGATAGACTCATACTGACATTACTATTTGCAGCATAGATTTCACCAGTTGCAGACTACAACACTGTAAGCGTACAATTTATGCTTCAATCAAGTGATCCTAGCCTAGACGGCGTCGCCCACATAATGCTCACTCGATTTAGCAAGAAATGTCAGTACTGTGATATGGCTAAGGGTATGAGTTTCCTGTTTCTGTTAACTTTGTTAACCCTTTGCTTTACTTTAGTCAAGATAACCGGAATGCTAGCCACAGAATTTAACCGTTAGTATCATAATGCTATCACAACCTTTGTACTTTTGTCTCTTGTCTCTCTTTCTCACTCCCTGCTCTCCTCCGGTACTCTCTTATCTCTTATAACAATTATTGAATAGAGCAACGCAAATCTCTCACCTGTGTAAGCTGAGTAATCTTGCTTAAGATATGAGACCTAACTGCTAATAGACTGTAAGTTGTGACTAGTTAGATAGCCTGTTTCAGCGTGATTATATATAGGGCCGAAGCTAAAGAGACAACGATTAATGCACTTAATATCCTTAAGCTACCGTTACCAAACGTCTGTGTAATTCATTTTAGACAGCCAGCATGTACCCAACCTGTTTTATCATTTATTGTTTCAAAAAAAACATATGCGCACCTTCTAAATGCTTAACAACTGTTCGAACTCTTGTATGTTTATATTACCTAAGAATGCTGTTGTGGCATTACAGTCAAGCGAATGTTATACATGCACATCAAAAATAAAGAATAAAAAAAAAAAAGCTGACGACATAATGCCACAACAAGGGGAAACAAATGGCAGCTATTAAACAACAAACAAATCCAACAGCTCTGACTATGTTTTAAACAAAATTTGTTTATTGCTTACATTTATAACATTTTGGTGTTCATCCATCATTCTTCCCCAAAAAATAGGAGTTGGATCTGAAACTATTTGACCGTTTTGACGGATGTGGAGAAAACCGATTAAAACTGAGCAGAAATATTTCTCTGATTTTTTTCTCCAAACAAAGTAAATCTTCGTTATGTTTATACTGCATGGATTTGTGTCATTGTGATCTTTTGTAGTATTTACATATGTGTGTACATGTGAGCATGTCATGTTTTTGCTGACTTGCAAATTGCTAATGTTTTGCTAGCTGGTTTATTTGAAAGAAGACGTGTAGCCCAATTTGTTAATCGTATATCTTTAGCATAGAGTGTTTTAACTTACTAAAAAAATGTTTTAACATACTAAGTAACTAATAAACAATTTAGTGACAGCTCATTAGTCTGATAAAGAAGACTAATTAAACATGTCATTACTGGTCTTGAAATTATCCATACATGCAATTAAATCAGAATTATTTATAAACCTTCCAGATAAACTAAATATTTAAACATAAACAAGACTTGTCATGACAAGCCGTTCCATCGGCCCCATAACCAACTGATAAACTGTAGGGGTGTACCGAGACACCCCTACACCCCCAGGTTCGGAGCCACTGACGAGTTTGTACCTACCAACCAACTGTAACATTTCTGCCTAATCTATACTTAACCTAGCCATGCCCCATTTCCAGCTCCATATACCCCCCAATTTAACCTGGCCATTCCCTGCTGCTGTCAACGGGAAAAATGTTGTATACAAAATGCCCTTCTTTCCTACCCATCATTTCACGTCTGTAGACCCACTCTACAAGTTGTTACATTAACTTATCTTCTAATCTATAATTATTTAGAATTATTCTATAATGTATATTACTTCCACTTTTATGCTTTAAGAAAAAGATGTACATGATTTTTTTATTTTTTTTTAATAATGTGGTATTAAAGAGGTTAATAATTGTTCTAAAAAAGAAATGGTATGGCATTTTAGAAATCAGGATAACTAGACTGACAAGAGTCACCTTGCCATTTGTTTACTGGGAAGAGGGGCAGATCAAAAGGTTAGGATGATCATTTCCAGTGTCCTTGGGTTCTGTTTGAAGAGCTGGAACACAAACATTTAGTACAAAGATTACAAAGGTTTCTGTGTTCCATATGTCATATTCAGAGAACTGGATTTATGTTCGAAAACAAGTAGTTATACCTATGGCTAGTATACAGGGGAGCAAAGAATATATTTTTACACACACACACACACACACATTTAGGACCATAGGACCAAGCACTTGCGTACTTCACTTCAGTCTTTCTGCCCCGGTGCTGTCTCTGGCCAAGCACATATATTTATTTTACAACCAGTTGTAAAACTAATGTAGAGAGGGCTCTGGTGCAAGCAATCTTTTGAACTGCCATGATGCTTTGCCAGCTGGGGATTTACCATTTGCCCGTGCTTGCAGGGTTGTATTTGTGAGCACTGTTTGTGCGTTTGAATGTAAGCATGTTTTTGTATAGAGTATATGTGTGCATGTAGGGGTGTATTTGTATGTACTGTTGCCAGTGGAATGCAGTGGTGTGCTTTTGTGTGTAGTGTTGGTGTTTGAATGATGGGGTTTTTGTATATAATTGTAGTGGTTAACACAGGGGTGTTTGTCTGTAATGTTTGTGTTTGATTGCAGGGGTGTGTTTGTTTGTAGTGCTGGCCTTTAAATGTAGGGGTACATTTGTGTGTAGTATTGGTGTTTGAATGAAGAGGTGTGTTTGTATATAAGTTTGGAGTTTGAATGCAGGGGTGTGTTTGTATTTAATGTTTGTGTTTGATTGCTGGTTTGTATGCACATGCACATATACTGCCAAATACGTACTGTCAGAACAGTCTATTACCCAACACGCAGAACGCAGAAATATAAAATAAATCAGAAACCCTAAACCATATTATCGGACCTTAGAATGGCAATAAATAGATATTAAATGTTAAATAGATGTTAAACAGAAATCTGAAGGACAAGGTCAGGGAAACAGAAGGTACATAAACTGTAGACAAGCCAAAGATCAAGGGATACAGACGTCAGAATAGTCAAAGATCAAGCCAAGGTAAAAAAAACACAAGAATCAATAAAAATAATGGACTCTTGGATATCCAAAAAAGGAAACCACAACAGGGCTCTGATTTGCCCACAGTGGTCATGTGATATTGTACTGGGCGTGTGTGAACGTCAAATCGTGCAAGACCTACGGAGCCATAAAAACCAGATACATAAGACAAACACCCGGCGGCATTCCCACAGACTTTGTGGGAATGCCCGCCAGGTCCGGAAATGCGCCGTATAGGAGATCCATACATACTTACACAGATATACATACACATTAACACACACAGATACACACGTATAAACACACTGACACATACACACATTCAGATACACACTGACACACGCACAAATAGTTACACACTCTAAAACATACACACACACTGACATATACACACACCGAGACACACAGATACACAAATTGACACAAAGATTCTGACGCACAAATACACACATTGACACATACACACAAATCAGTTCCACACAATGACACATACACACACATTCAGATACACACTAATGCAGACACATAGTTACACGCACTAAAACATACACACACAACGAGACGCACAGATACACACACAGATACAATGATCCTGATGCACAAATACACACACAGTATCAGTTACACACACTGAGACCTACACACACCTTGACACCCATAAACACACACTGACACTTACACAATTCTTGACTCACAGATATACTCACTAACACATGCAAACACTTTGACAAACATATATACAGTCTGACGCACACACACAAAATACATGCACACATACATGTCATATTTCTTATATTTGTAGTAACCCTTCTGTTAACATACCTTTAGTTTGCAGGAGGCTGGCTTCCATGGGGTCCTGCTGATGCTGGCAGAGGCTGATGGGAGTGTGGGTCTGGAGCTAGCTCTCTCTTTTATCCTTCCCACTCCTCTCTTGTGCTGCCTCCTCAGCCTCTCGTGCTGCTGTCTCTGTATCTGGGAGGAAGTGACTGTTTCTCACTTCCTCCCAGCATTGCTTATACTATAGGGGCCTCTGTTAAGTAATATCCATCAGGTGGCCCTCAGTGCATGGGCTACCTGGGCGTGTAGGCCTCGGCTTCGTGCAGGCCTCATGCTCATTCTCGGGAATGCAGGACTGGCTGCCAATAAAATAGTTATCGTAAATCAGACTTTGCGCACTGTGCAAATGCTCTTGCTACTTGTGTCTTTCAAACAGTGTCCCCTTTTTGCTACACTAACTGCAGCATCAGCCGTGCTGGTAAAAAAACATCGGGTGGTAACCCAGCAGGCAGTGGCGGCTCTAGAATTTGCAAGGCCTTAGGTGAAAATATGAGGCCCCCCACTAACTCTCATAGTGGAAGGAAAATAGGGGTTTCCTTGTGTGTATACTGAGAGCTATAGTTATATTGAAGGGCATGCTTGCTGTATCTCTCTGCAAACAGAGAGCTAGTTTCTTTTTTAAATTTTTAGAGGCTTGCAATGTCACTGCTCCCTGTGCCAATGCATTTTTTGCTCTCTAACTGTGCTCTGCAATAAACAAATTTAATAGTTTATACATGATTGTGGAGTATGGTTGCAAAGCCTGGCAATTGTGTATGCATAAGTGCGGGTGTGAAGTGGTTATTGGAGATATGATATATGTTGCCATTTTACCTTTGCATCGCCCATACTATACCACCCTGACATTGCAGCCATAGACTCACACACATACACACCAATACATGCACACATATACACACTAATACACAAACATATATACACACATGCACACATACACACACTGATAAATACAGACAGTCACAATGTGTATATGGCTGTATGCATTTCTGAATATGCACCTGAGAGTATGTTTCTGGCAGTGAGTATCCTTGTGTGTGTGATAACTGCCTGTGTGTGTACGATGACTGTCTTTAATGTTATAGGGTGAGTGTGGCATAGTTAGTTGGGTGAGTGTGACAGGGTTGGAGGTGGGTATGGCATGGTTGGAGGACGGAGTGTGGCAGGGAGAGGGCAGGTAAGTGTGACAGAATTAAGGGGTTTATGTTATAGGTTGAGTGTGGCATGGTTGGGGGGATGGGTGTGACAGAATTTGGAGGGGTTAATGTGATAAGGCGAGTATGGCAAGATTAAGGGGGTGAGTGTGAGTGATAGAGGAGGAGTGTGACAGGGTTTGGGGGAGTGTGACAATGTGAAGGAAGGTGACTGGGGGGTAACGTGATATGGTGATTGGTGTGTCTGAGCAAGGAGAGGTGAGTGTGGCATGGTTGGTGGGTGGGGGTGAGTATGAAAGGATAGGAGAGGATATTGTGAGTGTAGCAGGGTAAAGGAGGGTGACAGTGTGTGTATGACATTGTGTGCGGTGACAATGTTGGGGGTGATGGTGTGGTGGGGGTGACAGTGTGTGAGTAGGGACAGTGTGTGGAAGTTGACAGTGTGTTGAGGGTGAAATTATGTGTGTCACAGTTCTGCTGGGTGCAAAGTCGCAGACAATGTGGTAATTGTCTTGCAAGCTTGCAGCTTGAAGTGTCAGAACAATGCCACAGTAACCCATGGCAATGCTCTGATTAGTCAAAGCTTGTTTATGGCTCTGCCAGTCTGCAGTCTGCAACTCTGCACCTGATGGAACTGCAGACTGGAGACACTGGGCTCCCTCTCTGGACAGACAGACTAAGTGGAGGGGTCCAGCACCCAGCGGTGTCGGGCTATTGGTTTCTAATGCCCAAAGGTGGGTAAGGGGCTGTAGAGAGCGTGAAGCCTTGGGCAGCTGCCTAACTTGTCAAACTAGAGAGCCGCCTCTGCCGGCCAATATGGCTAGAGTTTTAGGTGGCCTAGGCCCACTTGCCCGGCCCACCCCTGTAAGTGTGAGAGGGGAATTTAAAGCTGTGGGGCTTGTAAGATGGACAGATAGACATGACTGAGAAATGAAAGCAAGAGATTAGCATAAGGTGTGTGTATTTCTATAAATACATTCAGCAAAACCTCCATCAGATACAAGACATTGGGAGGTATGACTGTTTTAGCATTTTTTGCCTGTAAGATTCTGTAATTAGGGCTAAGATACTCGTTAGCACCAGTCTAAGCCCAATAGGTTCTTAATGCAGGCCTGCCCTTAACATAAGAAAATAAATTGCCATCAGTATATGAACTGCAATTTTGCAATCATAAAATCACTGTTAACAAATACAGAAACCATTTCATTGAAAAAGAGAACCATAGAAATAATTCTAGAGTGTATCTGGAATGAAGCACATCCAGCTTTTTTGACAACCTTTTCACCATTGATAAGTCCTGCTTGTTGTGGGCTATTAAGTATAAGAAATGACTGTCCAAAGTACACAGGAGTTGTTTTCTTTAGACTAAGAAGATCTATGATTTCTTAGATATGGGAACATATGTTAGAATTATTAAGTGTATATAATGGTAAGCACTAGTTAGATCTACTTCCTTTCTTCTTTTAAAGAAAATTGTGAAGAAAAATATTTAGATTTCAGAACAGTTCTTCCTTTATTTAAATTTAAATTTTTATAGTTATATCATTAAATCTAAAGTAACTCCTGGCTGGCACTGCTCAAAAACTACATGGGAAATTGAAAGTCCTGGGTCACCAGAATTCTTCATGATACAGCAAAGGTAATGTCCTTCTGTGCTTTTATGGTTACCAGATGGAATGTCTGTCAGTTATAAATGTCATGCTGGTTTAGTTTAAAAAAAACACAGGGGAAGCCTGCTCCTGAGTAATCACAATGTCTTAGAATGGAAACCAGGCACTTAGCATTCTTTAAGATGCAGAATTTAATAGGAACATCCCGGCAAACTGTGACAAAGTTTCGGTCAGCAATGTGACCTTTGTAAACAAGACTTGGCAAGACTGGTAACAATGGAATTTCCCACATCAGTAGCCCGGAGCATTGTCTGACAATGAAAGTTTAGCTTTAACTTGAGTGTAGTCACTGTCACTTCCATGTGTTTATAGTCAAAATGTCTATATTTTTATTTGTTTGTTGAGTGGAGACAGTCACAAGACATTGAATCTTGGCTCAGTCCCCAATTTTGTCTCAGTCCCCAATCTTGGCTTAGTCCCTAAAAATGACATTGATACGCAATACATTGCCTCTAATTGTTATTTATTCCTGGAATATTTTTTATTGATTTATATATTTAGTACATGCTAATTGAAAAGTGAAATGCTCTTATGGCCTTTGCAATAAACCTATATCATGTTATACGATACGGTACTTTTAATAAGTGTAAGGGCTATTAAATACAATAACATTTGGAGGAAGGGTCAAATGTCCTTCCAGAAAACACATGCATTCTTACCTCAAATATACGCAGAACTCTGGCCAGTGCTCCAACTTGTTCTTTCAGAGAAAATATCAAAGAAATTCTGTTATCTTTTGTACTTTCTTCAATGTAGTTTGACTCCTGGAAAAAAAAAAAGTGATTTATGTTTTGGAATGTGTTGAGCGATTTTAGGAATACTTCTGTAATATTTTTGAAACATGTTAATTACTTTAAGGCCTCCTTAAGCAAAACATATGTGTATATTGTGAGCGTGCACATTCACGTGAGAGCCTGCATAAAAGACACATCCTGCAGGTCAGCATTGATTTTATGCGATTATTCAGTGTACATTTTCAATAGGCTTTTCTAGAAAAGGTAAGGATGTGGTCACCCTAATTTGTGGCACCAAGTAATTATATTATATATTATGACAGTTTCTTTATTTTGATAATTTGGAGAATTCAGGTTATAGTATATGGATGAGAACACCAGAGAAAATAAAATATGGTTGAGGGTGACACCATTCAAATCTGTATCAACATGAGAGAGATTCAGGATACAAGAGGAAGACAGAAGTATGTGAATAAGTGTAAACTCTAGTGACAAAATATGTGGAATTATTAGTATTATCATCAAAGATGAGAGAGAAGCAATTCAAGTAAATTTAAAGTAAACTAAACAGAGCATCTCACAAAAAAAAAAAAGGTTAATCCAAGTTATAGGTAATTTCAATGTGTTAATCAATAATTTATTTTCCAGAGACATGACCATTCCCCTTTAGGTGGTTCCCTTTGAGGAAAGAAAGTCTTTAAATTGCTTTAAAAATGTCTTATACTACAATGTAGACTAGTAAACCATTACATGCTATGTTTATTACTGCATACCTAATTTTAGGATGATAAAAGTAGGTGAGATGTAAGAGAGAGTAGCTTTCAAGCTTTCTGTTGCCCTATACCTTTCTACGTTGGGTAGACCAAGATATCAGCCAGTGGTAGCCTAAGGTCCTAATGTGATGAGATGTGTGCCCCCTGTGACATACATATCTTTTCTTGAACACTCACAGTTTGAAACTAGAGATCAGATCATTGTGGTCTAGAAGGTAGTAATGATACTTTCAGCTCTGTTGCACTACTACATTACATTAGTGCAGGGATGCCCATAGGGTAGATCCCCAGATGTTTTAAAACTACAGCTTCCATTATGTTTTGCAGTCTGAAGGCATGCAAAGCATCATGGAAGTTGTAGTTCTACATCTGGGGATCTACCTTTTGTGCACCCCTGCATTAGTGACTGCACTACTGAGTAAGGGCTTATTCACTAGCTGCAAACACTGAATGAACTGGAGATCAGAGACCTGTGCCACCAAAAGCACCAGTGTCCATACTATCTTCAACTAGACCACCAATGCTACATTGGAGGATGAGCCAACTGATCATGTAACAAATGCCTATTTCAAAAGCTGTTGTTACTGTTTTATATAGCACATAGAATATGGGAATGTGTGGGCATTAGGTGACCACTTTGCATTTTAGATACCTTTCTGACACAGCCATAAGGAAAGGGCTAATGGAGAAGACCTGATTAGCCATACACAAGATTTCCAAATTGACAAGGAGGCACTGGCAGCCATTCTAACAAAATATTGTTGCTTGCATTGATGAACAAGTGTTTATAGATATTTTTCACTTACTCTCCATTACCTAACTTAGTAAATTGCATATATATGTAAAAAATACATATAGACCCCCAAAAAAGAAATAACATAAAAAAAATAAATATATATATATATATATATAAAATGTCAAAAAATTACCGGCACTCGTGGGTTTCTCTCATCCAATTTATTGTAGGTAAGTACTGCTAGGTCAGACCTAGCAGTACTTACCTACAATAAATTGGATGAGAGAAACCCACGAGTGCCGGTAATTTTTTGACATTATATGAATTTTGGAACTGGGCACCTGGTATAATTTACTATAGTTGGAGTGCAAGAGTTTTCTATTTTGTACATATACACACATACATACATAAATTGCTCAACAATAGTGCTCAAACAAATTACAAAATTGTAGGGATAGCACTCTAGGACAAAACGTACTCTGTTACTTTGTTGAATAAACCTATAAATCTATCTACACACAAAAAAAAAAGTTTGCAAAGGTAAATGTTTAATTACCAACGCTTTCATTTGCTTTGATGGTAAAGGAGAGTAAAAAGAAGTGTGGAAACTTTTCACAACTATTCTGTTTTCACCTAAAGTTTGCAAGTTTACACACAAACACGTCTTAAAATTACATGGTTATTCACCTCACAGCAAATTACATTACACTACATCCTAAATGCAAAACTAAGGCTTAAATAACCAAGTTGTGACTACAGCTAAATTAGCCATTCAGATTAAATTTACTACAAATCAGTTTTTGCGAATAATCTCGAATATAAATCAAAGAGCATTGAGTCTTGAGTATTTTCCAATTCATACATTATTATAAGGACTAAGTATTAAAAAGTATTTCAGTACAGCGTGATAATGAATTATCAACGTTCCATTCTCAATAGGCTGCTGGCTTGATTCCTACAGCCTCTTATCACTTAATGTTCTAAAACTGGGAGATAACATCTATAACACTGAATATACATGAAATATAACCGTATCCTTACTTTTTATATTATGAAAATATTGTATTAATATTTATGTTATATAAAATAATATTTTATATTATTATTACTTCTTTTGGACTAACCCACTTTATTTTTTACACATTATTCTTACAAGGAAGATTGCCATTTGCTTAAACCTAATTGCCAAATTATTCCTTAAAATTCACTTTTGTTACCCCACTTACATAAGTGTGACTTCCATTCATTTTGCAGGTCTCCCCATCCATTTTCCCTAGGTTTAAACAGGTGAGCTTGATTCAGGTGAATGCACCTGAGTGTAGAGTGTGGTTAGAAATATAACAGTGCTGGAGGCAGTATTTAAAGCATCACTTATTATTGTATGCTGCACTCGGCTCAACACACACCATACAAATTCCTGTAAATCATTGCTTGGATTTTGGAGGCATTGCGGTCATACGACTGTCACGTCCCACCTCATTATAACTGCAAACTATGTCCCAGGCTGAGCACCTGGACATCAAAGGACAAGTGACGTTTTGATTGTTTACAAAAGTGCTTTGTAAAACATGTGGCTTGCATAAGTGTGGTGGAAAGCCTGAATATTATTTACTATTACAAATTACAGTTAACCCTTTCAGTGCTTGGTCACCAATTTTTAGAACATTTCTATCAATAAAATGACAAAAATATCAAAGTAAACAATTCCACCGACACAATTGTAACACATTATACTTAGAACTGGGGTGCACAAAAGGTAGAACCCAAGCTTTTTTTAAACTACAGCTTCCACGATGCTTTGCCATTGAAAAGGCATGCAAAGCATCTTGAAGCATCATGGGGGATGTAGTTCTACAACATTTGGGGATCTACATTTTAGGCCACTACTGATTTAGAACAATTCTCACTATATTTAAGAAATTTTAACTCATTTTACTTGTAGATATGTTGTATCATTTAAAATGGCACATTTACATTGTCAAAAATCAAAAAAGCAAGACGATGTGCAGAGGTTTATTTATAGTACTGCAATCAACAAAGTCTGCAATGTGATATAGTCATGGCTGGACCACAACAACAAATGTAAGAAAGAAAGATGCAAACAGCCACAACGGGAGTATACGTGCAGTAATGCGGAAAAATATCAAATGCACAGATAACAGATATAACAGTATTACTACAGCAACACCCATAAGAGAAGCATATTTTTTTGGTTTGTTGACATTTTATTGAGAAAAGCAAGGAATATTTCAAATGTAAAAAATATTGTTTGACTTTAGTTAATTTAAACCTCACACAACAACACTAACACACACAAAAAATTAATATGTGCCACATCTGCCAAAAATAATTCTAGAAAATATAAATATTATCAATGAGGACACCAATCAAGTCTCTCTTATTACACGAGCATATAAACTACAACTGCAGTATGTATATTTAGTTTATGTTCATTTTCAGTGTGATGAGGAAGAATGCTGCATTGTGGTCATTTTGCTGGATTGTTCGTCTAGTGAGATATGACGTGTGGTCTGTCTAGCCATATCATAAAACATAAAAGGCTATTCTGAAGCCCTCAAAACCACGACACCATTTAGTGCATATCAAATGGCATTGCAGTGTCTCTGGTTATCCCTGGAGTATTCATACTCCTGACCGAACCGTTACCTTTGGCATTGTAGCAAAGTTACGCAATTAGTGTAATATAACTTTTGGCATAACTTTAATGCAACATCAAACAAATAAATCATTAAAAACTGCTATTAATTACCAAGACACCATAGGGCTTCTGCGCAAGCCAAACAATGCATATTTGTCGCTATGTAACTGTCATCACCAAACTAAAGAATTGGAAAAAAAAACAAAACTGCTATTCAACATGTATCTTTAAAGGGTAAAGGGACACTCCACACACATAAAACACTTTAGCTGGTTGAAGTGCTTTATGTGTGAAAAGTGTGTTTTTACAAAATTTGAATAGAAATTGGCAGCAATTGCCCAGAGCATCTGCCTTGCAGAGACTTCTCATTGAGCTGCATTAGGAAGTATGTGATTGGACAGTCACAGAAAGTCTGAGTGGGAAAGAGGGGGAAGGCTTACAAATGCTGCAGAAAAGAGATCTGCAGCTTCTGCAAGCTGTTTTTAGATATACCCCCAACGGCAAAAAAGGCATTATTAAATGCATGCACCTTTTCATTGGCTTCTATATACAAATAGAGATTTTTAAATTAGTTGTATTTGCAAAGTATTTTAAGTGCCTCCTTTTTTAAATGTATATGACATGGCACTTTAAAGATACATATCATTAAAGCCTTCGTATATGAATTTGGCTGATTATGAACTGATTTACAAAACCTCTTCATAATGTTATACTTGGAAAATATCCTCTTTAGCCATGCTATTTTGGCCTAATAAATTGGCCTAATCCAGGCATCTCAACCTCCAGCCCACCAAATGTTGCTGATCTACAAGGACATCGGGGAGTTGTAGACAATCACCATCTGGGCCTAAAAGTTGAGATCCCTGGTCTAATCTGATCCCAACTCACTATTTAGTTTGTGTTCTCCTGATTGCATAATCTTACAATTAGGAGAGTGTCAACTAAATGGTGAGTCAATTCCGATACTTTGTACCTTAAAGGAACACTATAGTCACCTAAATTACTTTAGCTAAATAAAGCAGTTTTAGTGTATAGATCATCCCCCTGCAATTTCACTGCTCAATTCACTGTCATTTAGGAGTTAAATCACTTTGTTTCTGTTTATGCAGCCCTAGCCACACCTCCACTGGCTATGATTGACAGAGCCTGCATGAGAAAAAAACTGGTTTCACTTTCAAACAGATGTAATTTACCTATAATAATTGTATCTCAATCTCTAAATTGAACTTTAATCACATACAGGAGGCTCTTGCAGGGTCTAGCAGGCTATTAACATAGTAGGGGATAAGAAAATCTTAATTAAACAGAACTTGCAATAAAGAAAGCCTAAATAGGGCTCTCTTTACAGGAAGTGTTTATGGAAGGCTGTGCAAGTCACATGCAGGGAGGTGTGACTAGGGTTCATAAACAAAGGGATTTAACTCCTAAATGGCAGAGGATTGAGCAGTGAAGCTGCAGTGGCATGTTCTATACACCAAAACTGCTTCATTAAGCTAAAGTTGATCAGGTGACTATAGTGTCCCTTTAATACATTCCTAAATTTATGAAAAATAAGTTATTATTACATGCTGAAGAATATAACATGTTCATCTAGAAGTCAAACATTTTAACCACAATACATTGTGTTGCATAATATTCAAACATGCGGTGTTCTGCTCAATTCCTATGTGGTTCTGTTTTTTTCTGGCAATTGTGTGAATGATGGCATTGTGTTTAATATAGATACTATTTAATGGTTTGTAATTAGCGTTTGAGAAAAACCTGGTACATTCGTCTGATCACAAAGCATCTCAATATAAAATTCTCTTCAACTCCTGCTATTGTCTAAAACATTCTGCAAGAGTCAACACAAATATTATGATTTGTCTGAATCTCATTATTCTGACGACATCGCAATACATGCACAATAAAAAGGTTGACATGCTACCCCAACTTACGTAAGAGTGACTTCCATTCATTTTGAAGGTTGTAACATTCATCATTGCCTAGGTAAGGGGCAGCTTAGTGCCGATGAGCAGCTACAATTCTGTGGAAGTGGATTGTGAAGTGTCGAACATCAGTACCAGGGAAAGTATTTAAAGCCCTGCACATCATTCTGTCCTGAATCTTTACAAACACACCCACATCCAGGTTCTGGAGTTCAACAAATCACTGACTAGTATTAGGGGGCATTGCCTTCACACGATTGCCCAGGTCCCAACTAAAACACGCATTGCAAGACACACATGGTTTCTATCATCAACATAATGAGTAACAGTCTCCTGGGACTATGGGACATTTGTTTTTATAATCTGTGAGTGTGTTTTGCAATGACATATGGCTTACATTTGAGTGGCAGTAAGCCCTGATGTTAAGTGTCTGCAGTTAAATGACATGTTTGGAGATATAGATGTAACATTTAACCGCTCAGAGTTCTTTTCCTTATTTACTGCCTGATCCCTAAAGACCTTATGTCAACAATAATGTTGTGTTTATTTAGCATCAGCATCTCTATACAGCCCTGCCTTGCTTATAAGAGTAGAATATTTAATTAATTTCTAGATCATTAAATATCTAATTGTAATGATAGCACAGTGCATCAATGATGCTAAATGGCTTGCCTCACTCCGATTTTGACAATTTGTAATTTATGGATATTTTTTTTTTATTAGTTAGCTATCTATACAACTGGTCAACTGTGAAGGTAATGGCTGGCTTTAAGGGTTAGCCATAGCACCATGACCACTTCACTGATTTAAGGTGATCATGAAGTCAATATATGCATTGTTTTTCTATGAATTGTTGCACAATAAAAGTTTAACTCTGCTGCCAGATGTATAACCCCACCTCTGGCTGCATCATTGGGGTGTCATTGACCAGCTTGGAGCAGGAGTTTCGGGTTACTAATGTGAATCCTGTGTGGTGCCAGACAGCCACTGGCGACATGGAACCCCCCATGTGTCCCATATCCTCCCCCACACCCTACCTCCTACTCAGCCTGAAGCTGCATTTGTTTAGTGAGTCTATTCATGTGAGTATTCTAAAGGAACATAAAGCACTATAGTAGTTATGGATCTAGAAGTGTTATGGATAAACACCGATAGTGTGTGCAGATACCAGGAGCTGGCCTAGAATATGGCTGAGATAGGGTGAATATCTGGATATGAAAGTGAGTAGGTGTGCAATGGTACTATGCCTTTAAGAGGGAACTGATGTTGATAAAAGGTAAAAGCAAGATAAATAGATAGATATACTTAAAAAGCATAAATGGGATATATCTGGATAAGAAATCGGTATCTTATAGACATATAATACATAAAATGAATGAATAAATGAATAAGTGAATGGATTAAAAAAAAAAAAAGGATGAGTTTGTGTCCGCAAAATAAGTTTGTGTCAGCAAAACTGTGCAGTGCAGGTGCCTCTATTATTACTGCTATGAAACAGAATGGCTGGCACTTGTACTAAATAGTATACTCTGTGTCTTAAAAAGATACAGATGGAAAAAGTACACAATGGGAATATAATAGCGATACAGTATGTGGAACTGTAAACTAAAAATTGTTACAATGTAACAGCAGTACTAAAAAGCAATGGTTCTGAAACTGGATGGGAATAAAAAAACAGTTTATTAGACAAAGAATAAAATATATGAAAAAATAGGTATTGTTCAAAAATATGCATCAGGAGAAATTCATACAGATGTTACCAGTCAATATTGAAGTCAGAATTATTCAGAGACCTTCGGATTGTACTCGGATGGATGTAGATTAAATTTCTTGCCGCTTGTGATAATACCGCCTGTGAGGACAGCGTGTTCATACAGCATGTGTCCCTGCGGGAGCCTCACTCCGGAGGAGCGTGTGCTGTAGGCGGCTCCGATTCAGCAAAGAAAAAAACCGACAGGTCCTGTAGGAGTACCGGCTTCAAATGATGTACGGATGCTGGGTCTGTATCCTGATGTGTGTCCAATAGTCTTACGCGTTTCGTAGGTGAACCCCTACTTCTTCAGAGACGGAATCTAGATGGATCTAGAAGTGCCCTGACGGCCCCCAGTGTTCGTATTTAAACCTCCATCCAGTTTAGTGCCACCTTTGGCATTACACATAGTCAACCCCTTAAGGACAGAGCAGTGGCGGATCCAGAGGCTGATCTCGGGAGGGGTACTTGTAGATGATTTAACCCCTTAAGGACCAAACTTCTGGAATAAAAGGGAATCATGACATGTCACACATGTCATGTGTCCTTAAGGGGTTAAATAAACCAGGCACAATAACCACTACAGCTCAGTGTAGTAGTTATGGCGCCAGTAGTGCCAGGATCCCATCCCAGAGTAAGTAGTCAAACCGTTTAAGAACAGTTTGACAACTTACCTGGGGTCTGCTGGGATATAGGGCATAGGAGCAGTGGTATGTGTTAGGGGTGAAGTGTGTGTGAAAGGTGCAGTGTGTGTGTGTGAGTGGTGAAGTGTGTGTGTTAGGGGACAGTGTATGTGTGGGGCAGTGTTTGTGTGTGTGTGTGTGTGTGTGAGCTGTGTATGTATGGGAGGCAGTGTTTGTGGGGCAGTGTGTGTATGGGGGGCAGTGTGTGTAGTGTGTGTATGGGGGCAGTGTTTGTGGTGCAGTGTGTGTGTAGTGTGTGTGTGTGTGTGTGGGGCAGTGTGTGTATGGGGCAGTGTTTGTAGGGCAGTGTGTGTATGGGGCAGTGTTTGTGGTGCAGTGTGTGTAGTGTGTGTGTGGGGCAGTGTGTGTATGGGGGGGCAGTGTTTGTGGTGCAATGTGTGTATTGTGTGTGTGGGGCAGTGTGTGCAGTGTGTGTATAGCGGGCAGTGTTTGTGGTGCCATGTGTGTAGTGTGTGTGTGGGGCAGTGTGTGTATGGGGGCAGTGTTTGTGGTGTAGTGTGTGTAGTGTGTGTATGGGGGCAGTGTTTGTGGGGCAGTGTGTGTAGTGTGTGTATGGGGGGGAAGGAGGGTAGGGAGGCTTTTGTGGGATTCATTGGTGGTCGCAGTGGTAGGAGTGAACTCTAGCCCGCGCTCCAGGGCTAGAGTTCACTCTCGCGAGATTTGGAGCGTTGCCATGGTAACCGCGGCAACGCTCCATGCTCGCGAGAGGAGGACCCGGAGGACCTGCTGGTAAGAGCTCCTGGGTCCTCTCTCACTCCCTGCGGACCGGGGAGGGAGATCTCTGATCTCTGATCTCCCTCTCCGGTCTGCAGGCTTATAGCAACTTGAGCAATGCCCCCCCCCCCCCCCGGATCCGCCAGTGGGACAGAGGTAATTTCCTAACTTCTGAAAGAAAAGCAAAAACTATAATTTGTGCTATATGTTTTTAAGTGCCCCAAAACATAGTATACATTGTTTGTTAAAGGACAGAATTGTCTCTCTTATAATATCCTATAAGTATACCTAACGCAACATTAACTATGAATAAAATGGAAAAAAAAAAATTATTTTTGCACATCAAGTACAACTAAATAAAAATAACTCAAAATAAATTTGCATGTCTGTCCTGATTGTTAAATACCCATATATCTACGATCTAAACAAATTTTTGGTAGTTAACACTAACCACTAACCTCGTACCAACCCTACCCAATACCTATGCTTACATTAACTCCTTAAGGACCGCGGACATATTAGGTACGTCCAACAAAAAAAACGGTCCTTAAGTCATTCCCTCACTGGCGATCGGTGTTGCTCCCGGTCTGGGGGGACTGCCTGACAGGTGAGACAGTCCCCCCCTGACAAATTAGCGATCACATAGCCACAATAGGTGTCCATAGTGCTGCCTGCAGGGGGACTGCCTTAACTGACAGGCAATCTCCCTGCTTCTGTTAAAATAAAATAAAAAATATCAATAAAAAAATAAAAAAAAATATATATATATGCATATATATATATATTTGTGCTCGGAATTTAAGTACGTAATGGATAGTAACTGTGAGCAAAGTTGGTTGTGGTGTGCCGAAACCAACGTACGAGTGGGCCTGTAAATAAAAGAGGGCCCACCAAGGAGAAGGTAATTATATCAGGGTGTAGGTGGGTGGGAACAATCAGCTGAAAGGCAGAGGTGAGTAGGGGCTGGGAGTTTAAGTAGGGGACTTACTCCCATTGGCGGATCCAGGGGGGGGGCAACGGGGCAATTGCCCCCCCCGAGAAAATATTGCTGCCCGAGGCTCTCCCCTGCCGGCCCATGCAGGGCTGGTGCTATCCAAGCACCAGCCCTGCTGATTGCCTGCACGGACCGGAGGGGAGATCAGTGATCTCCCTCCCCGGCCCACAGGCACATTGCTGGGCGGCCGGCAGGGGAGGGAGTGGGAGAGAGAACCCGGGGGAGCTCTTACCTGCAGCTCCGCCGGGTTCTCCTCTCGCGAGCACGGAGCGTTACCATGGCAACGCTCCGTTCTCGCGAGAGTGAACTCTAGCCTGAGCTGCAGGTTAGAGTTCACTCCCCCACTAGAACCACCAGGGACTGGAAGAGAAAGCAATGTCTCCCCCTCCCTCAGCAAAGGTAAGAAGGGAGGGGGGACATTAGCTTTATTTATTTAATAATTAAAACAAAAAAAATATGTTTTATCTGCCCCCCTATCCTCTCACACTCTGCACCACACAGCCCCCCTTACCTACACAGCCCCCCCTTACCTACACAGCCCCCCCTTACCTACACAGTCCCCCCCTTACCTACACAGCCCCCCCCTTACCTACACAGCCCCCCCTTACATACACAATCCCCCTTACCTACACAGCCCCCCCTTACATACACAGCCCCCCTCTTACATACACAGCCCCCCCTAACATACACAGCCCCCCTCTTACATACACAGCCCCCCCTTAAACACACAGCCCCCCTTACACACACAGACCCCCCTTACACACAGACCCTCTTACACACACACAGCCCCCCTTACATACACAGACCCCCCTTACATACACAGACCCCCTTTACACACACAGCCCCCCCTTACACACACAGCCCCCCCTTACACACACAGCCCCCCTTACATACACAGACCCCCTTTACACACACAGCCCCCCCTTACATACTCAGCCCCCCTTACATACTCAGCCCCCCTTACACACACAGCCCCCTCTTACACACACAGCCCCCCTCTAACATGCACAGCCTCCCTTACATACACAGCCCCCCTCTTACACACAGCCCCCCCTTACACACACAGCTCCCCCTTACATACATAGCCCCTCTTACACACACACAGCCCCCCCTTACACATAGCCCCCAATACACTCACTGCCCCCCATACACACACAAAGCACCCCTCACACAAAAACACGCTGCGCCACTCACGCACAAACACACTGCTCCTAATACACACACTGCACCATTTACACACAAGCACACTGCTCCCAATATACATATTGCTACCCCATACATACACTGCACCCCTCTCACACACGCACTACCCCTCCATACACATACTGCGACCCTCACACACACTGCACCCCTCACACACATACACACTACAACCCCTATCCCGGCAGACATGGGTAAGTTATCAAACAGTTTTTTTAACCAGTTTGACTACTTACTCTTGGAGGGAGCCACAGCAACTCCTGGCACCAAAACCACTACAGAGAGCTGTAGTGGTTATTGTGCCTGGATTGTTTCTTAAAATAATCTGCCAGTGCCCCTCCCGAGATTAGCTTCTGGATCCGCCACTGCTTACTCCTCCCACAAATTCAGGCCTCCACAAGTTCAGGCCTTTTAACTTGTGCTCGGAATTTAAATACGTAATGGATAGTAACTGTGAGCAAAGTTGGTTGTGGTGTGCCGAAACCAACGTACGAGTGGGCCTGTAAATAAAAGAGGGCAAAAAGATAAATTCGAGAAATACACACTTTATTGCATTTTTTACAAAACCAAGTTGCTGAAAGCTTGGCGAAGCTCTTTCTCCGGCTGTGGAATATATGCAGTATATATGGAGGATTTCCACCGCCCCAGTCTCTTGATGATATGGACCGGTGTGTTAGTGCTAGAGGCTGCAGAGGCGGCTCCTATACGGAAGGAGTGCCTAGAGAATGCAATCGGGTTGTGTCCGAGCTTAGATAACAGAATTCTGATATGAACCATCAATTTTGCTGTGGTTAACGGGTGCCCTTGTAGTGTTAAGAGCGGAGAGTCCAGTAGGTGACCGTGCAGAGTTGACCGTAGGTGGTCTAGTACTTTTACCGGACACCAGGCATTATCAGTAGGGAAGAGAGGAATTATAGTAGGGTGTAGTGACCGGTTGGTTTTAGTTGTAGGGATCGAAAGTTGGTAGTGATCCTCTATTTTAGTGAGGTGTGATATTTTAAGTCTTAGCTTCGTATCTCCTTGACAAATTACGGTGAACTCTCTAGGTCTGAGAAAACCGTAGAAAGCGAGATATAAAGCAGATTTGATCACCGTATTTGTGCCGATGTCGAATGGGGCTGTGTCAAGGAGATTGCTAAGTGACCTGAAGATAGGCCCATCTATAGGTAATCTAATGGTAGAGAGTGGAGGAGAAACCTTTGATATTCCTTTCAAAACCTTTTTGACGGGGTATGAAGACAGGAAAGGTGTGTTGTTAGGAAAAAAAGGTGAGGCTGTGGTGCTGGACCCCCGTGAGATATAGTTTAATGGTGTTGTGAGATAGTTTAAGGTGTAGGTGGAAAAAAGAGGCAAAAGCCACCATGGTTTGAATAGAGAAGTCACCTTGTAAACCGAACTCTGCTGTGAATTTATTAAATATTTAAGAGCCCTATTGTAAGTGATAGCCGTGTTTGGTGATAATGCTTGGTGAGAGAGTGTGCTTAATCCAGGATTAGATCGTGGAACCGTGGTGTCCTGGATGGTTGTAGGTGAGCCGTTGGGAGTGCCTGAGAAAATGCCTGAAATTGAGAACGAGAAAGAGCGTCAGCGGCCGTGTTGTGAATACCCGGGATGTGAAAACAAACTAAGTGAAACTGGCCGGATGCTGCCAACCAGGTCAGCTTGCGAATCAGCCGCATGATGGTCAGGGAAGATGATCGCCCTTTGTTCACGATTTCGCAAGCTGCCGAGTTATCAGAGTAGCATTTGACTGCCTTGCCAGACCAGAGATGACCCCAGGTGTGTGCGGCCGCCACAATGGGATAAATTTCAAATAGTGCTGAGGTCTCTCTGAATCCTGGCAAGGCATCCGTATCAGTGGGCCAATGGCCCCTGAACCAGTGGTTCCCAAAAATGGCTGCAAAACCGGTATTGGCTGCTGCGTCTGTGTGGATGATGGGTGAAGAGGTGGAGAGAGGGGGAATAAACATGGAGATTCCATTCCAGTCCTTCAAAAACTTCCCCCACATAGCGAAGCCAGCCTTGGCGTGGGGGACCAAAGAAACTGTGCCAGAGTCCGGAACTCCGTGCAGCAGGCAAAGGAGTCTGGATATGAAAGACCTTCCCTGCGGAATGATGCGCATCGCAAAGTTCAGGGATGCGAGAAGGGACTGAAGTTCTTTTCTAGTGCAAACATCATTCCGCAGGAACAAGTCATCTCCCCTCTCAAACGTGACAGTTTGTCGTGGGGGAGGCTAGCTCTGAGGTTAACCGAGTCCAGTTCTATCCCCAGAAAGGTCAATTTAGTTGTGGGGCCTATAGTTTTGGCTGTGGACAAAGGGACTCCAAGTGTGGAAAATAGTGCAGTAGTGCTTCTGATTGCTGTGGGTGAAGGTGACCCTGGCTCTATTAGTAAAATGTCGTCGAGGTAGTGGATAACGGAGTGACACCTGGTGACGATCAGAAGCAGCCAGCATAGTGACTCTGCGAAAATGTCGAACAGTTTGGGGCTGCTTCGAGAACCGAAAGTGAGTCGTGTAGAGAAGTAATATTTCCCTCGCCATTTAACACCGTGTAAGTGCCAGAGTGAGGGGTGCATGGGTAGTAATTTAAACGCGTTTGTGATGTCCGTTTTGCTAAGCCAGGGTCGATTACCAGATGATATGATGGACTGTATGGCGTCGTCGATGGTTACGTACTGAAGTGAGAATTCGTCTGCTGGAATGAGTGCGTTTATGCTTGGAACAAAAGAGGAGTGCGGTGCCGATAAATCAATAATTAGACGTTTTTTGTTTTTTTTTATTAGAATATTTGTGAATAGCAATACCAATGGGGTTAGTGCGCCAGGAGGAGAATGGTGAAGAGGTGAAGGGGCCGATCATGAAACCGTTGGTGATTTCAGAGGCAATGAGAGTGTCTATGGAGACTGGGTCTAAACGTGCTGACTGGAGATTAGGGCATTCTAGTGTACCTGGGGGAATGGCTACAATACCCGTGAGAAACCCTTTAGTGAACCCTGTGGTGAGATAATCCACCAGATGATTAAGCCTGGGATCCCTTGTCTTGAGCACCACAGAGATATCACCGTAATTGAATGCCTTGTTCTCAAGTACATCCTGTGAGGCTATGAGCAAGGACACCAGACACACATCCTTCCCGTCTAGGATATCTTTCCTGATAGAGTCAGGGACGGAGTGTGCTGGTGACTCAAATGGTGTAATGGCTGTGCCCGGTGCTGGAGTGGGGAGTATAGGAGGGCATGTTGGTATAGTAGGTACAGCCGTGAAAGCGACTGGGACTACCGTGGTAGTACCTGGGGAGGAGATGGCGCTTTCCACCTTAGATAGCCTGCTATTGAGGGTCTGTAGATTGGCCAAGATCTCTGCCAGGGTATCCTGGGTGGCCGTGCTGTTGCTTGGTGGTTGTCCTTGAGAGCTAGTCCCTGGCCTGGGCTCGGGGGCTTGGTGAGTAAGTAGCCTATAAAGTTCAGCCTTCCTAGCTGTGGCCGGAAAGGGGATTCCCCTGAGCCTAAGCTCGGCCGTAATTTTGGGAATAGTCCATGCTCTCAAGGACGTGGGGGTTGAAAGAGTGAGTGATTCGCCTGGAGACCCGGGTCTGGTAGGCGTGAATGGAGTTTCTTCTGTCAATTCTTTGGTTGGAATAGGTTCTTGGGACATTCTAAAAGGAATGATTATGTGAAAGATATATTAGAAGGGGCGTAAGGTAAGTAGGCGGGGTATGTGGGGTGGTGTATATGGAAGAACTGGACTGTAATGCTAGATGCCAAAGCGAAGAGTTTAACTGTTGAATGTTTGGATAGGTGAGGCCCTGCTAATGCCAAGTGGCGGTGAGAGGCTCTACCTATGATTTGGCTTATGACGTAGTTGCCGCAGACGTGGTGGCGGGATGTTGGCCTCTCGGTGACAGTAGAGAGAAATCAAAACGTGTGGCCGTGACAGGTGAGGCCCTGACTAGCGCCCTGTAGTAGGGCATGCGAGGCTTGTAACTATGATTTGGGCGTGGGGCCGTACCTCCGTGTTGAGGTGGGGGGGGGATGGAAGGCCTCGCTGGGACGGGTTTTCTGATAGGGTGCGCTAAGGCATTAGCCTAGACCCTGTAGCCAGTTCGATTGTATATTTAAGGATAATGTGAGAGGACTGGAATGTTGTGTAGATACTAACCTTGACTTCTTGCGAATGGTATCTGGAACCTTCTGGTGGTAATAAGTGTGGTAAGTCTCGTCTTATGCTGTCCTTGAGGAAGAGTCCTGAGGCTTTAAGACAGATGTTGACGTATTTATGCGTATCGTGGTGGCGTATGATTTGAATTGGGAGTAGGTTGTTTGTTAGGGGCGCAACGTGAGATCCTGCATTGAGGGATCTGGAAGGTTTAAGTGTGTGACTGGGCTGAAATAGATATTTGTGAGAAGGCTGGATGAGGCCTTGGGGTGACGATTGGACGTATTTGGGTATAGACGTAAGTACCTGAAGGTATGGCTGAGTACCGGGTCAGGTTTTGGTGTTTTCCGGAGCCTGATGGCTGTATGACCGTATGTCTGAGTAGAAATAATAGTAAAGAATTAACGTACCGTGGGCGTAAGCCTGTGGAAAAGTAGTAATGAACTTGAGACCGTGATAGGTTTTATATGAGGTGTAGTAACAAACAAACTATACCTTGGTTTGACATAAAGAAATTACGTTATGCGAAACGGTTTAACTGTGTAGAACCGGGGGAAGCCTAGAATAATACTGGAGCTAAGGGTTAACCGAAGAAAAATTCCATAGTTAACGACAGGTGTGGAGGTAAGTAATAAAACCCAATATGTAAACATTTTAGGCCTATGGCTTTATAATGCAAAGTGATAAAATACAATACCTGTTCCTGTAATAAAAGACCTTGAAATAAACAACTTTAGCGCAGAAAAAGCGAGAAACCGATGCAGTCTGTAAAGCCAAAAATATGTGACTGCGTGATTATATGGAAAATGAATAGTACAGACGTTTATGTGCCGGATATTGTGTTTATAAACAGTATTTATTAGTATATGTGACAAAATGAAGTGTTTAATAGGTAAATATGTGTTGTGGCAAGGTCAGAGAGGCTTTCTGTTAGTAATAGATTGGAGTGCTCTCTATTCCCAGCATGATGGGGTTAATTGGTGGGAGTCACCCCTTGAATGTTATTTACCAGGTGAATGTAATTAACCAGCCCTAGGGTTTTAAAAGGTTAGCCTCTGAAGACATCAGAGAGTCTAACAGCTGGGAGAGAGGAGGCAGTTAAGCCTGAGACAAAGGTACTGTGTGAAACCTGCTTAAAGTGCTGTATTTCATTTTGTTTAAAACTGGGAACTAGATTAGCTGGCCAGTTGGATAGTTAGTAATACTGTTGTTTAGTAAGTCTCCAAGTTGGAGTAGGATTTATTTTCTTTTTGTTTTATTTTGTGGGAGAGCACAACCTTGTATATATTGTGGAAAGTGACAATAAACGGCAGTACTATTTTATCCTGACTGTTGCATTTGAAGTTTGTGACGAGCCTGGCCATCCTGCCACAGTGTATAGAAACCGTACGTTTATGATAGACGTGGATATTTTAAAAAGTAGTAAAACAAATTAACTGGTTAACATAGAAAGAAAATCACAAGGCAGATTTTTAAACAAGCTAATTATATCCCCAAACTGACAAAAAAGGTATCAGTAGCAATATGACCGAACAGGGAATATACGTAAAGAAAAGTAGAATTCGTGAAATAGAACTTGGTGCCTACTGTAGCCTATTTGAATAAGAACTAGCCGAATATGGATTTAGAGCAAGGTGTTTGTGTTTTAATCGTACGAAATAGATTGGTCCTGGGTGACCAAACGGAAATAAGAGAATGCCCGTAATAATATTACTGTGTATATAAATAATAATAGATTAGGTAGTTTCCGTACGAATATGTAAAAGCAGTGATAAAGTGCCGAGCGTTCGTCTGTTTTGGCGTGAACACTGAAATCGGTTAAAAAAAGCGTGTATTTGTACGAATATGATAGAGGGGGCCTACCCCTACGTTTTTAGGCCCGAACGGCGGGAAATAGCGGGGCGCTATTTCCTACGCCTAACTTACGTGAACGTGCCGGTCTCGTGACCGGAAACCGGGTACCTTGACCGGGAACCGAGTGGAAGGCCTCAAACGGACGGAGGACTGGTCAGGACGTCTGACTGCTGGAAACAGGAAAAAATTCTGGAGGGAAGCTGGACAGGAAGTGCTGGTTGCTATGGGGACAAAACAATCAGCTGAAAGGCAGAGGTGAGTAGGGGCTGGGAGTTTAAGTAGGGGACTTACTCCTCACACAAATTCAGGCCTCCACAAGTTCAGGCCTTTTAACATATATATATACCAAGCGATAAAGTGGAGCACTCAAAAGGACTTTTCAATAGTGGATTTATTGATACGAAAAAACGCTTACATTAAATCATCTGTTTCGACGTTTCGACCCCTCAGGGTCTTTATCAAGACCAAGCCACATAAAGCCCGCAACGCAAGCAGCCCCGGCTGAGAGGGGACTGGGAACGCCACCTCCAGGCGCTTGGAAACCTCGAGCCACGAATCCCCGAACTGGGGGCACTCCTGGACCGAGAGCGAAAGGGGATGTACCCAACAGGTGTCAGCCACACCGGTGGAGGGTAGCAGGACATAAGCGAGGGCGACCAGAGAACAAGACCCATTCCAAAACCCCGAGAGGGGAGACCCCGGGCCGCACCGGAACCACGGCTCATGGTGAAAAAGCATCAGCTCTCAAGCGGGACCAGGGCAAAAGGGTACAAGCAGCACACCAGGGTCCCAACAGGCCCTCAAGACCACTGGACCTGATTTCCTTCTGGAGACCCCAGGTCGGGAGGGCACCGTTTATGCAAGCGGGAGGGGAGGCAACACCCGCAATCCTGGACTTTCCCTGGACCGCGGCACCCCCCGAACATAAAGGGTTTCTGCCAAAGGCTGGAGTCGGGTGAACCCCCTCCAAAAAAACTGGGGCCCCAGAGACTGAGACCACCAACTATTGAGGACACTGTTTTTACTCCACAATTTGACCTTTCTGGAACTAAATCCTCTTTTAACATTACAGTTTAAAGAGTAATGTCCTATTATCTTGTGCAATCTCCCAAGTGCCCAGACAGTACAGCCACACATACGCAAGGTTACCAATGGGTTCGGCCAGCTAACGGAGATTTACCCCTATATCTGCTCTAAACACGTCAGACAAATCTGTAACCATGCTAACTGTTTTAAAAGGGATACACTGTACTATGTTGTTAGGATATTGCTAGTTCTACTCAACCACGCTAAGATAATACATTACTTGAATACCTATGCATTGTACCATAAACCAGCTTGTTTATAATAGGAATGTACATTTCAGACTAAAATCACTTACGCTAATCGAGAACCTATACTGTTGTAATCTTGATCTCTTTAACCTAAAAAATGTGCCTGACTATCGATTACCACAACCTGTATTGCAAATGTTTATTACCATACCCTGAGGTCACTGTTGTGGCCCACCAATGATTACTGTTATTGTGCACAGCAAAAATAAAGAATTTAACCCCTTCAGGACGGAGTCAATAGTACACGTTCTGATCAAAACAAAACGTAAACAAAAACTGGAATTTGCGCTATATGTCTGTTCACCCGTAGTTCCCCTCTTTCATATTAAATGCACCCACACTTATTATATATCATTTTGTTCAGGAGAAACAGGGCTTTCATTTCATATAAAATATTTGTATATGAAACAATTTATTATGAATAAAATAAAAAAAAACTGTGAGAAATTTTAATATTTTTTTTTAAAATTTGTAGTTCCGCCTCACATTTTAGCTGTAAATGTCATAATACTGTTAGGTTTTACTGCAACAAAATGCACATATTTGTAATCAGCGATTTCTCACGAGTACAACAGTACCCCCCATTAACAGGTTTTATGGTGTTTTGGAAAGTTACAGGGTCAAATATAGAACGTTCCATTTTCAAATTGAAATTTGCCAGATTAGTAATGTTACCTTTGAGACGGTGTGATAGCCCAGGAATGAGAATTACCCCCATAATGGCATACCATTTGAAAAAGTAGACAACACAAGGTATTGAACGTGGGGTATGTTTAGTTTTTTTTAGTAGCCACTTAGTCACAAACACTGGCCAAAGTTAGCGTTCATATTTGTTTTTGTGTGAAAAAAGCAAACAACTAATATTTGGCCAGTGTTTGTGACTAAGTGGCTACTAAAAATGACTGGACATACCCCATTTGCAATACCTTGGGTTGTCTACTTTTGCAAATGGTATGCCATCATGGGGGTAATTCTTATTCCTGGGCTACCATACGGTCTCAAAGGCAACATAACTAATCTGGCAAATTTCAATGTCAAAAAAATGAAATGCAAGCCTTATATGTGACTCTCTAACTTTCCAAAACACCATAAAACCTGTACATGGGGGGTACTGTTATTCTCGGGAGATTTCACTAAACACAAATATTAGTGTTTTAAAACAGTAAAACATATTACAACAATAATATAGTCCATAAAAGTGCTGTTTGTTTGTAAAAAATGCAAAAAACTTCACTTTTACTTAAAATATCATCGTTGTAATACAATTTACCAGTTTTAAACACTAATATTTGAGTTCAGCGAAGTCTCCCGAGTAAAACAGTACCCCCTATGTACAGGTTTTATGGTGTCTTGGAGAGTTACAGGGTCTAATATAGTGCTTGCGAATTAAATTCTCTGCACTTTCTCCCTGTGTTGTCAGGCATGTCAATCAAATTTTAATTAATCAAATGACATAATTATGTTAAAAAATTACTTAAATATACACGTAGAATTTTAATATATATGCATTTATAGGTATATAAATTCTACGTGTATACTAATGTAATCTTTTATGTAATTATATGTATTTATCTCTCTATATATTTGCGGTTATTTGTATTTTATATATAGATAGATATATATATAGAATGTCATTCTAAGTGTATTCTGTTTCCAATATATATATATTAATAACAAAATACAGTTAGAATGAAATTACATATGAATATATAATTTATTTTATATTTTGTTTCAATATTTTATTTATTTATTTAATTAATTTATTTATTTATTATTGTAATTATGCGTATATATATATATAATATATATATGTAGATCTATTATATATATAATATATATACATATTATATATATGTAACGTCATTCTAAGTGTATTTTAATATTAATATATATACTAATATTAATATTAAAATACATTACGTATGACGTTACATATATATAATATGTATATATATTATATATATAATATATATACATATATTATATATATAAAAAGGCATTTAATTTATTTTATAACATTTTAATATTTTTTTTTTTTACACTACCTACCAGCAGGGGGACTGTCTAATATTTTAGACAGTCCCTCTGCTGGCAGATCCATAGCCAGCTATAGGGGGCCATGTGATCGCTCTTTGAGAGCGATCACATGGCCCCCGGGGGCCTCATTTGCCGGAGGGGGGCTGCCTGGGCTCTCAGACAGCCCCCCAGAAGAGGATCGCGGCGGAGGTGAGTACACCTCTGCTCCTGGGGCTGCAAGCCGTTACGGCGTTCTATGCCGCCGCAACGGCTTTAAAGCCCTTTAAAGCCGCGACGGCATAGAACGCCGTAACGGCGTTAAGGGGTTAAATAAGAAAAAAAACACTAATATTTCTGTTCAGCGAAGTCTCCCGAGTATAACAGTACCCCCATGTACAGGTTTTATAGTGTTTTTGAAAGTTACAGCGTCAAATATAAGGTTTGATTTTCCATTTTTTTACTTTGAAATTTGCCAAATTGGTTATGTTCAGTGGTGTATCCTGAACATAGCCGCCAGGCTAACGAGACATTTGCCCTGGGCATTTGAGGGCAGCTTTTTTTGCCACCCCCTGGAAAATACCGCCCAAGGCAAATGCCTTGTTTGCCTCACGGCTAAAACGTCCCTGGTTATGTTGCCTTTGAGAGCGTATGGTAGCCCAGGAATGAGAATTACCCCCATGATGGCATACCATTTGCAAAAGAAGACAACCCAAGGTATTGCAAATGGGGTATGTGCAGTCTTCTTTAGTAGCCACTTAGTCACAAACACTGGCCAAAGTTAGCTTTCATAATAGTTTTTTTGCATTATTAACACACAAAACAAATATAAATGCTAACTTTGGTCAGGTTGTGACTAAGTGGCTACTAAAAAAGACTGGACATACCCCATATTAAATATCCTGGGTTATCTACTTTAAAAAAATATGTACATGTGAGATGTGATTCAGAGATTTATGACAGGTAACAGTGTTACAATGTCACTATTGATACATTTAAAAAATATATATATATATATATTTGAAACAGCAATGTCCTACTTGTACTTATAGCCCTAAAAGTTGCAAAAAAAAAAGCTAAGAACATGTTAACATTGGGTATTTCTAAACTCAGGAAAAAAAAATTTAAACTATTTAGCATTGGTGTTTTTTGGCGGTTGTAGATGCGTAACAGATTTTGGGGGTCAAAGTTAGAAAAAGTGTTAGAAAAAAAATTCATCATATTTAATAATTGGTTTTATAGTAATTTATATGATATGATGAAAATAATGGTATCTTTAGAAAGACCATTTAATGGCGAGAAAAACTGTATATAATGTGTGTGGGTATAGTTAATGAGTAAGAGGAAAATTACAGCCAAACACAAACACCGCAGAAATGTAAAAAGAGTCCTGGTCCTTAACGGTAAGAAAATGTAAAAGTTGGTCTGGTCGCTAAGGGGTTAACTATGCTTTAACCCTGCTCACTTCAAAATTAAAGGACATTCCATGTCGTCCTAACAGCATTAAGGCCCATTATATTTTGGACATCTTTAAATAGTTAAGGGGTTAACGTGAGGTCTTCTACTGTTGTTGAGACAAAAGATATCCAATAGGTGAATAAAAGGATGAACCAATGTCTGCGTGTTTATAGATCAAAATAACCAAAGTGTCAGATGAAACAATCTTTAACGCCAAATTATCACATATAAGCGACAGATTCTCTTTCCTTCACCCCAATAAACTCTATGACAGCGTGGGTAGGTGAAAAAACATATTTATTGCCACTGCACTTCTGTGTTGCAACTCTGTTGCCTAATGGTGGTGTGGACACGTGGAGATGGTGTGGACATCTCTAATGGAGAGATGCTATACGCGCGCCGGCACTCTAGGAATTCTTTCCAGCAGTACCTTCTGTGAGTATATGCCGTTCGTACTGCTAGAGTTTATTCATTTACATGCTTTGCCAGGCTTTGCCATGCAAAGTATATATATATATAATAGTAAATACAACAACCTATTGCTAACTTTAAGTAACAGCTGTTCCTTAAATAAATTAGTTTGACCCCTTAATGACACAACTTCTGGAATAAAAGGGAATCATGATGGAATATTTCCGTCATGTGTCCTTAAGGGGTTAAAGTATATTTCATATAACTGAACTATATACCGGTGATACTCGAAAAATTTGAATATCATGCAAAAGTTAATTTACTTCAGTAATGCAACGTAAAATGGGAAACTAATATATGAGATAGACGCATTACATGCAAAGCAAGATAGTTCAAGCCGTGATTTGTCATAAATGCGATGAGCATGACTAAAGTTGCTCTCATCAGAAAAGAGGACTTTGGACCACTGAGCAACAGACTGGGTCTGTCTTTCTTTAGCCTTGGTAAGACGCTTCTGACGTTGTTTGTTGTTCAGGAGCGGCTTGGCAAGAGGAATACGACATCTGAAGCCCATGTCCAGGATCCGTCTGTGTATGGTGGCTCTTGATGCACTGACTCTAGCCTCAGTCCACTCCTTGTGAAAGTCCCCAACATTTTTGAATGGCCTTTTCCTGACAATCCTCTCCAGGCTGCGGTCATCCCTGCTGCTTGTGCACCTTTTTCTTCCACACTTTTCCCTTCCACATAACTTTCTATTAATGTGCTTTGATATAGCACTTTGGGAACATCCAACTTCCTTTGCAATTACCTTTTGAGGCTTTCCCTCCTTATGGAGGGTGTCAATTATGGTTTTCTGCACAACTGTCAGGTCAACGGTCTTCCCCATGATTGTGATTCCTACTGAACCAGACTGAGAGACCATTTAAAGGCTCAGAAACATTTGCAGGTGTTATGGCTATAACTGATTAGAGTGGGACACTGTGAGCCTAGAATATTGCACATTTTCACAATATTCTAATTTACTGAGATTGTGGATTTGGGGTTTTCATGAGCTGTAAACCATAATCATCGCACTTATGACAAATCACGGCTTGAACTATCTTGCTTTGCATGTAATGCGTCTCTCTCATATATTAGTTTCCCCTTTTATGTTGCATTACTGAAATAAATTAAATTTTGCACGATATTCTAATTTTCCAATATCACCTGTATAGCTGCAAATGGTGGTGATTGGCTGTGGGGGCGGAGTCCAGTCAGCAGCTCTGCTCACACTGAGCTCTCATTGGCTGAGCTGCACTGTTTACCTACCAATCAGGAGGACATTTTGTAATTGGATTTTTTTATACTAAATTGTATATATCGATATACATGCACACACACTTATGTGTCTTTCTGAACTAAAGCATAACCTACTGGATTTATGACATCATTCTGATTGTTCAATGCAGTTATTTCTGTTGAGCAGCCAGTGTTGTACAAACAGTCAGTAGTAGGAGTAGCCAGCCAGTGGAGTCCAAGCAGTCAATGCTTTACAAGCATTCAGTGGAGCAGAAACAGACAGTTGTTTAGGAAATTAAGCCAAGTAGAAGCAGTCAGTTGAGCAAATGTAGTCAGGCACAGGAGCCAACAGTGCCCCAGGCACCAGCTATGCTAAAGGTGACAGTTATGCAGACGGTGCCATTCATGCACAAGTCACCGATTAAGCAAAAGATGTCAGCCATGCATTATGGATCAATTATGCAGAACTCACCAACCATGCTAATGGCTCTATTTGTGCAGAAGGTGTCAGTCATACACAAAAGGTCAGCCATGCTAACGGAGCTAGATATGCAAAAGGTGCCCGTCATACAGAAGGAGTCAAATATGTCATGGAGATATCAACAGTCATACCAAAGACTCCAGTCATGCAAAATGTGCGAGTTATGGAGAAGGCATCAGCCATGCCGAAACCACCAGTCATGTGAATGGTGCCAGTTGTACAGAACGGGTCAGTGTTCTCAAAGATTCCAGTCATGAAAAAGCAAAATATGTCTATCTTGCCAAAGGCATCAAACATGCTGAAAGGATTGGAGAGGGCGTCAGCCATACTGAAAGCACCAGCCATGGAGAAGGAGCCAGTCATGAAAAAGATGACCGCGCAGAATTCATCAGTCACACAGGAACCACCAGTCGCACATAAGCAGCCATTCCCTGGGAAATCACCAGTCATGCAAGAAAAGTCATTCGTACTAAAGTTGCAAAACCCCAAGAACAGCATTACTGTTAGACAGCAAAAGCAATGTACAGCACAATCAATGGTAACAGGTTGATAAGTTCTGTACATTTAAAGGGAACCTGCCACCACTTACCTCAGCCTCCATTCTTCCACCGCAATTTCATTACAGAGGTGGGTGTTACTCGACCTCTGGTCTGCCCTCGTTCCACCTGCTCACTTCAGTGATTTGTCCTACTTGTGCACACTTCCAAACCTCCTTCATGACGCCAAAATGCTTTCTTCATTGGCAGCATGTTGGCCTCTGAACGTAGTGATGTAATTACTATACTCCCTAACCAGCACTTGCAACATCGGCTAGGCAGTTACCAAAGCAACCACAGCGCATGCATATCTTTTGCTACGGGTGAAGATCACCAGTAGGAGGTCTCTTCTGCTTTCCTTTATCAATCAATTCCTCAGCACAGAGTCTATTCTGAAGACTTTATTGACAGGTGGGAGAATTTCTTAAATTATGTTTTTCTCCCAATCTATACAGTTTCTTGGAGATCTGCTAGCACAAAGTATAGATGAAACTGCATGCTCTCTAAAAAGAGATCAAGTAAATTACCTTTAAGAGTTTATAGTATTCCATAACATTATTATGTGATGGTTAAGCTGGGAACAATCCAGGTCATAAAATAAAACAAAAATTTGAATTAACATTTTCAAGTAGACATACACAGAGCAGAGGTGTACTATTAACTGCTGCTTAAAATGAGCGACAAGCTTGATCTCCTCATTAGACTCATTTAAAGGGACTCCATGGCACTGGGCAGATGATGCCACTTCATTAAACAATTAATTGTGGCTAGATACCTGGGGCTTGATGAATAGGATATGCCTTATCCTATCACTGGGTTCCAATACAAAGCCATGGGAACTCATGTTTGAGCCAGGGCTAAAAGGAACATGATATAGTGGTTTTGGTGTCAAGAGTACCCTGGCACTCTTTGACGTCTTGCTTGGGGTGCACTGGGTGCCTCTCCACACCACCTCTGAGCAGCAAGGAGATCGAAAAGCTTCTGTTAGCCTCCTGAGCTAAATCTTGTGTTGCATGCCTAGCACCTTGATTGAAAGTGTCAGTCTCTTTGACTGGGATTGTTAGTTGATCGCTCTAAGACAATGAGCTAACAAACAGAGAGTGCAATATCAAACAAAACAAACCTCCTTTAGGAGGAAGTGTGTTACTACAAAAAGTGCTTAAGTGAAATATTTTGTAAAAACCTGCAGCTCTATACACTTGTGTGATACCCTCCTTTCCACATACATCAATTAACCAGAGTATATGCATCTGTTTCACATAATGCCGATTGGTGAAACATTAGGACATTATGATTGGACAAATGGACAATACATGTGACCCAAAGGGAGGGTCTAGATGGCACTTAAAAGATGCAAGATTCCAAGGACCCCCAGGGTCAATTTATCATGATCACTGGCCACGCAGGCACAAATAATTACGCTATCTCATCCATCCTTGCACCGAACACTGCAGACAAACAGTTCTGGGAATTACTGCAGGCACAACTAGCCTTATTCCTATCCCACTATAAGATATAAGGAGGCAATTCTAATGCCACCATGTCCTCCACAATTGACAGGTATCGTCCAAACATCAGCCAGCACCACCAGCAACCAACAACCAAAGCAGACAAATTATTTGCAGCTTTCGCAACACAAGTCTCACTGATAGACGCCTGGAGGATGCACAATCCCACAACCCAGGACTACAGTTTTTATTCCCACCCCACAATTTATACTACCAGATAGATCTCTTCCTCATCACCCCATCACTCCTGCCCATGGTATAATTGACGAGAATTAGCTCCATTTCGTAGTCAGACCACGCGGAGATCAAAATAGTGTTCTAGATCCATAACATCCACCCTTGGTCATGCTTCACACTGCTTCACAGCCCACTCTTGAAGGAAACCATACATAAGGAAATAAACTAATACTTTACCCTCAATAAAATACAGTCTCCTCTGACAGCATGTTATGGGCAGCACATAAAACGGTCCTACGGGGAAACTTATTAGCATTGCATCTAACCACAAGTCACCTAGCGGAACTAGCACAATCCCTCACGGATCTACAAACACTAGAGACGAGACATAAAGCCAACCCATCACCAGACATACTGGCCCAAATGGTGACATGCAGAAACACAATAAGGCTGGAGACGCAACGAAAGCTCTACAGTGGACCAAACAATTATTGTACGACAAGTATAACAAACCAGATACACTCCTAGCAAGGAGATTAAAGCGTAGAAACACCCAGAAACACATTGAACAAATACAGACCCAAGATGGCCGAACACACACACACTCCCTGCAAAAGTAGCGGAAGTGTTTTAGGACTACTTCACCACATTATATGACCACTCCCTAGCTATCAGACAAAAAAGAGCCAGGATAGGAAGGGCCATAATGTATCTCCCTACAAGGGCAGGACGCCTGGGCTTACCACATATGCTACAATATTTTCATGCGGCACAGCTAGCCCAAATACAAACATTACATGCCCCAGCAGGACTCAAGAGATGGGTAGACTTGGAACACGACTTGTTTGGTAGGGACTTCCCCTCCCAATATATCTGGCTGCCAAAACAAGCTAGGCCTAGACTCCCACAGACAACCCCAACCCTCACAACTTCCATTGCAATCTGGAACAAACTTGCACTCCAACACGCACTCACAACGAACCCGTCCCCCCTAACGCCGATCCTGCGAAACGAACACTTCGCCCAGTGAATGCACCCGCGCGACTTCACACATTACGAAGACAATGACCTAACAAGAATATATAAATTCTACAAAAAAAAAACAACTAATCCCATTTCCAGATTTGCCCTGCAATACACCACTCAACACCCATGACTACCAATACCTGCAAATTAGAAATTTCCTAGACAACACCAACTACAAACAAGCAGGACAAACAACACCCACGGCATTCGAAAAAGCTTGCATACAAAACCCTGTACACAAAGGTCAAATATCACCAGTCTACTCCCTCCTAGTTCGCGCTACACCTGATAATACACTTAACATATGTCTCGGTTTAGGAGAGGGACCTGGGTCCACTTGACAACCCTACAGTGTCGAGGGACATTTGGGAAGCCACGGCGACAGTTACTATCTGCATCAGCCATAAAGAGCAGGCTTATTAAACACTCATGAGGTGGTACCTCACACCTCTCCGATTGAAATAAATGGGAATGTCCACAAAAGATCACTGTTGGAACGGCTGCGGCCAAAAAGGCACATACTACCATTTATGTTGGGAATGCCAAGGAATAGTCACGATCTGGACGGAAATCACTAACTTAGCTTCCAAAATTTTACACACAACCGTACAAAAAGACCCCTGGACATGGTTGCTATCCAAACCCCTAAAAGACACACCCAGGGTGCATAATAAGCTCACAGCAAAAATGGCATTAGTCACCAGACGAGCAATAGCATCTCCCTGTGGAGCAGCAGCAGTCCCCACTATAGGAGACATTAAACGGAAAATAGAGGAAACCAGGAAAATGGATACCCTTTCTGCCTTTCTACATGACACGACTAAACACTGTGATAAAATATGGAACCTCTGGCTGTTCGAGTTCCCAATCCCCACACCTCCCCACCTAGATCTTTCCTACCCCATACATAGGACAGACACAAACTTATGGGACTATAGTGGCAATGAGATGCAAGACTCTACAGAGCACTCCTGGGTGGAACCCCATCTAACACATTACCAGGCCAGCAGAGGAATACACTGCCCACCGTACTACCAGCCGTGCACAAATCCAGAACAAAGAAGTACGCACAATGTGACATGCAATACCAGTTACCACGCCCCAACGTCACACACCAAGCAACGACCTCTTATATAATCTGGGGAATTTAGAGACGTGCTCTAATCCAAAGCTACTCATAGAGGAGCATTGAGGAATTAATTAGCATTAATGGGGCGATCTCCATGTGCGCATTCAAACTTTACAATAGGAAAGCATTGAGTCAATTGTTTTCTATGGGGCTTTCGCATCATGTGACTGAGTTTATACTCAGTCTGTGCAGTGGAAGTGTCTATAGTGGTTGTCATACTGACAGCCACCAGAGAAAGACTAAACAATGCAATGTAAATATTGCAGTTTCTCAATATTTTACATTGCAGGGTTAAGGGGACAGGGGCACCGCATCCAGACCACATCAATGAGATGAAGTGGTGTGGGTGACTATAGTGTCCCTTTAATCACTTATGCATCTCTTAATGTCTTCGAAACAAATCCCATTCCCATCGTTATTACTAGTGGGATCCATCATGGGGCTCTTTGAAAAGCTAGGTGAGTACATAATGGAGATGCTACCAGTGCTGCATCACTGTCCGCCCCAGCAGACTCCTCCTCCCACGCTGGACCTTTTTAGGTAGTCTGCACAGTGTTATGATAAGTTACAATAACGTGCAGCTGTGAATTACACTCAAGTACCACAAACACTAACAATGCAGACAGGCCCTCAGTACCCATGGACTATTTTTAAACAAATCAAGGTTTTCCTGAAGAGATAATGTGACTCTGTAGACTCAAATAAAAAAAAAATATTGTTCCTTCCTACTTTCTGCTTCTCATTCTGGAAATAGATGACTACGGATTAAACCACAATTGGTGTCATTATCTGGGGCCTCAAAGTGAATCTCGAGTTTATTCAGCTTTAAAAAAAAAAAAAAAAGAAGAAAAAGCAAACAAACAAGTAAATAAGCTTAATGTATCTCTCAGTATAGTCAAGCAGTAGTTTTTAATTTCACTAATATTTTTTATATTCAGCTCAATATATTACACAGTATACGTAATGTGTTCATTGGTGCAATAACTAAATGTTCTATAGCAAAGAGGAAATACTAATCTTGAATAAATGTTATTGTAACACTGTGATTTAAAAACACTTCCATAGTATACAGCAGGGGTGGGGAACTTTCGTCCCTCTAGATGTTTTGGACTACATCTCCCTTGATGCTTTGCCAGCATTATGGCTGTAAGAGTATCATGGGAGATGTAGTCCAAAACATCTGGAGGGCCGAAGGTTCCCCACTCCTGATATACAGTCTTGACACGTGATTTGTAGTTGTGTATGTATATATAAACTGAGGTTAAGCAAGGTAATATTTAAAATTAGATCAATAACCAAGTGCAAAACAAAGATTAGATCTCGGACTAAGGACACAGGACGTAGGACAAACACTTTGTTACACAGAAGACTAACAAATAAAGGAACACTATAGTCACAAAAACAACTCTAATTTAATGAAGTAGTTTTAGTGCATAGATCATGCCTCTGAAGTCTCACTGCTCAATTCTCTGCCATTGAAGAGTTAAATCACTTTTGTTTCTGTTTATTCAGCCCTAGCTACATGTCTCCTGGCTGTGACTCACACAACCTGCATAAAAAAAAAGTTTCATTTTTAACCAGATTTTAACTTACTTTAGAAATGATATCCTGCTCTGTAAATTGAACTTTAATCATACACGGGGCCGTCATCAAATGGGTACAACCCCCTAACATGTAAGGGGCCCCCCCTTTATTTTGTTATTTAGGGTCCCCACCCGCTGCTCATGGGTGGGGACCAGGGGGACATAAAAAAATTTTCATATCTAATCTTTATTTTAGAAAAAAACAAAAACATTTTTTAGGACATTACACATACAGGGAGTGCAGAATTATTAGGCAAGTTGTATTTTTGAGGATTAATTTTATTATTGAACAACAACCATGTTCTCAATGAACCCAAAAACTGCATTAATATCAAAGCTGAATATTTTTGGAAGTAGTTTTTAGTTTGTTTTTAGTTTTAGCTATTTTAGGGGGATATCTGTGTGTGCAGGTGACTATTACTGTGCATAATTATTAGGCAACTTAACAAAAATCAAATATATACCCATTTCAATTATTTATTTTTACCAGTGAAACCAATATAACATCTCAACATTCACAAATATACATTTCTGACATTCAAAAACAAAACAAAAACAAATCAGTGACCAATATAGCCACCTTTCTTTGCAAGGACACTCAAAAGCCTGCCATCCATGGATTCTGTCAGTGTTTTGATCTGTTCACCATCAACATTGTGTGCAGAAGCAACCACAGCCTCCCAGACACTGTTCAGAGAGGTGTACTGTTTTCCCTCCTTGTAAATCTCACATTTGATGATGGACCACAGGTTCTCATTGGGGTTTAGATCAGGTGAACAAGGAGGCCATGTCATTAGATTTTCTTCTTTTATACCCTTTCTTGCCAGCCACGCTGTAGAGTACTTGGACGCGTGTGATGGAGCATTGTCCTGCATGAAAATCATGTTTTTCTTGAAGGATGCAGACTTCTTCCTGTACCACTGCTTGAAGAAGGTGTCTTCCAGAAACTGGCAGTAGGACTGGGAGTTGAGCTTGACTCCATCCTCAACCCGAAAAGGCCCCACAAGCTCATCTTTGATGATACCAGCCCAAACCAGTACTCCACCTCCACCTTGCTGGCGTCTGAGTCGGACTGGAGCTCTCTGCCCTTTACCAATCCAGCCACGGGCCCATCCATCTGGCCCATCAAGACTCACTCTTATTTCATCAGTCCATAAAACCTTAGAAAAATCAGTCTTGAGATATTTCTTGGCCCAGTCTTGACGTTTCAGCTTGTGTGTCTTGTTCAGTGGTGGTCGTCTTTGAGCCTTTCTTACCTTGGCCATGTCTCTGAGTATTGCACACCTTGTACTTTTGGGCACTCCAGTGATGTTGCAGCTCTGAAATATGGCCAAACTGGTGGCAAGTGGCATCTTGGCAGCTGCACGCTTGACTTTTCTCAGTTCATGGGCAGTTATTTTGCGCCTTGGTTTTTCCACACGCTTTTTGCGACCCTGTTGACTATTTTGAATGAAACGCTTGATTGCTCGATGATCACGCTTCAGAAGCTTTGCAATTTTAAGAGTGCTGCATCCCTCTGCAAGATATCTCACTATTTTTGACTTTTCTGAGCCTGTCAAGTCCTTCTTTTGACCCATTTTGCCAAAGGAAAGGAAGTTGCCTAATAATTATGCACACCTGATATAGGGTGTTGATGTCATTAGACCACACCCCTTCTCATTACAGAGATGCACATCACCTAATATGCTTAATTGGTAGTAGGCTTTCGAGCCTATACAGCTTGGAGTAAGACAACATGCATAAAGAGGATGATGTGGTCAAAATACTCATTTGCCTAATAATTCTGCACTCCCTGTATACAACACTATACATCACAACATACTTGACATGCATCATTATAAAACTCTGTGTAGATTGCATGTTAATATATCTTTTTCTATTTCCGCTTTATATTATGTTTCATTATTTTCTGTTTTAAAATTAACATATCCTATCTAGCATGTCAACACATAACAAATTTTACAATACAACATAAACTCCTTGTCTCTTTTTCCTGCGATAGGGACTAAATTAAACAGGACTTCCTAAATCCAGTTAAAGTTATACACTTGTTCCTTTAGATCCTGCCCAGTGTTATGCATTATGTACATATGTAAGTGGGGTCACCTAGCTTTTCTCTTTTCCTTCTTCTTTCCCTTTTCCTTCACCCCCCCCCTTTTTTTTTTAAATCTTTTTATCTTTCTTTAAAAAAGGAAGAAAAGGAGAGATAAAGTTATATCTTACATCTGTTGTATCTTGCACAACCAATCTTTTATCATTATCCTTTCTTTAGTTGTTATACCCATTTCCGTCTTAAGTTGATATACCAGTTGTCCTTTAACTAGATCCCAACATGGCACCTTAATAGATTTCCAGATTCTTGCCACCAATAATTTTGCCGCCATTAAAATATCTATGATTGGGGGGCGTGGCCAGCGACTAAACCGAGCGGACGTCTTCATGCAGGGCTCCGCTCGGAATATAGACAAAACGGCAAAAACCGAGAGAAATTAAATACAAATCTGGCTGGAAAAGATATCCCCCCCACAGAGAGAATATGGGGAAGAAGCACAAGAAGTCTCAGGGCATGCCTACACCAAGACAACCTGATATACGGCAAGCATTTACTCCCCCCCAGAGAACCAAGATGGCGCCTGCGGCCTGCTGTACCTCAGAATCCTCAGCTGAGGAGGAGGAAATCCCCTCACCCCGATCGGAAGGGCGATCCACAACGCCAGACTCCGGGGACGACGGGACCCCAGCCACAAAGGGGGATATCAGGAGGCTGCTGGTAGAAATGCGGCAAATATGGAGAGAGGACCTCCAAAGGGTCCAAACGGAAGTGGTAGATGTGTGCCGTGCGGTCCAAGGCCTGGAACACAGAGAGGCATCCAGTAACAACAAAATCTGCGCTATGGAACAGGCTCAAAAGGATCTTACAACCCAGGTACAAGACCTAAAACGCACAGTGACCACCTTGGAGGCAAGGCACAGGATAAAAAACCTGCGCCTTAGAGGTGTACCTGAGACGGTAAATGATGCGCAGCTCCTGACCTACACCCAAGACCTCATAGCAACCATGGGCATTAACCCTGCTCCGACCGGCACTCTGATCACCGCAATATTTAGGGTGCGCAAATCAGCGGCGGCACCCAAAGAGGCACCCAGAGACATCATAATAGTCACACGTGACATCTCCGCAAAAGCCGCCATACTGACCCGATCCAGGGAGCTGGGAACGGTGCAACATGCAGGACACAGAGTGGCGATATTCCCAGATACACCATTCTCGGCTTTAACGGAAAAAAGAAAGTTGGCACCCATAGCCCGAAAACTGAGAGAAGCCGCTATCAAGTACTGCTGGGGTATGGACGGATCCCTAATCACAGATATTAACGGAGAAAGCAACACACTTACATCAAAGGGAGACCCAGACGGCTTTTTGAAGCTCATTGATGTGGGGAAGCCGCAACATCCAGGTACCCCACTACCCACAGAACCAACAGCAGAGACGGAGAACTCCACGCGACCCAACCGCAAACCAGACAGGCCACAAGGCGCCGTTATTAAGAGACTGACCCCAATACCCAGGAACAGCGTGCGGAACTCTACAAATAAAACGCTGCAGATAGACAAACCGTTTAGAGAAATAAGAGACTAAACTGCAGAGCAAAGAGCAAGGTGCCAGTGGGTATTGGCATTAGGCACATTAATGCAGGTCGCATCTTAGTCATCTTAGTCATCTTAGTCATTTTATTCAATGCTTGTTCAAATGTTGTCGACTGTACTACTGCATTTTATATATATATTGTTGCATTTTCATTGTATACTACTATATTCACACTATATAATATGTTTCTCGATGTCGTACATAAAACACCAATAAAAACATAAATTGAAAAAAAATATCTATGATTAGTAGAGAAAATTGCCCAAAATGTTGGTGTATATTCACGTGCAGCAGGAAGATATCAGGAATTGGGCCTATCTTGATATTTGTCAACACCTTTATCTTAATGGCAATCATGTTCCAGAAGAGAAATATTGGACCACATTCCCACCAAATATGCATCGTTCCTCCCCTATGAGCGTTGCATCTCCAACATCTATCCGAAATATTTAGATGCATTTTTGCTAATCTACTTGGGGTTAAATACCATCTGTTCCTTACTTAGAGTGTTAAAATCTTTAATTTTACCACTCTCTACTATGTTACCAATTTCCTTTATCCCCAGATTGATCCATTTCTGTATATTTAAATCCGTCATATTGCTATTTATTGACTTAAAGGAAGACTAGTAATAATCTTATCATGTACCTCTAGATCCCCCTTTCATTTATTAGGGTCCCCACCCGCCGCTCATACGTGGGGACCTTGGGGGGACATTAGGTCCCCCCCATTATTTATTTAATTAGGGTCCCTCCCATTATTTATTTAGGGTCCCCACCCGCCGCATATAGGTGGGGACCAGGGGGGACATTAGGTTCCCCCGTTTATATTAATAGCCCACACCTGCATGGGTGGAGGTGCAGGGGGGCACTATGTCCCTCCCATTTTAGTTCTTGTATTCCTCACCATAGGGGAACGGGGGGAACCTGTGCCATAGTGACCCCCATAGGTTTTAATTAGTGATGTACCGAAATGTTCGCTGGCGAATAGTTCCAGGCGAACATAGCGTGTTCGCGTTCGCCACGGCGGGTGAACACATGCCTGGTTCGATCCGCCCCCTATTCATCATCATTGTGTAAACTTTGACCCTGTGCCTCACGGTCAGCAGACACATTCCAGCAAATTAGCAGCAGACCCTCCCTTCCAGACCCTCCCACCTCCTGTACAGCATCCATTTTAGATTCATTCTGAAGCTGCATTCTTAGATAGAGGAGGGAAAGTGTAGCTGCTGCTCATTTGATAGGGAAATTGATAGCTAGGCTAGGGTATTCAGTGTCCACTAAAGTCCTGAAGGACTCATCTGATCTCTGCTGTAAGGACAGCACCCCCAAAAGCCCTTTTTAGGGCTAGAACATCAGTCTGCTTTTTTTTTTCTATGTAATGTAATTGCAGTTGCCTGCCTGCCAGCTTCTGTGTCAGGCTCACAGTGGATACTGTGCCCACTTGCCCAGTGCCACCACTCATATCTGGTGTCACAATAGCTTAAGCTTGCATTTAAAAAAAAAAAAAAAAAATCACTGTAAAAAAAAATTCACTGTAAGCTAATAGCAGTCAGTGTCCTTAAAGCGGGTGTCAGGCCTTCAGCGTGTACTCTGCCAACCTCTGCAAGTGTACTTTGCCACTCATATCTGGTGTCACAAAAGCGTGCCTTTAAAAAGAAAAAAAGTTTTTCACTGTAAGCTAACAGCAGTTAGTTGTCTGCAAGCGTCTGGGTGTCAGGCCTTCAGCGTGTACTCTGCCAACCTCTGCAAGATCACTTTGCCACTCATATCTGGTGTCACTATAGCTTGCCTTTAAAAAGAAAAAAAAGTTTTTCACTGTAAGTTAATAGCAGTCAGTGTCCTTAAAGCGGGTGTCAGGCCTTCAGCGTGTACTCTGCCAACCTCTGCAAGTGCACTTTGCCACTCATATCTGGTGTCACTATAGTGTGCCTTTAAAAAGAAAAAAAGTTTTTTTGTACCCGGACGAAATTTCTTTGCACAAAAGGCAATCCCCAACCTGTACTCGATTGTGCAAAAGGAAGTTATGGCATGTCTGGCACACAGTGTTGGGGCAAGGGTCCATCTGACCACTGATACCTGGTCTGCAAAGCATGGTCAGGGCAGGTATATCACCTACACTGCGCATTGGGTAAACCTGCTGACGGCTGCCAAGCATGGAATGCGTGGCTCTGCAGAGGAGTTGGTGACACCGCCACGACTTGCAGGCAGGCCTGCTGCCACCTCCTCTACTCCTCCTACTCCATCCTCTTCCATAACCTCCTCGGCTGAGTCCTCTTCTGCTGCTGCGTGTTGCTCCACATCAACGGCACCCCCCCAGCTCCCCAGGTACTATTCCACATCCCGGATGCGGCAGTGTCACGCCGTCTTGGGTTTGACTTGCTTGAGAGCAGAGAGTCACACCGGACAAGCACTCCTGTCCGCCCTGAACGCACAGGTGGAAAAGTGTCTGACTCCGCAGCAACTGGATATCGGCAAAGTGGTTTGTGACAACGCAACAAATTTGTTCGCGGCATTGAAGTTGGGCAAGTTGACACATGTGCCGTGCATGGCACATGTGTGTAATCTGATCGTACAACGCTTTGTGCATAAGTACACAGGCTTACAGGATGTCCTGAAGCAGGCCAGGAAGGTGTGTGGCCATTTCAGGCACTCCTACATGGCCATGGCGCACTTTGCAGATATCCAGTGTCGAAACAACATGTCAGTGAGGCGCTTGATTTGCGACAGCCCGTCACGTTGGAATTCAACACTCCTAATGTTCGACCGCCTGCTCCAACAAGAAAAAGCCGTTAATGAATATTTGTATGACCGGGGTGCTAGGACAGCCTCTGGGGAGCTGGGAATTTTTTTGCCACGTTACTGGACGCTCATGCACAATGCCTGTAGGCTCATGCGTCCTTTTGAGGAGGTGACAAACCTAGTCAGTTGCACCAAAGGCACCATCAGCGACATCATACCATTTGTTTTCTTCCTGGAGCGTGCCCTGCGAAGAGTGCTGGATCAGGCCGTAGATGAGCATGAAGAGGAAGAGGAAGAGTTGTGGTCACCATCACCACCAGAAACAGCCTTATCAGCATCGCTTGTTGGACCTGCGGCAACGCTGGAAGAGGATTGTGAGGAAGAGGAGTCAGAGGAGAAATGTGGCTTTGAGGAGGAGGAGGAAGACCAACCATAACAGGCATCCCAGGGTGCTTGTTGTCACCTGTCTGGTACCCGTGGTGTTTTACGTGGCTTGGGGGAAGAACATACCTTCATTGAGATCACTGAGGAGGAGGAACGGGAAATGAGTAGCTCGGCATCCAACCTGGTGCAAATGGAGTCTTTCATGCGGTTGTGCCTGTTGAGGGACCCTCGTATAAAAAGGCTGAAGGAGAACGACATGTACTGAGTGTCCACGGTACTAGACCCCCGGTATAAGCAGAAAGTGGCGGAAATGTTACCAAATTACAACAAGTCGGAAAGGATGCAGCATTTGCAAAATAAATTAAAAAGTATGCTTTACACAGCGTATAAGGGTGATGTCACAGCACAACTGGAATCTAACAGGGGAAGAGGTGAAAGTCATCCTCCTCCTCCCACGACCACGCCGGCAAGGACAGGACGCTTTAAAGACGTGTTGTTGATGGAGGACATGCAGAGCTTTTTAAGTCCTATGCATCGCCACAGCCCTTCGGGATCCATCCTCAGAGAACGACTCGACCGATAGGTAGCAGACTACCTCACCTTAACTGCAGATATCGACACTCTGAGGAGCGATGAACCCCTTGACTACTGGGTGTGCAGGCTTGACCTGTGGCCTGAGCTATCCCAATTTGCGATAGAACTTCTGGCCTGCCCCGGTTCAAGTGTCCTGTCAGAAACGACCTTCAGTGCAGCAGGAGGTATTGTCACTGAGAAGAGAAGTCGCCTAGGTCAAAAAAGTCTAGATTACCTCACCTTTATTAAGATGAATGAGGGATGGATCCCGAAGGGACTGACAGTGGGCGATACATTCGACTAAAAAAGGCCTGATGAGATGAGCTCCCTTGGGCTAAAAATGGTCCACACGCTGCTGTATTTTAGCCCTGAATGCCGGAAACAAACATCAATTTTTCTGGCCGCTGCTACAGCAGCGGCTGCAACAATACCTTATTTTTCAGGCATGTGTACATGCCTAATTTTTTGGGCCTCTGGTGCTGCACTGTGGCTTCAAAACCCAAACCAAAAAAAAGGCACATAACAGGGATTAAACTGATAGGAATAGTACTACTTAACACACCACTCCTATCTGGTGGCATATTAGAGTGCACGCGCAGTTCCCCAAATTTGAAGTAGGAGGACCGACCAAGCATCTTTTTCCATCTCCCGCTTCCTAAAATCGATGCCATATACACGTCCCCTGATAGGGCGCCAGCTCGTTATTCTCTTGGGCGCCAGCTCGTTATTCTCTTTTTCACTTCACTAGGGACACTTTACTGCACTATGGGCTCTTAGACCCACTCTTTGTCTTGCACAGTGTTATTCCTAGCCAGCATCTGTGATGGGAAATCAGGCAGTCATCTAAACGTTTAGATTGAGCTTTAGCTTAGAACACCCTTGAAGGTGTTTAAGAAGATTAGGGCTAATTTAGAGGATTCTTCTTAGACCTCTCTGGGTCTTTATAGCCCTTCTACCTATCCAGCATTTCTGGAAACTAGCTAAGAAAAAGGGTGGCTGTGTGTCTGTGATACATTTAACTTTATATCACCTTATTGACACTTTATCACTCCGGTCTCCATACTCTCTGCCTATACCCATCTATTTAGAGGGAATTTCCTTGCCCCTGCCAATAGTATATAATAGGTAATAGTATTACCATTATTACACAATTAGCCACTATAGGGGAATGAGTATAGTATCCCTTTGTTATTTATAAATGATACAATAAAGACTTTTGTCCATTACTCAATTTACTTTAACAATGGGTACTAACCACGGTATTAGGAAGCATTACTCTGCTTTCCCTTTCTTCCTCTAGTATACACCTATGCTCACTAGGATTTGTAGGTATCACTTTATTATAGTTGTCTAACCTTTTCCTATGCCAGTTTTAGATCTCCTTCTTGTGAGATTTTTTCTTTTTTCAGTTTATTAGCATACTTTCGGGGACCCTTGGTGTTGTACGTGGCTGGGTGGAGGAAGAGACATTCAATGACATCAGTGAGGACAAGGAACGGACATGGCTAGCTTGGTATCCAACCTTGTGCAAATGGGGAGTTTGCGGTTGTGCAAATGGACTGTTTGCGGTTGTTTGCGGTGCGTTAAACGGAGAGTTTGGTCTGTCACTGTGAAGCGGGAGTAACCCTTACACTACCTGATCAATACAACATCATACAGTAGGTCCCCCCCTCATTATTTTATGGCCCCCACCCACCTGTCACGGGTGGGGGCGGGCGGGAGGACCGTAGGTCCCCCCCCATTGTGATTTATGTCCACCACCCACCACGCAGGAGTGGGGGCTCGGGGGGAGGACAGTAGGCCCCCCCCCTCCTTATCCTTATTTACTGAATATTCCCCCGTATAACAATGTTTGGCATTTAGTGAATATTCCCTATTCTGCTCTGTGTCAGTGTGTATCAGGGTCTCTGAGGACAGGTGTCAATCCATATCTGCCAAGTGACCCTATGTAGGGGGAACAGTCTCTATTCTGCTCTGTGTCAGTGTGTATCATGGTCCCTGAGGACAGGTGTCAATCCATATCTGCCAAGTGACCCTATGTAGGGGGAACAGTCCCTATTCTGCTCTGTGTCAGTGTGTATCAGGGTCCCTGAGGACAGGTGTCAATCCATATCTGCCAAGTGACCCTATGTAGGGGGAACAGTCCCTATTCTGCTTTGTGTCAGTGTGTATCAGGGATCATTAGGATAGGTGTCAATCCATATCTGCCAAGTGACCCTATGTAGGGGGAACAGTCCCTATTCTGCTCTGTGTCAGTGTGTATCATGGTCTCTGAGGACAGGTGTCAATCCATATCTGCCAAGTGACCCTATGTAGGGGGAACAGTCTCTATTCTGCTCTGTGTCAGTGTGTATCAGGGTCCCTGAGGACAGGTGTCAATCCATATCTGCCAAGTGACCCTATGTAGGGGGAACAGTCCCTATTCTGCTCTGTGTCAGTGTGTATCAGGGATCCTTAGGATAGGTGTCAATCCATATCTGCCAAGTGACCCTATGTAGGGGGAACAGTCCCCTATTCTGCTCTGTGTCAGTGTGTATCAGGGTCTCTGAGGACAGGTGTCAATCCATATCTGCCAAGTGACCCTATGTAGGGGGAACAGTCCCTATTCTGCTCTGTGTCAGTGTGTATCAGGGGCTCTGAGGACAGGTGTCAATCCATATCTGCCAAGTGACCCTATGTAGGGGGAACAGTCCCTATTCTGCTCTGTGTCAGTGTGTATCAGGGGCTCTGAGGACAGGTGTCAATCCATATGTCAAGGTGTCAATATGTCATATGTCAGGTGTCAATCCATATCCATTGTGATTTAGGAATGTAAGGTGATTTCTGCCCTTTATGGATTAAAACCAGACTCTGCATCAACTGTGTAATTTTCCATGGGAGTATTGCCATGGATCCCCCTCCGGCATGCCACAGTCCAGGTGTTAGTCCCCTTGAAACAACTTTTCCATCACTATTGTGGCCAGAAAGAGTCCCTGTGGGTTTTAAAATTCGCCTGCCCATTGAAGTCAATGGCGGTTCGCGAACGTTTGCGGAAGTTCGCATCCGCCGTTCGCGAACCGAAAATTTTGTGTTCACGACATCACTAGTTTTAATGCAGTAGGGGGTAGGAATCATTTATTACTAGGAGGGAGCTGATAGCGCTGCCGACTCCCTCCTTGTTTTTTTGTTGTTGCGCATGCGCAGTGTTATTTCTCCGTGCTGTGGGGGTTAATTCCCCTGGAGCACGGAGTCTATTAAACAAATGAAACGAAAAGGTAATGCATTCGGCATTTCAGTTATAGGGCTTCCGTTTACGTTTTATTAAACGGATATAAAAAAATTATTTATTTTTTTTACTAAATCATAATCGTACGAAAACGAATGCACATGTCTATAAGTTATATTGTACCTTGAAACATGAATACACTCGTAAATATATAATGTTTTTCCTTTTATGGCCTAGAACAAAGATGATAAAAAGAAAAAAGTTTATATTTTTGACTTGCCAAAATAGACCATAAACATGAAATATACAGAATTTAGTGAATGAATCTCTAAATAGATTCTGTTAACCAGGCACTTTGTCTATAATTAAAAACATTGGTTTATAGTTACATAACATGAAAAGATTTACAGTGTCATCTGCATGTTTGTTTTGTTTTTCAAGGAAGTTAGGCAATTCTATCCAAAAAGCCAAGGTTGTTTTTTTTTGTTTTTTTTTATGTTTGGAAAAATGATTACATATTATAATCAGAAAGAGAAATTATACTTATTGTGGTCAGTCTAAATAACTTCCTTTCTATGTTTGCATGCAAAACTTAGCAAGAATCATTCTGCTGTGATTCTGATTTAAAGGGACACTCTAGTCACAAGAGCCACTACAGCTTAATGTAGTGCTTTCGGTGTCTATAGCATTTTCCTTTTAGAGAAAAGGCAGTGTTTCCATTATTGCCTAGCAACACCTCTAGTGGCAGTCACTAGAGGTGCTTCCTGTGTCAGTGCAGCACAGTGTGCAGCACTGCTGTTCCGTATCTCCAAGCTCTGTATGGAAATGCTCCCCATAGAGATGCATTGATGCAATGCATTCTCTAAGGGGTGATGCTGACTAGCGCAGTACAGAGTTTTGCTGCACATGCACAATAGCCTCCCAATGCTTTCCTATGGGAAAGCATTGGATTGACTGAGGTCATCAAGATTGAGGATTTCAGCCACTGAAGCGGGGTCAGCCACGGTGAGACCGTGGCGGCATGGGAAAAAGTTTTGTAAAATCACCTTATTTAAGAGGGGGTGGCCAGTGACCTAATCAGTGATTTCTGCAGTATAGTGTCAGGTATACTTGTTTGTGTTCCTGACACTATAGTGTTCCTTTAAATCAATGTCTGTCTTTCCATGGCTTAGCCCATATTGAGTTTAATCGTGTATGAGAAGAAGAATGCAATAATGATGCAGGTAACCATGGTTAGGGGCAAAATAAGTATCATCCATGCAGCATTTTTTGTTTGGTCAAATCTCATCCATGCGGTAATTTTGGTGAAAAAGATTGAGATGAACCAAAATGGCACGGAAATTTGCTTATTGGTGTACTGCAAATTGTATACATAATATAAATATGTACATGCATAATATAAATATATATATATTTTGCAGTACACTGCTAGGAAAATGTTATCCCCATTTGGTTCACAGATTAAGTGAGAAGAATTAATCAACAGAAGGGGAAAAAATAAGGAGCAGTAAAAGTTCTATATTTATATTATAACTAAATATATAATGTGTCAATATAGCTTTTTTTTCCCACAGCTTTTTCCCTCTTAGTCACTTGATCTGTGATAACATCAACATTTAATTACTGTTCCCTATTCTCCATCAATTATATTTTTTTTGTCACAGACTTGCTCTCCAAATCAGTGAACAAATGAAACGACTTCTTCATACCGTTTTTATGTTTTTCCTTTTTTTTGTGATTCGGCCACGGAATTCTGACAAGTTGCAGATCGCTCAAAATACGGACAATCTAGTGTTCAAATTTCTCCTCTTGATTTGAAATGCATGCGATGGCTATGCTACAACACTTGCTGCGATACCATTGACTAAATATAAGCATCACATTAAAAAAAGCTAACACAAGTTATAGGTGATTTTCAATGTTTTTCCAGAGAAGCGACTGTTCCCTTTTATGTGTACATCCCAAATCCCTATTGTATCTCTGTGCAATGTAATAACTATTACTACGAATGACACAAGGTATGAATTTAACCACAAGGGCATTGGACTTCAACCAGCATCTCTGCTTTGTCTGTTTATCCTGGACAGTGATTGACAGCAGATAGAAAGCAAATACAACACTGTCTGCAAACATGGTTTCAATCACTGAATGAAAACAGACCTAGACATTTAAATCATTTACATCTTTGAGTGTCAGGTGATGTTGAATGGCAATTGCTTTTGACTCTAGGCATTACTCTTGCGACCCATTTTTTGCTCTCCACAAGTTTAAAGGGTAATCCAGACATGGACCCCTTGCTCATGGTGCCTAGAGAGAAATCAGCTATGCCTCACTGATGATGCCTTACAAGGCTGAAACGATCGTCTGGGGTTGCTGTGTCTCTCGTGCAGAGGGAACTTGCTGGCATTTCGGATCTGGACTGCCCATAAGGGTGGGTCCAGTCTGATATGTTTCAGAGATGTTCTCTCTGTAATGGCACAAGATGAGCAAAAACCAGATTGAGATCTGAGCGGGGACCAACTGAAGGGCAGGCTATTTCAGCTGCTGCCCGTTCTCAGAATACTCTTGCAACCCATTTTTTTGCTCATTACTATATATTGATACACTATTCATAGTAAATATATTAAGTATATTCAGAACTTGTTGTCGTGATGCTATTTGTTTAGATATGCTTCTAATATTCTCTAGTGCAGTGATTCCCAAATCAGTCCTCGTGGCCCACGAACAGTCCAAGATTTTTGTATTTCCCTTTTTTATTCCAATGGAGATACTGACGAAATGTGAACTGTTGGAGGGTCACGAGGACTGGTTTAGGAAACACTGCTATAGAGTGTTCAAGTAATAGATGTGCTTATTCAGAGATCAATTGACACTTCAAGTGAACAGAGGTGGGTTATGTTCAACTAATTACTTGTGATGGCAATAGGTTGTAAATTAAACAGTAAAAATCTTAATAAAATTATCGTAATTTCAGGTTGCAACACTACAAAATGTAGAAACATCCAAGAGGAGTGAAATGTTATAAGTGCATTTCCTTTCAACCACCTACTGGTGGCTGGTTGTACAACTTCCACTAATGATCTACACCACGCAATCTTAAGACAAACCATTAAATCATCTCAAGAGTTAAAGGTTTTTTTTCAATCCAAAAACAATGTTTTTTTTCTTAATTTTCTTCAATCGATAACTTGCTTATTTAATATTCTTATATAGGATTGCAATATTAAAGGATACCAAATTAGAATGCTATCTACTAAACACATACACTGTACAATGTCATGCACACATACAATCACAGGCATACACACACACAATCAGACATATACACATACAATCACAGAGATATGCACACATCTCACACACATTATTCAGACATACACACATTCATTCATACACACACACACACACACTTTTTTTTATTAAAAGGTCCACCCAGCCTCCTTATCTGTCTATGGGAAGGCTGGAGTGGATCTCCTCCCTGGTGGCCATGGGTTGCTGGTGGGGGAATCAATGTGTTCTTTCTGCACAGGTCCCATGTGGCGCCCTGTAGGGATGGTGATGCCGGGATTACGTCGTTTAAATGTCAGTACAATGTAGGGCACACAAGGGAGCTGTGCAGAGAGAGCAAAGTAAATACTCCACTCTCTCACCACCCATACTCCACCTGGACCAGACAAAAATACTTTTGGGAAGAGAAGGTACCAACCATATGGATTGTCAGGAGCCTACTCTGCCAAATACAGTTAGCTGGGGGCACTTTAGGTTGGTGGCACACACAGGCAATGAATAATGTAGGGTAACTATTGTCTTTGATTTTTATTGCATATATTGGGGCTGATGTGTACTGCAGTCATTGATGCCGCCCAGGAGTAGTGAGAGTTTGAGCACAGGACTTGGTTTTGTATGTTTGTATTTGCTTTTGTATCACACAGCCATGTTACAGTGCTGCTGCCCACCCCATGTGTTCCCGATTAAGGGTTAATAAATATATGTTTAGAAAAACAACCCTTTACGTCTCATTAGAGAGTGTATTCCCAAAGTTGAAAGAAGCAAGGTAAATTGTTAGTGTGAGACTCAAAGAGGTTTGCCTTGATGTGGCAGATGAGATTACACTCAAATGGATATATATATATATATATTTCCTTAATCTTGCCCCTAATCCAACCCTTAAACCAAGGGTCTGCAACCTAATGTACTAAGCCCAACCCCTCACACCGGCTCATCACTTAGATCCAGGGTACTATAGGTATACTGCCCTCCGTCTGCCCCTGCCACTGCTGCATCTTCCACTGCCAACTTCTGCCTAGAGAGCCGAGTCCCATGGGAGTGACCCACAAGGGAACTGTAGAACAAATGCTTTTTTTACAGAACGCTCCTCATGGCTGTCTTGGGCCAAGGAACAGAATCCATCCATGCTGTCCTGCAGTTAGAGCTAGAAAAAGTGAAAAAAAAAAAAACAATACATTTAAATAAAAGAGAAAAGTAAGAGAATGGTGGCACTAGAGGACAATCCTAAAGAAGAGGAAAAGTGTAAAATGTGAAAATTAATAGGAGTAGCACTGAAAGGGCATAAGGGTGGCACTGCGGGACACTCCTAAAGAAGAAGAGCAGCAGAAAAGAGTGGCACTGGAGGGAACAGAATTGTGGCACTGGGGGAAACTACTAAAGAAGAGGGGCAATGAAAAAGTGAACAATAAGAGAGGAGTGACATTTGAAGGAGAGAAGGGTGGCACTGAGGAACACGCCTACAAAAGAGGGACACTGAGAATTTAGATGAGTGGCACTTTAGGTGGTAGATGGTAAATTGGGAATTGAGACTTTCGGGGAACAAACAGCAGCAACTTTCAAATTTTTTTTTTTTGTATTTTATAAAATTTCTTAAAATGCAAGTCTAAAAAAGTTAAATGATGTCCCGCATCTGGCTTCAACCACCCTGTCATGTAATGCTTAGACACTTTTTTTTTTGACAATTTCAGACATGTACCTGCCTTGTACGGTTTTAGTCATTTCTTATATAGTAAATGCATTGCTACTCTTGTCATCATTAATAACTTCTCCCCTCCTTTGCCTTAAGTCTCTTACTCTCGGTTAAGCTTCCTAAATATTGATTAGGTTTTACGTATTTTCCTTATTAGCGTTCATAGATAGGGAGAGACAAAAGGAAACAAAAAAAGGGGAACTAAATGGTTTTAACATTAACATTAACATATTTACCTCCCTATCCCTTCCCACCCTAAACCTTCCCCAACCTTTCTTCTTAAATCCTATTACAGACCCCATTTGTTTTAATGTTTCTTTCTTTACTTGTTTTGTGGAGAGAGAGCACATCCTGAACCTACTATATTATAGTTGAATTTTGTGATTACATTGGTTTGCCTGCTATATAACGTAGTATTACTAATGTGGAATTTTATAGCATGACAGGAGGCTTCATATTTGCTTAAGTCTCTCTTTACTAGAACTCCACAGCAGCACATTAACATAGAGAGATAAACACCAAAGACAAAAACATAAGGTATCTATATAAGGCTCCTCCTAAGCCACCATTTCCTCTTTCTTTGCTGCTCCGCAGAACAGTACAGGTCAGAGTACCACTGCCTCCTGTTTTTATATGGGTGGCTGTGGGTCTTTATATGTGACGTTTTGGAAATGCAATTTATTCATGTGTATAATTTAATTCATCCTTCCTACTGAATTGTATTTGTCCTATTTTACTGCTTGGTTTCTATTTTTCTGTATGCCGTTTTATGTTTTGGGTCCTTCATATGTTTTTTTTTGTTCCTCCATTTTCCGTTTTCTTTTCTGCCTTTGTTTTTTTTTCCCTTTGCCTTTTCTTGTGCTTGTTTGCTTTACGGTCGCCGGGAAGCGGTCTTCCGACCGCCTCCAGTGCCGACCGTCGGGACAGCGGAGAAAGACTCCGGCGGTCCCTCGTGCGCCGTGTATCGATTCCCGCCCGCCGGCTTCGTCCGCTGGGCGGGAATCCCCTATTTGCTCCCCTGTCCCTCCCTCTCCTCGCTTCCTAAGGCTATTCACGGACGGTGTGGGGAGGGTACAGGGAGCTTCACTGGTGCCGCGGGATGCGGCTTCCGTGCGCCCTCTCCCCCGTGACCGCATGGTCGGATCCGGGGGTGCGCGGCTCTCGGCTGTCCCTGCCGCGTGTGCGCCCTGCACTTAAAGGCGCAGGGCCTCTTTTCCTTCAGTTTCATTTTACTCAGTTCACGTTCCTGGGGTCTATTCTCCCTGGTGTTTAGAGGGTTAGACCATGAGTATTTTCATTAAGGCTTGTGTAGAGTGTTCCTGGTAGCCTTTTTTCTTTCTGCTGGGGATTGGAAACGTTATTCTGCCTTCCAGGCAGCCCTGTATCGTTCAGTTATCCCTTTCTGCACCCATACTGTGTTACCCATATACTCTGCTATACTGGGTTAAATATGTTATTTTTTGGTTTCCCCTGTCTCTATGCATGTAGCAATAGAATGCACGTTGTTGGTAACTCTATTAACTGCAGTCACACTCAGTCATGGATTCTGTGCCTTTTCTGCTTTCTCTATGCATGCTGCCTGGACTTAGAGAAGATTGATTTCTGCCCTGCATCTGCATGTTTCCTACATGGGACCCTGCTTGGGGTCTCTACCCCCGCACTGGCCTGGGCAGGACCTGGGGACCTGGTACATTTACCCTGTACACCCTATATCAAGGTTTACCTGCATGTCAACTATTGGGATTTGCTCCCCTGCCTGCATTTGTCACTGCCGGTTCTACCCGTGCCCATATACTGGCCAGCCTTGTCTGTGCCCTTATGATTGGCCTGTTTTATCAGTGCCCCTTGATTGGCCTGCTTTGTCTGTGCCCCATGATTTGGCCTGCGTTGTCTGTGCCATATTACGCATGCTACTGGCCTGGCGGACCCATTCCTGGCCCCTGTTATTGAGCCTGCATGCGTTAATACTTGCCTCTGCCAATTATAGGGGTGCGGCCCCTACTGCCTGCTAGGGATACCTGTTATCTATCCCTCCGGTATCACCTACAATCATCTCGGACATTATGGAGGCCTCTGCACAGGAGCAGATTTTGCAGGCGTTGATTAATGCGGCGGTGCCCGCCACTGTGGAGAAAGCCCTGACTAGGGCCCTCCCGCAATCACGACTGGACAGGGGTGCGAGAGGATCCCCCTGCTTGGCAGACGACTCGGCTGAGTCAGACTCTCACGAAAGAGAGCAGGCAAGTGCGCAAATGCGCTATTGGAAGGGTGAAGGCCCTGAACCACGCTCCCGGAAGGAAAAGGCTCCGGCGAAGCAACATGGTTCGAGGTTATCGAACCTCACTGGCCAAGCGCCGCCGTCTTTCGGGCGCAGGGGAGGTGGCCTCCTTACCCCCCTTACTTTGGCCTGCTGGAGGAGTGGCGGGCAGACCAGTCTCCCTCAGATGAGGGAGTTGATTGGATGAGGACCGGGCGGAGGGTCCCGGTTGGCGCTGGGAGGATGAAGACGCGCCGGCAACAGAGGCCCCCTCGGCGCTGCTGGGGAACGATGCCTCTTGGACGCTACAGGAGTGCCTCTGTTTATCCCTCGGTCTATCAGACACCACAGACCCTCGGAATGGTCACTGCCCGACCACTCGGCACAATTCCTGCGCTACTGGATCTGCAGATCCCTTAAGGGGAGGCTCGCGAGAAGCTGCGGGCGGAATGCCCCAGACCCGTCCTGCCGGACGAGGTGGCAGCGGCCCCAGATTTTGAACCCCTGGTGGCCTCGTACGTGAATCCTATGGATCGGGACCCCAGGAAAGCCTCCGCTCAGTGCTGGATAGACAACGGGATATGCTGGGTCCCCTGTGCGGGATGTGAGTCCTGGCGGACGGGGTCTACATGGTAAGTACATACCTGGACCCGACCATCATGCGGGATTGGGCAATATGCCCCATGTGCCTTCTAGGCGATGCTAATGTGGTTCTGCACAGTACGCAGGTAAACGGCTCTGTTCCGTATGGACGCCAACCTATCGGGACTAGGATCTAAAGAATTGGGCCCCTCTGGCAATGATACGTACTGCTCAGGGCACCTGCCATTAGGGAGCTACAGAAATGCATACATTTCTTTGCTTCCCTGGATAAAGCACAGTCCTCTATAAAGAATGTGTTTTCGCTCACTGTTATCCTGGCTGGTCTTCGGACCACACAGACCCCGTGGCCCATCCTTTTTTCCCGTCGTACCGGCCCAGACCTCCCTACACTCGAAGAGCGGGTGAAGGTCGTGGAGACTGTGCAAGAGGACGGGCAGGATTTCCAACGGGAGGGTAGATCTCCTGCCACTTTTCAATCCACCTCTATTGCATACAATCGGGTTGTTTCCCTGCAGAGACAGGTGGCAGGAAGTGTCTTCCAATGCAGGGACCCGTCAGACGGTACGGGGTTAGGTCATGGACTTCCCCTCCCCACCGACACAGGTTGGACCTCTGAGTGTCTCCTTCATCGCGAGAGTTCAACGTTCTTTGATAGCTTCGGAGGTTCGGACCCTGCTCGCCACTGGCGCTATTCAGCGAGCCCCGGATTTGGGGGGCCTTCCCAGCTCGTTTTTTCTAGTGAAGATTAAGTCGGGGGGCTCCGCCCGGTGGTCAATTTTCGGGACTGGAACACCTTTGTTATCTACACCCGCTTCAAGTTGGAGGGCATTCAGATCCTTCGGGACCTTCCCCGGGCCGGGAGTCTTGTTCTTGCGACTGGAACTGACGGATGCTTACCTCTCCGTCCTGGTGGACTAGAGTGGTCGCGGTTTGCTTCACTTCGACTGGAAGGGCGTCCCTCGCCAATGCACATGCCGCCCGTTCGACCTCAGCTCGGCCCTTTGTGCTACACCGAGCTGCTGACGCCTGTGGTCGCCCGATCCTGGCCAGCGGGCGCCCGCTCCCTGTTTTTTCTGGATGATTTGCTGATCCTTTGCGAAGATCCCTCCGGGCTCAGATCTTACATGCGTTTGGCAATATCCTTGTTGGAGATCCTGGCATTCGTATTTGATCAGAGGAAGTCGGCTTTGGAACCTTCCCAGACGGTGGAGTTCTTGGGTGTCGTGGTCAATGCGTCGGATTGCGTTCTTCGTCTGCCTTTGTCACTGATGGCATCCGCCCAGGAGGTGAGAAGGATATTATGGCAAGTCCGGTTTCCCCGTCAAATGTTTGCTCGCATGGTAGACCTTCTCCCAGCCTCGATACAGGCAATATACCCGGACCCACTACACCGCGGGACCATGCAACGGCTGACGACCCCTGTTCTAGGCATGTGACCCTCTTCAGACCGGATAGTTTCCCTGTTCCCGGACGTGAAGGCCGGACTGAGCTGGTGGCTCCTGCACATGGCCGCAGGGAACGGCAAGGCAATATTCAGACCGACCCCGGATTTCGTTCTGGAATCGACTGCAAGTATTGGGGTTGGGGTGCCACGTACGCGTCCGCGGGTGGCCCGTGGTCGGACAAGGAATCTGAGTTACACATCAATTGCCTGGATTGATTGCGGGTTTGTTGGCAGTTCGGAGCCTGACAAGTCACCTGTCGGACTGTTGCGCCATCCTTCGGAGGGACGAGGTCTCAGCGGTACAATATACCGACCACTTGGGAAGCGCTCGGTCTCGCACACTGGAGGTGACGAAGGAGATTTCCGGCTTATGCTTCCAGTGCAACATCGCATTACAGGCAGAGTATCTGCCGTGTGAGTCGAACCTGACTGCGGATTCGTTTCTCCAGACTTTGGAAGGATGCCAGCGACTGGGAACTCTTTCGACCCATCTTCAACGTACTCGTGCATCGCTAGGGTTTGTTCATGGTGGGTCTACTCACTTCTGGGACGACCATCGGATTCGGACGTGCTTTGGTTGGCTCTCGGATCCAGCGTGCGCGGTGGTGGTCGCGCTTCGACTGGTGCGGTTATTTTTCTCAGGAAGCATAGGTGTTTCCTCCGTTCGCCTCTGTTCCCCGGGTGTTACTACTAGTTGGTGGTCGACGTGTGTCCTTTGTGTTGTTGACTCGGTCGGTTTCATGGAGTTTCTGGATGTTTTCCTGTTGGGATCCTCTTCTCTTACCGCTCTCTCGAATACTCCTCTTGGACTCTTTCGGGAGTGTCGAGGCGTCGTCACTATCGGCCAGGGACCTTCTCTGGGATCCCTGAGCTCCCGGGACGAGGAGACGTTCCCCTCTCATCCATCGCATGGATTTCATAGTGTCGTTGGTGCTTAGGGCAGGATGCTGAACCCTTTTTTTCCGGCCCGTGACCAACTTGCTGAGTGTCTTGTCCCTCCTCGATGGTTTGGGACGGTTGTGCCGTCTGTTTCTGGTGATTAGTCATTTATTTAGGCGGCGCGTGTTCCGTTTGGAGGTTTTTTCCCATCGGTCAGGACCCGCTGGTCTGCAGATTTCTACGTGGGATGAGGCTGGCACGTCCTCCGGCGCCTAGATACTCTTCCCTCTGGGAGGTAAGTATGGTTTTAGCGTTTTTCTTCGAGATCCGGCCGGAGTTCTTTGATTTTTCCCTTCACCGACTTTCTACTGTGTTTGCCCTCTTGTTGTGTCTGGTTTCGCTCAGACATGTTTCTGATGTCCGATCCTTCGCCCCTGTCAAATCTCGACGGATGAGATGGTTATTGACACTGGCAGGGGTGAATGCGACTCTTGGAGTGCATTCGGTTAACGGCGCTACTGCTTCCGAGTTTTCCTTGATGGGCGTTTTTCCTTGGGACGTTTTTTGTAGGTGGCGGTCCGGTCCCGTGAGGAGTTTTTTGCGCCAGTTTGTTTTGGACCGTCGGACTATGTTTCTTTTGCTTTGCTGTCGGAGCGTTAAAACAGCAAATATGAAGCCTCCTGTCATGCTATAAAATTGTAGATTATACTAGCTTTAGTGTAACTATAATCTTAATTTTATTAATGACAGGAGGCGAATATTTCCCACCCAGTTTGGTTTCTCCCCTCCCTTGTTTTGCATGGATTGCATTGATTGTATTTCTGTTGATTTGTCTGATTATCTGGGCTAGGTTTGGTAGTCTGGGGTGATGTTATGGGAAGTGCATGTTACATTGTATTGACGGTCATTGGTGATGATTTTCATGCCTTTATTCTATCAGTACTGGATCGTGGGATTTATGTTTTATCAGTACATTTCGTTCACTAATCAGTGTTTTCGACTCTGTTTATTTCGTTTCAGTTTAATGGTTCGACTTCAGTTCATAGGATCGGCTGTTTGGCAGGATGAAGATCAAGTTCATCCATTATCCGAAGTTTTTTTCCAGATGGCATTCGTTGTTATGTGGAAAATTTTCTTTATTTAGTTATTGTTATTGTTGTGTATGTTACTTTGTCGCAGCGTGAAAGAGGAAATGGTGGCTTAGGAGGAGCCTTATATAGATACCTTATGTTTTTGTCTTTGGTGTTTATCTCTCTATGTTAATGTGCTGCTGTGGAGTTCTAGTAAAGAGAGACTTAAGCAAATATTCGCCTCCTGTCATTAATAAAATTAAGATTATAGTTACACTAAAGCTAGTATAATCTACAATTTTTCCTGTTTTCCAGTTTCCAGCTAAGAGTAATTTAGCTGCAGTAATAATATGTAGCGTTAACATTAATACTTAATGTTAATGTTAAGTACCATCTCTTTGAAAGTTTGAACAGTGTATGTTTAGACATTTTCAGGCAACAAACAACATTAACTCTCAATTCCTCTGTCCTCATTGTTTTATCTATTAGTTTTCCTCTGTTTGCTGTAATTATTGTGATTACTATCATTACTACATTTCATTTTTTTGCAAGAGATTAATGTGTCCCGCCATCTATTACCTGACATGACCTCTGGCCCTCATACCGAAAAAGGTTGCCTACCCCTCCTTAAAGGGACACACCAGGCACCAGGGCCGGACTGGGAAAAAAATTAGGCCCGGGCATTTTTCAATCAGAGCGGCCCCCTAAGAAGGGGGCGGGGCCAGAGAGGGTGTGTTTTGTCATCACTAATGACAAGCACACCCCCTCTCAAAGTGAGCAAGTTGGTTCAATGTGCAGAGCCGCGCTGAAGAGCTCTGGCATTAGAAAAAGGCTTGCGCTGTGTTTGCTTTTAAATTGTCTCTGGTGTCTCCACAAGTGGGATACCAGAGGACAATTGGGCCAGGAAAGTGTATGGTGCATGTGTTTGGAGCCTGCTTGTGAAATTGCGTGTGTGTAGATTGTGGTGTGGTATTGTGTAAATAGGTCAATTTCATTTGTGTTTGTGGTGTAATATGTGTGGCTAGGGGCTGTAGATAGTGTGTGTATAGGGGGCATAGTGTTATAGGGGATGTAGCGAGTGTGTGCATACAGGCTGTAGTGTGTGTGTGTGTGTGTGTGTATAGGTGACGTAGTGTGTGTAGGGGTTGTAGAGAGGGTGTGTAGGAGATCTAGTGTGTAAAGGACCCAGAGTGTGTATAGGAGATTGTGTGTATATAGAGGATTAAGAGTGCATATAGGGTAAGGGATCTAGCGTGTATCTGGAGCGTAATGTGTGTGGTGGTGCAGTGTGAGGGGTGCTGTAGTGTGTGTGTGTGTATATATATATATATATATATATATATATATATATATATATATTTGGACGTATTGTATGTGTGAGGGGCGCAGTGTGTGTGTATTTAAGAGGGGTGCTGTGTGTGAGGGTGTTTTTATCTGCCGTCACATTCTAGGTTTCTAATTTTCTTTGTCTGTTAACTCACTGAGGGTTATTTTATATATGTGTATGTGTGTGAGCGAGGGTGCTGTCTGTCTGAGGGTGCTGTCTGTCTGAGGGTGCTGTCTGTCTGAGGGTGCTGTCTGTGAGTGAGGGTCCTGTGTGTGTCTGAAGGTGATGTGTGTGTCTGGGTGCGCTGTGTGTCTGGGTGCGCTGTGTGTCTGGGTGCGCTGTGTGTGTCTGGGTGCGCTGTGTGTGTTTGGGGGGGCTGTGTGTGTCTGGGGGGGGGCTGTGTGTGTTTGGGGGGGCTGTATGTGTCTGGGGGGCTGTATGTGTCTGGGGGGCTGGGTGTGTCTGGGGGGCTGTGTGTGTCTGGGGGTGTGTCTGGGGGGGGGCTGTGTGTGTCTGGGGGGGGCTGTGTGTGTCTGGGGGGGGCTGTGTGTGTGAGGGGGCTGTTGGTGTGATTTTTTTAATTTAAATATTCTAATTTAAATATATTAATAATTTTTTTTTTTTATTTAAATATATTATTAATAATAAAAAAAAAAAAAAGTTATATCCCCCCCCTCCCTTCTTACCTTTAGCATGGGAGGGGGGAGCCGTTCTGCCTGGGGGGGATCCTTTCTGCAGCTTCCTTCCCTGGTGGTCCAGTGGTGAGAGTGAACTCTAACCTGCCGGCTAGAGTTCACTCTCGCGAGATCTGAGCGTTGCCGCGGTAACCGCAGCAACGCTCAGACCTCGCGAGAGGACCCGGCGGAGCTGCTGGATTGAGCTCTGCCGGTCCTCTCTGCTGCCTCCCTCACACCCCACAGCCGGCGGCCGCCTGTCAGTGTCTCTGGGCCGGTGAGGGAGATCTTTGATCTCCCCACCGGCCCATGGAGGCTCAGAGCAGGGCCGGCGCTCGGATAGCGCTGGGGCTGGCAGGGGAGATCCTGTGATCTCCCCTGCCGGCCTCGGCCCCACGGCCATCGCGGCCCACCGGGCATTTGCCCGGTGTGCCCGATGGCCAGTCCGGGCCTGCCAGGCACCCACACCACTTCTACCCATTGGAGTGGTCTGGTTGCCAACTCCCATCACCCTTAACTCTTTAAGTGTAATTATTGCAGTTTTTATAAACTACAATAATTACCTTGCAGGGTTATGTCCTCCTCTAGTGGCTGTCTATCAGACAGCCACTTGAGAGACTTCCGGGTTCTTAAACGACTTTTTCGTCACTTAAATCAGTGTTTCCCAACCCAGTCCTCAAGGCACACCTACCAATCCAGGATTTAAGGATTACCCAGTTTTGTCTAAGGTGTTTTTAGAAAAAAAAAAAGAAAAAACACCTTAGACAATCCTGGACTGGTAGGTGTGCCTTGAGGACTGGGTTGGGAAACACTGACTTAAATGACGCTGGATGTCCTCACGCTATACATGTGGTCCTCCATCCCCATAGGAAAGCATTAATTAATGCGCATTAAGTCTCCCCCGCTGGCGGACACCAGAGGGGGAGGAGCATGGGCAGAGCCTGACCCAGCACTGGATTCAGGTAAGTGTCTTAAGGAGGTGGGGGCAGGAGGGCCCTATAGGATTCTCTAGTGCCAGGTAAACGGCACTGGAGGGTCCCTTTAAGCCAACCCATAACTGTCAGGGTCTTACCTGAGTTGGGAGTCTGCAGCGCAGATATGTTGCACACCCTTGCAGATAGCCACAGGCCAAGGTGGTCAGGTAAGAATTCACCCGGCCTGTGGGTCTGTGCACGGGGGCTGTGCAGGATGAAGAACCAATACGCAGTACAGGCAAGGACTGAACCAGCAGGATTGTCAAGGGATAGCCGAGGTGAAAGGATGCCAGAGGACAGGAACAACAAGGAGTAGCCAAAGTCAAGGGATGCCAGAGGTCAGAGGTCAGAGTAAACGTTGTCAGAAGCCGGGGTCAATAATACGAAGCAGATGAAACAACAGTCACACTGGTACAAAACAGGATCAAAGACTTGATGCTGAGCACAGGGCGAGGCTGAGTTTAAATACCCTGCTGATGTCTAATCAGGGTCAGGTTAAGCACAGCCAAGTCAAGGTGCAGCCCCCAGTGTTGTAGACATGCCAGGATCAATAGGACCGGAATCAGTAGTCACTGTATAAAGCTGCTGTCGCTCAGAGGTAGAAAGCAGGACCAGGACTGAGAAGTTCTCCGGTTCAAGTCCCCTGTTGGGAACTCCAGGAGTGCCCACGTCTGTCTGTCTGGTGAGAACTGTGACAATAACCTAACCAATAATCCTGTTTATAATCAATCCATAATCCTACTCCTAATTCTACATTTAAAACATCCATGGATCCCACCCTAGAGGGTGTCCTGCTGCTGACACCAGCAGTAGTATTTCATAGCTCACATACTGCAGCTCCAGTAACAGTGATCACAGTGTTGGGCAGTTGGCAAAGCCCAGCTCCAATCACTAAGCAGGTTGCAATCAGAGACACCTCACCAGGGTCTATCTGACACTGAGGATGTGGGCAATTACTGTGGGTAAGTGCAATTGAGTTCAGTTGCAGTATGTGGAAGTATGCAGGCTGTGTGTAGTGCTCACTGAGCTATACACAGGGGTGAACTTAGGCAGATTGGTTGTGGACCAAGGCAGTAAGGGGCCTAGAGATCCCCCAGCCAAAAGTCCACAATTTCACATATTCCAGTGATAGGCTGCCCCTGCAAAATATCACACTGTAAGTGTTCCTCTCCCCTACTGAGTGAGAGCCTGTGGCAGGTCTCCTCTATGAGCTCCATGTAGAGCTCTGTGTGAGGGGAAGAGGAGAGTCTTTGGATAAGAATCTGCTGAGTGCGCTGAAGATAAGGGAAGATCTAAATATTCTCTATGCCTTCCTGTACCCACCACCTCAGTCTATGTCACCTCAACCCATATGCTCACTCACATCAAACCCCCACCCCAACTTCCCCTTCCCCCCTGCACTCACCACAGCCCAATGCCCTCCTGCACCCACCACAATCTCTATGCCTTCCTGCACCCACTACAGTGCCCATCTCTCCCTACACCCAGTCTTGATATCCCTGTACTCACTACAGCCCCCATCCCGTTTAACACCCAGAGCAGGTTCTATCCTTCTCTGTACCCACTGCAATCCCTATTTCTTCCTGTATCCACGAACCCCTTTGCCCCCCTGTATGCTATATTCCTTCCTGCACCCACCTCAGTGTCTATCTCTTCCTGTACCCACCTCATCCACTACAGCCCCTATGCCTTTTTGCACCCACTACAGCTGCTATCCCTCCCTGCACCCACTAAAGCCCCTACCCCTCACTGAACCCAGTGGCCTTTTATTGTGGCCAGCCTAAGGCACACCTGAGCTATAATCATGCTGTCTAATCAGCATCTTGATATGCCACACCTGTGAGGTGGATGGATTATCTCGGCAAAGGAGAAGTGCTCACTAACACAGATTTAGACAGATTTGTGAACAATATTTGAGAGAAATAGGCCTTTTGTGTACAGCTTAAGAAAAATGGGGGCAAAAACAAAAGTGTTGCGTTTATATTTTGTTCAGTGTATATTCAGAAACTCTATGTGACATTGACTGCCTAAAGTGCGCACCGTTTGTAGTATAATATATACATGCACAAACAAACCTGAAGCCACATGTGCTGCTACGTTTCAGCATTTAGCTTTATTTCGTTTGAAAACAGGATAAATTCCCATGCCATGATTGTTGGTTTATTTGTTTTCTATTCTTCATGTTGTCTGGGGCAATTAAAAGATTACATTTTACACATCAAAGAATCAATCTTAATATGAAACATTTTTGCTTCCACTTAGTCTGCCTCCATGATTGGCTTCCAACGCTATAGTTTGTAATTTTGTATGGTGAAAATACAGACTACAAAGCAGATCTGTTGTCATGGTTAAAGAAAAAAAAAAAAACTTCAAAAATTTAATTTTAATTTGGTCGTATAGACAATATAGTGAACCACGTACTGCGTTGAGTTATTTAAAGCAAGATTTTATGGAGGTTCCCAAAAGTTATTAAACAGTTTTTTTTTAATGTTTTTTAAAGTCTTTTTTTGTTTTGTTTATTTGTCTTTGTTTTTGTGTTTCAATGCACTAGCCTGGATAGATTTGCATTCATGGTTTACAAGAAAAATCTAAAATGTTATTTTAACTTTGCTGTATAGACAATGTGATAAACCAACAACTGTGTTAACACTTTAAATTCTATTTTAACTTTTACAGATATTGTAAGATTCTATGGAGATTCCCCATTGATCTGAACTGAAATTTATTAGTGATTATCTGAACAAATAAGAAAATCATTGATGATGATGATGATGATATTGATCTGAGAAACACAATTCCCTCCATCCTGAGTTGATGGCTCTACCTTACACAGCGGATTACCTTGATGCCCCAGAATATGAGTGTCTCAAACTAACAGCTATGTGTGGTATAAAATCCCTGGCTTAGACCTGGAACTGTGGTGGAATCTCAGTAAAAATAAATTTACTAGGACAAGATTGCCATGTGGCATATGTGTAAATGTTGTATCAGTTAGTTAGTTACACGTAGCTAAGATACAATCAACACCGTATTGAGCAAATGCAGGAATGCAGAAACTGAAAACACTTCCCCTCCTCCATTGTTCTGGGTGAGCCATGTGGTCTAACAGGTAAGGGAAGTTAGGCTTTGTTCAGCTGATTGTGTAAAGAGTATATGTGGGTAGAGTTAACTATAGGAGGAGCTATATGTCTATATCATGCATTTACACAGTCAGTTCTGGGCTCAGATCTTGTTGTATTTTGGTGACATAAGTCCCTCTGAGCCCCGGTCGGTGAATCGAATAAAGAATCTCTTCCTTCCTGAAGAAACCTGTGTCCACTTCTCTGTGCTTGGCTTCCGTCAGTTTCTCCGGTATCATTTGGTGCATTGGGCCGGGAAGCTCATCGTTCAACGGTAGCTGAGAAGCAGAGGCGTGAGACGGTCTATCTTTGCCCACGTTCTCTACGGCTGCACCCCTGAACTTCTGCGTGGACCTCCCTTAGTCTTGGCGCCACTGGTCTGTTGTCCAGGAGATCATCGGCCTCTACGTAGTAAGTGCTGGGGTGTCCCCGTCGATGAGTGTGAACCCAGGTTCAGGAACGAGGAGGTAAGACGACTGCTGTTTTAGACGGCGGACCCACTAGGGGTATACCGATTGTGCGGTAGGCCCATAAGGGGTTTGAATTGTGTATGGAATCTGCCCTCTCTGTCGGAGGGAAGGAGCGAAGGCGCACCGCTCAATCGAACTCTCTTTAGTAAGACCGTTTGATTTGGTTTGGAGTCAGGCGGGGTTCTGTGTAAATAGCCCTAGCCGGACACCGGTGTCTTGTCTAGACTAGCGTTCTAGGGTGTATATTACGTTCGCTAGGTCGGAGGGACCGGGAGACTAAGCGGCGTCTGTGTAAATTCGGTCCGCTAGCTCTCAACCTATCTTGGCTAAGTGGGAAGGCGTGTAAATTTGGAACCCACTAGACTTTTGATAGAGTAGATAGACTAAAAGGGTTCTGTTGTAAATTCCGCCCTCTAGTTCGCTATATGTGGTGCTTGGGCAGTGTGGCTAACCAAAACGGATGTAGATAGTTTTAGGTAGTCCATCAAGGTACTGGCCAATAGATTAGTTGGGAATTGTAAATGTGATAAAGATTGTTTAGTAACGTGTATATCTTGCTAGATAGCGTGAGCTCTGCCGTCTAGCGAGAGTGTTAATAGTGTGTTGCTGTATTATAGTGCACGGTACCATAACCCTGTATATTTACTGACACTGTATATAAGTACTAATAATTGTCGTCTATTGCATGTCTAACACCATAACCACTAATAATTGTATTGTGACCTTAAATTGTACTTTGACCTATGCTAACCGTACTATAACTACTGTTTGTAAAGACGATGTTACTGGGGTATGTTATAGACGGGTAATTCAGATATAGGGAATTATAGCGTCGGTGACTGTATAGTTTCGCCAAAGGGCACAGTATTAGTTATTTACTGACTGGTGTAACAGCTGTGTGTGTACGGGAATACCCTGTATGTTTTGTTGTATGAGTTTGACCTAGTAACTATGCCACATGGTGCTGTTGCCAGGGAAACGAGTGTGACTGTTAGAGGTGTGTTTGTTGTGTTTCTTTGAATTAGACGCTCCGTTGCTAAGTATGGCAGCGCTGGAATTTAAAGATTGTTGATCCTTTAGAATGTATGCTAAATAACTTTAAAAAGGGATATAATGTGTGTGATTTTGGGGACTACCTTATGTAGTAGAGAATGACCAGTTTTTGACTGTTAACACAGTTTGTGTTACTAGATGGTTACTAAAAACTGGTTTGTCCATCCTCAATGGAATCTGACCCATCTGACCATCCCTCAACTAAATTCTTTATCAAAAACTGGTGCAGCTGGTATGTCCCCCTGTGCTCTAATTGTCTCTGGCTCTCAGATGCCTGTCCCCTCCTATTTCTGTGCCTACCTACCCCCCCAACTGGTTCTTTGTATTCAGTTTTATTATTAGCAGTCAAAATTGTGAGGAGAATTCTTAATAACAGTAACTGAATCCACTGAAATCAGATAATTCTCAGCAATTACAAAACACCATAACCACTGAAAACACCATAACTACTGAAAACACCATAACCACTGATAATACCATAACCACTGATAATACCATAATCACTGAAAACACCATAACCACTGACATAACACTATAATTACTGAGCCTTGTGTGCCTTTAGTAACAGTAAATTAGTTTTGAAATACAACTGGATGAAATGGTCAATGGTATAGGACGCTGGAATACACTTTTACAATTTTTGGTTACTGGTCAGGCTCCTCCTAGCCCTGTCCGAAACATTTTGTTAACCAAGTTACTGACCAGTAAAATTAATTTATCCATTTCCACCTACCTCACCACTCCCCGACCGGAACCTATGACTAAACAACCCTATCTAAGTCCCACCCTAACCTGACAAATGACCGGTGCCCTCCAACTTTGACATTTACAAATGCCACTGCATCTTACCCCTGGTCCCCCACACATTGATATTAATGGTCAATTACAGTTGGCAGACCCTGTATTTGTTTATGTCCCGTTCACCATGACTGATCTGTTTAATTGGAAGACCCATAATTCCTTTACGAAAGCAGACGAGTCACCTAGTGCTTTCTATGAGAGATTGCTGGAGTCATATAGATTATATACTCCTTTTAATCCAGAGGCCCCTGAGAACTCTCGAATGAACAACTCAGCATTTGTCAGCCAGACCCAAGGTGATATCAAAAGAAAATTGCTAAAGTTAAAGGGATTTGTAGGAATGTCCATATCACAGTTAATGGAAATTGCAAGTCAGGTGTATATGAACAGGGAGGTGAATAGAGGAGTTGAGAATAGGCTGAGTAAGGGAGGTAGTAGGAATCACTGTGTGTATTGTAGAGAGGAAGGATATTGGAAAAGTGACTGCCCACAGAGGGAATATAAAGCAAGTTATACATAAGACAAGAGAGAAGGTTACGAGATGGTTACAGAGGTGGCTATAGAGAAAGTCTTGGAGGGAATGACAGTAGTAACAGAGGAGGTGTTCAGGGAAGTAGATACTATTCCCCTACCTAGAGATTAAGGGATAGAGAAGATAGAGATTTTGTCGGTCTGGCTGACACTGTCATGGAAGACTAATGATACCGACTGGGCTCCATCCCCCTTTAGCCGAGTGCAGCCTATGGTCGATGTATCAATAGAGGGAAAGAGGAGCTCTTTCATGATTGACACTGGTGCTGAGTACTCTGTGGTAACTAACCTAGTTGCTCCTCCTTCAGGAAGACTATAATTATGATAGGAGCTACTGGGAAAAGCGCTGCTAGACCAATTCTCAGGAGTCATACTTGTATTCTAGGAGGCCATTTTGTTAAGCACCAGTTCCTATATATGCTGGAGTGTCCAGTTCAGCTTCTAGGACGAGATCTATTATCAAAGCTTCAAGCCCAGATAACTTTTAAACCCAACGGATCAACGTCTCTGAAGTTTAATAGATCACCAGGCATAATATCAGTATCGGTGCAAAGGGAAGAAAAATGGCACTTCTACTCTATAATAACAAATACAGACCCTAAGAGTGATGAATCCTTATTTGACATTTCAAGAATATGGACAGAGAATAATCCTCCAGGACTTGCTCGCAATATTCCACCAATACACATTGAATCAAAGCTTGGAGCGTATCCTGTTAGCCTTAGTTAGTACCATATATTATAGAGGGCTAAGGAAAATATACAAACCTATGTGGATAAGTGTGTAAAGTACCTGTGAATATTTATCCACCTGTTCATTCTTACCATCCAGGGGATCAAGTGTGGATAAAAGAATGGAACACTGTTCCATTAGGTTCCAAGTGGAGAGGTCCCTATGTTGTTCTTTTATCTACCCCAACAGTTGTAAAGGTTGTAGAAGTGACTCCGTGGATTCATCACTCTAGGGTAAAAAAACCAGCGGCAGATTCCTGACAAGCTACCATAGATCCAGAGAATCCTTGCAAGATCCAGTTGAAGCGTGTGACCGAGTTGGATTAAAAGTGGTTTTTGCGAAGATAATATTGTTAAAAGGGAACATCAACAAAGATCTACAAGTGAGTGTTTTTGACGGCCATAATAACGCCTGTCCGCTCACCAACGTGTTATTAAAAGCCAGGAAAGTCTCAAAGGGACCCCTGTGAACTCCATTCCCTGCAGCCCTTACATCCTGGAAGCTGAGGTGCCATCGCACGGACGAAGACTGAGGATGAAGACGTCGAAAGAAGTGCTTTTGATAATGTATATTTTTGTGTCTTTTTATAATCAGGAAGGTAGAGGTACCGACACTCCTAGCTGTGAGGTTTGCATTAAGACTACTAAGACAGGTAATCATATTTCCCAGACCCTAATTTGGCATTCACAATATGAGTGTAAAGGTGATGTGTCTAGGTGTATATATCTAGGTATAGAATATAGTGTATGCCATTTAGGAGTAGGAGAACCTAAGTGCTTCAATCCGGAGTATCAACCCCGTACAATTTGGTTGACCCTCAGGAATGGAGATCCACAGGGGACCTTAATAAATAAAACTGTATTAGAAACCATACATTCTTCGGGTGTTCTGCTATTTGATGCATGTAAAGCAATATCAAGTGGTAGAAATGGAGTGGGGATCTTAAGTGGGAGAGAACGTATGGGTCTAATGATAAATATATTTGTCCCAGTAGTAAGAACAAGTACGTAAGTCCAAAATGCCCAGATAGGGATTATAATTATTGTCCATATTGGTCTTGTGTAGGGTGGGCAACTTGGGGACAGACAGCAGATAAGGATATGATTGTTACTAAGTTGCCTACCAAGCCATATTGTAAGTCTACGGAGTGTAACCCAGTCCATATACTTATCAATGACCCAGAACGATTCATAGATAGGTTTGGGAACTTATTTGGGTTCCAGATATATGGAACAGGTTTGGATCCTGGGACAATATTATTTATATGAATAGAGACCGATACCGTAGCATCCCAAACTCATCAGGTTTTCCATTCTTTTTATGAAGAGATGAGTGTAGAAAATAAGATCCCCCCCCATAATGCTAAGAACTTGTTTATAGATATAGCTGAGAGTATTGCTGGTAGTCTTAATGTAACCAACTGCTATGTGTGTGGAGGTACTAACATGGGAGACCAATGGCCATGGGAAGCAAAGGAGGTAATGTATTCGGGTTCTGAGACAATTGAACAGTTAATATCTTCTCAAACTGATTATCAAGTGAGTGTTAGAGGTAAATCTGAGTGGCGATTAAAGACCTCCATTATAGGTTATGTTTGCATAGCAAGAAAAGGAATAATGTTTAACACATCTGTAGGAGAACTAACTTGTCTAGGGCAAAAAGCTTATAGTGATAGTACAAAAGATACAACTTGGTGGTCAGCTTCAAATGTCTCAGAACCACCTAATCCGTTTGCAATTTATACCAATTTAAAGGATGTGTGGTTTGACCTATCTGCTACATCTAGTTGGAAAGCCCCAGCAAATTTGTACTGGATCTGTGGTAAGAAAGCCTATTCGGAGTTACCACAGGACTGGGAAGGGGCATGTGTGTTAGGTATGCTCAAACCATCCTTCTTCTTGTTGCCAATTGAAACAGGAGAGACCTTGAGAGTTAAAGTTTATGATGTGAATCATAAAAAGAAGCTAGCATCCTTGAATGTAGGTAGCTGGGAAGATAATGAGTGGCACTGGCTACCTTAGCGCGCTTCATTGCCAATAGGAGGGATGTAATATGTGAGGGAACTGGTTAACAGCAAAACTGTATGCCCATGAAGTGTTATTGTATTCTAATACAGGGATTCAAGCCTCATTCTACCATTAGGCAATTATGGATTCCTCTGTAAAGCACATAGCCTTCTTACCAGGTAAACCAGTTGGGCTGTTGATAAAGTCCTCCATTCACTTCCAGTGCAAATAGAAGGAGGTGTATGTGGAAAGTTCAATCTCAGCAACTGTTGTCTGCACATAGATGATGAAGGGCAGGCAGTGGCTGATCTCACAAGCCACATGGCTAAACTGACGCATGTACCGACTTAAGCCTGGAACGGGTACAATTCTAGTAGTTGGTTTGGAAGTAGGTACGAGCAGCTTGGAGGGATCAAGACACTGGTAGGAGGAGTCATGTTGATTATAGTGTGTCTCTTTCTACCATGTTTGGTTCCATTGGTAATTAGGTCCATACAGAGTGTCATAGAGAGCACGACAGAAAGGAAACCAGCTGCGCATGTAATGGCTGTTTGCAAGTATGAACCCTTAGCCCAGAGAGAATCAGAATGAGGAGTGCTAAAGGAATTTGTAAGGATGCTAAGATGCTTACGAGGTCTGTTCTGATTCATGGCAACCTGAGGTGTAAGCAAACTATGGTTAAGTGATGCATCTGGAATTGTGAAATATCAGAAGCATCAAAGGGGGGAATGTGGTGGAATCTCAGTAAAAATAAATTTACTAGGACAAGATTGCCATGTGGCATATGTGTAAATGTTGTATCAGTTAGTTAGTTACACGTAGCTAAGATACAATCAACACCGTATTGAGCAAATGCAGGAATGCAGAAACTGAAAACACTTCCCCTCCTCCATTGTTCTGGGTGAGCCATGTGGTCTAACAGGTAAGGGAAGTTAGGCTTTGTTCAGCTGATTGTGTAAAGAGTATATGTGGGTAGAGTTAACTATAGGAGGAGCTATATGTCTATATCATGCATTTACACAGTCAGTTCTGGGCTCAGATCTTGTTGTATTTTGGTGACATAAGTCCCTCTGAGCCCCGGTCGGTGAATCGAATAAAGAATCTCTTCCTTCCTGAAGAAACCTGTGTCCACTTCTCTGTGCTTGGCTTCCGTCAGTTTCTCCGGTATCAGAACAAATAGCTCGCAACCTACGGATGCTGTTCTGGCAGCCGTAAATCAATGATTTGGCTCAAGAGGCAGTGGATCTCTCCAGCTGGGATCCATGGTGGTAAAAGAGAACAGACTTTGGGGGGAGAAGCGAGAAAAGATAGCAGAACAGTTAAGAGCTGTGGAGTCAGATCTCTTTAAAAAGGCAGTGCTCTATCACTTGACTGACTGCATCTGGTCCAAAAAGGCTAGAAAGGGGAATGAAAATGTAGCTTCCACTGCCTGGGCAACTGTCGAGCAATTTCAACATTGATACTAATTGCGTCTCAAATTTCTCTCCCACCCCTGAGAGAATTTTGTAACCCACCTCTCTCATTTTGTGCCCCTTCTCATTAACCCCACATGCCTCTGCCACATGTGCCTCTGTCTTTTCACCCCTCAACCCCTGTCTTTCCACAAGCTGGTATTTTCCCTCTCCCCATCCTTTGTAGTATCTCAATTTATTTTTTCCATTACTGGCCCCATATACTTATCATGCCCTGAACCACATTCCATGATATAATCCCTCTGATTGCTCCCCTACAGCTATTCTGTTCTCTTTCACTTATATATAGTTTTCCACTCCTTGCATCTGTTCTGTTTTTCTATTGCTTTCAGCAACTTTCATTCTCTCCCCGTTTTCCTATTTTCTCTACTACCTACCTCTCCTTGGGCTCCCTGTTGTCTCTGCTTGGCTGCTGCTCCCTCACCTCGGTGGCTGTGAGAAAGCTCTGTGGGAGAGGAGAGTGCGGAAAGTGATGTAACTTCCTAGCTCCGCCTAACCCAATTACACGGAGTGCCGTCGGGGCACAACAAAGAGAAGACCTATCAGAGAGAGCAGGTAATGCTGCCAAGTCTCAGTGCAGATGGTAGTGGTGGTGGTAATGTGTAGTGTGGTGGATTGCTTGTGCCCTGTGCATCATCAGACAACTTGTCGGTGGAAGACAAGGCAGGTCCGTGGCTGTCTTGAGCCCTCGGTCAATGACCCATATGCCCAAGTGGTCAGTCTGCCCCTGTACATCTCCAACACCGACACTGCTCTGCCAGCACCACTTCTGTTTCATCCAACAGTGCTGAAGTAAAGGAAGCCAACATCAGCGTGGACCCAGAGTCTTTGGTCTGTAAGAAGAAGGAAGGACTTGAGCAAAGACCAGGCATAACTGGCATGGTCTGAAGGCCCTGGTATTCCTAAAGACCAGGCATCAAAAGCAGAGCCTGAAGGATCCAGTGTTACTGATGAGTAATGTAATTAAGCTTTACAAATCAGTGGTGACACTAAAGGGGGAGAACGAAAATCTGCACATGAGCAATGATTCATTTGAGGACAAGCTGTGGAAAATAAATGCTGACCTGTGAACAATTGCATGATTTTGCTATTACATGATGAAAAGTCATGATTTTATTAAAGACACGGAGGCGAGTATTGCATAACCCTTTCTTTACTGTCCACCAATAGCAGCAAAGAATACAAATATAATGAAAAAATGAAGAACATACATTAACATAGGCCCCTCCCCGCTCAGGTCCGGTATATTAGGCAGCACTTCCCTTCCATATCCCTCTTTCTGAAGATGTGACCTTGTAACAATGTCCGAACAAGAACAGAGTCCAATAGTCCAAATAAGAGAGTCTCACAACAGGGAAGCACGACCAGATGAGCTGTAGGACCAGAGATTATCAGCGGGAAGAGTCCATTCAACTTGGATAACAGCATGCCATCTTGTTGGATTAGGCTGTGAAAACATAAAGAGACAGGAGCCGAGAGGTTAAGATCGATAATTGCAACTATTGTCAGGTACCAACTGAGGAGAAAATTCCAAATGAATACAAACCCACATCCTAGGGTGATTAGTAAGCCTATCATAACATAAACCTATCCTTGAGACATGGCCCCACTTACCGTACCAAAATATTAGATGTGACTCGTTGCAACCTACGAAAAAAAGGGTGGGGAGACATGAATAATAAACGTGGGTGGGACTATACTCGCCTCCGTGTCTTTAATAAAATCATGACTTTTCGTCATGTAATAGCAAAATCGTGCAATTTTATAACAAGACACGGAGGCTCATATTGCAAGTTTAAAGCTGATTAACTACGGCCGTAAAAGAATGTGGGGCCGGGCGAAAGTAAAATTCACGGAAGGTAGATTCCCTAGACCAGTCGGCTGTCCTCATAATATCTTCCAGACGAGCCCCTGCAGTCATCATCGAGGATGCTGAGGCCCCCCGGACCGAATGGGCGCCGAAGATCGTGGTATCGATGCCTGCCTGATCCAATAACCATCGCACCCAGCGTGACAATGTGGTGCTAGAGACCGGTCGGAAGGGTGGTCGAAAGGACAGGAACAGCTGTGGGGATACATGTGAACGATGACATCTGGTACGATCTTCGTATTCGCGAAGGCAGGTCACGGGACATAATGCTGGAGAGGTAGGAAAAGTGGGATAGGACACCGACTTGATAGAGGTTTTTGTCCGGCGACTGATGTTGAACGTGACCCCGTCCGGGGTGTATGACTTGGCATCGAAGTCCAGGGCTCTAACGTCCGAAACCCTCTTGCAGGATACGAGGCAGAGCAGGCAAACCAATTTGGCAGAAAGTTGCTTCAGGGAGAGCGCTGAGTTAGCGGGCCACGACGAGATAAAGGATAGTACAATGGACACATCCCATGACGTGGAGTAGCGAGGCCTGGGTGGTCGGGAGAATCGTGAGCCCCGGAGGAGCCGGCACACCAAGTGATGTTGACCCGCCGGGCATCCATCGAAACCTTGATGAATTGCCGAGATGGCTGACCTGTAAAGGTTGATAGTCCTGTAAGCCTTCCCCGCCTCGAAGAGGGACGTCAAAAATTGCAGGACCATGGTTACAGGGGCCGAAACGGGATCCGCGTCCCTAGCCATGCACCAGCCAGTCCAAGCTCGCCAAGCTGACCCATAAGCTCGTCTAGTTCCTGGGGCCCATGCTTCCGCCAACAGGCGTCTAGTTGTGTCCGAAACTCCTTGGATTTCCCAGGGTCCCCGGAGATCCGCCATGCCAGGAGTGGGAGGGAGCCGTCCAACCGGAGCGGGTGACACCGTCCCATCGGGTCTAGCAGCAGATTGTGGCATGACGGTAGCAGCCATGGGTAGTCCATCGTCATCTCGAGAATCTGGGGGAACCAAGACTGGGTTTCCCAGAATGGGGTCACCATGACTAATTCTGCCCGGTGTCTGCGGGTCTGAAGGAGGGAGCGTGGAATCATGGAAAACAGTGGAAAGGCATATAGGAGGTCCCCGTTCCAGTCTTGCAGGAAGGCATCTACTGCCTCCGCCATCGGGTCTGGTCTCCAGCTGAAGAATCGAGATAGCTGGGTGTTGAGTCGGGAAGCGAAGAGGTCGATAGAAAAGGGACCCCAGAGAGATGATAAACTGGAGAACGCCTCCGTGTCCAACTTCCAGTCGCTGGAGTCTGAGAGATAACGTGACCCCCAGTCTGCTTGGACGTTGTGCAGACCAGGTAGATACTCCGCGTGAACCATCAGGTTCCGTTCCAGGCAGAATTCCCAAAAGTCCTTCGCCAGGGTGGCCAACACTGCTGATTGTGTACCCCCCAGGTGGTTTGACATATCTCACCGCCGAGACGTTGTCCATGCGTAGACGGATGCAGGTTAGGGCTCTGTCCCTCGCGAAGCTGCGGATAGCGAAGGAGCCTGCCAGAAGTTCCAGTGCGTTGATGTGTAGCCGTGACTCGGCTGCCGACCAACGACCTCCTGTAGATATCCCGTCGCAATGGGCCCCCCATCCGTGGAGACTTGCATCGGAATCGATTGTGAACTCCGGTTGCGGGCCGAAGATCGCCTTGCCGTTCCATGCGGACAGGTTGAGAATCCACCAACGCAGTTCGTCTTTCGTTTCGGTGTCCAGTGACACCTGGCCTGTGTAAGACGCACAGGTTCTCAGGTGTGCGATCTTCAGGCACTGCAGTGCCCGGTAGTGGAGTAGGCCCGGGAACACTGCTTGTATAGATGAGGCCAGTAGGCCAATGAGCCGTGCCAGCTGTCGCAGGGTGAGTTGGGGCCGTACTAGGGCTCTGCGTAACTCCTTGCGTATGGCGAGAATCTTGGACCTTGGCAGGCTCAGAGTCGCCTCCCTTGAGTCCACGAGGAATCCTAGGAATTCCATTCGCGTGGCGGGGGTTAGGCATGACTTTTCCCAATTGATAACGAAGCCCAAGCGGGAAAGGAGGTCTATGGCCAGCCGTAGGTGGGCAAGGAGAGTGGAGCGATCTTGAGCCATAAGGAGTATGTCGTCTAAGTATACGATTAGACGAACTCCCCGGCTGCGTAGCCATGCCATGACAGGGCGTAGTAGCTTTGTGAAGCACCACGGTGCTGAGGAGAGGCCGAAGGGTAGGCATGTAAACCGCCAAGTCTCGCGTTGCCATTGGAAGCGTAGGAGGTCTCGGGAGTCCGAGGCAATCGGCACCGTCAAGTATGCATCCTTGAGGTCTAGCTTTGCTAGCCAGTCTCCGTGAAGGAGAAGGTCCCGTAAAAGGTGAATACCTTCCATTTTGAAATGGCGGTATCGGACTATGGCATTGAGGGGGCGCAGATTTATGACAGGCCTCAATTGTCCGACTTTCTTTTCCACTAGGAAAATATTGCTTATGACCCCTGTGGGTTCGGGATGTGCTTTTTCTATAGCCCCTTTGGTAAGAAGGGTGGAAAGCTCCATGTCGATCCATCTGCGATCCTGGAGTGAAAAGCAGATCGGTCGAGGAGGGGGAATGTGTACGATGTTGTCTATCAGTTCTATGTGAAACCCTTGAATGGTAGTCAGTACCCAGGGGTCTGAGGTAATTTGTGACCAAGCTGGCAAAAAAATTCGGAGTCTGCCCCCTACATAAACATGAGAAAAAACATGAGGCTTGAGGTAACTCACCATAGGGTCGTCTTGAACTAGGTTGTCCTCGGAAGCCTCTAGATCGCCACGGGCGTCCTCGAGATGGGAAGAAGGAGGGGCGGGTGTTAGCCTCCTGGTATTGGGAGCGTTGGTGAAAGGAGCCTCGTCCCGTGCCACGGGATTGGAAATAGTTCCGGCCGGACAGACGGCTCCTGGATCTGCCGGCCCTGGTAGAGACCCGTCCCTGGAAAACTCGCCTCATAGAGGATTGAGCCTTATCCAGGGCAGTAAATGCCCCAACAAAACGCCCCAGGTCTTTTATAAAGGAATCGCCGAAGAGGAGGCCTTGGGCGTCCTTACCGGCTTCTGTTAGGGCGAGGTTAGCCAATTTGGGCTCTATCTTAAATAAGATAGCCTTACGTCTCTCAATAGATAATGAGGTGTTAACGTTCCCTGCAATACAGATTGCTCTCTGGACCCAACCACAGAGGTCTTCAGGGTCAACCATGCGGTTTTCCGCTCTGGCGTCTTCCGCCAAATCAAAAAGTTTAGCCAATGGGCCAAATATGTCCAGGTGCTTATCCTGGCAGGATTTTAAGGCGGATTCGAGCCCTTTACGGGGATTCCAGCCTAGCTTGGTAAGGAAATGGGTCATCTTGGGGTCTATCTCGGGAGTGTCGCAAACTTTGTTAGGCACAACAGGCCTTGGACACTCTGCCCTCAATTTGTTGCGTGCCGCTTTACTAAGTGGGTGTCGCACCCACTTCCCTAAATATGTGGCAACATGGTCGGCCGGGAGCCACTCTGCCGATCTCGGATGGTGTAAATCATCCGGGTCGAAGAGTGGAATGCCCGACGGATCCACAAGGGCGGACTCCGCGGTCGCGGAGTGCCTAGTCCCTGGTTCGCCTCCGGACGTCTCTGCCTGGGCAGAGGGAAGGAGGTCAAAACCTGAATGAGCGGCATCCGCTTCAGAGTCGCTGTCAGACTCAATCCTAGCCTCCTCACTTGACCCGATTTCTGAGTCGGAGTCGCTCTCTACCTGTGCTCTGGCACATTTCCATAGCCGCGCCCGTTCTGCCTGGCGCGGAAAGGCTCTCTTGCGTGGTTGTGACACGCTTTCAGGGGCGACCGAAGGTACGCCAGTCATGGTGTTTCTGGAGGCAGAGGGACATCTAGATTTGTGGGTAGCTTTCCTGGGTATATCTCCCGGTGGGTCCACAGGAGGATGCGGCTGAGGCATCGTGGAGCCCGAGTAGCGCTCGTCCAAAGGACGTGGCAGGAGGGCCTGGGAAATGGTGTGGGAGAGAGTAGAGGACATGGACCCCATGGCTGCCATAATGGCGTCTGTCACTGAGCGCTGTAGCGCTAAGAACTGAGTCCCATCTGAGTGGGTAGTTCTGTCGGAGCGAGCAGGTGAATTACCTGAGGTGACAGGGGCTTCTCCCCTGCTGAGTGGGGCATCAGACTCCCCAGAGGGAGGTGAACCAGAATTTAGTCTGGGTTTAGGCATTTTAAATAGAGTGGGTATAATTAGTGAATCAATAAATCTCAAGAAAACTGACAAGGAACAGTTTTGGGTTAGTCACCCAAAGTACTAACAAGCAAAAGAAAAAAGCGATCTCACCAGGGCCCAGACCAGTGCACACTCTGACAGGGAATAGGGAAGAAGACAGGAAGTTAGAAAATGGCCACCGAGAATCTCGCGAGATTCGCGGTAAAATGAAGTAAGGTGAATAAAAGAAAAAACCAAAGAGGTGAATTAAGTGAATACAAGGTGAGTATAGGACAAAATGCAAAACTGCCGAATGGGCCGTTTGCAAGAAAACAGGCGAACGCGGCAAAATAGCCGAATGGCCCTAACTGCCGAACAATGAGCGGTGTGTGTGCACTATGAAAAAGACAGCTTGAGAAAAAACGTGCGCAAAATGGCGCCGATGCGGGAAAAAGCAATGAAGAAAGTAAAACGGAGAGTAAGAGAAAATAAAGGGGGTCTGGACCCTGGGCACAATAGCAAATACCAAGTATTGCAGAGAGGAAAAACAATTAAAGCAAGAAGCAAGAAGGTAAATCAGAATAGAATAATGATAATACAATATTAATAAAATATTAATAAAATACTAATAAAAAATAATAATAATAACAATAATAAGAAAATAATAACGAAAGCTAAAGGTTATACAGAGTAAACAACTAATAATACTGAGAATAAATTTAAAACAGTATTGAAAGAAGTGACATGTACTTATCTTTGATCGGAGCAGCAAAGAAAGAGGGATATGGAAGGGAAGTGCTGCCTAATATACCGGGACCTGAGCGGGGAGGGGCCTATGTTAATGTATGTTCTTCATTTTTTCATTATATTTGTATTCTTTGCTGCTATTGGTGGACAGTAAAGAAAGGGTTATGCAATATGAGCCTCCGTGTCTTGTTATAAAATCTTAAATTAAACAGGCATTCTTAATGACACATCCTGCCAGACAGATTCTCTATCGTGTGCCAATCAAATCGTCATTAAAAAATGACAATGAAGAGGCAGAAGTGGCATCCCGCCAGTCAGTCAGTAGAAGAATTACGCAATGTATCCATAGTCTTTGCTGCTCATCTAAAAGGACCTGTAAAGGCAGGCAATGTTGCCTCATTTAGTCCACAGAGATTAGCAGTAGGTAATCTGAGTAATATAAGGAATATGATAACTATACACATCACGTACTCTGCCACAGGGTTTGGAAATATCCACATATCCCCTGCATCAGTAAAATAAAAACTGTTTCAACTAAAGCAATTGTGTATCCCTGGCTCAATGGAGAGTGAAAACAGCAGAAGCAGCCACATGTATCCCTGCCTCAATAGAAAGTGAAAACTTTGTTAATGGAAGAAACTTATAAGGCAGAAGTAGATATGCCAACAGTTTTTTTTCAATAAATTTGTAAGAAGACAAAACTGAAATAAAAAGTATTGTGTTTAAAAAAAAAAAAAAAGATTTTTTTTTTTTTTTTATGGAGAGTCTCACTGATTTTAAATAGGTTTGCTCTTTTTTTGATAATACTTGTTGTCTATGTTTATTTTTTTGTGTGTTTTAAAGTGGCATCCTAAATATGCGTGTGGGTTTATATAACTGAATCTGTTGTTGTGTCATTACTAGAAGTAGCCCTAATTTTATACAATTACTCAAAATGTGTTAGTTTCTAAAAAAAAAAAAAAAGAAAAAAAAGAATCAAGCAGGAAGTTTTATTTTGTTCAATAAGTCAAACAAAGCTAACAAAGCTTATAATTATTGACAGGGAGGTAAGATTGAGGCGCCCAGGTACAGGATAAAGAGGTTATGATTTTTGTTAAATATTGGGATGGGAATAAACACAATATTAAAAGAGTAAGCATAATATTACAAATGCTACGAAGTTGCAGTTCCCCTTTAACAAGACATCTAGCAAAGCTTGCGTCCATTAATAACCTCTAAAGCTGAGCCCAGTACTTCAAACTCTGGTAACCATTGAGTGTTGATGGTAACTCCGTCACTGAGTGCACACGTGTTATCGTCATTCCTCAATTCTGTAAAGTGACGAGTTTGTGTGACATGTCTGGGGAATGTGTCTGGCTCTTTCACTTGAACCTCAAATATGTGTCCAGCACCTGGCATCATAACTTTTAAAAGAGGCATCATTCAACATCATTCACTGATTCCATATACCTATTTATACGGTCTCCCTACCTCACAACATGACCATCTCCCATTATTCCACACATCTCCATCCATTCCACATTTCTCCATCATTTGATCTCCCCCATGTATCAAACCTCATTCCATGTCTTTCCCTTACTATTCCATTTCCACTTTGCATTCACTGCCTCTCCCTATTCTATGTTTCTTTACCCTCTCAGTCTCCATTCAATCTATTCCTTCCATATTTTGGTGTCTCTAACAAAATCTTGTTTGTTTTCATTGCTCTAGCGGAAGCATTATTAACCATCAACAGTGACAAGAAAACCACAAATCAAGAGGCCACTTGCAATCCGGTCATCGTCTTGTTTAGCAGACTTGAGATGGAGCCACAACAGGCCTGTATACATATTATGGGTCCTCCTGATCTTTTCTGCTCAGATTGAGTAAGATTTTAGTGGACTGCGGGATGTGGTATCTTATCCCTTTTCATTTCTATACGGGTCTCCTTCACACATAGAATACTATTAGCTGGAAGGAGTATTGACCAGTAGCAGGAATACAGGTGTGTTGCTATTCTAACTTGCTTTCAACCAATAGGACGAGGGAATCTGACTAGGGAATGTTCCGCAGCAAAAGATAGTGCCAGTCACTTGGCCAGCACCATGAAAAAGTAAATATATAAATAATAATCAAAAAAGTCTGTGTGTGTGAGGGGCAGTCAGTGTGTGTGAGGGGGGCAATCAGTTTGTGTGAGGTGTATAGTGTGTGTGAGGGGGCAGTCTGTGTATCTTAATGTTTCCCTCTCCCTTCTTCTTACCTTTTGCCAGAGTGGGGGGACATAATGCTCCAAGCCCTGGTGGTCCAGTAGTGGCATGTTCACTTTAGCCTGCAGCTCCTCTGGCTGCAGGCTGACTTTCCTATTGTCCTGCAAGCACAGCACAGTATTGGAGCATTGCCATGGTAACGTGCGACAACGCTTAGACCAGCCTGTTTGGGGGAGGAACACAGGGCTAGCGGGTCAGTGAGGGAAATCTTTGATCTCCTCACCAGCCAGAGAAGGCTTATGGCAATTCTGGTTCTGCATGGTCCAGCAGAGGAGATGAAAGGATCTCCACTGCCGGCCTTTGTCCATCGCTATCGAGGCCCACTGGGCGTTTTCTACAGAACCGCCCACCTGAAATCCCCAACCGCCCACTAGTGGATGGTAGGGACCAGGTTGACTACCCCTGGTATAACCCATGGATGAGGGTGCTGTGAATAGCCATCTCTGAAATAAACATGCTTCAGTTTTTTAGTTTTAGGATTATCAAACCAGTTTCATCTATGACCCAGGTTTCATAGATATACCCATAAGAACACACTTGGGTATAGCCTCGCCTGATGGTTTTCCTTGGAAGCACTAATCTACCCTTCACATGTTTTTTAACCATGATGTAATTGTCTACAATTAGTCTTTTAGACAGGTAGGAACTGGGGCAGTGATATGCCATAATAATCCCAGCTCCACTTACGCAGTATACAGTTTTCTGCAGCTTTCTATGAGCAAAATAATATATAAAGACAAGGGAGTCTAGTAGAATGGGTTAACCATTACAACTTTCCAAGCTGTGGGAAAACAGAAATATAAAGAGAAATACATGAATGTCCAGAGGATACAAATCCAATACACACAAAAATGGTTCCTTGGTATTGGAGAGATAACAATTAGAAACATTTTATTAGGTATTAGAGAAAAATACATAACAGACCCATTTAAAAAAGAGCCGTATACCAATCATCTTTGAACAGCACTCACTGTGCTTCTTTCAAGACCTCAGCAGATCCACACTGCAGTGGTGCGCCACATTGAAGGAGGTGACCTCGCAACTGCGAACAGCAGGTATTCCGTACAGGTGGGGGACCCCACGGGCACTTGTGGTAGAGAGGAATGGCAAAAGACACAGACTCACTTCGGTGTCCGACGCCAATTACTTTCTGCACTCCCTGGGACTGACTACTACCACCACCGCCAGGCCGAACGGACCAACACACGCGTGGGATGTCGACAAAGTATCGTTTTTTACGCCCGCCAACTCATTGGCACCAGGATGAGGCGCCTAACTGAAAGACTTTCCTTTTGTTGACCTACAGTCCACAGTTATACCTGCAATATGTAACATTGTACCTATGCATTTTGTTTTATTGATTTTTTTACGTTCCGACCTACTCTCCTTTAGATAAGTCCTCCGGGACTCTCAGACCTACATGGGTCATTCATACCTCTGCACTAATACTAGCAATTGCTCCTCAAACACAACCCCCCCCCCTTAAGCTCCGGGGATATGGAGCTTACTTAATTCTCCCTCGGGCTCAACTGCACTTCTGCTGAAAATAAGCACAACGCAGCCCATTACTGCTGGCAGATTACCGCTATATTTTATAACCACCCGCAATAGGGATCCTAGAAACCAATCCTCACTGTCACCCACCTGCCACTAAGCTTACTCTTCCATGCCTTGGTATTGCTCATTTGCCGAGCTACAATTTGGCAGCTACGCTGACTACTATTTCCCTTGAGACAAATCATCTTGCGGCTGGCTCTCGGTGGCAAACGTACATATGTATATATCGTGATAACTCCTAGCCTGTTTCTCATGTCCTAGCTTGCCTTCCTTAAGTGAAGGGTAGTACTGGAATGTAATTGCTTTATTATCACAACACTCCCTAGCATGTACAGTTTTCACCAATGTCTCGTGTTATAAACATAAAAGGTGCTCTACCACTGACATATGTTGACAATCCAGATATTACCCTCATTATATTTTTCTTTTCGCACTGTCATTATATGCTTGTTACCCATCCTAGCACTACAAAAATAAAGAATTAAAAAAAATTTACAAAAAGAGCCATATACAAAAAAAAAAAAAAGGCTCTATACTAACAAAAGGGGGCAGACTGAGAAGTGGACTTGATAGGATGTAGACTGAGGGTGATAGTAACAGGACTTGGATGCCCATCAGAGTTTGTGTATCAACTGCACATAATCTCTTGTGGCTATAATAAAAAGGCATCCAAGTCAAAATTATGCCTTATAAATTAATGCCACTACCAAAGGTAAGCTGTATTGAATACACTTTATATAGTATAGCTGTGTAGCAACCTGAGTTAATAGTAAAAATGGTTATAATTTATTCAACTCAGATTATGCATAATAATGGTGTTTTTCTATAGGGCTTCATAATGCCTTTAAATTTAGCCACGAGGTCTGAAGTTGTGAGATAGATAGATAGATCTGAAGTTGAGAGATAGATAGATAGATAGATAGATAGATAGATCTATCTATCTATCTCTCAACTTCAGACCTCGTGGCTAAAATCCAGTCCACTTCTGAGTCTGCCCCCTTTTGTTAGTATAGAGCCTTTTTTTGTACACTGCTCTTTTTTAAATGGGTCTCTGTTATATGTCTTTCTCTAATACCTAATAAAATGTATCTAATTGTTATATCTCTCCAATATTAGTTTTATATTTAACAAGGAACCGTTTTTTGTGTGCATTGGATCTGTATCTCTGGACATTCATGTATTTCTCTTTGTTGCTGTATTAAGGGTTACCCCCTCTCAGGTTTACTTGTACACACGAACAGTCCCTTTGTGGGGCACTTTGTTCTTTCTTAAAACAGAAATATATAGATGCAAATTCCAGTTTTTACAATATCCTAATTTGCATATGGTGATCATGCCAACAATGCATTTTTTGGTTTCACCAACAGAGGGCAATGGAGAGTCATCACAAACCTGAAAATATACATCTTTTAAAACAAGCGAAGACATCAACCTTGCAATAATGGCAAACCCAAACTGGGGGGGAAAGCAGTCCAAATGGCCCTCGTGTGTCTGCCGCCCCAAAACAGAACCACATTCCAAGCCAGGGCCCATAGTCAGAGAGGACTGTAGATCAGCCTCCTTTCCACCAAGTACCAAGGTAACAGAGAATTCCGTTACCTTAACCCTGGGAGAGGGAGAGGGAGGGTGGGGGGGGGGGGGGACCTCTCAGGTGTAGTATGCCCAATTGGGACTATGGAGAAGGTTCCCCATACAGTAAGCGCTGATAAATGTTTCTTATGATCAAAAGGTGCAACTAGCCCCCAGCGCACAAGTGCAAATATCTCAGTATGTGCAGTGTTTGAAGCTAAAACTGTGCACATACTAACTCCTGCAATGATGACCACTTCAAATAACCCTTAAAAAAAAAAAAAAAAAAAAGGTTATTTTTGTTTACTCTTGCCTGCCATCGTGTGGTTACTTAGTAAAAGGTCATGGTATTCTACCATTGCCCTGCATCACTTCCCACCCCCCCCCCCCCCCTTTTATATCTCTTTATTGAAATTTTTACATTTACAAAGAAGTTGCTCTTATTAATTCATATTACAATTTTAAAAAGATGAGAAACAGGAGCATCATGGGTTATAACATATTACACTTAGCACATTATATATATGTTATTACATACAAGATAAAGAAAAAAAAAGAAAGAAAAAAAGTATATGTATGTATCCTAATCCATTCATCCAACATTCATGATGCGAGAGAGGCAGAGAGAGAGGGTTGTCCTGATCTAAACATAAAATGTGGATTATCTTTACAAAAACTTCTAGTATACCTCTACTGATTTTTGGTGAGGGCTCCCAAAGTGACCATATCCTTGGATATAATTCTGTCTGGTTATTCATCAAATAGTAACCTTTTCCCATTGGTAATTAATTTGATTTATAACGATAAATAATTCCGAATGCCCATGTTTTTCCTATTTCCCGCTAGGCTGATTGTAAAAGCAAGTCGAATTTGGACCAAGAGATGTAATAATGTTTTTCCCCCAATGTCGGCATACCTATATAGAGAAGGAAGAGTTAGGGGGTCAAACAGATATCCCGGCCAAATATTTTAATATTCCCACCATATAAGATAGTGGGTGCCTTTACTACTTTTGCAACTCCAACATTAATCAGAGTGAATTTTATTGATCTTATTGAGTTTAGATGGCACCATGTACCATCTATAAATTATTTTATAATGGAATTCTGTCAGATTAATGCAATGAATACTTTTTGATTTACTAGTTTGATGCTTTTTCTCCATTCTTGGATTTCAAATATTTTATTTATATCAAATTCCCAGTTTTGCAGTGGAACTTCTAAAATTAAAATGTTTAATAAAGCCGAAGGAGGTTCAAAGCACTGGATGGATATCCTCTTTGAATTGTTGTGGGCACCTAAAAATGCTGTTATTATATTCTATTCAATTCAATAACATGTTTAGTAGATAAATACTTTTTGAGCTTTTCTTCTTTTTTGGATGTGTGTCACTTAAGCTCTATACAAGGTCTAAATTGCTTTTTGAATTGTTAAATATTAAAGGGACACTCCAGGCACCCAGACCACTTCTGCCAATTGGAGTGGTCTGGGTGCCAACTCCCACTACCCTTAACCCTGCAAGTGTAATTATTGCAGTTTTTATAAACTGCAATAATTACCTTGCAGGGTTAACTCCACCTCCAGTGGCTGTCTACTAGACAGCCACTAGAGGGCACTTCCTGGTCCATATCACAGAAAACCTGTGCTAGAGCGTCGCTGGACGTCCTCACGCCGTGTGAGGACCTCCAGCGTCGCTCAATTCCCCATAGGAAAGCATTAGGTCTTCACGGCCGGCGGGCGGGATCAGTCTCGCCCACCAGTCGACATAATGAAGAGGAGTAGCGGCGGCAACCCGAAACCACCACCGAGGGACATCGGCGGTGGTCTCAGGTAAGTGACTAAAGGGGTTTTCACCCCTTCAGCAACCAGGGATTGAGAGGTGGGAGGGAGAGGGGACCTGCAGTGCCAGGAAAACGGATTGTTTTCCTGGCACTGGAGAGTCCCTTTAATAAAGTTACTGTTTGTTTCTATTACATTTAATTCTCCACTCGCGGCAATGACACCAATTAGATGAATTTATAGGTAAGAAGCACAAGAAGAATACAGATAATGATGAAAGTTTAACTTGTTACTGATACAAACGTCTTTACATGTAACTTTAAAGGAACACTTAACACCAGAACCACTACAGTAGAATGCAGTAGTGCAATACTTTGGGAAAACATTTGGAACTCAACCACAGATGAATGAATACATGTGATACTGTCACTTTAAGAACATTTAATTTATTGGAATTAAGTAATTTAACTTTGGCAATCTTCTACAGCAATAAGAATTGGAAATAATGCATGAGCAATGTCAATCTTACTTGGTATTGCTTAAGAAAATAGTGTTTAGCAGAAATAAATAAACAAGGTAATTCGTTAATTAGGAACTTATAATACAGTCCATTTGACTTCAATTAATAAATGGGAAAAAGGCAATTCTTCTTTTAGAAATATAACAGTCATTGAGGTTTCAATAGTAATTGTTGAAATAAATTAGATCGGGGGCGCGGAGCCGACGGCGTTCAGGAGCAGACGCCATTTCACTCAGCTCCTCGGCCATAGCCCCAAAAACCGACTACTACTACCGCATAGCCAAACATCCAGGGCTGCGATAGCGACCCTCGCACTGGGGTCCACGAACCGGTCCGGTGGATGCCTTTTTTATGCCCATCGGGCGTGAAACTCCGGCGCAAAGTGCCTCGGGCCTACAGGGCGGGAATCCCGCGGCGGCCGCACAATACCTCCTGGGACGAAGACATCTGGGACACAGATCCACAAACAGCCTACATACCCTGGGACACACCAGGACCCTCGATGGGCCGCTAGCCTTCCAGCTGAAGTGGTAGAGGTTAACACAGTAAAGGAGTTTAAGCATGCGTGGGATAGGCATAAGGCTATCCTAACTATAAGATAAGGCCAGGGACTAATGGAAGTATTTAGAAAACTGGGCAGACTAGATGGGCCGAATGGTTCTTATCTGCCGTCACATTCTATGTTTCTATGTTTCTAAGTCGCAAAAACCGGCTCCGGCCGCAACCACCTCGACTCACGATATCGGCCAGATGCTGACCGCGACACCCCGCACGCGGGAGCCCGCAACCCCCCGGAAAGAGTCTACCACAGACCCGGTGAGGGATAAGGTACCTGGGACTGGAACACAAACTACACCCGATACGGAACCGCCTGCGACAAAGCGGGACATACATGATCTCTTGGCACACTTCCAGGACATGTTCTTTGCAGAGCTTAATCTGGTTAAAGCAGAAATGCAAGCCATCACAGAACGCCTTAGAGTCACTGAGGAGGACTCTGCTGAAACAAAGCTACACATGGCCACCCAGGGGGAAACCATAAAACAGCTACAAACCCACCACTCACAAATAGCAGCCAGAATGGATGCACTGGAAGATAAAAGCAGACAAAATAACATCAAGATAAGAGGAATAGCAGACACAGTACCAGCAGAAGAACTGCCCCATCTTATTAGGCGACTAACTGCGGCCATCATCCCGACCAAGCATGCAAAACAGTTTGCCTATGATGAACTATATCGCATCACAACATACTCGCAAACACCAAATACCCAGCCTAGGGATGTCATACTTTGCTGCCGAACCATCGCAGACAAACAACGACTGCTGCAGGCACTACGGTGGAAAACCCCATTCCAATTTGAGACTCACTCACTCACGTTCTATCAGGACCTGAGTAAGGCCACACTCATGTGGCGGAAGACAATGCGCCCCATCACGCAGCCTCTGCAGGCCGCTGGTATTCCCTATAGATGGACTAACTCAAGGACACTGCTATGCACCAAAGAAGGGAAATCCTTTAACCCCTTAAGGACCAGACTTCTGGAATAAAAGGGAATCATGACGTGTCACACACGTCATGTGTCCTTAAGGGGTTAAAGCAACCAACCCCGCCGAGGGCCCTCAAGTTTTTCAAAGCCTTAGGCCTTCCAGCGCCAGACCCAGCGACACTACCCCAGAGAGTCTGGGATGTTGACAACATACCCCCTTTTATCCCGGGAAGGGACATGGACACTGTCACATGAATAAGACCGCGACTGCATGATGTTTTCTGATTAACGTTAACACAACTGTTCAAATATTGTACCTTAGGCCAATACGTGCACATATGCACTGTTAATAGTTCCATAGGCATTCTTGTTTAATCATGTTCAATGTCTTCTTGTTACATACACAAACGACTTCCACACTGATCCATACATATGCTCCTGACGCTACTGTCCGAACAACGTCAGAGGCCCCACTACCTGCTCAGCCACTACACACAATCACCACAAAGGGACCATCTGACACTGATACGCTCCTACTCTCCTCCCCCCCCTCCATTCCACCCTGTGAAACAGGGGTACTAGGACACATAATGGACACCGGGGTCTAGACCTCGCGAGCGAGCCACACAATTAGCCCATAATACCCCAGAAGCAACGTGACAATGGGGCCAGGCCAACACCTCCTAGCCCTACCCTCCAGTCCCATCGAACAGACCAACTAAGCCAACCAGAGAACGACACCTTTGCCTGAAAACAGGGCAACCTATCCAGTATGGGCTAGCCTAACAACATAATGGGCATTACGCCTATTGCCCCCTACTCACATCATACAGACATAACTTTGTGACACCACAATTCATTCACATGTTAACTAGTTACTACTGTAAAACATAACATGTCACTAAATAAGCACACACCAGTCACTCTACTGCTATTACCAACACTCTGCTCCAACATGTGTACCTCTTTTTTCTTTTTTTTTTCTTCATAGCTGATTTAACTACTGTTAGCCTGTTATACCTTATAATTATAAAATGTGCAACTGTTTAACTATGTCAAAGTTTGACCCGGAATTGCCAGCAGCTGCTATCGTGGCGCTGCAGGCGTGTTTGTAACCAATTGCACGAGAAAATAAAGAATTACAAAAAAAAAAAAAAAAAATTAGATCGTGCTTTTGGGAAAAATATATCAGTCCTTTAGATTCTGGCAGAACTGAATTAAATTAGGAAAATGTAATCAGCTGAGGAGTAGCTGAATACCAGAGGACAGACAGGTATATTCCCATTTATTCTTCCCAATAACTTTAGGTATGAACTAATTATTAATCCCAGTTACTGGAGAATTTATCTTGCCTTCTTTGGATAATGAGCATGGAAGTCCTTTCCAGAATAGTGTGGATTATGGTTACCTGTAGTATATGGAGGAATTCGATGGTCTGTTCCTAGTCTGGGAGTGGGAGAGTAGTAAGGATTAGTGATGTCGCGAACATAAAATTTTCGGTTCGCGAATGGCGAACGCGAACTTCCTCAAACGTTCGCGAACCGGCGAACCGGGCGAACCGCCATTGACTTCAATGAGCAGGCAAATTTTAAAACCCAGAGGGACTCTTTCTGGTCACAATAGTGATGGAAAAGTTGTTTCAAGGGGACTAACACCTGGACTGTGGCATGCCGGAGGAGGATCCATGGCAAAACTCCCATGGAAAATTACACAGTTAATGCAGAGTCTGGCTTTAATCCATAAAGGGCATAAATCACCTAACATTCCTAAATCACAATGGATATGGATTGACACCTGACATATGACATTTTTACACCTTGACATATGGATTGACACCTGTCCTAAGGATCCCTGATACACACTGACACAGAGCAGAATAGGGACTGTTCCCCCTACATAGGGTCACTTGGCAGATATGGATTGACACCTGTCCTCAGGGACCCTGATACACACTGACACAGAGCAGAATAGGGACTGTTCCCCCTACATAGGGTCACTTGGCAGATATGGATTGACACCTGTCCTCAGAGACCCTGATACACACTGACACAGAGCAGAATAGGGACTGTTCCCCCTAAATAGGGTCACTTGGCAGATATGGATTGACACCTGTCCTCAGGGACCCTGATACACACAGACACAGAGCAGAATAGGGACTGTTCCTCCTACATAGGGTCACCATTTTTAGCCCAAGGCAGCTCATCTCATCAGGCCTTTTTAAGTCGAATGTATCGCCCACTGTTAGTCCCTTCGGGATCCATCCCTCATTCATTTTAATAAAGGTGAGGTAATCTAGACTTTTTTGACCTAGGCGACTTCTCTTCTCAGTGACAATACCTCCTGCTGCACTGAAGGTCCTTTCTGACAGGACACTTGAAGCGGGGCAGGCCAGAAGTTCTATCGCAAATTGGGTTAGCTCAGGCCACAGGTCAAGCCTGCACACCCAGTAGTCAAGGGGTTCATCGCTCCTCAGAGTGTCGATATCTGCAGTTAAGGCGAGGTAGTCTGCTACCTGTCGGTCGAGTCGTTCTCTGAGGGTGGATCCCGAAGTGCTGTGGCAATGCGTAGGACTTAAAAAGCTCTGCATGTCCTCCATCAACAACACGTCTTTAAAGCGTCCTGTCCTTGCCGGCGTGGTCGTGGGAGGAGGAGGATTACACGCTGTAGGCCTGACACACCCGCTTGAAGACAACTAACTGCTATTCGATCTATAACAGTGAAAAAAGTTTTTTGTTTTTAAATGCAAGCTATTGTGACACCAGATATGAGTGGCAATGTGCACTGGCAGAGGTTGGCAGAGTACACACTGTTGGCCTGACACACAGACGCTTGCAGACAACTAACTGCTATTCAATCTATAACAGTGAAAAAAGTTTTTTGTTTTTAAATGCAAGCTATTGTGACACCAGATATGAGTGATGGCACTGGGCAAGTGGGCACAGTATCCACTGTGAGCCTGACACACAGACGCTTGCAGACAACTAACTGCTATTCAATCTATTACAGTGAAAAACAGTTTGTGGGTTTTTAAATGCACGCTATTGTGCCACCAGATATGAGTGGCACTGTGCACACTGGCAGAGTACACGCTGTTGGCCTGACACACAGACGCTTGTAGACAACTAACTGCTAATTAATCTATTACAGTGAAAAAAAGTTTTTTGTTTTTAAATGCACGCTATTGTTACACCAGATATGAGTGGTGGCACTGGGCAAGTGGGCACAGTATCCACTGTGAGTCTGACACAGAAGCTGGCAGGCAACTGCAATTAGATGACAAAAAAAAAAGCAGACTGATGTTCTAGCCCTAAAAAGGTTTTTTTGGGGTGCTGTCCTTACAGCAGAGATCAGATGAGTCCTTCAGGACTGTAGTGGACACTGAATATACTAGCCTAGCTATACATTTCCCTATCAAATGAGCAGCAGCTACACTTTCCCTCCTCTATCTAAGAATGCAGCTTCAGAATGAATCTAAAATGGATGCTGTACAGGAGGTGGGAGGGTCTGCTGCTGATTGGCTGGAATGTGTCTGCTGACTGTGAGGCACAGGGTCAAAGTTTAGTCAATGATGACGAATAGGGGGCGGATCGAACCGCGCATGTGTTCGCCCGCTGTGGCGAACGCGAACACGCTAGGTTCTCCAGGAACTATTCGCCAGCGAAAAGTTCGGTGCATCACTAGTAAGGATCCAGCCAGAGAGGTTCGGTACACAGGTAATCATAGGAAGGAGCTCTCTCAGCAGTGAGCAACAAAGTAGCAAATTGAAATCAGCTGCAGCTTCCTTTTAACACAGGAATTGATGACATCAGAAACATAGGTGGGGCCTGATCGCTAATTAATGATAGTACAAATCATGACAAGTGGTTCTGGTGCCGAGGGTCTGTACCTGCAGGCTGACAATTGTAAACACTGCCTTTTCTGAGAGAGGAAAGCACACAGGTAATAATGTGAAAAAAAGAAGTGTACAGAATATGATAAGGACAGAAACCAGTGATTTGTGAACTCCCAAATAACATACCAGTTTTAATGGATTTAGTTATGGAGGTTCGAAACGTAGGTTTCAACATAGAGATATCAACATTGTTATCCAACAAAAAAAATACAATATTTTTTTTCATAGGATTACACTGTATTACAGTTAAAAGATCTTGGTATAAATGTGCACTTACTAATAAATATGCACATAAGAGTGCAATATGTGTTCTATGGCTATTTCTAGCCCTCTCCCAGTTATCTCTCTTTCCTTCTTTGGTTCGAAGTCTGATTCTGGATAAAGTGCACTCCTTCTATTGACGATCTCTGATAAGTGATAGTTTCATCAGGATAAGATGCCGCCTGGTATTTCCAAGTGCAATGAATTGGAGTTGGCAAGGTGCGTTTAAGGCATTAAACAGAATAGATGATCCTCTGATACCACCTGTATCTTAATTTAGATGGTTCTCGCTTTATCTGGAATGAAATAGCAAGAAAATACTCAGTGTACTGCAAAATGTATACATAATATTATATGTGCAATCCTGACAAGCTCTGCGCCTTGACAGAGAAAACCACATGTCAAGTGCTCGCACCAGATAGCTAGGAATAGGTGCGAGAACTCGACATGTGTTTTGCTCTGTCAAGGTGCAGTGCTCGTCAGGAGTGCACTCTGCTTTTCTGCTACTACTTAAGAATACAAACAGGGGGCAAACAAGTAGGGCTAGTTTAGCTTTTGACTTAGAGTGTTATAGGTGTCAGGATCGGGACAGGGATCCAACACGCAGAGTACAAAGTGTAGTAGGTACGTATACCGGACCTTAGAATGGCCGGACTTAACGTAAGGAGTAAATAGAGAATGGTCAGAGGCAAGCCGAGGTCGAGGGAACGAGAAGACAGGTAAGCGAGAGACAAGCCGGGTCAAAGGATAACAGAGATAAGCAGAGTGATACAAACAAGCCGGGTCAGAACCAAAGAGACAATAGACATACAAGAGCACTGAGTGACTAGACTGGCTAGAACCACGACAGGGCAATGAGCAAATGCGGCAAGCTCTATTAAATACCCCGGTTCTAGGAGGTAATCACACCCCCGACGAGTCCTGGTTCGTGTTCAGGGTTTGAGTGACAGGTCGAGCCGGCTTGGCGTCATGACGTCGGCTACTGAGCGTCACGTCATAAAAGGGCGTGGATCCCTCGCGGCCGGCGTGTAATCGACCGGAGGGACCGCGAGGAACGGAGGAAACAGCCCTTCTGAACGGGAAAACGTCTAAGTCTCTCCTCTTATTAGAGGTAGAGACTACAGGTACCCTGACAGTACCCCCCCCCTCAGAAACGCCCACCGGGCGGAAGCATCCGGGACGAGATGGAAAGCGGGAGTGAAAAGCCCTGCGGAGGCGAGGAGCATGAACATCCTCCTGAGGTACCCAAGTCCTCTCCTCAGGACCATATCCCTTCCAGTCGACAAGATACTGTAACCTCCCTCGAGAAATTCGAGAATCGATGATGGAGTTGATCTCGTACTCCTCCTGGCCCTCAACCTGAACAGGACGGGGAGAGGAAACAGTGGAGGAAAATCTGTTGCAAATTAACGGTTTCAGCAAGGAAACATGAAAAGAGTTAGGGATGCGTAAGGCAGATGGAAGTACTAGACGATACGCAACCGGGTTAATACGAGCCAGGACCCTGTAAGGGCCAATGTAACGAGGCGCGAACTTCATAGAAGGAACCTTTAAACTAATGTTTTTTGTACTCAACCATACCCTATCACCAGGAACAAAAACAGGAGCCGCCCTTCTGCGTTTATCAGCGTGTTTCTTGAACAACATGGAATTATGTAGGAGAATTTGTCGAGTCTGATCCCACAACTTCCTCAGATTGGCAACATGAACATCAACCGACGGTACCCCTTGGGAAGGAGAGACCGAGGGAAGAATGGAAGGATGAAAGCCATAATTCATGAAAAAGGGGCTAGAACGAGTGGAATCACAAACAAGATTATTGTGTGCGAACTCTGCCCAAGGAATCAAACCGACCCAATCGTCCTGATGTTCGGAGACAAAACAACGCAAATATTGTTCAATTTTTTGATTGGTACGTTCAGCAGCTCCGTTAGACTGAGGGTGATAAGCAGAAGAAAAATTCAATTTGATGCCCAATTGAGAACAGAAAGATCTCCAGAAACGTGAAACTAATTGGGAACCTCTATCAGAAATAATTTCGGAAGGTATCCCATGTAAACGAAAAATTTATTTAGCGAATATTTCCGCCAATTCAGGAGAAGTCGGAAGTTTAGGTAAAGGCACAAAATGAGCCATCTTAGTAAACCTATCGACTACAGTGAGAATAACAGTCTGTTTTTTAGAAATAGGCAAATCAACAATAAAGTCCATGGCCAAACAGGACCATGGTCTTTCTGGAATGCCCAAGGGCTGTAATAGACCACATGGAAGAGTATGAGGTTGCTTAGTCTTAGTACAGATCTCACACACTGCAATGAAATCCTTAATATCCTTTCGTAAAGAAGGCCACCAGAAATCTTGAGATTAAGGAATATGTCTTGCGAATACCAGGATGCCCCGCCACCTTACTCTCGTGGAATTCTTAGAACCAGGTCTGTAAGTGAGTATGTAATTGAAATGGGTGAGAAATAAAGACCAACGAGCTTGCCTGGAGGACAATCGCTTGGCCTCCCCAATATAGGACAAGTTCTTGTGGTCCGTCAAAACAGTAACAGGATGTAAGGTCCCTTCCAATAAATGTCTCCATTCTTTTAAAGCCATGATAACTGCTAGTAGTTCCCTGTCACCAATGTCATATCTGCTCTCCGGGCCAGATAGCTTTTTGGAAAAAAAACCACATGGATGTAATGGTTTATCCACACCTAACCTTTGGGACAGGATAGCGCCTACACCTGTCTCTGAGGCGTCTACTTCGAGTAGGAAAGGCAGAGTAGTATCAGGGTGAACTAAAATTGGTGCGGAAGCAAAAAGTTCTTTGAGGGTTTTGAAAGCAAGAAGTGCTTCAGTAGACCAATTCTTAGTGTCAGACCCCTGTCTGGTCATATTGGTGATAGGAGCAATAATTGACGAGTAACCCTTAATGAAGCGCCTATAATAATTGGAGAATCCAATAAACCTCTGAATGGCCTTGAGACCCTTAGGTAAAGGCCAGTCTAAAATGGACTGGAGTTTATCCGGATCCATCTTAAACCCTTCCCCAGTAATCACATAACCAAGAAAGTTTGTCTGGGACTGATCAAAACTAAATTTCTCCAGTTTGCAGTACAAGCCATGTTGAAGAAGTTTGCGCAAAACCCTTCTGACTTGTCTGTGGTGAGTCTCAATGTCCCTAGAATGTATAAGAATATCATCCAGGTATACAATAACGCAGTCCTGTTGAAACTCCCTAAGAACTTCATTGATCAAGTCCTGAAATACTGCCGGCGCATTACAGAGACCAAAAGGCATTACGGTATACTCGTAGTGCCCATATCGAGTGTTGAACGCCGTCATCCACTCGTGACCCTGCTGAATCCTCACCAAGTTATATGCCCCTCTGAGATCTAACTTGGTGAAAATCTTGGAACCCTTTAAACGATCAAAGAGCTCGGTAATCAAAGGAATCGGGTAGGCATTTCTAACGGTTATTTTGTTCAAACCTCGGTAGTCAATGCAAGGTCTCAGTGTACCATCCTTCTTTTTAACAAAAAAAAAACCAGCCCCGGCAGGGGAGGAAGATCTCATAATAAATCCTTTGTCTAGATTTTCACGAATATACTCCTCTAGGACTAAGTCTAGCCCCTGGGAGGCATGGTACCAGGGAGTAGATTAATCTTACAATCAAAGGACCTGTGTGGGGGTAAAGTATCGGCCTTCTTTTTGTCAAATACCGCCTTTAAGTCCAGATACAGTGGAGGTATTTGTACTTCTGTAGGGTCGGTAGACTGAGTGGATGCATTAACTATGCAAAGCGGTGAGACTTTCTGTAAACACTTCTCCTGACAATTCTGACCCCATGAGATTATCTCCCCTAATTCCCAATCAATAATAGGGTTATGTCTCTTTAACCAAGAATACCCCAGGACTATGGGAACAGAAGGAGATGAAATGAGTAACAGAGATATGTCTTCCTCGTGTAAAATACCAACAGTTAAGTTAACGGGTATGGTTTCACGAAAAATCACAGGCTCAACTAAAGGTCTACCATCTATGTGTCACGGTAATATACCCCAACACGCAGGAATAGTTCACAGTCAAGAGACAAGAAACAGAGTTCGTCTTACCGGACCTTAGAATGGCCGGACTAGGACGAGAGAAAGACAGAGTCAGAACAAGCCGAGGTCAAGGGAACTGAGAGACAGCGTAACGTAGAACAAGCCGAGGACTGGTACACAGAGGACAAAACAGCGGATAAGCAAGCAAGGATAAGGAGAGAGCGGAGTCAGGAACAAAGCCAAGGTCAAGCACCAAAAAACCAACTGAACGATACAAGCACTAAAGGGAACTGGACAGAAACCACGATAGGGCAAAGAGCAAGGGAAACAGGTGAGTATAAATACCCTTAAGGTTCACTTTGATTGGCCCCTGTCATATCCACGCCCCCAAAACGTGAGTGTATGGGGAATGTGGCCTGACAGGGGCCAATGGGAGACTGATTCTAATTTAGTCTCCCACTGTCCCTTTAAGAGCGCGCCCGAGACGCGCGGCGCGCTCTTAGTGTCGGGCGGGACATGTGACCGCTTCTCGCGGTCACTGCCCGCCTGACTGATCCCATCGTTGGCTGAGCCGCGCGCGGCTCGTGCAGGAGCAGGACCGCGCGCGGCGAGAAGGGAGGACCCCGGCCGGCCCCTGGAGAGGGTAAGTACCGCTACAGTACCCCCCCTGAAGACACGCCCACCGGGCGGGGAGGAGCAGGCCTGGCAGGAAAACGAGCGTGGAAAGAACGCACAAGGCGAGGAGCGTGAACAGCGTCAGCGGAAATCCAACTGCGTTCCTCAGGCCCATAGCCCTTCCAATGTACCAGATATTGGAGGCGACCCCGAAGCAAGCGAGAGTCAATTACAGCCGCCACTTCAAACTCCTCATGGCCCTCCACCGAAACCGGAGGAGGAGGGGGGACATGCCGAGTAAAACGGTTGCACAGGAGGGGTTTTAACAAGGAGGTATGAAACACGTTAGGAATGCGTAAATTTTTTGGAAGATCCAATGCATACGAGACAGGATTAACCACATGCAAGATACGAAAAGGACCAATAAAACGAGGGGCCAACTTCATAGAAGGCACACGAAGACGAATATTGCGAGTAGAAAGCCAAACCCGGTCTCCCACAGCATAGGATGGAGCCGCCCTGCGATGCTTGTCAGCGTGAACCTTCTGCCGAGCAGCTGAGGCCACCAAAGAACACTGAACCTGCTCCCAAGTATTACGTAGACTAGCCAAATGTTCGTCCAGAGCTGGCATGCCCTGTAAGGAGAATGCAGCTGGAAGAACCACGGGATGCCGGCCATAAACAACGTAAAAAGGGCTGTTACCGGAGGATTCATGAGCAGCATTATTACGAGCAAACTCAGCCCAAGGAAGCAGGTCAGCCCAATTGTTCTGATGGTGGGACACGAAACAGCGAAGATACTGCTCCAGAGATTGGTTGGCACGTTCAGCAGCTCCATTAGACTGGGGGTGGTAGGCTGAAGAAAACGAGAGGGAGATACCCATCTCTGCACAAAACGCTCTCCAGAATCTGGAAATAAACTGGCTACCCCTATCGGACACGATCGAAGTGGGAATACCATGCAACCGAAACACCTCCCCGGCAAAGATAGAGGCAAGTTCCTTGGATGATGGCAATTTGAGAAGAGACACAAAATGAGCCATCTTAGAAAAACGATCCACAATCATCAGGATGACAGTTTTACCATTAGAGGGAGGTAATTCAACAATAAAATCCATGGATATATTGGACCATGGCCTCTCGGGTATGGGCAACGGATGCAACAACCCACAAGGAACTCTGTGGGAGGACTTCATACTGGCACAAGTGCTACAGGCATTAACGTAATCGGTGACGTCCTTGCGCAAGGAAGCCCACCAGAAATATCTAGAAACTGCTGAGACTGTCTTAGAAATACCAGGGTGTCCAGCAGTTCTAGTGTCATGATATAATGACAAGATGTCTCGTCTCTCTGGTATATCAACGAATAGCTTATCAGCAGGCCTCTCCTCAGGAGCCAAGTTTTGTTTAGCCTGAATAGTTTGTAAGAGAGAAGACGAAATAGAAAGAACAGTAGTCGCTATTATTCTGTCAGGCGGAATGACAGGGGTAACATCGACCTCGAGTTTGTCAGTAGTTTCGAATTGTCTGGACAGAGCGTCAGCTTTAGTATTACGATCACCCGGTCTGTAAGTGATTATGTAATTAAAACGAGACAAAAAGAGAGACCACCTGGCCTGCCTAGAAGACAATCTTTTTGCTTCACTAAGGTATGAGAGGTTTTTGTGATCCGTTAAAATGAGGATAGGATCCCTGGTACCCTCTAGCAGATGTCTCCATTCCTTGAGCGCCAAAATGATAGCAAGGAGTTCACGATTGCCTACATCATAATTCCTCTCTGCTTTGGACATCTGTCTGGAAAAGAAGCCACAAGGGTGTAACGGCTTTTCAGGTGAATCTCTTTGAGACAAGATAGCACCTACCCCTATCTCAGAAGCATCAACCTCAAGAATAAAGGGCAGTGAAGGGACAGGATGCTGTAAAACAGGAGCAGAGGCAAATGTAGCTTTCAAGAATTCAAAGGCCTCGAGTGCTTCTGGTTTCCAGACATGAGTATTACCATCCTTCTTGGTCATTCTGGTTATAGGCGCTACAATGGCAGAAAATCCTTTAATAAAACGCCTATAATAATTAGAGAACCCCAGAAAACGCTGAATGGCTTTCAAACCCTGGGGCAGAGGCCATTCCATAATGGCAGACAGTTTCTTGGGATCCATACGAAAACCCTTGGCAGAGATTATATAACCCAAGAATTGGACTTCAGATTGATCAAATGAACATTTTTCGAGTTTGCAATAGAGACCGTTAACCAGAAGAGTTCTCAACACTAATTTAACATGCATGTGATGAGTCTGTAAATCATTAGAATAAATTAATATGTCGTGTATGTATAAATTGACGTAGGACATCATTAATAAATTCTTGAAAAACTGCTGGGGCGTTACAAAGACCAAAGGGCATCACAGTGTACTCGTAGTGGCCACTCCTAGTATTGAAAGCAGTCTTCCACTCGTGATCCTTTTTGATACGTATGAGGTTGTAAGCACCCCTTAGGTCCAATTTAGTAAAAACTGTGGCCTGTTTAAGCCTATCAAAAAGTTCTGTGATCAAAGGTATGGGGTACGCATTTTTGACGGTGATTTTATTAAGGCCCCTATAGTCAATACAAGGCCTTAATTCGCCATCTTTCTTAGACACAAAGAAGAACCCAGCCCCTGCCGGGGAAGAGGATCTTCTTATAAATCCCTTCTCTAGAGATTCCTTGATATATTCCTCCATAACCAGATTCTCCTGAGGAGATAAAGGATATATTCTCCCTTTGGGAGGCATCGTACCAGGTAATAAATCAATTGCACAATCGTAAGGCCTGTGAGGTGGCAATCTTTCAGCCTCCCTTTTATCAAAAACAGATTTAAGAGACAGGTACTGAGAGGGTATGACCGTAGGCACGGGAGGAATATGAGTAGAATTCAAAGGGGTGACTTTAACAACACAAGACTCTTGGCAAGAATCACTCCAAGAAACTATTTGTCCTGACTCCCAATCAATGGTGGGATTATGAGTACGTAACCAAGGATACCCTAACACGAGGTGAGAGGAAGGAGAAGTAATGATCTGAAACCGAATGGTCTCAGAGTGTAACACCCCTGTAGACATATGTAGGGGAACAGTCTCATGTGTGATAATTGGAGAGCATAATGGTCTACCATCTATGGCCTCAACGGCCAAGGGTGTCTCCTTCTCTCTGGTGGGTATGTTATTCTCCTTGACAAAACTGGAATCAATAAAGTTTTCGGCCGCTCCGGAATCAACCAGGGCTAGTATATTCCCTGCTATGCAGTCACTATCAAGGTGCAGGGAAACAGGAAGAAGTAACTTATTAAGAGGCAAATGTGAGGACTGTGATGTCACACACAAGGCCAGTCCTCTATACGGTCTTAGGTGCGATAGTTTCCCGGACGCACGGGACATTCTTGTCTCATATGACCCCTCCTACCACAATAAAGACAAAGTCCCTCCTTTCTCCTATAAAGCTTTTCAGCGTCGGTAAGTTTAGCAACCCCTAACTGCATAGGTTCCTCCTCAGAACCTTTAGATCCCTCGGGAATCTCAGCTCTAGGGGAGTTAAAGGGAACAAAATGTCTATTTCTGGACCTGGTATATAACCTGTCACGGATCCTGTTATCTATATCGATAAGATAGTCAATCAGGTCCTCCAGGGGTACAGGGAGGTCCTTAGCTGCTACCTCATCTAAGATAGTATCAGACAGACCTTCCATAAAGGCAGTAGTAAGGCCATTATTAGTCCAATCTACCTGTGAGGCAAGGGTCCGGAACTGAATAGCATAATCGGCTACAGATTTAGATCCTTGCTTTATTCTCATTAATGCCCTGGCGGCATTTTTTGACCTTTTAGTCGTGTCAAATGTTCTACGGAACGCTGTGAGGAAGCTATTGAAGTCGTGTACCATAGGCCCATTAGCCTCCCAAATAGGATTTGCCCATTCTAGTGCCTTATCCGTAAGCTGGTGCATAAGAAAACCCACCTTAGATCTGTCAGTGGGAAATGAACGTGGGTACATTTCGAAGTGGAATTCCACTTGATTAAGGAATCCCCTACATGTCTTAGCGTCCCCTCCATACCTAGGTGGCGGGGTTAGATGTGCAGAAGCATTAGACATATTAGCTGTGTCCGGTATAGGGTTTACAGGAGGCGTAGGTACAGGTACCGGAACAGATCTGGATAACAGTGTCTGGATGGCTTGAGCCATTTGATCCATACGGTGATCCTGTTCTGCGAATCTAGCCTCATGAGTGGCCATCTGTTGACCTAAACCTGCGGGGTCCATGGCCCTATCGTAATGTCACGGTAATATACCCCAACACGCAGGAATAGTTCACAGTCAAGAGACAAGAAACAGAGTTCGTCTTACCGGACCTTAGAATGGCCGGACTAGGACGAGAGAAAGACAGAGTCAGAACAAGCCGAGGTCAAGGGAACTGAGAGACAGCGTAACGTAGAACAAGCCGAGGACTGGTACACAGAGGACAAAACAGCGGATAAGCAAGCAAGGATAAGGAGAGAGCGGAGTCAGGAACAAAGCCAAGGTCAAGCACCAAAAAACCAACTGAACGATACAAGCACTAAAGGGAACTGGACAGAAACCACGATAGGGCAAGGGAAACAGGTGAGTATAAATACCCTTAAGGTTCACTTTGATTGGCCCCTGTCATATCCACGCCCCCAAAACGTGAGTGTATGGGGAATGTGGCCTGACAGGGGCCAATGGGAGACTGATTCTAATTTAGTCTCCCACTGTCCCTTTAAGAGCGCGCCCGAGACGCGCGGCGCGCTCTTAGTGTCGGGCGGGACATGTGACCGCTTCTCGCGGTCACTGCCCGCCTGACTGATCCCATCGTTGGCTGAGCCGCGCGCGGCTCGTGCAGGAGCAGGACCGCGCGCGGCGAGAAGGGAGGACCCCGGCCGGCCCCTGGAGAGGGTAAGTACCGCTACACTATGGCCTCAATGGCCAAGGGCGTGTCCCTTAACTGAGATGGAATAGTGTGTTTAGTGACAAAAACTTGGTCGATAAAGCTCTCAGCAGCTCCGGAATCTATCAATGCCACAGTCTCTACTACTCCCCTCTCCCAAGTTAAGGAAACGGGTAGCACAAGCCTATGATCTTTATAATTATGATTAGAGGACAAAATAGAAACACCCAAGGCCTGTCCTCTAGAGAAACTTAGGTGCGAGCGTTTCCCGATCGATTAGGACAATTTAGGCGTAAGTGACCTCTGACTCCACAGTACATACACAGCCCCTCCCTTCTCCTGTACTGTCTCTCCTCTTCTGAGAGATGAGTATTGCCTATCTGCATAGGTTCTGGAAAAGGTAAGGTTTTGATCTCAGGACTTAGAAATGAGGGAGCTAGTTTGAAGGAAGGTCTACAGGTTCTATCTCGAGTGTTCTGTCTCTCTCTTAAGCGTTCATCAATGCGAGAGATAAAATAAATTAAATCCTCCAAATTCTCAGGAAGCTCTCTAGTAGCAACCTCATCAAGTATTACATCTGATAATCCGTTTAAAAATATGTCTTTATAAGCCTGTTCATTCCACTTAACTTCTGCCGCCAAGGACCTGAACTCTAGTGCATACTCCACAAGAGTTTGGTTATCTTGTCTAAGGCGCAACAGTAATCTGGCTGCATTGACCTTTCTACCAGGAGGGTCAAAAGTTCTTCTAAAAGCAGCTACAAAGGCATTATAATTATATACTAACGGATTATCGTTTTCCCACAACGGATTGGCCCATCTCAGAGCTTTCTCAACGAGTAAGGTGATAATAAATCCGACCTTCGCCCTATCTGTAGGATAGGAACGGGGTTGTAATTCGAAGTGGATACTGATTTGGTTTAAAAAACCTCGACACTTCTCAGGAGAACCACCATAACGTACAGGTGGGGTAATACGAGAGGAGGCACCTACAGTGGCTACCTCTAAACCTGAACTTACAGGGGAGATAGAATTATTACGCATCTCTTCTGGTGGGTTATTAGGACGAGATAATAACGCCTGTAGTGCTAAGGCCATCTGATCCATTCTATGTTCCATGGCGTCAAACCTAGGATCGGAAGGACCAAGCTGACTACTTGTACCTGCAGGATCCATTGGCCCTGTCGTAATGTCAGGATCGGGACAGGGATCCAACACGCAGAGTACAAAGTGTAGTAGGTACGTATACCGGACCTTAGAATGGCCGGACTTAACGTAAGGAGTAAGTAGAGAATGGTCAGAGGCAAGCCGAGGTCGAGGGAACGAGAAGACAGGTAAGCGAGAGACAAGCCGGGTCAAAGGATAACAGAGATAAGCAGAGTGATACAAACAAGCCGGGTCAGAACCAAAGAGACAATAGACATACAAGAGCACTGAGTGACTAGACTGGCTAGAACCACGACAGGGCAATGAGCAAATGCGGCAAGCTCTATTAAATACCCGGGTTCTAGGAGGTAATCACACCCCCGACGAGTCCTGGTTCGTGTTCAGGGTTTGAGTGACAGGTCGAGCCGGCTTGGCGTCATGACGTCGGCTACTGAGCGTCACGTCATAAAAGGGCGTGGATCCCTCGCGGCCGGCGTGTAATCGACCGGAGGGACCGCGAGGAACGGAGGAAACAGCCCTTCTGAACGGGAAAACGTCTAAGTCTCTCCTCTTATCAGAGGTAGAGACTACAGGTACACTGACAATAGGAAAGGTTGTCTTGCATTGATCCTTGCCGCTTTACTTAATTACCAGATTTTACTAATTACATGACATAAAGTCATAATTTTATAAAGGACACGGAGGCGAGTATTAGGCTTATCTCTTTCTTTTATTCCTCAGCAGCAAAGAAAGGCTAAGGTGTTTATTTGTAGAAAAAAGAAGAAACATGTATAACTACCCTCACAGGGTTAACATTACATCATTATCTCCTATCCAATAGGAGCAGTCCTTCTCTGATATCCTTTCATGTAACCTCCTCCTCTCCCTCTTTCCTGATGTTGCCAAAGCTAAAAAATGTTCCTGTAGCGATTAACTATCAATTCGTTCTAAACAAAACATACAAACAGTTGACCACTGAACTTGATCTTGAACTCTTCCATGAGAAAGAAACACAAGGATCCTCCGGAACTGATCCTCTTGAACTGTGATGTCACTCGTCGTCCACACTGGGATTTGTAGAATTTTTTTACGCTGGAAAGGACAAAGAAAACAATGGTAAAGCGTGTCCTTGCCAACAATTTTCGTTTTAATCTTTTATATCAACTTGAGTTGTTTATGTAACCAGTTATATTTAATAAAACATGCAATCGTTACTTGTGTGATATATTTACCAAGAACCACTTATGTTTCAATGAGAACTCTTTCTACTAAAGTGCCTAGTACGTACCTGGGTTGGGATACCAATATTGTGTGTATCTGATCCGGGCGGGCTAATACTCGCCTCCGTGTCCTTTATAAAATCATGACTTTACGTCATGTAATTAGTAAAATCTGGTAATTTTATTAAAGGACACGGAGGCTCTTATTAGGCTAGTTCAAAGCTGTGAAATAACTAGGCTCGATACATGTTCCGTAGGTCGAAAGTAATATTCCTTAAACGTCGATTCCCGGGACCAATCTGCTGTTCTCATGAGGTCCTCTAATCTACAACCTAACGTGAAAACTTTTGATGCCATGGCTCCTCTAGTAGAGTGTGCGCCATATACGGTGGTATCTATGTGTGCTAAAGTCATTATCCATTTCACCCAGCGGGCAAGGGTCACCGTTGATACAGGTTGGTGAGGTTGTCTGATAGCCAAAAACAATTCTGGCTGTGTTGGTTTCCTGAATTCCAGGGTCCGTTTCTCATATTCTCGTAAGCAGTGCACTGGGCAGAGTTTATCGTTGTGTGGGAAAGAAGGGTATGAGACTGATGTAATTGACGATTTTGTACGTCTGGAGATGTTGAATGAGACTCCTGTGGGGGTAAAGGAGTGTGCATCAACGTCCAGTGCTCTAACGTCTGATACCCTCTTGCAATATAGCAGGCAGAGGAGCATGGTCAGTTTCGCTGACAGTTGTTTAAGCGTGAGTGCTTCGTTTTGAGGCCAGGATTCCAACAGTTTCAGGACTGAGTTGACATCCCACAATGACGTATATCGGGGTTGTGGTGGACGGTATACAAGTAGTTGTTGACCCATCGGGGTTCCATCTATTCCTTGGTGTCCTGCTGAGATTGCCGATCTGTAGACGTTGATGGTTCGGTAGGCTAAGCCTTGATTATGCAGGTTGGTGAGGAACCGTAACAGGTAATTTACAGGAGCACGTACGGGATCCACTTGTTGTTCCATGCACCAACTAGTCCATCCGTTCCAGGCATAGAGGTAGGAGCGTCTAGTTCCAGGCGACCAAGCTCCTGCCAGTAGTTCGATAGTGTCTTGTGGAACATCTGGTTTGATCCAGGGTCCCCTGAAAGGAGCCACGCTAAGAATTTGACGCTGGCGTCGTGTAGATGTCTGGAATGCCAATCCGCTACTACGTTGGACATTCCTGGGATGTATTCCGCTTGGACTGAAATGTTGTGTTCCAGGCAGTGGTGCCAGAACTCCTTGGCCAGGTCTGCCAATATCTTTGATCTCGTGCCACCGAGGTGGTTGATGTAGCGGACTGCGGAAATGTTGTCCATTTGTAGGATGATGGAGCAGTTGGTTATGACCCCGAGGAGGCTCTTCAGGGCAAAAGATCCCGCCATGAGTTCCAAACCGTTGATGTGCAAGTTTTTCTCTGAGCACGGCCAGGTTCCTCAGGTGGAGGTAGGACTGCAGCGCGCTCCCCAACTGTGTGTGCTCGCATCGGATTCTACGATGAAGTCGGGGGCAGTCCCAAATATTGCTCTGCCGTTCCATGCCTCCTTATGTTGCAGCCACCATGTGAGCTCCTGTTTGGACTCGTAGTTGAGTGGCACAGAATTTGCACAGACTTTGTCCGTCGGTAAGCTGAGAGTCCCGGTAATTGCGTCTATGTGTGGTAAGTACCGATTGTCCCTAATTGATGAGAAATCCCAAATTTTGTAGCAATGTCTATGCCCATGCCAGGTGTTGTTGCAATTGATGGGCCTCGTGTGCCATGATCAGCATATCGTCCAGATAAATGATCATCCGCATGCCTCTGCTGCGTAACGATGCGACCACTGGCTTCAGCAGCTTGGTGAAGCACCAAGGGGGCGATGAGAGTCCAAAGGGGAGGCATCGGAATCTCCATGTCGCCTTTTCCATTGGAATTGGAGCAGGTGGTGGCACTCCTCCGCAATAGGGATTGTAAGATAGGCATCTTGTAGGTCCAGTTTCGCCATCCAGTCCCCTAATCTGAGCAGGTCTCGCAGGCAGTGGATACCCTCCATTTTGAAATGGTGGTACCGTACAAATGCGTTTAGTGGCCGCAAATTGATGACTGCCCGTACTCCGCCGCCCTTCTTGGGCACCAGGAAGAGGTTGCTCATGAACCCAGGGGATGGTGAAGGGACCTGATATATGGCGCCTTTTTATTGGAGGGTGCGAATCTCTTCGCTCACTAAGCCCTTGTCTCGTGTGGAGAAAACTATGCAGTGTGGCATAGTTTGTTTGGACCGGGGGTCGTACAAACTCTATGTGGTAACCCCTTATGGTATTGAGGACCCATATGTCTGCTGTCAGTTGTTGCCAGGACTCCATAAAGTGTAACAGTCTGCCCCCTACACTCACCATAAGGTCTTCGGCTGTACGAGTTGCCTCTGGGTCCTCGAGGTTGCCATGGTCTGGCCCTGACCGGAAAGAAGGGTGAGGGCGTTCGACTCTCTGGTGGCTGAAATCTAGCCGTGGCGGGACCTCTGTATCCCCGGTAAGAACGGCCGGGCAGACGGACCCGGTGTCTGCCGGCCCCACCAAAAACTCTGGGGGAGAACACTTGTTTTAAGTTCGTCTGTGCCTTGTCTAGCGCTGTAAATGTGCTCACATAAGTTCCCAGTTCTTTAACAAAGTTGTCTCCGAACAGGAGACCCTTGGCTTGTGGTCCCGGTTCGGTGAAGGCCATGTTAACGAGCTTGGGCTCGATTTTCATTAATATAGTTTTGCGCCTTTCGGTGGCCAGCGCAGCGTTTACGTTGCCGATGAGGCATATCGACCTCTGGGCCATGCCTCTAATGGCTAGCAAATCAAGAGGTGTTCCCTCATTTAAGGCCGCTTCGACCAACTCAAAAATCTTGGCACTAGGGCCTAGTGTATCCAGCTCTTTATCTTGACAATGGCGTAGGGAGTAATCAAGTCCCTTCTTTGCCTTCCAGCCAGAGTTACCCAGCAATTGTGCTATTTTTGGGTCAATGTCTGGTGTGACGGAGGCCATATCGGGCACTGTTGGGCGTGGGCATTCCGCCCGCAGTTTTTGCCTGGTGGCTTTATCCAAAGGTTTGCGGATTCTGGCCGCTATGTATCGTGCCACATGATCGGTCGGATACCATTCCGCCGACCTAGGATTTTGTAAAGTATCCGGGTCGAACAGGGGTTCGCCCTGGGGGTCCAGAATAGCGGTTGCATCCGCAGTGTCATACGAGGGGTTGGCTGGATTGCGTGTTGGACTACGGTCCGAGGAGGAAACCTCCCATTCGTCTGGGTCGACTTCGTCGGACCCGTTCGAAACCTCCTCATTATCGAACCAGAGTCGGAAGAATCTGTTAGGGCTTTTGCCCTCTTCCATGTCCGCGCCGCTTTTGCCCAGCGGGTGGCTCGTTTACGTGGGGGCCTCACGACCTCAGGTGTGACAGGACGTACCCTGTCCGTCAATTTAGGAGACATGTGTTCCCACATTGTGGGTTTTACTCATGACCTTACGGCCTTCTCTGTGTAAAGGATCCCCCTCTGCGGCCCTGGCGTGAGTCATTTTGGGGTTGGATGCCTTAATGGCACTCGAGATGGAGTGTGATAAGTTATCAGACATAACCCCCATGGCAGTAAAAATAGCTTGGGTAACTGATTTAGACATGGTGGCGTCCAGGAGCAAGTGGAACTCCTCAGAGTCCAAGTGCTCCAGAGGGGCCACCACGTCCCCTTGCAGGGTTATGGGTTCAGCCACAGTGGGTCTGTGTTGGGCCTTGGTATCCCCTTTATCACTGGGGCCAGGGGCAGAGTAATCCTCAGGGGTCTGCATCTTGGGGCAGTTAAGTGTGACCCAGGAGTAAAAGGCAGATATATATATATATATATATATATATATATGTATATATATATATATATACCCTGACGTAGCAGTAGTGTGAGGGCTGCTAAAGGCAGGAGACAAGGCAACAGGACAGCAAAAACAGATTGCACTGTTAACTTACCGAGTGTTCCCTCAGGAATGGCTCCTGGGAGCACTGGTAAGCTGACAGGCACACTAATCAGGCCAATCAGCTCGCGCCCTGTCAATGGGCTGAACGAACTGAAGGAGAAAAAGAGCGGCAAAATGTTAAGTTCGCCGCCCCTTTAAGATGGATGCCGGTGCGCGGTCAGGACCGCGCATGCGCGCGCGGTCAGGACCGCGCATGCGCGCGCGGCGCTCACTGATGAGAGGATGCGGCGGGGGAACCCTCTGCCGGGAGAAAAAAACGGGCCGGTCCCCGAGGGTTCCCTGCGCCGTGTGACAGTGAGAGGAGGGTAATAAACTACCGGTATTCTCGGGGCCGGTATCCCCGCCGGGAGGGGCAGGGTACCGTCGGGAAAGTGCGGGAAAGGGCTTCCCCACGGAGGGGTAGCCTCAGGGAGGGCTGAAACCAAACGCACAATGCGTTTTGGTGCGAGTAATGCAGGTCAAACAGTCATTAATCAAAATTAAAGCTATATACACATATAGGTACAACACAATGAAAATGACATGTAAGAAAAACATGGTGTTACTTAGCTGAGGCAGCAGCAAAGAAAGAGGCAGAGTAGGAGGTTACATGAAAGGATATCAGAGAGGACTGCTCCTATTGGATAGGAGCTAATGATGTAATGTTAACCCTGTGAGGGTAGTTATACATGTTTCTTCTTTTTTCTACAAATAAACACCTTAGCCTTTCTTTGCTGCTGAGGAATAAAAGAAAGAGATAAGCCTAATAAGAGCCTCCGTGTCCTTTAATAAAATTTACTTTTACTGTCAGTTGGAGCCACCTAGTGGTAGATTATGATACTGTATTGAAACAGAGAAGCTGTTATTGATTACCACATTTAGCTGGACTTCCAAGGGATACGAGGCCATCCCTCTGGGGAACTCCATTTAGCAGCAATTCAGCAAACTGTATGGAATTGGTATTAATCTAAGAGTAGGTGTTTTATATTTGCCTTTTTGGCCACTGTTTGGGACGATTAGTAACTCCCAGAACTCAAAAGCAACCAAGCACTGCAGAAATGCCTAAGCAGAGCATCATCTTGTCAGTATTACAGAATGATCCAGCACGTAGAATTGTGTAAAACAGAGGACTGATAGGTAACGTATACCGGAACTTAGAATGGCCGCACTGACGTACCAAAGAATAGTCAGGAATAGCCGAAGTCAAGGGATACAGAAAGAGACACAACCATAAGGAAAAGCCAGGAGTCAGGGATGCCGGAAAACAGGGAAGTCAAAAACAATGCCAAAGTCAAATAACCAGAATCAATACAGCGCTCTCGGACAACCACAATGGAAACCACGACAGGGCACTGAGCAGGATGAGAACTGGGCCTAAATACCCCTCCTCTAGATCTGATAGGCTGTAACCGGCCTTTGACCCCAAAGGCAGTTACCAGGTTTCCATTTGCATTATTGCTGCTCAGCATTAACCCTTCTGTGGATTTGGTTGCTGCTCAGCACAACTTTTCCTGTGTGGACAGTAAATGCCATTAACCACATTTTTATAAGCGGAAGGATATGTGACACATCTCTAATAAAACGGATTTGATTTTGATTATTCCGACATTGATTGGGCAAGAGGCTCTAGTAGCACGGTTAAGGGAAACAGGTTTTGATCCTGATAAACAATAATTTCAGGTCTCTATTAGTAGAAACACCAACTAAAAGAAATGCTTCATTGGATCTCGTCTTAACTAATAATGTTGACTTATTTTCAAACATTCAAATTAGGGAGCACTTGGGAAATAGTGACCATTAGTGATGCACCGAACTGTTCGCAGGCGAATAGTTCCTGGCGAACATAGCGTGTTCGCGTTCGCCACGGCGGGCGAACACATGCGCGGTTCGATCCGCCCCCTATTAGTCATCATTGACTAAACTTTGACCCTGTGCCTCACAGTCAGCAGACACATTCCAGCCAATCAGCAGCAGACCCTCCCTTTCAGACCCCACCTCCCACCTCCTGTACAGCATCCATTTTAGATTCATTCTGAAGCTGCATTCTTAGATAGAGGAGGGAAAGTGTAGCTGCTGCTCATTTGATAGGGAAAGTTATAGCTAGGCTAGTATATTCAGTGTCCACTACAGTCCTGAAGGACTCATCTGAAAGTCCTGAAGGACTCACCCCAAAAAACCCTTTTTAGGGCTAGAACATCAGTCTGCTTTTTTTTTGTGTTATCTAATTGCAGTTGCCTGCCCGCCTGCCAGCTTCTGTGTCAGGCTCACAGTGGATACTGTGCCCGCTTGCCCAGTGCCACCACTCATATCTGGTGTCACAATAGCTTGCATTTAAAACCAAAAAAAAATGTTTTCACTGTAATAGATGAATTAGCAGTTAGTTGTCTGCAAGCGTCTGTGTGTCAGGTCAACAGCGTGTACTCTGCCAGTGTGCACAGTGCCACTCATATCTGGTGGCACAATAGCAGTGTGTATCAGGGTCCCTGAGGACAGGTGTCAATCCATATCTGCCAAGTGACCCTATGTAGGGGGAACAGTCCCTATTCTGCTCTGTGTCAGTGTGTATCAGGGATCATTAGGATAGGTGTCAATCCATATCTGCCAAGTGACCCTATGTAGGGGGAACAGTCCCTATTCTGCTCTGTGTCAGTGTGTATCAGGGATCATTAGGATAGGTGTCAATCCATATCTGCCAAGTGACCCTATGTAGGGGGAACAGTCCCTATTCTGCTCTGTGTCAGTGTGTATCAGGGATCATTAGGATAGGTGTCAATCCATGTCTGCCAAGTGACCCTATGTAGGGGGAACAGTCCCTATTCTGCTCTGTGTCAGTGTGTATCAGGGTCTCTGAGGACAGGTGTCAATCCATATCTGCCAAGTGACCCTATGTAGGAGGAACAGTCCCTATTCTGCTCTGTGTCAGTGTGTATCAGGGATCCTTAGAATAGGTGTCAATCCATATCTGCCAAGTGACCCTATGTAGGGGGAACAGTCCCTATTCTGCTCTGTGTCAGTGTGTATCAGGGTCTCTGAGGACAGGTGTCAATCCATATGTCAAGGTGTCAATATGTCATATGTCAGGTGTCAATCCATATCCATTGTGATTAACGAATGTTAGGTGATTTATGCCCTTTATGGATTAAAACCAGACTCTGCATCAACTGTGTAATTTTCCATGGGAGTTTTGCCATGGATCCCCCTCCGGCATGCCACAGTCCAGGTGTTAGTCCCCTTGAAAGAACTTTTCCATCACTATTGTGGCCAGAAAGAGTCCCTGTGGGTTTTAAAATTCGCCTGCCCATTGAAGTCAATGGCGGTTCACCCGGTTCGCCGGTTCGTGAACGTTTGAGGAAGTTCGCGTTTGCGAACCAAAAATGTTATGTTCGCGACATCACTAGTGACCATAATATGGTAGGAAATATTCACTGGCAAAAGCACAGAGGATAAATGGAAGGTCTTTAAACATTCTACAAAAGTAAATTTCTCAATACATACCACTGGATAACAAATATAAAAGAAGCTAATTAAAACCAATGTGGCTTAGTACAAGGGTCAGTCAAATGATAAACGATAAAGGCATTCAAAACATTTAAAACAGAGGGTCGGTTGCATCCTATCGCAAATATAAGTATGCCAATGGGGCCTGCATAAGGGTTATTAGATGGGTAAAAACTTGAAAATGAAAAGCTTAGAGAGAGCAAGACTAACCTCAAAACATTTTTTTTGTTTGTTTTTTTAAAAGTATGTTAATGCCAAAAAAGTTAAGAGTGAAAGTGCTGACCTTTTGGAAAGTGAGATGATTGAGATAATAAAGGATGATCAGGACAAGGTAAATAATAATTTGTCTTAGGTATATAGGGAATAGGAATCTGTGGCTGTATATTTGCAAATCCCTGTTACAAAAGCCTTACAGCAAACAGGTAATTAGTTAACACAGGGTAAATTGTTTTCAGAAATTAAGTAATGTTAATGTAAACAAAGCCCCAGGGCCAGATGGTATTCACCCACAAGAACATAGGAAGCTTAGCTTAGAAATATCCATGCCACTGTTTAATTTTTCAGGATTCTTTTCTTTCAGGAATTTTACCAGAGGATTGGAGAAAAGCAGATGTAGTGCCTATATTCAAAAAGTTTGAAAGCTCAACTAAAAAACTGCAGATCCATGACCTTAACATCTGTGGCTGGGACATTATTTAAAAGGATGTTAAGGGATGTTATTCAAGAATTATTATTATTTTTTTTTTTAATTTGTATTTTTTTATTTCGAAGATATCAACGTGTACATTTATACAGTATATGTGGTTATGTTATTAACATAGTTATGCAGTATATTCAGTAGTACAATATATTAGTAATGCAATAATGTGGTTATGCATCATCTTTGTAGTACCATCTATCTATCTAGCACTGTAATATGGCTAACACTGTGACTTGTGAAGTGCTGCCGTCCATGTAGATATGTAACATATTTAGCAACTCTATAATACATTTATGGCAAGTAATGCGATATGTTTGAAAGTGCGGCATGTTTAGCGACGCTATATATGTAGTAATACCATTTATACACATATGCAGTATATACAGTGATGACATTTGTTAGGAATGCAACAAATTGTAGTCAACGTGTACATTTATGCAATATATACGGGTATGCATTATACATAGTTAGGCCATATATTCAGCAATGTAAGATCTTTAGCAATGTTGGACTATAGTTATACAATATATTTAGTAATGCACCTTCTCCAGTTGTATATGAACATAGTAACTTAATAATATAGTTATGCAGTACACATAGTGATGTAGGGTATATAGTAATGCAGCCCGTATAATTATGCAATATCTTTGACAGCGCAATACTTCTGGTAATGCAACAACTCTGGTAATGCAACATCTCTGGTAATGCAACATCTCTGGTAATGCAACATCTCTGGTAATGCAACATCTCTGGTAATGCAACATCTCTGGTAATGCAACGTCTCTGGTAATGCAACGTCTCTGGTAATGCAACGTCTCTGGTAATGCAACGTCTCTGGTAATGCAACGTCTCTGGTAATGCAACGTCTCTGGTAATGCAACGTCTCTGGTACTGTAACATCTCTAGCAGTGTAATATCCCTAGTAATGTTATATTTAGTAAAGCTCTATTATGGTGGTGCAGTAATACAGTGGTGTAATATGTTTAGTAGCGCAATATATGTAGTGATGCATCGTATTTAGTAATGCAGCCTATACAGTCATGCAATATATTAGTAATGCAGTGTTTTTAGGTAGGCGCCTGGGTCTCTACGGGGTTGTCCATGGAGAGCGTCTGCTTGATAGGTGATGGGGCATCAGTTACTTGTCGTGTTTGCCGCTGTATTGAATTTCAGGGTCAGTGGCCGATATTTGGCGGGTCAACAGATTAAGTCAGTTTACCAAAGGAAGTCTCTATTAGCGTTAGTGTTCGTTCGGTCCTTCTTCTCAGATGGTCTTGGTTCTGCGGCTCTGTGTGCAGGAGTCAGCCTCTTTACCTTGAAGTTGGATAGCTTGCTCTGTGCGTGGTCAGTCTCACTGGGACTCTCCGGTCTTTCGGGTCTCTTGGTGGGTGAGGGGGTTTCCCGTGCCGGGGGCAGACCCACCTTTTGCAGGAAGGGCTCCGAATCATCTTCGGATGTCAGGATCATACTCTCTCCCTCTATTTCTGTTAGGAGTGTACCCTCCACTCCCAAGAGGAATCTTATTCCTGAGTCTCGCAGTTTTTTGGCTACAGGTGCCAGCTTTATTTTCTCCGTGAGAACGGTGAATGGTATGTCAGGGAATATAGCCACTTTGTGTCCTCCATTAATGATTACCCCCATTTCTCGGGAATGTGCCATTATAGCTGACCTTATAGCGATATCTAGGGTCACCATGATGACGTCCCTGGGTGCTCCACTTGGGGCTGTCGCCGATTACCGCACCCGGAATGCTGAGGAGAACCGCTGTCTGTCTTCACCTCCCTTTACGCCCATGTGCGCCATCAGCTTGTGGGCATAGGGCAGGAGCTGCTCATCGGTCACTGATTCGGGGAGCCCACGAAGACGGAGGTTTTTCCGCCGGTGTCTTGCCTCAATTGTGGTCACCGATCGTCTCAGTTGTTGCACTTGAGAGGTGAGTTTTTCTAGGTGGGTGTCACTGGCCGTTTGGTTAATTTATCTGGCTGTCTAGCGGCTTTCCATTGCCAGGACTCTTTGGCGCAACTCCCCTACCCCAGCCTGGACTTGCTTGAGGTCTGCTCCCCATATTTTCCTCATTTCTGTGAGGAGTCTGTTTATGTCCCCTTTTGTAGAGGGTGTCTCGTCGTCCTCCATTTCGGAAAGGCAGGACGGTGTTTCTGACTGGGGGAAGGGTGTGGGTTCCTCTTCGTCCTGTGAGGCCTCAGAGTCCGGCGCCATCTTTATGGCCTGTGAGTTTGTCGGCCGCTCAAATGAGGTTCTAATATCTGGCTGGTGGGAACCTGCCGGTCCTTGAGCCTTCCTATTTTTTCGCCCCATTGTCTCTATAGGGGGGATGTCTGCGTTTTGGGGTTAAATCTCTGCTTTTTGTGGCTGTTAAGGTAGATAGTTTCTCAGGCCTGAGCGGAGCTCTGCAGTGAGACGTCCACTCGGTATCGCTGTTAGCCACGCCCCCCCCAAGAATTATTTTTAAACAAAAATATAATTAGCAGGAATCAACATGGTTTTATGAAAGACAGGTCATGCCAAGCTAACTTGATTACATTCTGTGAAGAAGTTAGAACTATAGATCAGGATGATATAGTAGATGTGATATACTTGGATATTGCTAATGCATTTGATACAGTTCCACACAAAAGGTTACTAGTAAAACTGAAACGAGTTGGTTTAGACCAAAAAACTAAACAAAAAAAAAAAACGTGTTCTTGGATAGAACACTAGCTTAACAATAGAGTGCAGAGAATAGTTGTAAACAGAAACTTGGACAAGAATGGCAAGAGGAGTGCCTCAGGATTCTGTCCTGTGTCCACTTCTCTTTTATCGGTTTATAAAGTATCTTTAAGTGGGGATTGAAAGTCATTTGTCAGCGTTTGCAGATGACACAAAACTAGGTAAGAAAATACAGTCTGAACATGATATACCTTCTCCACAGATGTATTTGGATAAATTGAAGGACTGGAAAAGCAAGTGGCACATGCTGCAGACAAATGCAAAGACATACATTTTCGAAAAAGAAACCCACAAGCCACTTATACATTAAATGTGGTTGGGTTGGGGATAATATTAAATGAAAAGGCATTGGGAACAACAATTGATAACAAACTAGACCGTAAGTTTAATCAGTGAAAGCAGGCTGGGACAAGTAAGATTAAACCCTATTTCAGAGGTGATAATCCCCTACAGATTAGTCAGATGCAGGTATAAAGGGATCTCAGAGACTTGTGCAAGATTGTGAGTCATACCCAAAACCACAATGGAGGCAAGGTGCTTGCTACCTGTCAGGGGGGAGGTCCGGTGCCCGGGACCCAGACACAGTGTCCAGGCGGCGGTGCGTGGACCGGGACCCAATATGCCTGATGTTAAGTGGGAGTCTTCAGCGTGGAGGTGAATTAGCAGGGTCTGGTGCAAGGTAACCGCACGTCCCCTGCTGTTGAGCACCAGCGTTTGTGCAGCCACATACCCAGACCCTGAATCAGCTTCAGCGGATACCAGGAACTAGGAGCTTAGAAATTAAGCAGACCTCCCAGGAGCTGAATAGGGAGGCTCTGCAGCAAGATTGTATCCAGTACTAGAAACAAGGCAAGACTAGAGATAGGCACCAAACATGAAAACAAGACAGAACTAGTAGAACCCAGAACCAGAGAAGGATAGTAAGCTAAACCCAGAACATATACACAAGACATGAGGAAAACATGAACATAACATGGGCAAGACTGGACAGGACTGTACATGGACTGGGTATACAAACTAAAACAAGACAGGATAACATAGGCAAAACAAGAGGAGAAATAACTAAGTACTACATATGAAAATCATGGGGATTTAGTCACACTATGTGATCATACATTGCATAAGCCTGGCAACAACGCCAATGTACCCCATATCTGGCAGGTCCTACACTACCTAATGTATGCTAAAACATCCTAAGTAGACATATATAGCACTTACCTGCAAGAAAGGGCAGAAGCTTTGAGCAGCTGCCTGCAGGACTCTGAAACAGAAAGGAATGATGGAAAACAAACGGGTGTGGCAACATAAAACAAACATTTAAAGGAAACCTGGAGACTGGGAAATCCAGGGACGAACTATAGGAATGAACCCAGAAATCCCAGCATAAAGAAAACCAGACATAGACTAGAAAACCAAAAATCCAAGGAAAACTAAGCAAGAATAGCAAAAAGAGTACTGGATACCAGAAACCAAGTCCAGACATCAGAACAGAGCAAAGCAGATCATTACACTACCAGAAGTATCCAGTGATGACACATAGAAGAGATGGTAGTAAATATTCTTTGAGTTGTGGAGCTTTAATAATTACAAAAATAATTTGACTATAGAGAAAGTTGGTCATCACCAGAACTGTTACTCCTGACCAATAAAGTATCATTCAACTTAGATAGTATAGTACTCTTACCATAAACATAACTATCTTCGGTGTTTCTACGTAGGTGCAAAGGCAGCCACCATGCAGTTTGTGGTATGCCAGCAGAATGAAGATACTGATTATCTGTACAGCACATGTGGCACATTAAGAGCTTCATATTTGGGAGAGCTTATTACCAGGTCATCCTGGGAGGGCTGGAAATAGGGCGTTGGGCCAGTAGTATATAGGAAGTTGTGTGCTGCTGCCTCACAGCACAATATTATTTTAACATGTTATTTCATTATTATTGTATTCTAGTCTTTGTTATATTAGTATACAATTTTTTTGGAAAATCAAAAAAGGGAGTGGAGTTTACTTATTTGGTCTCAAATTGGGCTGTTTATAGTTGCCGCTTAGGCCAATTGTAATTGTAACCAGCCCATCCCTGTAGTGTGCAGCACCCGCACCCATATGCAGTATCTTGTTCAGAAAATTACCAACACCAGTCGGAAGATATCTAGAGATGCTGTGGCTAAAATATTGCGGCACTGTGACTCCAAGGGTGAGAAGCCACAAAGTAAATTTAGGCCAGAGTATACAAACCACATAGATCCACTAGTAGAAAAGACTGGGCACAGAATGGATTATAAGGTAAAGGGCGGATTTAATGGAAAAACACGTGCCACATTTTAGCTCACACAGGAGTCTTTTTAAAAGTCTCTGGTTTGTGGGGCAGTGGCTGCAGCCCCATTCAGTGTACCTGAGAAGCTAAGTTTGTCTTCATTGATAGCATTGACCATTCCATATGGGCCGGGAGTTCCCAGAAAGAGAGAAAGATATTTTTCCTACCCTCTACTTGCACCATTACCTCATGCTGCTAACATGGATACTGCATTGTTCTACTTCAGTTGAGGCCTTGACGAGAATTGTATTACCATTTCACACGTTGGAATGAGCATGTTAAGTAAGATTGGTGGCAGGAAGTGCAGGTGGATGGGCGATTGAAAGACTTAAATTACCACTGCATCGATTTTTAACCTAAAAAATTAGATGTTTAGTTCTCTTGATCTGAAGATGCTTAATGGTACAACCAATTGTACGTCACACGCTGTCATCTCAATAAACCAAAGATTCAACAAAAAAAAGGCTCACAAAACACTGAAAATGTTACTCTAAGGATACTGACAAAATGTAGTCAATCTCCAGTAGAAGCACTTAGACAAAAAGTATTCCCAGCTACCCAGTGATGTATTTAGTACCTGTGCTGCCGTAGGCATGACGGAACTTGGGCACCCCTAATTTACATTTGCCCCACCCCTTCCTGTCAATGCCACACCTCTACCTGTTAAACGATTAACACACACTTTGACTGACAGACACACACTTAGATACACTGACATACACACAGTGATTTGACACAAACAATCACTGACATACACACAATGACGCAGACACACACTGACAGACAGACACTCACACATTCACTCAGACACACAGGAGCCCTCACTGACACAATCACTGACAGACACACACTCACAGACAGACAGCCACACAGTGACATACACACAATCATTCAGATACATACTGACAGCCAGACACATACTGACAGCCAGACACACACAATCACTCCAACACACACTAACAGACATACACACACTGACACAACCCCCCACCCAAACATTAATTAATAAAGATGACTTTTTCTATTTTAGTTGAAATCCACCTAGCCTCCCTACCTTTGGAAGAGCTGGGTGGATTTTTTTTTTATCCAAGCGCGTGGCGCAGAGTGATGCCGGGAGCCAGAATATGTCATATTCCGGCTCCCGGCATCACTCTGCGGCACGCGAGGGAGCTGAGCAGAGAGCCCACTACTCAGTGCTCCCTTGCCGGCGCCACGCACGCCTGGATTTTTAGTTACCCGTCGCCAGGATAACAAGTTATTTGCCTGGGCATTTGGGGGCGCCCCCTGGAAAGTGCCGCCCAAGGCAAACGCCTTGTTTGCCTCGCGGCAAACACGTCCCTGCAGCTACCCATAACAGTGGAAGTTGTAACATTTGAGGTCTTGTTATCATTCTAGGCCTTGTCCATAATGAATTTGATAACTCTGGCAGTGGATATAAAATGTGTGCTGCAGGCTCTGAGGAGGGTCGGCGCATCCTATAGGTGACTTAGGCAGTCGCCTAGGTCGCACCGGCCCGACGACTGCCTACCTGTCACTCAGTGCAGCATGGCCGGGCAGAGTGAGAGCACTTCCTGTCAGTCTGGCTGGGTAGAGGAAACAGAAGCTTCTCTACCACGGTCCGTGCCCGGCAATGCTACAAAGATAGCACAAAAAGGGGGGAGGGGAGAGAAAGAGAGAACCACTGAGGGGGAGGGAGAGGTAGGACCACTAAGAGGGAAGAGAGAGAGGGAGACCACTAAGGGAGAGTGAGGGGAGAGAAACACTAAGGGACAGGGGAGATCACTTATGGACAGGAGGGGAGAGCACTAAGGCACAGGGGGAAAGGGAGAGCACTAAGAGACAAGACGGGAGGGGAGACCTGTAAGGAACAAGAGGGGAGTGAAAGAGATCATTAAGGGACGGAGGGAAGTGAAAGAGAAACAGAGCGGCTGAGGAAGAAAGTGAAGCACAGAGGGGCTGGTAGGGGAGACGGACACACAGAGGGGCTCAGCAGAGAGACACACAGAGGAGCCTGGGGGGAAAAGACACACAAAGGGGCATGGGGGAGTAAGACCCGTAAAGGGGTTGGGAGGATGTAGAAGACATACAAAGGGGCTTGTAAGAGATTATCTAAAGGGGGGTGTAAGACACAAAAAGTAAAGGAAATAAATAAATATAAATAAAAATAAAGAGTTGCTCCCCTCTCAGCCCCTATCCTACCCCACAAACCCTCTCTTTCACACCACACACATACACAATGCATCCTTACACATGCACACACAAAAAAGAACCACAATGCAATGCACACACAGAAACAAAACGCATCCCTTACATTACATACACAGAAGCACACCTTGCATTCCTTACACATGCAAACACACATTCACACAATGCATCCCCTACACACAAACACACACTGGATCCCTTACACAAATTGGTATCCCTACACACTACATTCCGTAAGAACACACATTACATCCTCTACAATAACACACAACACATCCCCTACACACATACACTCCACTCCCTGTGAGCAAACTCATGGGTGGGCCATGTAGGTGGACTTATGGGCGGGCCTTGTAGGTATACGCATAGTCAGGCCCTGGGGGCCCAGACATTGAGCTGTGTAAGGGACCCCCAAAAAAATAAAAATAAAAGGGAAAACTGCTTCCTGTTCACTGATTTTTGTGAGCTCTGTTACAAACAACCTTCAGAGAGCTTGTTCTACACCAGACCAGTGAAGCCAGACTGCAGCCTGAGCCCATAATCATCCTCTTGTTTTCATCTGGTGGTAAGTAGGCAATCCAGTAATTTATTAGTGGCACTAATCTCTAATTTACCTCACATTAAAGGGACACTGTAGTCATCAGAACCACTACAGCTTAATTTAGTGGTTCTGGTGTCTATAGCCTGTCCCTGCAGGATTTTTAATGTAAACACACTGCCTTTTCAGAGAAAAGACGTTGGCCTATATGGCAGATCATATGGATGGGGCATTGTGATGTCACATGGTGGACAGAGCATGGGGGGTGGGGGGGGGTGGGGGTGGCAAAAATCCTTGCACCGGCCCTGGCTCTGAAACAGAGAAGGCTAGAAAACATAGATCTAGGACTGAAGTTGTTGGGTCAATGAGGCATGTAGTGAGCCGAGTGTCATTATGGAGTGTCACTATCTTACGTTGGGTGGAGTCCGAGATGTTTGCTCACCCGTGCAGAGAAACACAACCCACGATAAACAGGTAAGAAGCTACCTGGGCTGTGAATCTGTGCATGGGGGCTTGGCAGGAACAATAACTGGGGACGAGGAAACAGACAAGGGCAAATCCAGGAGAGTAGTCAGGCAAGGTTCCAAAGGTCAGGGCAGGCAGCGAACAGGCAATAACAAAGATCCAGAAGCAGGGGTCACAAACCAAGTCAGTCTTGAGCAACAGGATACATGATAAAATGAACTGACACTGCCCTCAGGGAGAGGCAGTGTTATATAGCTGGATAACGAACAGACAATTTGCAAATGTCACAGGTGAACTTAAAGAGACAGGTAGTAATCAAAGGAGAAGTCCAACCCCCTGGTGCTGCAGACCAGACCAGGTAAACAGGTCTAGAACTGTATGTTTAGAAGTGGCTCAGAGACGGGGGAGCAGGCTTAGGATACAGAAAAACCCTGGATCAATTCCCCTGTAAGGCACCTGTGAGTTGGCCACGTCTAGCTGTCTGGATTGCACGGGGAGAACCGTGACATGAAGATCTAGATCTGGAGCGCTGTCCAAAGATCTATATCTGGAGTGCTGTCCAAAAGGATGATGCCTACATGTTTTAAAACTACAAATCCACTGATGCTCTTGGGTTCTACCAGTGAACAAAACTGATCTAAGGGATGATAAGGAATCATTTTTCCCAAGCACTTTGTACAATTATCTGAGGATTGCACATGCGGTAGAAGATGAAAACCTACGGTTGCTTATTGAAGTTTTTTTATGGCTCAAATATTTATTTTTATGATTTGCCAAAGGCTTATTTCAGGGGCCAAAATGTTGCCACTCTGTGATCTGGATTAAAATGTCTCCATGTTACTTACCGGTATGTGTTTTTGAGAGCTACGGTATGTGCTTTCTTTTATTGTCCGTGCTTTGCATGCAATAGAATTATTTTTTTTTTTCATTTATTTTAAACTTTGTGCTCTTAATTTTGTGTTTTAGTTTATTTTTTATTCATTCATGTATTTCTGTGTTAACTGTGGGGCCTCTCTTGGTCAGTGGAAGAAGGAGTGGACAATGCCATGCATCCTCAAAAGCATAGCAGTTTATGCTGTACATTAGAGATAAAAACAAAAACTTAATCCATGTCAGGTGAATTGGCAGATACACAGTACAATATAAAAAGATTATGTTATCATGCAAAAGATAAAGGAAGAATTGAATTTTAAAGCCATTATTTCTAGTCTGATAGAACTTATGACTATGCAGAATCACAGCTATCATTGGCTGATATTGTGTTCCAGAGTACTTATACTCTAGCTACAGTCCAAAAATTAAATATCACACATTATTTATAATAAATTAGAATGTATAAAATTTATAAATTTCCAGTTTGTTCCTTATTTGAACAATCTCTAGCTTCATGTGCAATAAATTAATGGAGTGGGTGGGCTTGGGTGTGCCCACTTACATCCTGCCTTAAATATGTGTATGATCTTCTAATTAAGAAGAGTACCAGGCCCCCTGGTTCAAGTAGTGTCACACCCAGGCAAGTGCAAGTGGGGATCCCTTGTATTGAACACTCAAAGCACCTTAAACCACTTCCAAAAGCTGTAGTGGTTATGGTGCTTGGCGTTTTCCTTTAAAAGTAATACATACCTCAGCAGTCCAGCGTCACAGCAATGCCAAATCTAAAGACAAATACTCAAGCTATGTGATAAGCTTAAACGTGAGCATAAGGGAAAACATGCAGAGCAAGATAAATGGTTTTAAGCAAAATCCTTTTGAAAAGATATAAAGAATTAACAAGAACACAATTACATAAAACACAATTGAAACAATAATTTAAAGAACATGTTAAAAATAGATTTACTTAGATTGTTAAAAGATTTAAAAATCTCTACATATGAGGCACACCATAGGACAATTCAGAATGTTTGATTATCACACACAAATGCCTAGCATATGTATAGGAACCTATGATACAGGCACCAATAAAAAAAAAAAAAAAGTTAAACCACTCTAAAGTACTAAAAAAATAAAGAATAAACAACCATAAAATAAAAGTGACTCTCTCAAACTGAAGACATTGTGGAAAATAATGCATGTGTCTATTCTTGCTTCTAACCACTAGATGGCCCTCTATGCTTCTCTTTTTTTTTTTTCTTTTTGCACACTTGGAAAAACAAACTTCTAAAAGAATCAGTTTAATCAACTGGCCATGCAGTCTTTCTACACCTGGGTCAATCAGCACCTGTCCCTCTCTTCTGTAATGTTTAACAAGCTTTATGTCAGATTGCTTCATACCAACTTGCCACTTGGACCTTTCTCCAGTTAATTTGCTCAATTAACCATTGATACTGGTTTTCTGTACGCTTCACATATAACCATGGGCTCATTTAGTGCATTCACCATTGTAGAGGATAAATTAATCATTTGCCTGTTATATCGAAAGCAGCTTTTTATTTCACTGCTAGTGATAGTGAGATTACAAATGAGATCAAACGTTCTTATTTCCTTAAAAAAAAAAAATCCACCTTGCTTAACTTTTTTTTTTTACGAATAAGATACGTAAGTTTTGTAGGGGCGGCCAGGAAGTAAATCCCCAGAACTAAAACTCCCATGATGCTCTTGCATCCTTACAACTGGTAAAACGTCATGGAATTTGTAGTTCCACAACAACTGCATGTTTATATTAGTAAGCCTTGAAATGCATGGCTGCTTTTTGCTCTCTTTCCCATTTTTGGCCTCCACCTGTTTAGGTAGAGGTGCATTTTAGCAGATTTACAGATAGTTTACGACCTGTCTTCTTTTGCAAAGTTTTTTGTAGTTAGCAGGTAGTACTATAACACAATTTTCCCATCCCACACAAAACCCAAATTGCATGATTGATACAATTCTTCTGAATGTTGAAGAATCAGGATTATGAAAAGTCCTTTCTTGGTACAGCTGCTTGGTACATAGCTCCCCAAATTGCTACCCTTATGTGGAATGGGCATTTTTAAGGATACCAAACTAGGGAGCTATCTACTATATAGCCTGAACATAAAATGTATTGGATATCATTTGGATGAACCTAATTACTCGGACAAAATAATTTGGACAATCCAAAATATTTTCGCCATGCGCGAGTCTAGTGTGAAGACCCAATAGAGAGGGTAGCTCAAGGCTGGAAATAAATTAACATGTTGACGGAGACTTTTTGAACCACTGGACTCTATAGCCACTCAACCTCCTCCTTTGGTTTCAAATAGTTTCTGTTCTAAGCCACAGCTGATGTGCTTCAGCTAACGGGAACGTGCACTTCTACAATAGCCTGTCCAATTTTGGGCAACAGTGATAGGCTGAAGGTGTTGGGCTAACGCACCTCCAGTGCTCGCCTATTTATACCTATCATTACCATCCAAAGTTGGACAGGTTAAAATGGAAATTCCATTTAACCAAGCCACAGGAGAGAAGATGAGTTGCACGCATAAGTAGCAACCCGGTCAAATTGTCTAAAAATGATTTGAGACAAACAGGAAATATTTATCCACAGACTCTTTGCACCATAACCAATACAATGAGCTGTAGTGGTTATGGTAATGAGAGCGCCCCTTTTACCATAACATTAAAATAGGACACAGAAATCTTTGAAAATACTCATGAACCTCCTAAAACACATACATAAACTTATAGTCTGTTCTTACACAAGCATTTTATTATCCTTAAAAAAAGAACAAGAACGAGCCAGTTTAAATCTCAGATCATGCAAAAATGTTACTTTGTTCCATTAAACTCTCTCTAAGTTGAATCAAAGTCATTTATGCAAATGCCAGTGTCAGCTGTATGATTTATCACTGGATTTTTATGTGCAATATTTGCATTTAGTTTGCATGAGTACAAAGTAACCACAGTAGTTATAGGGCTAACAATTCGTTAAACCTAACGTGCCTCTACCCAAGGTACAGAGGTTAAGTATTATTTCTCTATTGCTCTTTCCCAGCCATATGATAAGTAAATATTTATCCATTATTCGTTGACTTCTAGAGCTAAAAAGAGGGAACAGAAGTGATTTATGGATAAGAAGTGCCTTTTTTATATATAGCTGTGTGCTCAGTATTTTGTAAAAGGGTTGGGTCGTCTTTGGACTTTGGGAGATGATGGACAGTCGACATGTGATAACACAATGGAGACACACGCCTGGTCTCAGCCACTTCTCTTTACTTACTTCCCCGGTCTAAAAGCAATCTCCAGTGCTTAAAGAGGTGGAAGAACAACTTAGCAAAAGCAAATAAACACCTGAGAGTCTGAACATATCTTAAGATCCTTGGCTTTCTGCCTGTTAGACAGACACACTCACACACACACACACACACACACACGCACACAAATAATATCTCAGAGTTGGAATGTTAAGAAATCCTTAGCTAATTTAGTCTATGTCAAGAGAAAGTAGGAAGTGTTTAAATTCATTCTGTCAGTAAGGGTTTGGTGTGTCTGCTAGTGCTTCTGGGAGAGGTAAAGTTAATATACTTAACAGATTTATCATGTTTAACATTCCTTGGCAACAAACAATTTGAATGCGACAGAGTAAAACAACATGTCTTAAGGGCCCAGACAGGTCTCATTGCACACGGTGCTTTTTCATGACAAATGCTAGAAATTCTCAGATTTGTGAATTATGTTACTAATGGTTGTGAGTTATGCACAGATCAAGCAATGCTAAATAGGGACTAACCCCCTTGGTCTCAGAACCAGACTTGCTTATCAAAATGTAAATGGTAATTAATTTAGAAATTATCAAATTGCAGTATAATAAATGTTTTCCTCAATGTTTCTTTTTGTTGTTGTTGTTTAAACAAATTCTTGAAGCACAAAGATGCTTTTATATACATATGGGCAGGTTACTACTACTCAAGTCCTCATTAAGACATAACTTAATGTAGAGACAGACAGACAGACACGCACACACACACACACACACTCTCTCTCTTTATCACTCTTTATATAAATAAATAAATACATTTTAAGATATAATAAGTGTTACTAATAATATTGTAAGTAAATGGTATACCCACCTATACACTCTTATGTATATATATATATATATATATATATATATATATATATATATATATATATATATATAAAGTGATATAATAAAATAGGGTATAATAAAAGTGTGATAAAACTTTTCCAGTGGACTGAAATAAAAAAAAAGTGAATAGTGTTAAAGAAAAAAAAAATCTTTGTAATATTAACAAATTCCTTTTAGATTACCTAGCAAGTCTTTATATTTACTGTCATCCTCCTATTTTTTATTTTTCTCTTTTTATTATCTCCGGGGCTGTCTGAGTCGTGCGTGTGCTGTACCACCCACCACAGATCTTCTCCTGTAGTTGGGGTGTTCCTATACAAACTTCAGCGTCCAGTTGTCATATTAATTATTACACCGAGTAATGACTGAAATAGTCAAAATAAGGGGGGATTCAAGAGAGACCTTTCTTGCTGCTAAAAGATTTAGCAAAGGAAGGCCTGCAACAAAGCATTAATTGGTCTGCAGAAATACTCTGACAAGGCATGGAAGATAGGTTTCAGAAAGCCAAGCAATTGTGAAGGGGGGAAAAGGATGCTTGAATAGACCCCACGCTTCTTTTCTAAACTCCCTTGCTGAGCAAAAAATGGACTGAATCTTGAATACAGGCCTGGTCTTGAATGCTATACCCAGCAGAGAAAAAAAAATGCAGCATTTATTGAAGGTTTTTTTCTCTATCTATTCATGCGTTCTACGTGGCAAATCAGCTGGATTTGTTTACTATGAAAGAAAGACCTTTAGTTTATTTTCGCTCTCATTATTAGAAAAAAAAAAATGCCCAGCCGAACTCTACTGTAACAAAAAGTTCTTATAATGTATTGATTCTTTGAAGCCCTTTAAAGAACAACTTCATCCTGGCTTTACAAGAAAATGTATTTAATGTAAATGGCTTTTTAAGACAGGACAAGAAATGCTTACTTGTGTACTGGGAACTTCAAAAGGAATTCAGAGTGTGGCAGGCGGACGGTGCTTCAAAGTTAATAAAATGGGGACAGTTCAGGATTATAAAAAAAAAAAATTAAAAAATTAAAAAGGGAAGGGAGAGAGAAATCAGTTTGGTAAAATTAGGCCCTTAGTTGCAGATATATAGGCCATGCCAGTTTATACAAGCCAAATATTAATCAGCTGTGAAATATTGCTCTACGTGGAAAAGAAGGACAATTTTAAACATTAGTTATTGAGATAACGAAGTGCATGATGTAAAATGTACGAGGTTACTTATCATGATCATGGAATAAAGACATATGTAGAGAAACCACATAATGACTTATCCTGCACTGTGCGGTTGTCTTATTTGATAAATTACCGGGGCTACGTTACTTTTGTGTGGCTTGATGTAATATCTGTATAAAGTTTAAGCATCTCACAAAATGAATCTCTACAATGAGCAATGAATGAAGTGATTTTCAACCGTGCGACTCTACAGACCTTCCTCCAGTTTGCAAGTTTTTTTATATATAGAGTCATGATCCACTCCTTGTAACAATGTGATGAAGGACTGAAAGATGGAACTTGCCCTTTGGCCGAACCTTGTAGCTTAGCTATTCAATTACTGGTGCCCTATACCCAGGTAGGTCTCCAGTGTCTTCAGTTGGATCTTAATTTTGTTGTTGAACACCAAGATAATTGTATTGTATGGTACTGTATGTATGGTCTTTTTCAAAGTTAAGACGGGCCAATTCAGGTAAACTTTAGAAATTAATAAATGGAATGTAAACAAAAAAAAATACTTTTTTTTTTAACTATTGGTTGTTTTGGTGCTCTGTAGAGTGTTTTGGAAAAGAAAGGTGGTGTGCATTGAGGATGTATATAAAAATTGAAGAATTCAAGCTTCCAGTCATGGATTTGTAACTTTTTTTTATGTTTCTCTAAAAAAAAAAATTTCCTTAAGCACTTTCTATTTTGAGTTATTTAGTTAAACTGGCTGCATGTGAATGAGGAATAACTTCAGGATAAACATTCGTATCACTAGATAAAACTAAAATGCTTATCCACTCACTCCTAATGTCCTACCTAGGTATACCACCAGAATACAGTTCAAAGTCCATAGCTCAAACTTACAACACCCTCAATAATACTGCACCCCCTCTAAATGTCCAGTGTTGTCTCTGAACACTTTTCTAAAAGCCCACTTCATTTGCCTTTTATTCAATCTCTTATCTTCATATCATCTTCTTGCTTACACCCACCTTAGATCCGATGGACTTTCCATAACAAGAATCCTTTTCCAAGGGGAACCTTTGCCTTAGATCTGTATTGCCTTCAATCTCCCACTATAAACCGTGTAATAACTCATCCTATCAAGCAAAATACAGCCTGGTTGGTGCCAGTTACAGGGCTATACACCTACTATTATATCTAATATAATGTTTCATATAATGTATGCAAACATTTGTAACCCTGTTCTTTGTAACCCTGTACAGTGTTATGCATTTGCTGATGTCATATATAAAAAAAGGTATTTGAAGCCAAGTAAAGCAGATAGCAGCATCTTATTTACCTGTATGTAATCAAAGTAATATTATCCATAGCCCCAATTATAATGATACATAATGATCAGTAAAACCACGTGAGAACCTCAACTTTAGACGTATTTATTAGACTTGTACACAGAGACAAAATGCAGTACGGCCGGATCAATCAATCTGGAAAAAAATCGATGGTTCAAGTGGACCAAAACTTAATATGGCATTTTGGTTCAGATTAATTTCAACCATTGAATTGTTTCAGGAAAAATGATTCAGACAAATCAAAAAGACACAAAAATGTTTTCCCACCATTTTGTTCACAGTTCGAGTGAAAAGAAAAACCTAAAAAAGATTAAAAGGAGGATCAGTACAAAAAAATAAATCTCTATTTCTATATTAGATTTTTATACATATAATATAGATGACTTTTTTGCTGATTCTCTATTTATTTCCTCTGTTGGGCACTTCTCAGTAGATCTGTGGTTAAAATCAACTTTTACCTTAGCGAACCCCAATCCTGAGAGCACCACTTATGGTATAGTGCAGCAGTAACCTACTGTTTCTTAGTTATTATCACTTGTTACTCTACTTTTCTCTATCCTATGTTTATGTTATAAATGACTACAAAATTATACATTCCAACTTTTAATATTCTCTTTGTGTGGCACTGTGAATCACGAATCAAACGAAACGGTTTGTCCATTGTCTGTTTCAGGTGTTTTGTCATAAATCCACTGGCGGAACTACCTTGGTCCCAGGGGCGCAGTTGCGACCGGACTGTCATTCCAGGGGTGGTCGCCCTGTTGACCCCTGGGATCAGGGTGCCAGCCAGCATTGAAGGATTTCCTTGGGCTCAGTCAGCGCTGCAGCGCTTTAAGAGCAGTGATGATCTTAGAGCTGGGAGGAAGCCGTCACTTCCTCCCAGCAAACAGAGCACCGCGCAGCAGGAGAGGAGTGAGTCAGAGTGGGAGCTCTGACTCTCATCAGCATGAGGCAGCCACTGGACCCCAGGTAAGTCGCAATTTTTTTTTTTAACAGTTTGTGTGTGTGTGTGTGTGTGTGTGAGAGATAGAGAATGTCTGTATCAGTATACCTGTGTGTGTGTGTCTGTCTCTATGTCTGTCTGTGTGTGTCCTTATATCTGTGTGTGTGTCTGTATGTATGTGTCATTGTGTGTATGTGTGTCTGTATGTATGTGTTTTCTGTCTGTGTGTGTGTGTGTCTGTATGTGTGTGTGTGTGTGTTTGTATGTCTGTATGTATATGTCTGTGTGTGTGTGTGTCTGTATGTATGTGTGTCTACATGTCTGTATGTATGTGTTTCTGTGTGTGTGTCTGTATGTATGGGTCTCTGTGTGTCTGTATGTATGTGTGTTTGAATGTGTGTCTGTGTGTGTCTACATGTATTTGTGGTTTCCAGTTACGCCTCTGGATAAATCCATATAGCGATTTGAAGCTATGGAATTCGTACTAACTTCACTTTGTTTACAACCAAATACAGTTTATTGTTTGTTGATTGGCCCTGTATTATATGTTTAGCCTGTATTATTTCTGAGAATAAAACTATCCTTCTCTGAGGCCCCAACTCTACAACAATAATTTCTACTTTCTAAAAGCAATTTATAGAGCAGTTTTATTTTATTGATGTCCAAAGTTCACTTCATTTAAAGGCGTACCCAGTTAATTGCAATTTACCTTTGCATAGAGGAGGAAGGAGTGACCCTGTACTGGTTTTAAAATGCGTTCTATGAATTACTAGCCTTAGGCAAATCGACAGCCACATGTCTGTGCATACTCCAGGGTTGGGAACCACAAGTCTTGTATGTTTTAATTGAGCTACAATTCTGTGTCTCTAAAAGGTTAATGGGAATATAGGTAAATACACCAACTGACTGTCCGACATTGCTGGAATGTGCATTCAAATTGGCTTATTGACATATCGAGAAATATCAATCATTCTAGCAATGTACAACTGCTAAATGTTAGATTTTAATTATTGACAATTTTATCATTGTGTTACCTTAATACTGTATACTTTTTACAGGTATTTACTGCAAGATGGCCTATGAGAAAAAAAATAAAAAAACATGTGGACTGCTTGTTAGCTGTGATAATACTTAAAATGGAACACTATGGATTGAGAAATACAAACATTTATCCCTAACACTATTGTGCTGGACTACTTATTTAGGGCTCGGCCCCTGTCAGAAAATAGATTTTGAATTACCTTTTCCCCCACGCCGTGCTGGTTTCGCTACAGCCCTGCCTCAATCCAAGCCAATCCAATGCTTTCTCGTAGGAAAACGCCTTACTGCGCCAATCAGCTTCAACTCATAGAGATGCATTGAATCAAAGCATCGCTATTGGGGGCATTTAGCGTCTCCATGCAGAGCGTGCAGACACTGAATGTAGAAGCTGCACACAGTATAGCCCTGAAATAGGAAGCATCTCTAATGGCCATCTGAGTGACTGCCACTAGGGGTGTTACTATGCAGCAATGTAAACGCTTTTACATTGAAAAGCCTGCAAAGACATGTTATAGACACCAGAACCACTACATTAAGCTGTAGTGGTTCTGGTGACTATAGTGTGCCTTCAAACAGGAACTGAACACCATATCCACTTTAGCCTTTTTCAGTTTGTACATAGCATTTCTCTACTGGTTTTACAAAGAATGGGGTTATCCAATAAACCTTTAGCCCAGACCTATTCTACTGCAGAATTAATTTGTGAATGATACCATCTAGATGTCGATGACATTAATATTGGTCATGCAAAAGTGTAAAATCCACATTAGCAATGTGGCAAGAGGGTGCCAGCCATTGGTGCCTGGCAGAAACCATGTTTCTTGTGAAACCTGGAAAATGGCTCAACACAAACCCTGAAGATGACTCTATGGCACCATAACCACTACCAGAGGCTGTATTTATTATTATTATTATTATTATTATTATATATTTGCACTGCAAACAATGAACTAAAAGTAATTGACAAGGCAATGCAAGGTCAGACCAAATTTAAAAGAATGTCCAACTTTATTTTTCCAGCTGAGCAGTTATGGCCCAAGATTTACACTTCTCTGATCAGTTACTAATATTTCCCCTGTTTAGTGAATCACTCTCATTTGATTGCCCCATTAGAGTCAAAAGAAATTCCAAAGTACAATGCAGAGATAGAAATCACTGACACATGGTTTGCTAGGTCTTTTACATCTGAAGAATGACTGATTTAGTAAATTCACCATAAAGGGACACTATAGTGATTAAAACAACTTTAGCTTAATGAAGCAGTTTTTGTGTATAAATCATGCCTCTGAAGTCTCACAGCTCAATTCTCTGCCATTTAGGAGTTAACTCACTTTTGTTTCTGTTTATGCAGCCCTTGCCACACCTCCCCTGGCTGTGACTGACACAAACTGCAGGAAAACAAAATGGTTTTATTTTCAATCAGATGTAACTCACAATAAAACTTTTTAACTCCTGCTCTGTAAATTGAATGTTAATCCCATACAAGAGGCTCCTGCGGGGTTTAGCAAGCTATTAACAGAGCACGGAATAAAAAATTCCAAGTTAAAGAGAATTAGCAATAAAGGAAGTGTAAACAATAGATGACTCTTTACAGGAAGTGATAAGGAAGGCTGTGTAAGTCACAGCTAGTGGAGGTGTGGCTATGGCTGCATTAACGAAGTGATTTAACTTCAAAATTGAAGGGAATTGAGCAGTGAGACTTCTGGAATATAATCTATACACCATAACTGCTTCATTAAGTTAAAGTTGTTTTTGGTGATTACAGTTTCCCTCTAACTCACTATTCAGTGAACAAAAAACACTGGATAAATATATACAAAGTCAGATAGAAACTGCAGCCACTAACTCTCCAGGCAAATTAGAGGAAACGTAAACAAAGTTATGAAAATGATATATATATAAAACCACTATTTATATGACTTTATTAACTATGGGGAAAAAAATAATGCATATTTTGTAGATCTGCAGATTAAAACAGCTCTGCCAGGTAACTCCTTTAAGTTGCAGAAAATGCACACAAACAAAGTTTGATTGTAAGCTGTACCTGGCAAGGTGCTCTTAACTGCTCCTCTACAGCTATTTTCTGCTGTAAAAGAAATATAATACTTTTTCCCTTCATTTACAAACAATAATCTGGCTGGCTAATGTGCAGGCCTTGCTGCAGAGAGGCTTACGTCACGTCAGCCTGACACTTCATGGCCAGGCAAAGTGTGATCTCCTGATAACTCAACTCATATCTTGACGTCCTGTTCAGACTGGCGGCACAGCTAAAGCTATCCGACTAGATTAGGTTTCAGTACCTTTGACTGATTGGCCAACATTTCTTTATAGTTACCCTTCATAAATTATGCAAGTTTCACTTTGTACTGTTCCGATTACATGTGGCGGCTATGTAGAATATATTTAGTTTGTTCAAATGTTATTTCATTTGTATGGAGATGTTTTCAATTGGATATTATTCTTATTTTTCACCAGTGGATTTGTTCACTTAACAGTGATTGAAGGGAAACAGTAGCCACAATACAAAATAATAGACTTGGAAGCTATCCTTTCATTTTTGGCCTTGGATATTTTATCCATTGTTAAGTGCTTCATGATTTACTAATTTCAGTACTAGATTTTATTCTACCCTTATACGTGTGTTTGTTTTTCCCTACAGAATTTATTAAGCTATTGTAATAACAAATGAAGTATAGAATTTAAATGAATACTGACAGGATTTTTCACTAAAGTGAGAATTCAAAGTGAATTTCAAATTTAAGGCCAATGTTTCACAGAAAAGGCAGTTTACATTACTGCCTAGGGACACCTCCAGTGGCAGTCACTCAGACAGCCACTAGAAGTGCTTCCTGGGTCAGTGATGCACAATGTGCAGCAATGACATTATGCATCTCGACGCTCTGCATGGAGGCGCTGAACTTTCCCCATAAAGATACGTTGATTCAGTGCATCTCTATGAGGATATGCTGAATGGTGCAGCATGGTGCAGACCCGTGCAGCGCTGTAAAAAATGTAAATCTACATTTTTTTTAAGGGGGGGGGGAGTGGCCACCTAACATTTTTTATTGCACTATAGGGTCAGGAATACTTTGTGTTCCTGACCCTATAGTGTTCCTTTAAAGCTAAAATTCACTCTGAAGTCACAGAGAAGTCTCACTTCAGTGAATAACCCTTATTGATATATATATATATTTTTTTTTTTAATTATAAGCACAGTTTTATTTTTTATTGGATTTTATTACACTTTTCTAGTTGTATATGTACAATTCCTGAAACTAAAACATATCAGAATGATGATTGTTTACTGGAATTTAATCTTAGCAGAAGCGCTACACTTACGGTAACATCAATGCCCTTTTCAGACTTTGCTCACCAACTACATCAAAGGCTATGTGCGCTATAGTTCTGAAGTTTCATGCAGGTAGGTTGCAATAAGATAAAGGCAACAAAAGATAAATATCACTTGACTCTCCTTGCAGATATCCTGAATTTAAAAACATATGTGAGAGTTTATTCTTTCCTGTTGCAAAGACATGTTTGTTTTTATACTGCAAATGTAGTTATTTAGTATTAGCAGAATAGCAAGCTGCCCGGCATGTATGGATCTACTATATACCAATTTTTTATTACAACATGCCAGATATTTCCAATGTAATAATGTATCAAAAAGGCTCCGTCACCCCAGAAAGAAAAAACTGAGATAAAGAATACATCTGTGACAAATGTTCATTAAGACTGCCTTTAATTTAATTGTTGCTTGATCAAGGGTACAGCTCTGACATGGCCCCTCTCAGGTGGAGTAACATGAGTTGAAGATTGATCATAGTAATGCATTTTGCGGACAGCATCAGGTAAGTATAACCCACTTACTGCACCCAGGGCCACCTCACACCAAGTGCCAATGTCATGATTGGTGGTCTTTGCAAAATGCATATCCATCAACTGCTGTGTGCAGGCTTGAAGGGTGTTGGAACACGGATCAGCTTTAAACTGCAAGTCCACGTTTTGGACAACTTCCATAATGTTCTTCAAACTGCATGACTGACAGAGAATTATGGGAATTTTTTTTATAAGCATCTAGGGCAGGCATAGGCAACTCCAGATGGTTTGGACTACACCTCCCATGATGCTTTGCCAGCATTATGGGTGTAAGAGCATTAAGGGGGATGTAGTCCACAACATCTGGAGTGCCGAAGGATGCCTATTCCTGATCTAGGGGGAAGTCTGACAACCCTGACTTAGATGCTAGTTGTAAGTTCTATATCTAGAAGAAATTTGACTTTCTGATCATTTTTAGCTTTTCATTTTTTGACAATCAATGTTTTTGATATCTGGCAAATAGTGCCTTATCTGTATTTCTTTAATGGGTCATCAAGGGACCCGTTGTCACACTTTACGTAAACATTTCCATATTTTACATCTACAGTATATTATACTTGATTTCCTGGTGATGCAGGTATAGAAAAGCAATGTCATCATGTAGATTAAATTAAAAAAAAAACCTATTAAATCAACATAACACAATCATATTTTTGTGACTGTTTTTAAATAATTCCTGCCAAACGTGGGTTACAAAAGTGCTTTTAAAGACCATTGTGAGCTATAATTGTGAAAATGATTTAATGTGCGCTCTACTGTCTCATATAGAGAATTTCTTCAAGTGCTACTTATTGCTGAGGAAATAGTGTGTGTGAAGCAAGTAAGAAGAATTTACACAGTAGCTAGAGGATGTGAGATTCAAGAATGTACAGAGAGCTCATTGAGCAGCTGTGTTTTACTGGTCCTGAAGAACAGCAGCCTTTACACAGTGCAACTGTAAGGAAATGTTAACTTCCTAATAAACTAATGCAGAATCCCCAGAGTACATCATATTCTCTAAAAAAATAAAAAAATAAAATGCATCAAAAGTGCTTCTGTGTATTGGAGCTATTATTACATTTCAGTTCACCTTTTAAATGTACTGACAACTCGAGTGTGTGATTCACCTTCTGTAAGAAGCATGTCTGACACTGCTGTGGAATTGGGAATTCGTGCAAGTGTTTTTTTGCTCTATATCAGGGATTACCTAACCTAATGCACAATATTGATCTTGAATATTCTGAGAGATAAATATTAGGAGGCGATTAGTTCCCCAAAATGCTATGATATGGTGGACTTGCTGCCTATACAGATGTTCCTGCTTGATTGTGTACAAACTGATTGCAACTGAATGACTAAATGTGAGTTTTGGTGCACTAGATCACAGATCTCTAATCCCTTGCATTGCTTTGGTAGAGTCAGCCTGTTATTATGTTCCCAGGGTTGGCACTGGATATACAGCCTGAGCTCTCAGCAGGTCTGCAGCTATTGTACAATGCAATCAAGGTACTTGGTTTTCTATTAACCCTTCCAGGGGCAGCGGCATTTGCAACAAGCTGTAAAGTGATTAGTGCTTTGCGTTATCTTATTTGTATCTAACAAGGTTATATAACTCACTTCCCTCGAAATTAGTTATTTACAGGGAGTTATAAACTCTATAGACACGTGATTTATTTGAGAAGCTGCTAATGGAACACGGTGTATGTTATAGAATTAATGTGTATGTCGATAGACACTTGTATATTTATGTGGGGTATACTTGGCAAAAGGTTGTGGTTTGTATGTGAGAGTTGTGTGATATCGTGATTTGGGGGTCTGTGAGAGTTCTGTGATATTGTGATTTGGGGGTCTGTGAGAGTTGTGTGATATTGTGATTTAGGGGTCTGTGAGAGCTCTGTGATATTGTGATTTGGGGGTCTGTGAGAGTTGTGTGATATTGTGATTTGGGGGTCTGTGAGAGTTTTGTGATATTGTGATTTGGGGGTCTGTGAGAGTTTTGTGATATTGTGATTTGGGGGTCTGTGAGAGTTGTGTGATATTGTGATTTAGGGGTCTGTGAGAGCTCTGTGATATTGTGATTTGGGGGTCTGTGAGAGTTGTGTGATATTGTGATTTGGGGGTCTGTGAGAGTTTTGTGATATTGTGATTTGGGGGTCTGTGAGAGTTTTGTGATATTGTGATTTAGGGGTCTGTGAGAGCTCTGTTTTGTGTGACAGGGTGATGTTGATGTCTGTGGGTTTTTTGTTATGGGGCTGTATGTCAGGTCTGCTGTGGCAGCTATGTGGTATCAGGCAGCAGATTGGCTGTGTCTGTCAGGCAGTAGTTGTAGTTGTGTTTGTGGGATGAGGCTGTGGCTGCCAGGTGTACTTGTATCAGTCAAGCTGTGTCTGTGTGATCAGGCAGTAGCTAGGTCTGTGAGATGTAGTTGTGTCTGCCAGTCTGTGTAGCTGTGTTGTTGGTAGCCGTCTCACAATCTCTCTGTGTGTGTCTCTCTCTCTGTCTCTGTGTCTCTCTGTCACTATCTGTCTGTCTGTCTCTCTCTCTCTGTCACTATCTGTCACTCTATCTCTGTCACTCTCTCTGTCTCTGTGTCTCTCTCTGTTTCTGACACTCTCTGTCTGTCTCTGTCACTCTCTCTGTCACTATCTGTCTGTCTCTGTCTGTCACTCTCTCTCTCTCTGTCTCTGTCACTCTCCCTCTGTCTGTCTCTGACTCTCTCTTTCACTCTCTCTGTCTGCCACTCTCTGTCTCTGTCTCTCTATCACTCTCTCTGTCTGTCTGTCTCTCTCTCTCTGTCTGCCACTCTCTGTCTCTATCACTCTGTCTCTCTATCACTTTCTCTCTCTGTCTGTCACGCTCTCTGTCACTGTCTCTGTGTGTCAGTGCTGCCTCGCGCTCAGTCTGCAGCCGTTGTTTATTCAGCGCTGGCAGCGGCACGCGCCAGGCGCACGCACTGGAACAACAAAAAAAGAGAGCCCAGAGAGAGAGAGAGAGATAGAATGGAGCCCGGGGGGAGCAGGGGGGGGGGAGAGCGAGCGGGTGGAGGGGGCGGGGTCAGGCGGAGCGCGTGGGGCTTGTGCCCATTGAAAAGGCGGCGGCGGGCCGTGCGACCCCAGCACTCAGTGCAGCCAGCCAGTCAGGGAACGTGCGGCATTCCTCGCGGGGCACAGCGACACACCGCGCCTCACACAGCACGCGAACGGCACGAGCCCGCCAGCCGGCCCCCATGGACAGCACCGTCAGCATCGCCAAGCTGGAGAGCGGCCCCTCCGCCGCCTCGCAGCACTTCCTGCAGCCGGCCGCCTGCTTCTACAGCCAGTCCCTGCAGCTCAGCCCGTCCGAGGGCCAGCCGCCCGCCAAGTCCCTGCCCCGCCAGGTGAAGCGCCAGCGCTCGTCCTCCCCCGAGCTTATGCGCTGCAAACGGCGGCTCAACTTCACCGGCTTCGGCTACAGCCTGCCCCAGCAGCAGCCGGCCGCCGTGGCCCGCAGGAACGAGAGGGAGCGGAACCGGGTCAAGCTGGTCAACCTGGGCTTCGCCACCCTGCGGGAGCACGTGCCCAACGGTGCGGCCAACAAGAAGATGAGCAAGGTGGAGACCCTGCGCTCGGCCGTGGAGTACATCAGGGCGCTGCAGCAGCTGCTGGACGAGCACGACGCGGTCAGCGCCGCCTTCCAAGCCGGGGTCCTGTCACCCACCATCTCCCCCAACTACACCCACGACATGAACTCTATGGCAGGCTCGCCTGTCTCCTCCTATTCCTCCGATGAAGGATCGTACGAACCGCTGAGTCCAGAGGAGCAAGAGCTGCTAGACTTCACCACCTGGTTCTGAGCCCCTTCCAGCAGGTGAGACAGCGCTTCATCATGTAGTCAGTGATGCCTAGTGGCTGCAAGGTGCAGTGGTACTTGACATCAGTGATGGCTGATAACTTGTCAACTACGTTTGCCAAACTGAACTTATTAGACATTACTTTACTTGCTGTTTAAAGGGGCATCTTGGGGGTCCTACTCTTTTAAAGGGTAGATTAAATATATGACACCCACCCATTGCTCATCCTTTTCACAAAATATTGAATTTCAGGTAAATGTACCTGTCTATATCACTTGAAAATATATATATTTTTTTTATTTTCTTCTCTTTGAAATTGTTGTAAAATGATATTGAGTCATAAAACTCTAGACTATAAAGTTGATAGAACGTTTAGAATGTTTAGTGTGAGTTTCAGAATCTTGGGTGTTCTGTCAAAGCTTTTGCTATGAAAAAAAGGATTGTGATTATTAACAATTTTGTTTTCTTATTCTCCTCTTCCCTCCAGGTCTGCTGCAATCACCTGCAGGTTTATCTTTCTGCTCTGGGAAAAAGAAAAACAAAGTGAAGCACACACAGGAGTCCCTCCAAGATACACTGAAGCAAGCACTAGAATTTGCACTCCAGTTCAATTCAAAGGATGCAAAGAGACTCCAGACTGTGGCTGTCATGAGCGGTGAAGCACACACCATTCAGCTCACATATGGAAAGAGATGTTGTCTGTCCCAATAGGGATTCCAAGAACAACGAGGGGCTTACTATGCCCACCACCCCCACAAGAAAAAGAAAATTAAATCTAAAGCCCTCACTGACTGACTTTTCCTCCATTCGAGGATGCAGATAGATCAAGGATTGTGATTTGAGGAGTTTTAATTCAAACTATGCTGTCATTCAAAGAAGATCTAGAACTCCCACTTAAACTATTTTTTGTACAATTATCTTTAAATGCTTCCAATCTTTTAAGATATTTGTTTTATTATTATATTAAAAAATATATATATATTTCTATCTATCCCAAATCATGTTTGGGATATATTAAGCTATTTTTGTACATAAGAAATTTTATAGACGTTTTTGTACAAATGATATATAAAGTTTGTATATCTGGATACATTATTATGTAATGCTTATAATTACCTCTGCGTATTTAGACTTGTAGTCTATACTACCTTGCTACTGCCATTTTGTATGTGGTTTTGTAAAGGACACTCCTTTTTAAGGTGGGGTTGGAATTTCTACTGATGTACTTTAGCACCAATGTGTCTTACTTTATAGAAAGTTTGTTAATGTATTAATTGTCTTATTAAACAATGTTCACAATGAACAAAAGCTTATGCAGCTATTGTCCAAACCCAAAATAGTGGTCAACTGTTTCTATGCTGCCGTCTAGGAAGCTTAAACCACTGCCTTTTTTTTTTACTGTTTTATTACAGGCTTAAAGAGGTCCTGCATAACAATGTTTTTTTTACACAATAGTTTTCATAATAAAATATTTTATATAAAATCGAATACTCTGGTTGTTTGTATTTAACTTCTGAAACCTACAATGAAGTAGAAGGGGACAAGTCTGGTGATGGGTGTTGGAAATAGTTTATGGGTGAAAGGTCTATTTAGGACAAGCAAAACAAAGATGGGTTGTGATTGTTTGTCATTCTCTACATGAAAGGGAACTGATTCATGGTACTATTGTCTTTTTAGAATGCACTGAACGAGGGACCAAATGTATTAGCCAGAAAGAGGGCGCTCTGAACCAAACATTGGAGGAGCACTGGTCCTATAGACTCCATTCACCCAGGAGAATGTCAGACACAATGCACAGAATACATCTTACAGGTTGAAGCGTATGCTATTCAGCTATAAATATGCTATTTATTCTCTAAACAATGTGATGAAACATTAAAACAAACTTGCTTTAGACTTTTACACTAACTTACAAAATATATAGAAAGATCACTAGCTGGAAGCGAAAGTTTATCCAACTCGGCAACCTTTAGCGTGTGTAATAAATAGAATTATTACTATTATTATTATTATTATTATTTTTTTTTTTTACAGTTTGTAAACAACTGGCTTTTTCTTTTTAGTAAACAGCTCCCATAGAAGGAGTTGGGCAAATCTTGTGTAAATATGATCTCTGCAAGCTAACTACTAGAAATCATACTAGACTCAAAGTTAATTGCAATTAATACATGCACGTTTTTATTTTCAATATATAATATTAACCATAAGTAATGCAACGTTTTACAACCCACCCCCACAGTTTCCAAGAATAGGCAGCTTAAAAGAAAGGGGGGAGGTAGCTGTGCTAGATCAGAGACACTGATCTATAAGCATGTCATTCTATCCAAAAAGCGTGATCTGCTTATACAAGTACCCAATTACCAAGATTCAAAAAGAAATTGGTGCTTTTTTTTTTTTTTTTGGCTGGGTTACTTGTTGTCAGTTAGCAGGGACGTGACCAGAATGACAGTCCAATTCATTTCCTTTTTTTTTTTTTTTTTTTGTTGCCTACATACTTGCTCCCATTCTAAATAACTTGCAAATTCAGTTTGCGTGCCTCAATTCAAGCGTAAAGCAAAACGCAAAGTAGAACTCACAGTCTCTCAACAATGAACACATACCCACCGTGCCCCATACACAGCTCAGATATGCCCCAGCACTGATTGTACACCCATTCCCCCTATTTACATTTTACATAAGCCTTCATGCATTCAATCAGCACAATTCTATGGCAGCATGCAATGATATCTTCTTAGCAGGCACAGCAACAGCATTTTGGCATATCTGCTTGTGTTTACAAACTATTAATCTGCTGTGTTATGTCCAATGAAATGTTTCTCAGATCCATTTAAAAAAAAAAACTGTTTTGTTTGCTTTTCCATAGTCACATTGAGTTAGTTTTTCTTTTTTCTCACTTTCCCTTTTTCGTTAATATTATTTTACTTACTGTTTTGTAAGTTTGTGCAGCCATAGCATGCAAAGAAAGTGTAACAAGTCATTTATGCCTATGAATATAACATTAGGATAATGTTTCATTCTCCACAAAAGGGGGTGTGGGGGTATTTTTTCCCTTGTGTGGACAGGTGTTCCATTGCTTGCTATTGAATAGTAAACACACAGACTCATTAAACTAAAGGGAAAGTTAAGCTGCTGTTTGCTACAATGTATAAGACAGAGAGAAATTCAGAAAAACACACAATTTTTACTTAAAATAGGAAAGGGCAAAGAAGGACTGGGGGTAAATCTCATTATATCTGCTCTAATCACTTAGCAACACAAAGTCTTTTCTTCCCTGGCAGGGGTTATTGAAGCAGACTGTGACAAGCAGTGTGTTCAGATAGCGTTTATAAACTCTATAAATCAGGACCTTCTCCCATGTACAGCATGCGTTTTTTAAAAGCCATGCCCTAAATGAGCTTAAAGCATTCACAGCAAATATTGCGATCATTCTACATTCCATTTCTAGGTTACTCATTATACATGCCATGTCTTCATTAATTCTGCATCTATATTCCACTTCACTTTCTCCATAAAAGATTCCTCGCTGCATTGTGCCCATTGCCCAATACTGAAATAAAACACTCTGCTTTTCAAAGGATGTGCAAGGCTGTATCTGACATAACAGATACCTTTGGAAAAGGAATAGTACGTTTGTTTAAAACATATTTACAATACTGTATCCAATATATAAAACAATACAAATATAATAAAATGTATTAATACATATTTTCAGTACAGTATCCAAAATAAAATGGGCTAAAAATGTAATGAGCTATTATTGCAGATGTACAGTACCGTATCCAACATACAATTTTAAAAACAAATTTTCATCATTTTACCTTTGTCTATGGGGTGTTAAAAACTGCTGTTCAAAATTTAAAGGAGAGAAAAGGAAAATTATAAATCAGGAGGGAACAGTGTCTCTATGCTTTACATATTTACACCATGGAAAAAGCAGAATATTAAAGGTAATAAAATGATAAAAAGCAGTGTAACACACTAAATTAAGAAAACAGTAGGTTGGAATAAATGTCTGCAAAGTGTAACATTTGGTCCTTAAAGGGATACCGTAGGCGCCCAGACCACTTCATCTCAATGAAGTGGTCCAGGTGCCATGTCCCTGTAGTTTTAACCCTGCAACTAAAAACAATGAAATTCTTCAGGAAAAGCATTGTTTTCATTGCAGGGTTTAAATGCCTCTAGTGGCTGTCACACTGACCAAAATAGCTGAGAAATACTTTGCTTTTTCAATCAGATGGTTTCATTAGAGCCACCTGATTGGCGCAGCTCAGCATTTTGCTGCGCATGCGCACTAGCCTCCCAATCCTTTCTTATTGGAAAGCATTTGTCATTTCTTACATTTCAGCCTTCGATTTCCTACTGACCCCGCCTACTTGACTGAGATCATCATTTTTGATTATCTTAGCCGAGGAGGCGGGCCCATCAGGAAGGAGACCAGCAGCAAGAAGGCTGATAAGTAAGTAAATCTCACCCTTCCAGCCCTCACACAGCAGGGGGAAATTACTACAGATAGATTTCAACTACAGCATTAGGAATTCATGTTTATATTCATAACGCCATAGTGTTCCTTTAAAGTTTTAAAAATGTAGACAGAATTTTAACGTTACTGGTCACTTGCAGGGCTTTTCACTAAAGAATAAATGGTCTGGAATCCAAAATGAATGCAAAATGCAGACCGAAATATACAAATTAGAAAAAAAAAATATTTAATTTTGGATGCACACAAGTTTGCAGGTATGATATGCATTTGTCCATCCATTTTAGCTATTTACTGACAGGTGACACTCAATGATAATTCCCCTCTATGACATAGTGCATTATTTAATACGCAGCTCAGTTAAATCAGAAGATTAAAGTAAATTAATTAACGTAACATAAATCATGCTGTGTAGGAGGCAAGAAGATTTCAATATCCAGTCAATTGCCTGACAGAAAAATAGCACGTTTTACTTCAAGACTGATATAAAGTTGGCAAAAACCTCATCCAAAGAGGTGTGTTTGTATGTAGTATTGGTGTTTGATTGCAACAATGTGTTTGTATGTAGTATTCAACAATAAAACATATAACCACAATAAAATCACCATAAAACACCTAGTGCATTCACACAACAAACTCACTAAAAAGTTCACAAAACAAATTAAAAGCAGATGTAGTCTTTTGAATACAATTAAAACAAACATAAATTCTAGTGGGTCACTCCACAACAAAAAAAACACACAGTGATAAAAAAAAAAAAAATTAACATTTTTTAAAATCTCTCTAATAGGCATGTTTTGGTTGTGGAAAAATAATGCATGCAGTTGCAATTTAATAGTGACAAAATCACACTTATATTAATTAAAATCTTGAGGCCATCTTTATTTTTTTAGTTAACGTGTGGAAATATGAGAGCATTAAAAAAATCATAGCTTAATAACATTTACTTGAAGTTACTTTAAAACCAATATAAAAACGCTTACATAAAAGTTGGTGGGACCATCACAGCATTCAAAATGCCTGAGTGCAAAACTTTAGGTTCAAATTCGCTGCCCCAAATTTTTCCTTTCCACTGAAAAATAGGGCAGGACGGATTCTACAGAAAGCCGCGAATTCAAAGACAATGCCGACCCTTGACAGAGCGATATAAAGAATTGGAGTCATTCAGTGGAAAGGACGAATTCGGAGTGGCAAATTTGAACCTAAAATTGTTTAGCTTTGTACTCAGGCAGTGTGAGTTTTTACTAGTTTTGAAATTTTAATTTTTTATCATGGAGAGTTTGTTTGTTTTTTGCTGTGGAGTGACCCACTAGGATTTTCATTTAGTTAAATTCATTTCAAAAGACTGTTTGTTTTATTTTTCACCAACACCTACAACGTCTGCTTTTTTCTTTGTATGTAATGTTAACGTTTTGATTGCAGTGGTGTGTTTGCAAGTAGTGTTGGTGTTTCATTGCATGTAGTATTGGCATTTGATTGGAGGGGATTGTTTGTACATAGTGTCGATGTGTGAATTTGAATACTGGGATGTATGCACACATACACTTATGCGGCTACACACAAACACACAGACACACAGAGACACTGACGCGCAAAGATACACATACACATTGACATACACACATATTCCAATACTGACACACAGATACATATATACACTGAAACACACACTGACACACACATATACATACATACTGACACAGACACACACACACACAGATACATACTCATTCAGATATACACACACACTGACACATCGAGATACAAGGATACAAAAGTTGAAATTTACAATTTTTTTTAGCCACCCTAATGCTTCCATATCTTTTGAATGCAGGAGGGTGACTTCCAGGGCTGGCTGAAGATGATAGGTGTCTGAGGTCCCCTGCACTGCTCACCCTCCTCCCCTCTCTGCACCTCCTTCATTCTCCCAGCTACTGCATGGTCTGTAAGCTGGGAGGAAGTGACAAGAATAGACTGCTTCCCAGCAAAGGGGTGCCAACATTAAAGGGACATAGTAGCAATGCTAAAGGGCTGCAGCACCAGGCACGGCCCCAATGGGCATCCAAAGTCTGTGCCGGTACCAGCTGCACTGACATTAGTTCCGCCACTGGATAGATTTAGTAAGGAGGATAGCAGGAAGTAAGGCCTGTGTGGATCCAGCCCTTTGGCTATCAATCAACAATCTATTCTTAGCCTATGATAGTTTTATTCAACTTATGTGTATGGCATCAGCGCATGCACAACACGCAAACTGCAGACACAGCAGGCAGGCTAAACAGTTCGTCACTGTGACTGTCACAAACCCAGCAGCAACTATGTGGAAACAGTGACAGCATACGTAGATTTATTTATGCAGTGTGCAAGAAGTTGCTTGGCCCTGCTGGACTAGAACTCCTATTAGGCTCATTGAGAGTTTGGCTGAGGCTGGTGGAAGTTATATATATATATCCAACCATCCTCATCAAGTGGCAGGCTGAGCTAGGTTTTGAAAAATATGTTTTCTATTAGACTTGGGAATAACAGAAAACTTTCGTTCACCCTAATGCATTGGGATGAAAATACATTTTTATTCAATCCAAAGCAGTTTAAGGACACATGACATGTGTATGACATGTCATGATTCCCTTTTATTCCAGAAGTTTGGTCCTTAAGGGGTTAAACTGCTTAGCTCATGCAAAATTTGTCTATTATTTTCTGACTGGAATTTTATTTTGGACAAATTTATCTATCTATCTATCTATCTATCTATCTATCTATCTATCTATCTATCTGTCTGTCTGTCTGTCTGTCTGTCTATTTATCTATCTATCTATCTGTCTATCTATCTATCTATCTATCTATCTATCTATCTATCTCTATCTATCTATCTCTAGCTATCTCTAGCTATCTATCTATATATCTTTCTATCTCTATCTATCTATCTTTCTATATCTATCTATCTATCTATCTATCTATCTATCTATCTATCTATCTATCTATCTATCTATCTATCTATCTATCTAGTATAGATATACTGCTCTGAGCTCCCTATACTAAGCTAGTGAAAGATCAAAATTAAGAATAGCCATTTCTTTTTTTCCCTTTAATTCTTTATTTATTTTTTAATCGACAAATGTAATGCACACAATGAGACATAATGCTGAAAGCCACAGGTATAAAAAAGCATGATATAATACATTTGAAAACTAGTGGAAATTGTTTTTTTTTTTTTTGGAGAATTAGAAGTACTAGCCATTATTTAATAGGCGGCTATCGAGTAATCCTCTCATGGTTTTTTTGTACTTCAAATTATAAACAGTAGACTAACTCCTTATCCGTGGATAGTAGGCTAGGTGGGACCATGCATACACAGCCTTTTCAGTATAAGAGAGTGACCAGAACATATTTTAGCTCAGAAAGAGAAATAAGGAAAAATATAAAAAGAAGAGAAATTACAACTACAAAAAATGAAATAGTGATCAACGATGTAGATTTATGATGGGCTCCTGGAGGGTTATTTAACTTGTAACTCCGGGCTGTGGCTGTTTGTGCACTATAGCCATAGGTCAGTCAGGTCACTGCTCGAAATATACACTGTCAGACATACTGACACACACCCTGACAGACATACTGACATACACAGACATACTGACAGAAATTTACACTTTTAAACCCACCCTCCAGTTTCCTACCTTGGATGGTGGTTTCCCAGATATCCAGTCTGGGGCTAAGGCTGTTGGGAGTTGGGGTCTGCCTCTCCCGGCCCAGCACCCCTCCTCCCTGTATCCTCCATCTCCCGCGCGGCTCCTTTTCTTAGTGGGAGGAAGTGAGTCGCAACTGTCATTTCCTCCCAGCGCTGGCGAAAATCAAGGGGCCCTGTTAAAGTGCCACAGTGTGTGACCGGGCCCCTGCTTACAAATGCTCACCGGGTGGCCTTTAGTGGATGGGTTACCCAGTGGGCCTGCTTATTGTGCGGGGCTACTTTCCTTAGTGGTAGGCCCACGGGGCAGCTGCTTTAGGCCTCCAAAAGTAACTGGGCCAAGGGCAGCTGCCCCATTTGCCCCTCGTTAATGGCCCTGGATCTAGTTTAACCAATTTCAGAGTTCTATTTTCTGTCCTTTCTGCTGTGAAGGGAGAAGCTAACCCATAGGTTAATGTTGCCATGTTTGATCAGAAGAGAAGATTTAAAGGGGAAATCTGTGTGTCCACGTTCAATTTTCTTTATTGTTGTTCTTGTGGTACATGTTTATTACCCAAAAGCCAACTTCTAAGTTAATGTAGCTTTTAAGAAATATCAAAGGTAAACAGGAATGAACACCACACTGATGGACCTTTAGTTTAACAGTAATATTAAATAATCATGTGGTGATGGTCTAAACGGTTTGAAATAGAATATTGAACTTTTGTCAAGTCAGTAGCCAAGAAGTGATATCCACATATAAGTAAGATCCAGCTTATCTTATGGAGGTAAGGAATGGATAGAATCTTGAATGATAATGATAATTCCAACTGTGATCTAAATAGATTTTCCCAAAAGGGAATAACGTCTCTTGTCAGGAGTCTATAAATGCCTGGCATACTCTATATAAATCAGATTAAGGTAGGTTTACAGCTCTGCAGAGCTGCTCATCTCCCTTCTGTGTAAGCTCCATTATTAATGAGATTTCCATTAAAGTGAAAGGGAAAAATGGGATTCATTAGATAACTCCATATAACCTTTTATTCCAATATGGCTCCTTTGTCCATTTAAGACAAGAGAATGCTACATGATAAATCCCCTAACAAAATCACGGTTTGGAAATTGCCCAGCATGCTCAGTCCAGTAACTAAGTTACACTTCAACTATTGCCTTAATTATATCTGTCAAACGGTGTTAGAAACATCCTTTAAATCAGTTGTAAGTAATTGAATAACTGTATATATGCATGTTATTCAGCAAGCATGTTTAAAACACATGGAACTGTATATAAATCGTATGGCTGTATGAAAACTAAATTACTTGTTCAAGGAAATGTCCTCCAGTTTTGTATTAAATTGCTAATAATTCTGCAAAGAAGCAGAACTTTACACATTTCTGTACTTGGCATCCTGACCCCTGAAGATTGTGGCTTCTATGACTTTGTCTCTCGCATCATGCAGAGACAGAGACTGTCCACCAGACAATAGACTTTTGCATGGCATACGCAGCGCATGTTTAGGTACGGTAAGTGTAAGCATTTTTTGTTACTTTCCATTCTGAGAAGGACACCAAACAAGAGGTTGGGATCAGGTGGCGGACTTCGTCCAGAGATGTATACATAGAACTTGGAAACGATGGGGTCATTTGATTCTGTAATAGCAATCAGTGTAGGTGTGCCCTATATAAATGAATTGTGTCCCTGTATTAAGTCAACCTGTTGCTGAAATCTAAACTTTATAAACTACTTTTCCTATTTCTGTGTGATTTTATAAAATTGTGTTTTTTTCACTGTCCATCAAAGCAACTTTCTATAATTTTCAACATTCTCACCTCGTTCCTACCGGTTCCATCTTCGTGGGCATGACTATTCTTCCAGGACAGCCTCCGTTGAGGAAGACTCTTGACTTTCCACACCTAGCACAGCTCCTTGATGGCACGTGTATTGAAGCATGCCCGGGAACAGCCAGTAGTCATGTTGTCTTGTATACAGACATCTGCATAGAGTCTATGCTAACAGTCTGTCTGCCAAGAGGGAGCACGGTTTTACTGTTGTTTTATAGAGAAATCTTTACATTTGCTAGCAATTTAGAGGATTCATTTTTAATTTCATTTTTAATTTAAATCATGGTCAAGAGCCGTAATGGACAGATAAAATTAAACAAATCTTATAAAATATACATGGCACTGTTCTTCAATAGCTAGGGGAATACAACACGTTGGTGCACTCATTACTTCTCGCAATTCCTTCATCAAAGTGGAAATACACACTGGCAGGAATGCAAAGGGAAATTTATGGAACCCATCCTATCCCAAATAACTATCTTTTCAATATGAATGTATATGTGTAAATATCATAACATTGTTTGTACATATTAATTAATAATTATTTTGAATTTATTAATCATAATTTATTTTGTAACAAAATGCATAGGCAACATTGGTAATAATGTAAAATAGTTCAAACAGACACTATATTGAATAATTTCTTAGTGAGGACTCATTTTGATGTGAGTTGCGTGGAATGGCTGATTTAATTGCTCTATACGAAGAAATCTAAAGTTTGAGTTACTAACACAAACTAAGTGTGCAGAAGACCTGATAAAATTGGACCTGAATACAAAATAAATAAGAAATTGTACTACTTATACCAAGCTTGACTGCATTTAGACAAGTGTATATTATCTCTTTATTTTATTCATATTCAACTCCTTTGTCCTCACACTTATATAACCTAGATAAAACAAAGCATGGACTTCCTTTTTTTAATGAGGGGATGCTGGGCTTGGTTAAAGACGATGGATTCAAGTCATTTCTGAGTTGAACTTGAATAAAAGACTCACGCTGTGTTTGTCTTTGTATTAAACAAAGTATTTCATGTCCAATTCATTGCTTCATCTTGATGCAGATGGAAAGTAAAAGTTCAGAACAAGACTAGCTGCCAATGAGAGATCATTGATTTGTACTCTCTTTCGTTATATACAATTGCGTGCCAGATATTACCGTGCCTTGACGTGTCACGTAATGCAAAGTCTTTTTATCTCACAAGGTTTGGGAAATAGAAAATAGTTTCCATGACTAACAGTTATGGACAAGTGGCTTTTACAAATAATGTACATATCATATACATTATTTACAACCTTATATACTATACAGTCGTAATCAAAATGATTCAACACCCATTGAAAATTCAGCCTCATCATTTTTAAAATTTGTAGACTGGAGAAGTCATTAGAAGTTGCATTTTCAGTTGAGTTTGGAGAAACCACTTGTAACATCCGTTGTGTTTAGCTATTTCAATTGCTTTTGTTTCATTTGTTCATTGCAAACAGCTAAAAGTCTGTACATTTTGACCTGATTTTGAATGGGGATTTAATCATTTTCATTACAACTGTATATATGTGTGTATGTGTGTGTGTTAAGGCCGTAGGCCTGAGGGAGTGGTTAATTTGACCTTAAAACTTCTCTGCGGCTCATACCGCTGGACCGTCGGCGTCCTGGATAATTGTCATTTTTCTAGTCCGCAGCACTTCCAGGTCACAGCATACTGTGCGAGGTGGTGAGTAGGGAAGGCTCTCATTGCTACGAATCCTTTCCCCGTTTTTTTCTCAAGGCATGAGGGTGCCTCTACCGCTAGTATCAGACCAATCTACAGCAGGTTATCAGGGGTTGCTGTTCTCCTGGGGCCTGGCACAGTGTACCACGAGAATCGTGGAGAAACCTCACCCTCCGCACCCTCTTACCTTATTATCTTACTCTCATGGTAGGCCCTCTTTATGTACAGGCCTAACAAGATCGTCGGTTCCGGCACTCTTATACCAACTTTGCCTTAGGTAGCTGGTACAAGCACAACCTTGGTTCCACAGCCATTTTAGACCAAAATGACTAAATTGGAAGCATTTCCAATATATAGTATACTTACCAACCTGGCTATTTAAACCTACAATTTGCAACTACTTATTTTTCAATTTTATACAAGTCCAAGTTTAGTGAATAGACCACTTAAACAACTTGTAAAATCAGCTTTAGCTGTATACATAGCATTTATCATTCAGCAAACGCGTCCATTGATACCCATAGTCATTTGTGAATAAAAACATTAACCAACTAATGATATGGCAGCGTGATTCACTAGGTAGCAGTGAAAGTGATCTGTGCTAACTGGTGGTGCAGAAAACAAGCGTAGTTTGCAACAGTAGAATGCTGATCCTTCAAGAGGAGATCTTCTGATCACCCACACACGGACCACAGATGCACTACATAAGTCGACACTATCCTTAAAAAAATGGGTAAGGTAGTTTGGTTTAAATGGTTGCTTCAACCACCATAACTACTTCTGCTTTTAGAAGTGGTCATGGTGGTAGGAGTCTTTATGTGCAATGTTTCAGCTTAAAACGCTGCACATTCAGAGATATTTACACTTGCTTGTCAAGGGTTACACCCCCAGCACACATGACTTTGGCAGCCCGGAACTCTGTTCCAAACTGCCAAGTGTCAGTTCTGTGCAAAATACATCCATCGTCAGCACGCACTGCATGTATGTATGTAATTAGCTTCTCTCTCGTTTGTGTTATTAGTCTATTAGTCTACATGTTATTAAAATGCCCCAAACAGCAAATCACCCTGTATTTAATATACCGATACTCTGGACTCTCCCTGGGGATGGTAAACTCATATTTTATTGCAGTTTTTTTCTTATGAAAGGATTACACATTTCAAATTCTACTTTTGCTAATAAAGCCCTTACCCTAATTCAATATGCCAACCTGTAAAATTGTTCAACATGAACCTAATATAAAACTGAAATATATTGCATTTACACATGCTAATTTGTATTTTATTTTCAATTCAGAATGCGATAATCCAGTACACACCTGCATTCCCAGGGCCGTCTTTAGCGCGGGGCAAACGGGGCAGCTGCCCCGGGCCCAGTTGCTCCTGGGGGGCCCAGAGCAGCTGCCCCGTGGGCCCCGCGATTTGAGCAGGCCCGCCAACTAAGGAGGCCCCCCGGGTGGCCCATGCACTAAGGGCCACCCGGTAAGCATGTGTGTGTCAGTATGTCTGTGTGTGTGTCAGTATGTCTGTGTGTGTATGTCAGTGTCTGTGTGTGTATGTCAGTGTCTGTGTGTATGTCAGTGTCTGTGTGTGTGTCAGTATGTCTGTGTGTGTATGTCAGTATGTCTGTGTGTGTGTGTCAGTATGTCTGTGTGTGTGTGTCAGTATGTCTGTGTGTGTGTGTCAGTATGTCTGTGTGTGTATGTCAATATGTCTGTGTGTGTATGTCAGTATGTCTGTGTGTGTGTGTCATTATGTCTGTGTGTGTGTGTGTCAGTGTGTGTGTATGTCAGTATGTCTGTGTGTGTGTGTCAGTATGTCTGTGTGTGTGTCATTATGTCTGTGTGTGTGTGTATGTCAGTGTCTGTGTGTGTGTATGTCAGCGTCTGTGTGTGTATGTCAGTGTCTGTGTGTGTGTGTATGTCAGTGTCTGTGTGTGTATGTCAGTGTCTGTGTGTGTGTGTCAGTATGTTTGTGTGTGTGTGTGTGTATGTCAGTATGTGTGTGTGTGTGTGTGTATGTCAGTATGTCTGTGTGTATGTCAGTGTGTGTATGTTGGTATGCCTGTGTGTGTCAGTAGGTCTGTGTGTGTCAGTATCCCTGTGTGTGTGTCAGAATGTCTGTGTGTGTCAATACATCTGTCAGTGTGTGTTTCAGTATATCTGTCAGTGTATGTGTCTGTGTGTGTTTGTATGTATGTATGTGTGTGTGTCAGTGTGTCTGAATGTATATAAGTATATATTTGTGTGTCAGTATGTATCTGCGAATGTTTTAATATATCTGTCTGTGTGTATGTGTCAGAAGGTCTGTCAGTGTGATTGGGGGTTGGGCGTAATTGGGGGGAGAAGGGGCAGGGCCTAGGGGACCCAAGAAAATGCTTTGCCCAGGGTCCTATTCATATTATAGACGGCCCTGTGCATTCCGTGTACTGCAGCTCATTGAGAGGCATAGACACGCTGTGATGGTACGCACCCACTGATTGGAATATCCCAGCTGTTCCCTCAAAGAAAAAATGCTGAATTAAATGCATGCATGATTTCCTTGGGGGTATATCTACTAAACAGTGTTATTTTTTTCTCTCCAATGGAGTGTTCCCTTACAGTGTAAAGAGAAGGGAAGTGCCTATTAGAGAGAAGGACAGAGGTAGGTGCTCCCATAGCTTCTGTGAGCATGTGCTCATTTATGACATCAAACCCACACATGCTCAGTTATTTCTCATTCAAATGAGTGAAAACGTAGATTGCGCATGCACGATAGATTTGTAAAAATGATTGTAAAGTGAATACGAAAACTGTGCAAAGGTTCATGGCAAATATTAAAAAATTCCTGGAAGATATCTCACTACTTCCACTTCAAAGCTGAACATAATATATTGAGCTATGGTGAAAAATATGTTTTTACATTTTATTTCCATAAACTATTCTTCTGACATGATTTTATTTAAAAAAATTTTTTTGCACAACCAGATGCTTTCTGTGCTTATTTAATAATGAAGAAACCACTATATTTCTTCACTATAATCCAGCATTTAAATTCATCTGATAATAAGAGTTATATGACTTGAGCAGGAAAATTATGTGCCAAAAGCTATACATAACATAGAAACATAGAATGTGACGGCAGGTAAGAACCATTCGGCCCATCTAGTCTGCCCAATTTTCTAAATAGTTTCATTAGTCCCTGGCCTTATCTTATAGCTAGGATAGCCGCATGCCTATCCCACACATGCTTAAACTCCTTTACTGTGTTAACCTCTACCACTTCAGCTGGAAGGCTATTCCATGCATCCACTACCCTCTCAGTAAAGTAATACTTCCTGATATTATTTTTAAACCTTTGTCCCTCTAATTTAAGACTATGTCCTCTTGTTGAACATTATTTATATATATAAGCAAAATAACAAACCGTTTAATAAACCATTAGTGGTAAAGGGTACAATATATCCACATTTATCACATCCTAAGGGAATCATGTTGCATTTTTGTTATATAGTTTGTGAATGCAGACACTTACTGTATATGTATCTACTGCTCAGGGAAGAATTAGGATCTCAGTCCTGCTTTGATTCTGATAGATTCTCCCTTCAATCAATCCATCACTGCAGGTATACCAACATTCTATACTGTCATATCAATAGATATGAGAAGTTTACATATTTTATTAAAGATTAATCAGTATACCTCCCCACATCCAGTGTCCATACTGCTGGTAAACACCCTGTATACCATGAGATCTATGGCCACAGTTGTGTAGAGCTCTTGGAGAAAGCCCAGGTTTTAATGCACTTATATCCCTCGCCTTGTGTTCACACAATAGAAACGTTGTATCTCACTGACAGGAAGCGAGTTGAAAAGGCAGGGAGCTCCCAGCGCGTGTCAGGCTTAATGATTTATTTAGACTATATACCAACCCACCCCATGGCAGCTGCTGATTGGCTATAGGCATGCGTCCTCTGTCACCCTCCAACCCCAGCCCCTCTGCTCACACTGAGATAAGGGTCGTTAAGGTAAGTCTACATCTTAACCTCTGATAAGAAAGTGCTTGCAGATGGTAAAACAGGGAGAAGACAAAAAAAAAGTTACAGCCATTCTTATCAGAACTGTGTCAACAGTTGATCACCAATCCAGGTCACTCTAAACCTTAGATCAATGATTCAAAAATGTCTTTATTATTTTTATGTTGAAAAGTTCAAGAGAACAATATAGTGCACCTGTCCCCCCAAAAATAAAAAAAAAATACAACTCGGCAATTTTGCCTCCTCTGTTTATTTTTAACTTAGAATTGCAGTTTTTTTTATTGCCAGTGATTTAACTGAAAGGAAGGATTAATTTATCCTCCCCTGTGCATTAACAGATAATCCCATTATTGCCCTGCTGTAAAAATGTCAGAGCTTCAGTGGCAAAATGCATGCATTGCAGGGAAAGGGTTAAATGTGTAATCTGAGATCTGAGTGATCTATTAATATATCCAAAGACAAAAAAACATTACTTTCGCATGTGGAATAAGGGGTAAAAAACGATTTAAAAATTACGATTGGGTCAAATATTAGCTCCTTCCAGACCGGGGGTAATTGTCAACAGGGTTATTTACTTAAGCGAAAATTTGAGGTGAATACAAAGTGAATTTAAAATTTAAAGGAACACTATAGTGTCAGGAACACAAACATGTATTCCTGACCCTATCGTGTTTAACCCACCATTTAGGTGTCTTGCCCCCCTTTAGCCTCCTAAAAAGTTTCAAACTCACCTTATTTACAGCGCCGCGCGGGTTTGTCGGCACTGGCTCCGCCCCCTTTGTGACTTCATCAAAATGGCTGATTTTTAGCCAATCGGATTGGCTAAAATCGACAAGGAGGCGGAGCCAAATGCCATTTTGGCCAATCAAGACCTCCTCATAGAGATGCATTGACTCACTGCATCTCTATGAGGAAAATTCAGTGTCTCCATGCAGAGCGTGGGGACACTGAACGGCAGGGCTGCTTTTTTGGCAGCACTGAGTCAGGAAGCCCCTCCAGTGGCCATCTAAGGAGGTGTCCCTAGAGGCAATGTAAACATTGCCTTTTCTCTGAAAAGGCAGTGTTTACATAAAAAAAAATCCTGAAGAGAACTATTAAACTCACAACTACAATAAGCTGTAGTTATTCCGGTGACTATAGAGTCCCTTTAAGGTCACAATAGGCAAACTGGAAAAAATCTCTAAGTCAGCAATGCTTTCAGCTCGGCTACTCTGGCCTTAAATTTGAAATTCACTTTGAATTCTAATGTTGGTGAATAACCCTGTATGACTTCAGTAATCTCTAGTCTTTTGACCAAGCGCTTTCATAGGTACATTTATAAATCTACTTAACATTTTATGTTTTCTTTATTAACTGTGCATTTTAGAGCACTGAATTGTGATTTTATTTCTTTCAAGGTGTTTTTTAATTAAACAGGTTCTGCCAAAACTATCCTTCAAAATTCTGGTACAGCCACAGGGTTTACTCCTTTCACAATTGTGATGTTAATTAAAATCATTGCCAACCAGACCACCCTGGTCCCAATTAAACTAGACATTACGCTAAAATACAACTACAACTACTGCAAAAACAAACAAACAAAAAAAAACCTCACAAATAAGAAACACACAAAACTCTGCAAACAACATGCTCTTGGTAAGTGGTGATATATCTATCTTGCCATTCTTCCCAACCAAAAACGATTTCCCCCCCAAAAAACAAAAACATACATATACAACAGATATCCTACTGTGTAGACTGTATTTTTTTCATTCAAAAAGTCTTTATTTCCCTCCCTTCTTAAATCTTCTATTCAGTCCCCTAGTGATTATCTCTTGCAAGTGACGGGAAAATAAAAAAAAAAAAATGAAAGAAAGAAAGAAAAAAAAAAGATTTTATTTCTGTGCGGCTGGAGATTAATTTCAGCATGTACAACCCAAAGGCAGTTATCTCTTTAACAGCGAAAACAGTTTGGCTCCATTGTCTAGTTGCCAGAGCTGCCTATTCAGAAAGGGAGCTCGGCCAGTCTTGTGATCCAACTCAAAGGTTAGTTAAAAAAGACAAAAAGAGCTGAAAATCTTCATGAATAATACTGTTCCCTTTAGCTCAATGCAGTGCGGGCACACATTTCAATAATACAACACTTTGTTTTTCTGCTTGCCTGAGTCAGGATTTCACAGAGTAAAAAAAAAAAAAAAACTAAAAAAAAAAAAAACCTGAAGAAAAGATTCAACAATTAGAGGTCGCCTGTCAGAAAACATTAACGCGTTCCTCTCCCATCCTGTCATGTAGGCTGAAGAAAAAGAAAATAATACAACCATAGCAAATTGCACCTCCACCCTCTTTACTGCACTGGGAGGGAGAAGGAGGTGCCATAGGCTGATCACTGCAAAGGATAAAATTTATCCTTTCACAATACTTTGCGCCACCCCCTCTAGATTTGTTGGGTTCTGCTGTGAATTGTCATAGATGCCAAGGTCAAAGGCGCATGGACCAGGTGTGAGAGTGGTGGGTGTGCTGCACTCATTCTTTAAGATTCTATAACAGACCTATTTCTGATTGACTGCCAAACTGAATCTATGTAGTATAACTTTTCTTTAAAATATTGTTACAAAAACATAATAATAATAAAAAAATGTTTATAATGCGACCACTTTTTCACCAAATAGTGCTTCCCCAACCTGTATATGACAAAGCTTAGAAAAAAACCTCTTTGTACATCACTGATCTTTTTTTATTTTCCTGCTTCCCACTCTAATAAGCGAAAAGGACATCCTACCTATAGGAGGCAATAAAAAATAATCTATATTAGTTTTGGACTTTTCACTCCCAAGAGTGATAACATCAGATTTAATCCAGTTGGTAGAAAATAAACAGATATTGCTGTTACCCAACTCATTTTATGGACCTTAGATGAATAACGGGTACAATTATTGTTGCGTTTGCCCCACCCTAGGAACAGCCCTCAAAGTGAATAATTAGCAGCAAACACAATCAATGAGACCCACCACACACATACGTAAATAGCCCATTTTCTCAAACACACACATAAACCTTTAGACTCATGACACCCATATACTGACTCATGTAGTAACCCTAATTAAGCGCTGGAGTGCTCTTTTCCCTTTATTAAGAAAAATAAAATTAAACCAGAAACAGCAGACATCAGGCCATGTCTTCAAACTTACATTAAAAGACAGGGGGCATTCAATGGCCCACTGTATAAGTGATTATTCAATTCCAGTATACTATTTTAATACTCATTGATGTATTAGAAGGGCTATACCAATAACCATAACCACCATGTTTTACGGACACATTTTGTCAGATTTCTGAAAACGCATGAAAAGGGTTGCCCTGCAGTATGGATAATGCATATTCTGTAGGATTCTTCATTGCCTAGTTACTTAAAGGACCACTATAGTGCCAGGAAAACAAACTCGTTTTCCTGGCACTATAGTGTCATTAGGTCCCCCCCACCCTCAGGGCCCCCCTCCCGCTGGGTTGAAGGGGTTAAAACCCCTTCAGCCACTTACCTCTCCTCCCCCTGCCTACGTCAGCTCCGAATGCGCATGCATGCCAAGAGCCGCACGCGCATTCAAACAGCCTGTAGGAAACCATTACTCAATGTTTTCCTATGGACGTCCAGCGTCTTCTCACTGTGATTTTCACTGAGACAGCCACTAGAGGCTGGATTAAAGCTGCAATGTAAAGATAGCAGTTTCTCTGAGCTGAAGTGGTCTTGGTCCCTTTATTTGTTCTTTAATCGTATACACCTTATTCTGAATTCCACATACTACAGGGCAACCATTTTCATGTGCTGCTCATCAATATGTATATCTAACAGAGGCGACTCTAGACTTTATGAGGCCTTAGGTGAAACTCAAACATGAGGCCCCACTAACAAAAAAGTGAAAAAAATAGAGTTGCAATACATGCACACTGTTACATATACACATTGATGCACAGTTTACCTGTGTATGTGCCTGAGAGTGTGTCTGACAGAGAGTATCCTTGTGTGTGAATGTATGTCTCTGTGAGCATGTCTGCGTTTTTGTCTGGGACCCTATGTGTATGGGGTAGCTGCTTGAAGTGTGTTGTGTGTATGGGGAGGGGGAGGGGGTGATCATGAGAGGGGGGGGTGATGGTGAGAGGGAGAGGGGGTGATGGTGAGTGGGAGGGGGTAATGGTAAAAGGTGGGTGATAATGAGAGGGCGAGGTGGGTTATGGTGAGAGGGAGAGGTGGGTGATGAGAGGAAGAGGCGGTGATGGTGAGAGGGTGATGGTGAGAGGGAGAGGGGGTGATGGTGAGTGGGAGAGGGGGGGTGATGGTGAGAGGGAGAGGCGGGTGATGGTGAGAGGGAGAGGGGGTGATGGTGAGAGGGGGTGATGGTGAGAGGGAGAGGTGGGTGATGGTGAGAAGGGGTGATGTTGACAGGGAGAGGGAGGTGATGGTGTGGGGGGTTGATGGTGAGAGGGAGTTGATGTTGAGGGAGGGGGGTTGATGGTGAGAGGGGTTGATGTGAGGGTGAGGGTGGGTGATGTGAGAGGGAGGGGGCTGCTGCTGAGGGAAGGGGGCTGATGCTGAGGGGGGGTGATGCTGAGGGTGGTGAGGGGGGTGATAGTGAGGGAGTGGCTGATGCTGAGGGAGGGGGGCTGATGCTGATGGGGGGTGATGCTGAGGGTGGGGGTGATGCTGTGGGTGGTGAGGGTGGTGATAGTGAGGGAGGGGTAGTGAGGAGGGGGGTTGATGCTGAGGGAGGGGGGTAATGCTGAGGGTGGTGATGGTGAGGGGGGTGATGCTGAGGGAGGGAGTGATGGTGAAGGGGGGTGATGCTGAGGGAGGGTGTAATAGTGAGGGGGTGATAGTGAGGGGGGTTGATGCTGAGGGAGGGGGTAATGCTGAGGGTTGTGAGGGAGGTGATAGTGAGTGGGTGATAGTGAGGGGGGTGATAGTGGCTGGGTGATGCTGAGAGGGGTGATAGTTGGGGGGGGCTGAGGGTGGGTGATAGTGAGTGGGTGATAGTGAGGGGGGTGATAGTGGCTGGGTGATGCTGAGAGGGGTGATAGTTGGGGGGGGCTGAGGGTGGGTGATAGTGAGGGGGGTAATGCTGAGGGTGGTGAGAGGGGGTGATAGTGAGTGGGGGTGATGTTGAGGGGGGTAATGCTGAGGAAGGGTAATGCTGAGGGTGGTGGGGGGTGATAGTGAGGGGGTGATGCTGAGGGAGGGGAGTAATGCTGAGGGTGGTGAGGGGGGGTTATAGTGAGGGGGTGATAGTGAAGAAGGGGGGTGATGCTGAGGGCGGGGTGATGCTGAGGGTGGTGAGGGGTGGTGATAATGGGGGGTGATGCTGATGTGGGGTGATAGTGAGGGGGTGATGCTGAGGGTGGTGAGGGGGGTGATAGTTAGGGGGTGATGCTGAGGGGGGTGATGCTGAGGGGGGTGATAGTGAGGGGGTTGATGCTGAGGCTGGTGAGGGGGGGTGATAGGGGGTGATGCTGAGAGGGGATGATAGTGAGGGTGTGTGATGCTGAGTGGGGGTGATAGTGAGGGGGTGATGCTGAGGGTGGTGAGGGGCGGGGGGGTGATGCTGAGGGAGGGGGGTCTGATGGGGAGAGGGGGGAGACAACATACCTTTTCTTCCCTGGTGGTCCAGTGGGTTCCCTAGTGGTCCGGTGGCCATTTTTTCCGTTCTGCAGCTCCCCAGAGCTGCAGACCATGTAATCTTGCGAGACCATCAGAGCGTTGCCGTGGTAACCCTGAAAACATGGTGGATCAGGCCACCCTACTTATATCTGCATTTGCAGGTGCAGGATCCACAGCCTCAGGATACACATTAAAGATATTGCTAAGTAAGTAGAAATTGCGGGGTGCTGCCTGTACATGTCCACAACCTTTCTCCAGGAAAGGATTCAACATAAAATGATATGCACTGCATCAATTGGTGAGATAACAAATTATTTAAAAAATATGTGGCTCTGTATAAGAAGATCCATTTTAGATACGCATTGGTGAGTGAGGTAAGAGATGTTAATTTCTTGAATGAAATAGAAGTCTCTCTTAGTGGTTTCCAGCCTAGTCCTCAAAGCACACTATATAGGCATCTTCCCAGTTCTGTTCCAGTGGTAATACTGACTAAACCTAGAGAGTTGGTATACCTTGGGACCGGTCTGGGAACCACTACTCTGTTTACTACGTGAACATACATGAGTTTCAATTAAAGGCTCAGTCTATGCACCATAACCACTTGCCATTACTTAGTTATGCATACAGCACAGTGAGCCCAATCTCATTGTTTAGAATAGCTCATAATGGCACCGTTTTGTAAAAATTACTGCAGTAGTAAGAAAGACCTCCTGGCTTTTAATCTCAGCCATCCGGGACATGTGTCGAGATCAAACCATGCACAGGAATTTATAAAATCAGTCCCTATACACAACAATGACAGAGCGTCTTATCCTGGTGTGGGAGGAGTTTATCTACAACTGAAAAAACACTAACTAAACAGTGCACCAAGAGACACTCTACAGATATATAACCTTTTTACATTAATTAATTTATTTATTTTTGTTTTTTAACATCCAAAACAGTATATAGATGCTACACGTTCAGCTTATATCTTAAGGGAATGCAAATATGCATTCCTGATACTATAAAGTTGTGGTTCCCAAACTTTTTAGGTTCAAGGTGCCCTTAATATTTCAATATTTTTTCCAAGGTGCCCTAAGTCAAAACTAATTTGTAGGTTGTATATCTGTACAGTGCTACGGCATATATTGGCGCTATAGTGAAATGTATAGTGCTGGTGTTTGAAGGGGTGCTTGTGTATAATTTTAGTGTCTTAATACAGGGGTATGTTTGTATGTAATGTTTGCGTTTGATTGCAGGGGCATATGTGAATGTAATGTTTACTTTTAAATGCGGATGTACATTTGTGTGAAGTATGTGTTTGAGTGATGGAGTGTGTATGTATATCATTTTGGAGTTTGAATGCAGGGGTGTATTTGTATTCAATATTTCTGTTAGATTGCAGGAGTGTTTGTATATTGTGCTGGTGTTTGACTGCTTGGATCTATGCACATACACTACCACATACATACTTGCACAGATATACATGCACATTAACACACAGATCCATATACACTGACACATACACACAAATTCATACAAACACCGACACATACACATACATAGATACACACACGGACACATACACACTCCGAAACATATACACACCTTAACAAACGCATACATTGACATATACACAAAAACTCACACTCTGACACATAGATACACACACCCTGTCACACACAAACACTGACACATGCACACACCATGACACAGATATACACACACTGACATGAAAACACACCCTGACACACATGCACAGATGTGTGTGCACACACACAGACACACACACTGACAGATACACACAGAAGCACATTGACAAATGCACACACAGATGCACACTGACATATACACACCCACAGATGCACACTGACACATATACACACAAACACACACATAGAAGCACACTGACATATATACACACACACACACACATACAAGCACACGGACATAGATACACACACTGACAAATACACACACACACACAAGCACACTGACATATATATATATATATACACACACACACACACAAGCACACTGACATACACAAACACACACATAGATGCACACTGACATACACACAGACACACACACACACACACACACACACACACACACATGCACATTGACATACACACACTGATACACATCCTGACAATCACTCAATCTCAAACATTCAAGTGATTTTTTTTATATCTCCAGCCACGCTCCTGTTAGGTTACCTTGTGTGTCCAGGAGGGTGGCCTGGAGTCCTGGTGGGAGAGAGAGGTCTGAAGCACCTATTAAAATGCTCCTCTCCCTTCCCCTCATGCTTCCTCTGCGGCTGCCTCCTCTCCCTCCCGCGTTGTTTCCCTGTGTGATGCCGGGATTAAGTGACAGGCTGTCACTTCCTTCCAGCCTGACGACATTACAGGGGCCCAGTCACAGTCTAAGCACCTTACCGGGTGTTCTGATCATAGCACCAGGAAAACATTTTGCGGAACCCCTGTGTGAACCGCTGCTATACAGTAAACCCACTAGGTCCCCCAGTCCCCCTGTCAGACCAGTGAAAAGATGTTTAAACTCACCTTTTTCAGCAACCTCACTGGACTAGCTCCGGTTGGTCCCGTCTTGCTCCACCTCTGTGGCTGAGATCATCAAACTTAATGATTTGAGCCAATCCAATGCTTTGCCATAGAAAAGCATTGGGAGACTATTGCACATGCGTGGAAAAACACCACACTGCCCAATGAGCATCTTATCAGAGGAACGTTCAGCATCTCCATGTAGGGCGTGGAGACGTTGAACGTCAATGCTGCACTCTGTGTAGCAGTGACACAGGAGCCACCTCTACACCTCTTGGCCATCTGAGTGACTGCCACTGGAGGTGTCCCTAGGGAGCAATGTAAACACGGCCTTTCCTCCAATAAAGCAGTGTTTACATTAAACAGCCTTACGATACGTGCTATAAACATCAGAACCACTACATTAAACTGTAGGTATTCTGGTGACTTTAAGTAAATCTAAGTAAATAGGGATGTGCATGGGCAAAAAATTTGGTTCAGTTCGGAAATTCTGGTAAGTAAAAAAATTTGTCTGCTTCAGCAATTCGGACCAATGGCATTTGGTTCAGTTCGGCACTTTTGAAATTTGGATCGTCGTGAATTCGGGACTTTGGCAATTCGGGACTTCAGCAATTCGGACATTCATAAGCATCCCTCTCTTGTTTTGCCACTTTTCAGAAATCCGAAGCACTTTGCCACCACAAACACTTACACATCTGTAGGGCTCCCTAACCCAAACCCTAACCAGCACAACAACTTACACATCTATAGGGCTCCCAGTGCCCGGACTGCCACCACAACCACTTACACATCTGTAGGGCTCCCTAACCCTAACCATAACCCCTAACCCCCTAACCCTAACTACCACAACCACTTACACATCTATAGGGATCCCAGTGCCCGGACTGCCAGCACAACCACTTAAACATCTGTAGGGCTCCCTAATCCTAACTACTAACCCTAACTGCTAACTCTAACCCCTAACCCTAACCACCACAAGCACTTACACATCTATAGGGCTCCCAATGTCAGGAATTAGCTTATTGGTCAAGATTCCTGTCATCATTCACGTAATTTTTTCTCCCTCTCTTGTTTTGCCACTCTTCAGAAATCCAAAGAACTTGGGAAATTCTGCCATTCGGTTCGGTTTGGCACTTCGAAAATTCAGCACTTCGGCAATTCGAACTTCGGACATTCGTAGGCATCCGAATGTCTGAACTACACGAAATATGTCCGAATATACATTTGTAACAAAACAAATTGCACATGTCTAAAATTTACAAAGTGTCTCTTGAAGTAAATTAAACATGTAATTTATATAGACCATTTATATGTCATAATTTGAACGTGTGCATCTTCAAAGTGCTTTTCTATAACATCCGTACAATTATTACTGAGATATTACATTTTAATACCACTGTTACTATTAAATGTACTGGCTATAAAAGCAAGAAGTTTAAATTAGCCTGTCTTTAAATATCTATGAGATGGATTAAAGCTCTCAGACACTTTGCTTTCCATTATAATATGTGCATTATTCTACCGGGAGGAACCAAAAAAAAAAAAGGCCACATATTGGTAAAGTGTGAAATGCTGTTTTGATTGAAAGAGGAAGCTATTTCAAGTGGATTATACTGTGACAGCATAGATTAAACACTGCCATATGTTCTGCAGAGTCTGGTATTTCTTGCAGGTAACAATGCATTGTTAATTAAGTGGTGATGAAAATTCTAAATCAAATATGAGGCCACCTGTATTTGAAATAAAAAGCGTCAAGAAAGACAAGATGGTCCTAAAGATTAGAAACAGAAGATTTAATCCTTTTGATCTCTGACATTTGCTTTCACTGTGGAAAGGTATTGGGGAAGTTGTGATTTTTCTATTAACTCAATGCTAAAGCATACATTTCAATGAAAAATAACTGCCTTGTCAAATTATCTATCTATCTATCTATCTATCTACCCGACTATCATCTTTATTTCTTTCACTCTTTCTCTCTTTCTTTCTTTCTTTCTTTCTTTCTTGTACCTTTGTTTGTCTTCATTTTTATTTCATTATTTTTCTTTTCTCAGGACAGAAAACAAACATACAAAAACATAAACAAAACAAAAAAACATACAAAACATATAAATACAAAAGACAATCTCCTTATACATCATTGTGCCTCTGTCAGAGAACTAGATCCTCGTGTTTGTCATCTATCTATTATTATTATTATTGACATTTACACAGCGGCAGCTTATTTCAATGTATTTGTCTGTTTGATCTTTTGCCGGTCTGTCTATCTAACGTTTGCACACCGCAGCAAAGTAGCATTGTTGCGGTGCACTGTGAGACATGGTTGTTAGGGCACACTGGTCTACTGGCACACTTGCTGGGCACAGTGACTATTAATTTATGCCATGCCACACTCGCAGACACAGTGGGTTCTCTGTCAAACAAAGCTGCCTAGTGAGAATGTGAGAATGAACATGTGGCTATGAATTGTTAGGCATGGCACACGTACTAAGCACACTTATATCTTGACATTTCTACTGCTCTTAAAAGTAGAAGATCGCTTGTTGACAAGAGTTTGCTTCTATCTCTCATAGGAATAATAGAATGTTGAGACTACTTACTAAGTTGTTTCCATTCTACACACTAAATTTTACGGGGAAAAGAAAATGAAGTCAACAACAGTAAACTTTCTTTACATCCTATAAGAAAAAATATATATTATACACGTAATTTCAAATAAATACTAAGCATATAAAGACTAACAAAGCCAACTAAAAGATGCCTGACTTGAAGAATTATTCAAGCTTACAATTCACTTTGAGCTACTCACGGTTTAGTAAATAACCCTGTAAGTAATTTGTAATGTTAAAAATCTGCCTACTGTTTCAAAATGTACTTTTTAGCCAACAAAGGACTCCATAGCTTTGCTAAGGATGAATCTGAAGGAAAGGACAAGTTGTCTGAAGGAAGGCAGTTGGTATGGTTTAACACGACTCCTTATATGCTTTCTACATGGTCATGTAAGCAGCTTACCTAAATCAAAGTGAAATGTATCCTCAGTTTTCCTTTAAGTCCTTTAAGGCTAAGGTGGCATTATCTGATGCTTTGATGAGCACTTGCTGTGCAGTTCAATAGGGTTTCTGCTCCATGTAATCCTATATTTAGCAATAAAGGAAAGAACCATGTTTATTTTAGTGAACAAATAATATTAAACATGTTCCCTTGTAACAGAGCCAGCGCAAAAATGTTGGTATTGCTAGAGAAAACTTCAGTATTCAACCCCTTCATGTTTCCCACCCCAAATCCTATTTTACTACTCATTTGACTTCAGTGTCACTCCCTCTGCTAGCCTACCTTGTTTACCCCAGTGACTTTTTTATGGCATCTCTTTCCTTGTCTCATCCTTTGCTTGCCCTCTTCACGGCTACCATTAGAAATTGTGGAGCCACGCACGCTCTCCCAGACACATGCACACACAAATACACATTCATAGCTGCATATACACATTCCCAAGCAAAGATACACGCACACCTGGTACAAAGATTCACACACATAAATACACTGCTCTTCACAAGCATTATATATACAGCCACACACACAAACACACACTCAAATGCCCATTGCCATTGATACACAATGGCACACACAGAATACACACTGCCGCACAATCTGCTGTGCACTGCAAAACACACATATATATATATTTACTGCCACTGCATGAAATACACTGCCACACACAGATACACACTAAAATACTACACACATACACATTTCCATACACTCAGATAAACAGTGCTGCACACACTGGCACACACAGATTCATATACATCAACAAATCCCCCAAAATACCACACATCCCAAGTCTCCTGTTTAGTTCCGGGAGACTCACGCATTTTGCATGCGGCTCCCTGACACCCGCAGAACATGTATAATATCCCGGAAATCACACACACAATCTGACATACAATGTGTATCATATTGTGTGTGTTGATTACCAGGATATTATATAAAATTTGTGCCACCTACTCATACTCACTAAACAGGGCCCGGTCGGATGCCGGCCCTTTAAGAGCCGACCGGCCCCTGTAGTATCAGCTGTCAGGGAGGAAGTGACGACAGCCTGTCACTTCCTCCCTGCTTCACAGATAACCTGCAAAGGAGGAATGGAGGGAGGAGGAGGCTGGAGACAGCAGCTGTACAGGCAGCATGGGGGCATCGGAGAGGCTGGAGCATGGGCGTCCGCAGGAATTTTTCCAGGGGGGGTGCATAATTGTAAGGACATCCATGCTTGGTCCCTTTTTGACAGTGTCATGGAGGGGAGGAGCATAGTCATTATCACATAAAGCCAGGGTGAATAGCGTTTTCACAACTATGGTGTCAGGAATACATTTGTATTCCTGACACTATAGTGTTCCTTTAACCCGTTAAGGACACAAGACGTGTGTGACACGTCATGATTCCATTTTATTCCAGAAGTTTGATCCTTAAGGGGTTAAGCAAATTAAAGGGAACATTCTGGTCACCATAACAACTTCATCTAAATGAAAATGCTATGATGCCAGGAAGCCCCTGGGTGTTCTCTTGGTTTAACCCCAAAGGCAGATCTCCAGGTCACTCAGTGGTATTCGGCTTCTGAAACGGAGTGTTAGGAAGTGCAGATTGACGTCAGGCATAGGTGCTGCAGGTTGGCTAGTGTGGTCAGTTGACGCTCTAAGCCAATCGCTAGTTCCCGGTTCATAAAAATGTTTTACTTTTTTATGAATGGGGAGCTACTGATTGGCTTAGAGTGCCAGCTGACCGCTCTAGCCAATCAGCGACAACCCTACCCAGCGGCACTCTGTGCTTCCTGACACTCGGTGAATAAAAGTGAACACATTAACACTGATATATTTTTTTTTTACCTGGGGAGATGAGAAGGTCCAAAGTTTCCCTGCCAGCCCAGGTAACAAAGCCTTATGATGTGGTGTCCAGAATGAAGTGGAGGGTTCACTTCACTTGTCCTTCCTGCTCCAATCTCCTTTTCTTCTCCTTCATTTGACACAGTCTTCTTTTTCTTCTGACACTGTCTTCTCTCCTCCTTGGCTCATTCTGCTCCTTTACCTTTCTGCTGCTTTCTGCTTATTTTGCGCCCTTCTGCTCCTTTCTCTTTCTGATCCCTTTCTGCTCCTTGCAGACCCTTTCTGCTCCTTCTCCTACTTTACCTTTGTGCTCCTTCTGATTTTTTGTGTTCCTTTACCTTTGTGCTCCTTCTCTCCCTTTCTGCTCTTTGCAGACCCTTCCTGCTAATTTCTGCTCCTTTTCCTACTTTACTTTTGTGCTCCTTCTGCCCCTTCCAGCTCATTGCTGACCCTTTCTGCTCCTTGATGTCCCTTCCTGCTCATTTTTGTTCCTTCTCCTACTTTACCTTTGTGCTCCTTCTGTCCCTTCCTGCTCCTTGCTGCCCTTTCAAGCTCCTTGCTGACCCTTTCTGTTCCTTCTACTTTACCTTTGTGCTACTTTACCTTCCAACTCCTTGCTGACCCTTCCTGCTTTTTGCTGCCCCTTCTTGCTTCTTGCTGACCCTTCTTGCTCCTTGCTGACCCTTCCTTCTCCTTGCTAACCCTTCCTTCTCCTTGATGACCATTATTTCTCCTTGCTGACCCTTCCTGCTCCTTGCTGACCCTTATTTCTCCTTGCTGACCCTTCGTGCTTTTTGCTGCCCTTTCCTGCTTCTTGCTGCCCCTACTGCTCATTTCTGTTCCTTTGTGCTCCTTCTCATACTTTATCTTTTGTGCTCCTTGTTGTCCCTTCCAGCTCCTTGCTGCCCCTTTGTGTACCTTTTTTGCTAATTTCTGTTCCTTCTCCTTTCTGCTCCTTCTCTTACGTTACCTTCCTGCTCCTTTCTGACCCTTCCTGTAGGCTTTCTCTAACATCCCTTACTTACCTGATCTATAGGCTGCCTCCCCCCATCCCTCACTTACCTGATCTATAGGCAGTCTCTCCCCCCATCCCTTACTTACCTCATCTATAGGCTGTCTCTCCCTTCCCCCCTCCCTCACTTCCCTGATCTGTAGGCTGCCCCCCATGCCTCACTTCCCTGATCTATAGGCTGCCCCCCATGCCTTACTTCCCTGATCTATAGGCTGCCTCCCCATGCCTCACTTCCCTGTTCTATAGGCTGCCCCCCATGCCTCTCTTCCCTGATCTATAGGCTGCCCCCCATGCCTTCCTTCCCTGATCTATACACTCTCTCTCTCTCCTCCCCTCCCCTCATGCCTCACTTACCTGATCTGTAGGCTGCCCCCCCATGCGTCACTTACCTGATCTGTAGGCTGTCTCAGTTGCTGGCTGCACTCTGTGTGTATCTGTGTGTCAGTGTGCATCTGAGTATTTGTGTCAATGTGTGTATCTGTGTGTCAGTGTGTATCCAAGTGTTTGAGTCAGTGTGTTTCTGAGGGTTTGTGTCAGTGTGTGTATCTGAGTGGATGTGCCAGTGCGTGTATCTGTGTGTCAAGGTGTTCATACATGTTTGCGAGCTGTGTGTGTCTGTGGTGTGGGGGTGGGTTAGGGGGGAAAGAGGGAGCATGGAGGGGAGGGGGGGTGGAGCTGTAGATGGTGAATTCACCTCCCTGAAATGTATTTTTCTAAGTTGAGATGTCTCAAATACACACTGATATTCACATGCACATTGCCACATATACAGATACACAATGATACACACAAACAAATATACACCGCCTCACGTGTAAAAAAAAAAACCCCACATTGCTACACACTCGGATGCACAATGACACACACAGACAAATATACACTAACACACCTACAAATATAAACACAGTATCATGCACAATGCACACTGCCACACAAAGATACATACACACTGATAGACTCAGATACCCACACAGTAAAATATATATGGAAAAAAGAACATATTTTAGCCACCCTCCTGGTTGCACACCTTTTGTGTATAGGACCCACCCACCCTTGCACGGCTCTGTACGTACACAGAGGAAGTCATCTGACATAATTTCCTTGCAGGCCTGCAACCTCTCATGTGGGAATAGCTAAGGCCAAGCTGGTTCAATCTGGCGAGGGCCTAGACAGATGTGGCTGCTAATTGCAACTCAGACCACTAACATTAAAAGGTCCCATGTGGGCTCAAGACTTGACCAAGCCTCTGCAAGAGTATGTTCTTTAATGCACTGATGGCAGCCCTGGACCTCTCCACTATCTTTTTTAATCATTGTGTCTCCTGAGGTCTTTGTGTCCAACCTTTTTGAGGCCCTGTCTTCCATTATGTCTGTGCCAGTCTGTGCCAGTGTCTTATGCCAGTCTCTTATCCCCTCTTTCTAGCCCCAACTCCACCAGTATCGTCTACTTTTTAATTTCCACTAGTATTTTCCAGTTGCTACATCAATTTCTCTTTATTTCCACATGTAAATACAGTCTCTATATTTTACTCTGTTTCTTAAAGACTTTCTGTTAGAACTCCTGTCCTGTCCTTGGCGATCACCAGAATTACCTGCCATAGCCTTATAGTTCTATCCAGAGCCACACACTTGGAGACACTCCATTGAAAGAAATACAAGGGAGTCGGTTCAGGAAAATGTCTGCTGTTTATTAAACAGAACAAGGTTTTATAATAACACACAATAAGGGAGTATCATTAATTACCAATCAAATATTGACAGCGATTAAGTAAAGTCATGAAGAATCTCATGCATATAAAGCAGTAACAAATCATTGATGTAAAAATTATCTGGGGGCATTACTAGGTGGGATCTTAGAATAGGAGGGTGTAGCGGCAAGGATTTTTGGAATAGGAGAGAACAAAGTGTTGAAATTTTAGTCGGTCTCATATTATCCATTACGCCTTCAAAACTTTTTTTCTTTGGTCTCACTGGCATCAGCCGTCTATAACTAATTTCCCTTTTCTCATTTCCTCTCTTTAACTCTCTACCCAGTATTAATTTTAACAGGTCTCTCCTACCTCTCTTTTCCTGAGAGTCTCCCTCTTCTGTCGATTTGGGTTCCTTGTTCCACCTGTGTTCCTTGTTCCATTACATCTCCCTCCCCGTGCCCCTTGTGCCATTACGCAGCACTTCACATGAATCCCATGTTCGGTCACACATCTCTGACATGTATCACATGTTCTGTTACACCACTTACCCCCGTATTCCATGTTCCGTCATACCAACCTACATATGTATCCTATGTTCTCTTGATCCATCCCTTTTCTTCCCCTTGACTTTTCCCCTTCTATTTTAACTTTGCCCTCTTTTGTCTCCCAAGCCTCAACCTTGGTAGTGTACCCTGATATTGTAACCTGATACTGTCCTTTAATACTTATGTGCACCCTACACTCTCCCTCCGTCCTCACTAAATTAATTACTTCCCTATCATATTCATGTCCCCTGTTCTCTATCTCCTCCTCTACTAATTTTTTTTTTTTACTATTCGCTGAAGATTTTGTCTGCTAAATAATGTGTTGTAGTGAGACAAACTGAAATTTTCCGTTTGTTTAAGCATATTTATATATTTGCTTCCCTTTTTCCTCATTCCTCATTATCTCTCAAAATCCAGACCACATACACTGCTTAAATTTAGTCAATACATTTAGTGACTAATGTAAACAATTTTCCTTGTCATTGCCCTTTGAGACCAAAATGGGTGAACCATGGTTGCTAAGCTGACCACAATTCTACTACATCAATTGTTTTGCTTTTGGAAAACAGCAGGAAAACAGAAAAAGCAAATAATAGTCTATGTTAACCCCTTAAGGACCAATGACATAGTACTCTGTATCCCGGATTATGTCATTGTGACGATTGCACATAAAATATCTGGTCCTTGATATGTTTATTCCTATTAAAAATAGCAATTTCAGTCCTTTTTTTTCCAGTTGTAATAAAAGTAATTTTGCTATTTATTACAGTTCTCTAATTACTGTGCATATATCTGTTCCTCTTTTAAATGGAAAAACAAGTAAAATTCAACATTTCATCCACAGTAAAATTATTTTCAGATTTTGATGTTTGTTATATATTTTACCTCAGGAAACTTTAGAACAACCTCTTAAACCTCTTGATTAATTATCAAATTGATGACAAAACTATTTCACCTTGCATTATTTTCTCAAATAACTGTTTGTCAGTTCCCATTTAATTTTTTTTTTTTTTTTTTTAAGACGAGTTCATGATTGAGACATTTCTTTAAAAGTAAACAATAGTTTGGACAGAAGTGATAAATATAACCAAAATTACTGGAAGCAAACATGATGACACACAGAAAATAATTTGGGCACGTTTTTGGTTAGTTTATGTATATTCCGCTTTTTAGAGCTTAATACAAATTATCACATTCATAGACATCTTTTGTTATAAAAACCGCTGAAAGCATTTTTATGTCCGTTATCTTTTTTCTACCTATATAAAATGTCACCCCCTAGACTGAATACTAACATTTGTAAATTTCATTTACCGTACATCATTCTATGTATTCTTTCCCGTTCTCTTTTTCTAGTCATACTGTTTCTTGAGGCTGCTAAGTCATTTATTTAATCTTGGGGATTTTTTTTATCCAAACTCAATGTGTGTGTGGGTTTTGGGTGGGCTGTGGAAATTGATTTACGAGTCAACCACTTTCCCCTTTTCTTGCCATCTCTCGCTTGAGTAGGTTTTAGGCCCGAGCCCTTTCTTTTACTCGAGGAGAATAACGTTGTCTATGGAAGAGGTCAGCGTTTCAAATTGGTGGAGTTCAACAGCACAAATGACACAAAACTGACAAGAAAAGACAGGGATTGGAGGTCATAGACTGCGTAGGTCCCAGTATTTTTTTTTTTGCTTTGTGACAAGGCTCTGTACCAAAATGAATTAAATAACAGGCTTAAGGACCATTGAGGCAGGACTGAATGCAAATGAAAGATAAGTAGAAGTTTTCTTTCCTAAAAGAGGAACGATATTTTTTTTTTACTCTCTACAACCCCCCTTTTCATATCTTGCGCAGGCAAGGACTGCATGTTAAACATGATTTAGCAGGCATTATTCCGAGGTCTTTTCATCAGGCTTCTGTAGTGATTGCCTATCTTGGCCTATGATTAATGAGCAGCTATGCAATTTGGAGGGCATAATGACTCAACAATCCACACACAAACTATATAGTCACATTCCTTTTTCGGATTTGCCAAGTGGTTACCAAGGGGCCCACGGCTGCAGGATTGTAAGAGAGATAGCTAAGTATTCCTGCAAATGTCATTCATCCCTTATCTTACTAGGACGTGCAATGGGCTACCACCTCGGTTACAGATTTGTGAGCCAGATTTTAGAATGTTCCAATTCATATCTAAAACTGTCAGACAAATGGTCTAGAAAAGTAAGAGATCTGTTTAGGATGCTCGTAGAGTTTATGTGGGGGGAGAAAAACAAAACATTTCTTTGTTTCTCAAATTTGGAATCTGATTAATTGAGGCCTGCATGCTATTAATGCAGTGTGACAGTAGAAAGTTAATCTTTAGCAGATCCCTGCTTCAAACAAGCTAGCTTCACCCCATTCTCTTCCCCCTCCCAAATTTCCTTATCTTCAGATTTCAAGTCTGTATAAACTCTTATAATGCCATTATTGCTGTCCCCTATCTACGTTTTACACTTGTTTCCTAGTGAATTGCTAGAATATATCAGGATCAAGTAAAAAAAAAAAAAAAAAAAAACAGCAATAACCTCTCCAATAAAGGGTTTTATTAAAATATATGAATATATCATCTGGTGGGAGAACTGGTCCACTACCTATATAAATGAATAATTTGAAAGATATGCATTAACTTAACACTTATTGCACCTCTTCACACAGCGAAGGTTTTGTTATGTTAACACAACTGTAGAACTGTAGAAAAAATTACTGTTATTTAGTGAACCAAGAATTGTCTGAAATTGTCCTCATTTGAAATTTAGCAGGGCTTTCTTGTCATTAATGTATTTGTCAATTGTCTTCTGTTTTACATCCACATTGTAACATCATAAAGTGCTGCAGAATATTTTTGGACAAATAATTATTGATCTGAATGAACATGATCTTAAATTATATCATAGTCACTGTCCTACGTTCCTGCTTTTAATAAAGAGTTATTGGTTATTCTGATTTTCCATTCTCAAAAACATTTTATTATGTATTTTACATTTATTGATCAATGTCTCCTAGAAACAGCTTTTGTACAATTGTAAACTTTATATTTTTTTTAACTGAAAGAACTTGGTGGTGGTGAAGTGTTTAAATATAATTTAGTTAATATCTGAAATAGAAATAGTTTGTGATACAGATGGACATTATTTTTGGTATATTATTCATTGAAGATAGTGAGAATAAACATTTTCACTTAATAAAGGGTAAGCAGCAATACACATCTAATCCACATCAAGGAAAATCCTTGTGCATTAGTGAAATAAAAGTTTCAGAAAACAAACCTTCTAAACATGTAAGCTTAATAAAACTGATAGAAATTGCAAACAAGAAGATTATAAGGAATAGTGATATTGTAAGACCCAGATGCAGTTGGTATATATTGCAGCTAACATTGTAGGGTCCACCACAAAACAGACACACAGCTTCTTCCATACACACACTCCCCGCCACACGCACACAAAACCCACAGCCATTTCACACACAAACACAGCCTCCCCACACACAACACCCACAGCCTCCCCATAAAACAAACCCACAATCTCCACACACAGCATCAAAAGTCTACCAAAACACACTACCACCCACCAAAAAGAGCTTCCCCACACACACACTTCTCAGAAAACCTGACACAATTCAAGCAGCCACAGGGGTGAGTGTTAATGAGAAATGACTTGTCTATGGCTTGTTGTGCCCTTGCTATACCTCTCGATATAGTGGATGGGTAAAAAACAAGAAAGAATGAAAAAACACTTTATGATCATAGCCTATGACTAAGGCTTGCAAACCCCAAAAGCAGAAGACATTTTTTCATCCTGTTCTTTTGGACCAACCCACCGTATATGCCTTTTTATACAGTTTACTGGTGGACCCTTCGTGAAGATAAATTTACTCCAACATGCAACAGGATCTCCAATATCAGGACAATTTCACTGTTCTGGATAAATTTGAAAGGAGGACTACTTGAAATACACAGACTAAGATTGATTCTTGGGTTCTATTATATTATTTTAATGGTCTGCTTTTAAAAAGAATATATTAAGTTGATATTCTTGTCAGGGCTTCTATATTTTACTGTGTGTAGTAGAGTTAAATAATAAATTGTCTTTTTAACTAAAATCAGTGTCAACGTTCCAAAAATGGGGCAGTCACCGTGGAAATCAATGGCATGTTCTCTCTGCTACACTTTTATTACTTTGCCTTTGAGTGACTTTTTTTGCATGTTTTCAGTAGATACAGTTGTTCTGAGCTAAACACCTCCAATTTAGACATCGCATATAAGACACAAATACAGAAATGTTGACAAATCTTCACAGGGTTATCCACCAAAGTGTCTACTGTTGTGAATGTAAAATTAACTTAAAATATTAGTTTAAAATAGCTGAATTTGAAAATGTAATTTCTGGTATCAGTTTGGCTATTTTGTCCTAAAAAAAAATAATATCTTCATAAGTCCATGAAATGAGAATATGATAACTCCTAGATTATTCTATGAAATCCCACATTATATCTGCTTAATGTGTCAGATAACATCAGTGATTTTAGATGGATTTTTATTTTCCCCCTGTTATATATATATATATATATATATATTGCTGATTCAGATTCTATGTTTTCATAAAACATATTTCTACTGGATTAATTGAAAGGGAAAATTAGCTGATATATTTGCCAACTCAACTTTCTGCTTATTGATGTAACACTGTTTGCCATATGCCTCAGTTGGAACCTTACTTTATTTCATATTAAATATCCCCTACATTTACTTTGACGTTGATGTCAGTGTTTCATATTCTTTTTATTGTAAAAAAATAAAATTGTGAGTACTGCCAAAGGAAAACCAACAATAAGCATTGTTAAACACTGTATAAAGAGCACAAGCTGTATGCATAGTTAAAGTGTTGCAACATTAACAGAGTTCAGCTCATGTTCAGAGAGTTCTAGAAGTGCTGTGCAAATGAGAAACCCTTGGTGGGACTGGAGTGTATTCATGCCAGACGAAAACACTCACACACCACGTTTCTGGTGGGCCCACCCCTTTTTTCGAGCACGTTCAACACATGACAAACCCTCCCAAGCCACTCTACCCAGTACATTACTATCTCCCAATGTGGGGAGGTATGAAACTGACTAACTACATCCAAATCTGGTTCTACATCAGCTATTACGCATGACTCAAACCAGTTATTTCTCTGTAGATCCACGTCAGAAATTAATGGATAGATCCTTTTGCATGTTATTTTTCTTTGGCTGTTTCCATATTTAGGTTTATTTGCTTGTTTAGCAAATGTTTATTTAAGTAAATGTAGTTTTCTTTAATTCTCCTTTGGTGTAGGTACTGTTGTGGTGTATGTCTTTAAAATTACGTTTGGTTATTCTAGTTCACACAAATGTTTAAAATTTTAATTTGAAATAACATTTTTCTTCCTACTTCATAGTATAACACAACACCTGATATAGGTTGTATGACTAGTTGAAATGCTATATATGGAGATATCTGGAGTGATTTTTATATTACAAAATTCTCATCACTCAGATCATAATTGATTTCCAAAATAATCAAATACATTTAATTATGCATTTCTTTACGACTGCAATATGTAGAAAAGTCCACCTGACGTAGGCTATATAACCCATGAAAAGAAAAGATGTGTGGATAGCTAATGTGTTTTTATATTTAAAAATCATATAGGTCGTTATTGCTTTTCAAAATGACTGGACGATCAGTTAGATTTTCATAAAAAAGCAGCTTTGTAGACCCCACAGCAAGGCATTAAGTCTAAGCACGGATTACTCTATAGCAGAGGCTCCCAACCAGGCCTAAAAGGCACTCCAAAATGCCAGATTTTGTAGCCTAATCTGACCGACTAATGTTTACATTTTTAGTGGATGTAGAGAAATTAGCTAAAGTTGGCCTAAACGGATTTGAATGTATCCATAAATTCGAATGAGTAATATGGAGTAGAATATAAAGTCAACATTTTCGGATGAATGTCTCTTCAGGATTCTATGAAGACTTTGGTTGTAATAAAGGAACTGAGATTTGGAGTAATAGGATATAAAACAGAAGATTTAGCTCATCACTCCAAAATGCCAGATTTTGTAGCCTAATCTGACCGACTAATGTTTACATTTTTAGTGGATGTAGAGAAATTAGCTAAAGTTGGCCTAAACGGATTTGAATGTATCCATAAATTCGAATGAGTAATATGGAGTAGAATATAAAGTCAACATTTTCGGATGAATGTCTCTTCAGGATTCTATGAAGACTTTGGTTGTAATAAAGGAACTGAGATTTGGAGTAATAGGATATAAAACAGAAGATTTAGCTCATCCTCTTCTATCTTAGTATTGATCGCAAGGGAGATCCAATTCCCCACCAAAGATGTAAATTCCAGATCCAGCCTTCAACAAAAGATATATACGTTTATCAAACAGTCTTGAGTTGAAGGTACTTAAATATTCAATGTGCATCTGAAATGTTCATGGTTATTCCATCAAGTGAGAACTGTCGGGAATTCAAAATAAATTCAAATTTAATTTAAAATTTAAGGCCAAATAGCTGAACTCAAATTTTTTTCCAAGTCACAGATATATCCATTTTGAAAACATCGACCTTAAATTTGAAATTCACTTTGAATTTCTAAAAATTCTATCTTTAGTGAACAAAATGGAGAGATCTTACCTGCTGGATCCTCTTAGAAAAGTAAAGGTTGAATTCTGCTTACTAAGTTACAATTTTTCTATAAACTTCAATGTTCAGTAGGCAGAGTAGATTGTACTGCTGCATACTTTGTTTATTTGTTTACTTATCATAGCCTTGCATTTAACAAGTTCTTATCTTACTGCACTGTGTTAAACAATAGAATTAGAATAGAATGTCTTAATCCTATTGGAAAGCCATTTACTAAACAAAAGCTCTGCAGGTAAAGTATTTAAAGGACAGCAAACCCTATAGCAAACCATGCATGGCTTCACTTTCCCCATGTAAAACAAAAGTGGTTTACAACCTCATAACATGGACTTATCAAGTTAGACCATAAAACAGTATGTAGAGTAAGGTTTAGTAGCAGAAAGTAGCACCCACGCATCACATGATAACCTAAGAGCAGTCATAGTTTATTTAAAGGCGCGCGCTAGGCCCCCGGATCTCAAGGTTTTTTTTATATTGATCTAATAAAGTAAAAAAAAAAAAATTATAATAATTAATGTTTCTCCATAGACTCAACAGTTTTGCTCCATCTTCCCTACTTGCATTGTTTACCTTTCTAATGCAATTATACTGCTGTGCAAAATGTTATGATTTAAATTTCTACAGTAGAAAACATTGACTTACTGATTCACTGCACACTGCAGAAGCTGCAAAGCCTAATGTGTTGCAGCAAATGTAGATAGTTTAAATGTGACTACCTTTTTATTTTTAAATATTTTCCATTTATTTTAATAATATTTTAAGAATATTAATTTATTATTATTTTTATTATTATTTTTTTGCAACAATTTTTAGTGCACTATCTATATGTCTTCCATTTAACTATGCATGCAAGTGGAAATAAGCATTGTATGGCCTTTTTTTTTTTTTTACTTTCTATAACCATTGGCCCTACAGTAAGGACTTTGTTTATTTTGTAAGCTCTATAGGCTTACAAAAAGTGTTTGTGTAGAATGACTTAGAATTTTTGTCTTGTATTGAAATGACACCAGGGGAGGGCTGGCAACGTTCAGCCCGGGGGCAAGTACAAACAAATACCCTTTTTCTTGCATCTAAAACTCACAGATCGCTATGTGAAAGAACCTACTCACACAGCATATGCAATATATATGGGTGGGAGGGAGTTTGCTGTAATTGGAAGGTGTTCCTATATCTCTGCAACTCTATTTCCACAATGCAAACACTGTCTCCCACAATTCCAATGTTACAAACAATCACAGACATGAACGATCAATGTCTTGAGCACTGTCTAATTTCATCCTGTAGCTACTTGAAAACACCTCCAAACTCATTGTAGTCTGGCAGCCTCGTCAGTCCTACATACGGCAGTCTCCTGGAAGTATGCCAGGGCAAAGACCCGGCAGAATTCCTGCCCGCTGCCTCACTCCTGCAGCACTCTGCCAACAGACATCCCAACACATCTCCAGCTGCTTTTAATCAGCAGAAGAATGGCGCTGTGCGGCTGCGGCCCACAACCACTATTCTAGTGGCATAAGAGGCAGTTAGCCCCCTGTTCCACTTGGCAACCCTCCCCTGATTGAAACATCATTTTGTTAAAGGTACTCAAACAAACGTTGATCCATTTTTTGCAGGAAAACCAGCATGGGTGCAAGGAGATGTTGTTGAACAGTTGCTGTTTGCAGGCATTGATGGAGTGAATTTGTTTATTGGGCTCCTGTAACTGGCCCATGAAGCTGTGGCTTTATAACAAATTATTTAGATAATACTTCCTCAGTCTGCAAAGATAGCGAATCCCTAAAAAGACAGAAATACCAACATGTTAAAAAATAAAAAAAAAACGGCTCTTATCAGTCTTCCCCAGGAGAGCTAAGACATTATTTAATATAATTACATTAGCAGCCTGGAGGGTAAGAGCAACAAAATGACTGCATTGACTCCCCACGCCCCCCCCCCCCCCCTTCCTCCTACTTAGAAAGGTCAGAGCAAAAATTGATGAAACCCATCTAATGGAACAATTGACTGCCATGGATCCATCTCTACATTCAATAAGACCTGGAACCCCTGGCAACACTATAAATACGCAACTTAACTTCAAACAGGCAGGACTGTTGGATTGTGTCTCATCGGGGTGTTACTCCCTCGGGCTAGCGCAATCATAAGTAGGCAATGGCCCCCTTAGACACACTAGCCTGAGGGACACAAGACTCAGGTGAACTGTAGGATGGGAACGCAATGCACAGTGGAAAAACATTGGATTGGCTGAGATCACCAATTCTGATGATTTCAGTCATGGAGGCGGAGCGGTGGCCCGAGCCAAACGCTGTGTTGGCCAATCAGCATCTCCTCATAGAGATGCATTGAATATATAGTGAAAGTTCACATCACATGTGCAGCACTGACCCAGGAAGCACCTCTAGTGGCCATCTAAATGACGGTGTCCATAGGCAGCATTGTAAAGTTTACATGAAAATGCCTGCAGAGACAAGATATACTCACCAGAACAACTACAGTAAGCTGTAGTTGTTCAGGTGACTATAGTGTCCCCTTAATACAAAGGCCGATCATCCTTCTCAGTGTGAGGGAACCATGCGGCTCTCTTTAATTGCTTGATAGGGTCTCACATACCTTAGCATGTATTACGATATTCACTTGTTCTTTCTTTCACTGTCATAAAGGAGAGCAGCTCGACTTGCTGCTCTCCACTGAATCACTGGAAGCATTCATGTCATGCAAGTGTGTTTAAACATGCTGAGGTCTCACAGACCCCAGCATGCATATTGTTACATTTTATCCAATTTATAGCTTCAAACTGAGATCAAGTGTCTCTGTTTACGCTAGAATCAGGCCCGGACTGGCCATCAGGCAAACAGGGCAAATGCCCGGTGGGCTGCGATGGCCATTGACCAAGGCTGGCAGGGGAGATTAAAAGATCTCCCGTGCCAGCCCAAGCAGAGCAGCACCAGCCCCAAAGAGAGGGTCAGCTCTGTTCCCTCATGGGCTGGAAGGGAACTGGTTTACTGGGACAAAGTGACTTCAGGCTGCACGCAGGGCAACCTCTGTCTCTCCCTCTCACAAACTCAACACTCTGAAACTCCAGCTCACGCGAGAGGGAGAAGCAAGGTCCGTACCCTGCGGTCATGATCAGCATGCTCCCTCTCCCCCTGCAAAGTAATAAGGAGAAGAGGAGTAAATGTATAGGTGTTTTTTTTTTTAAATAATTAAATTAGTATTTGATTATTTAACCCTATCCTTATATACATAAACTACATCCCCTGCACTTACACACTAAACACACTAACTCCCAACATACACACTACACCCTCTGCACTTACAAACTATACTCCCTATATATAAACTACACCCCCTGCACCTACAAACTACACTCCCTATATATAAACGACACCTCACGCACTAACACACTATACTCCATATATACACACTCCACCCCCCTGCACTTACACATTATACTCTCTAAACACACACTCCACCCCCTTGCACTTACACACTATGCTGCCTACATACACACTACATCCCCTGCACTTACACACTATACTGTCTACATACACACTACACCCCCTGCACTTACACACTATACACACTACACATCATGCACTTACACACTACATACACTATATATACTACACCCTTTGCATTTACACACTACAGACACTATACTTCCTAGACACTTCACCCACTTCACTTATACACTAAAGCACTTACAGACAAACACTACACAAACTCTATACACTACACCCACTACATATACTTTCACACATTGTATACCGCTATATACACATGACACCACTTGAACCTACACACACAAACACACAACACTATATACTATATATAAACACACATTATACCCATTGCACTCACACACATTTTATACTCCTATATACTGCACTCACACACACTACACACTTTATACCCACTATAAACACCCACATTACACCTCCTGCATACACACACACAACTGCCCTACACGCACTCTACCCCCTATAAACACACTACACCCCCATTGCACTCATACTATACCCATATACACTATGCCCTTGTGAACCCACTGTGCCCATATATACACACTACCCCTATACAAACACGCACACTAAACCTCATATACATACATTACAACACCCATTCATATACACACAAAACAACTCCCTGCAGCAGCTAGATACACAGCCCTTGCGTGCAAGTGAACCCCCCCCCCCCCGATCCACACACTCTAAAGGCCCTATAAATAAACACATATAATTTACAGCGCAGAAACACACACACACACTACAGCCCCTAGCTACACATAGTACACAACAAACCCCTTTACACACTACAGCACAAACGTTCTCCTCTACGCACATGCAATTACACAAACAACGTCCAAACACATACAACACCACAGGGAGCACCCCAACACATGCAAATCATACTTTAACAGCCCTGTTCCACGTTTGTTCTCTGGTATCCAACTATTGGGGACACCAGAGACAAGTCACTAGCAAAAGAATATGCTTGCGTTGTGTAGAAAAACACTTGTAAATTTTCTCCATTCGAGAGCACACTGAATGCTCTGAGGGGCATCACACTAACATACTAATTTGAGGGGGGTGCTTGTCATGAAGACGTAACATGACCCCTTTTTGGCCCACTCCTCCTAGTGGACTGTACTGCCTTTAATTATCAAGGCTGAATTTTTGACCCTGGCTAGACCTGTTTAGCAATTTTCTCAGCACTGTGCAAACCCTACACTGACGCTGGGAAACAGATCCCCTTGCTGAGGTCCATGACACTCAATAGCAACTTAATAGCCAATCTGTAAGCCATTTTAGTAAATATCACAGATGTTTAAACTGACTTCTAAGTGTAACTGATTGTAGCAGTAACATTTCTTAGTAAATCATTGTGTATATGTGTAATCATATTAATTTAAATTGTAGTATCTTTTTTTTTATAAGGGGGAGGAGGTCACGTGGAACTAAATTAATATTTATTCCAAAGCAGATAAGAAATATTCATACGAAATGTATAACTTTATTTATTGTTTGTTTTTCAAACCACTAATGAATTAGAGCACAATTGTTTGTTTTGCGGTAGCTCAATAAAGCTAAAGAAAAACCAAAGGCAATTATTTGAAATAAACACACAAGGACTGAAGATATTTTTTTTCTTCTGTTTGAATAATATTCTCTAGTGGAACTGACAAGCACGTGTTGTGAAGACTATTGAAGAGATGCCTGCATAAACAAAGCAGGGCTGCTTGGCCTAAAGCGTTGCTAGGGAGTACCTGGCAACCAACAACAATACTTCTTTAAAAGTAGCCTGCAGGGCAAACATTGGCCATGATAATGGGAAGGGATTGAGAAAGGAGCTCCGTTAGTAAAAATAAAAATAATAATAATGATAAAAAAATAATAATAATACAAAAATATTCCTATTCTCTTACACAAAAATTTTAATTCTCAACACAATTACAACACTGTGCGAATTATGTGCATTCTTTTTAATGTTTGAATCAAGGAGACTTAGCTAGCATTTAAGCCCCCCAAAAAACCTTTCATTTTTTTTTTTTTTTTGAAGTCTAAGAGCCGAAGGCACATAAAGTGCTAAGTTTGTAAAAGAAGCTGAAAGGCTCAAAAAGAGGATAAAGAGTAAGAGGAACGCCCCCTGAATTTTTAACAGAGAGCCAAAAGGAACCCTAAAAAGCAATTAGTGATGCGGCTTGTAAATGAGATTTTTATTTTTTTTTTTTATTCCAAAAGGGTGTTTAATCCTGTAAAGAAAAAAAAGATGCATGTGTGAGACTGACTGGAGGAAACTCCTTCTCGCTGAGTATTCACATAACTGCTTCAAAAACTGAAATAAGAAAACTGCGAGGAGAACTCCATTTTTTTTTCTAGGCTCAGAGATGACTATAGCTACTATTGTTGCAGATGTTTATTAAAGAAACACTCTAGAATTAGGAATACATATCTGTACTCCTTACGCTACAGCCCTAATTCCAATTATTATTTTGTCCCCTCCCAACTGCACAAAAATAAAAATGAAAATGAAATTAATTACTCGTTTTTTCTCCAGCCCCAAGTGTCCCTCAGCACTGCTGTGGCCTCCTGCTTTGCTTACTTCATCCTGGATTCGTGCCTCAAGGATGACAGGCCAATCCAATCCTCCTCATATAGAAGCATTGCGGAACATAGGTGGATGTGTGGAGCTCTCAGCAATGAGCCTACCATTCCTCCATAAAGAAACATTGAATTCAGTGATTCTCTATAGCCAAGCAGGGCGGCAATGCACATGCACAAGTGACGTCACGGTATGAGAGTCGAGAATTAAAATTCCCGGATCTCATACCCAGAGGGCTTGAGGCATAGTTATATATATATTTTTTATATATTTAAGATATCTGCTTAGTCAATACAAAATATATTCTTTAAAGGGATAGAATTTTTTTTGCATGCAAAACAAGTTTGCAGTATTCTGCATTTCCCTCATTATAATAAATTATTATTTATTATTATTCTGGTTATTTCCTGTACTTGCATTTAGTTTCTCATACAGGAGTTTGGGTAATTCATAAATAGAAAGCTGGCAACTGAACTTCCAAACCTGGAAACCAGTGGTATGAGCAGAAGTGAGCCTGCGAACATTTAAAAGGGTCAGTCTAGGCACCATAACAACTGCCATATGTTGTAGTGTGGGACTTTTAAGTTCTCTGCTAGGCCTTAAACGTTATGCGCCACTGCAACCTTGATGGGTGCATGGCATGCTTACATGAAAGAAGAGCTACTCTTCTAAATTTTCACTCACCAATGTCAAGTGGAAGGTTTGAGCCCTGCTAGTGGCTGTATTGGCAGGAGTCCCTTGAAAACTTGCTCCAACAACTGGGAACAGGAGTCCCCTGGGTAATAGTCAAGTCGCTTGTGAATGGTTTCACACTTTCGTGGGTTTTCTGGTGCCTGCAGTTTGCCTCTCTCTTCAGATATCGCTACTGCAGACATCCTAAATTTTCCTTTAGTGACTTCAATTCTGTAAATGTTTGGATGGAATTAATTGGTTGAGAGGGTGAGCTGATACTTCCATCCAATGAATGGAGTACAGATAGTGAAAAAATTTATGTATCTGATGTGGAAGGGGAATGTCCTGTTATGTTATGTTAGAGAAGAGCTACGGACTGCAAGCAATCTGCGAATCTTTTTCAAATGGGTGGGTTGTTGACAAAGGATATGAAAACACATCAAGCAGTTAGCGTTTCATCTGTCCTTTGTCCATCTGTTTCTCTCCCTTTATTCTTGCACATGATGTAATGAGATTCATATATTTTTAAAATGCACTCTATCTGCCATTAATTCTGAGAATAATTTTAAGCCTATTTGCCATAAAATTAGACGGTTCTTAACGTAACCATCTGAAGACTGATCCCTGTTTCTTTGAGAGTGTAAGCAAGCTCATTTAAACCATGGATGTGGTAACTCTCTGTATCTAACTCAGATGATAAAACCAAATTTATGCACTAACAATTCCTTTTTGGTTAAGGTTATAAAAAATGTTATAAAAAAACATTATCACAAATAAACTCCAGCAATACTTGCAGGACAACATCATCCTAGGTCATTTATAGTCTAACTTTAGGGCCAAGTCATGGAACTAAAATATAACAAACACACAAAAAAATTATATAATGACACCACTTCTAGAGGAATGTAAGGAACTTGTCATGTTTAAGATATTTCTGTAGGTTCTTTGCGATCATTGCAAAGAAACTAAGCCCCCAATACTTTTATAGAAAACGGGGGAGTTTATTTGTTCACTTTTAGGTCAACAGTTCAGCCAGTACAAGTCTTTATCAAGTATTGTGCTTCTTAAAGATACACAAATGCACAGATGCATGTTGACTTGATAGGATTGGCCGCCCTGACTGTTTGGCCAAGGACACCATTGACAATAGCATTTTCAGTAGAACCGTCAAGGAAGTAAAATCACACCCTGGTAAAATTACACCAGCCACTATGGTGGCAACTTATCTTCTGTTCTTGCACCTCATCCTTACATAAGGCTTTGTAAATGTAAAACCTACACTGCCAGTACACAGTGATAACAACCAGATAACCAAAACACCACACAAACAAAACAAAACAAAGCAACAACATAAAAAGATGATTCAAATTGAAATAATTATTGATATACAATCACAGCCAACATTAACCAGCAAACCAAGAGTATATGAGGTAGTACCTGATAGACCCTCTATCCCAGCATGAAGGAAGAGCTAGATTCTCAGATGTTGTGGAACCACAGCTGCCATGATGCCAGCCAGTAGTTCTACAACATCTCGGGATCTACTATTTGCTCATCCCTGCTCCAGTCATCTCCCCAAGAGGTGCAGGTTATGCACCATAATCTTTACAACCCGCTGCAGTGTTTATGGTAATAGGAGTCTTCTGGCACCACACTGTGGTAAGTAATCTAAACATTTTTAAATATTGACACTTACCTGGCCCTTCAAGGTGCCTTCAATATCTTCTCCTTTTCTTATATACCTTACCTAAAATTGAGGTTCCCCTTCCACAACAGAGATATTAATGTTGTCTCTGTTTGAGTGAAATACAATTTTCTAGCATTAACTAGATGTCAACAATGCTTTCTAAATGCCAGGCAACATTTCCTTACCCATACACGTCATACAGAACAATGCACCATGTATAATTAAGAGAAACCGAACTACAACTATATGTGAACTCAAGGAACTGGCTCCCAACTACATCATTCACACTCTGCATTGTGGTCCACAGCGCACACCACCACAGCCGACCACAAAGGTAGATTAAGAAGACAAATCAGTACATGTAATGCTGATCTGGAGTGTCCTTTGCTATAAACAACTGAATGACTGACAGATATTGTCAAGGTTAGCCTAAACTTAAAGCACAAACCTAGGTAGTGATAGTACAGAAGCCTTAGAATGGCCAGGCTGGTACAAAGTACAAATGGGCTGAATGTTGGCAAGCAGATTGAGAATACCCGTGAGACAGGACACAATTGGTATAGAGAGACAATGGAGCAAGGGAAAAGCCAACATTAGGATTACAGAAGTCAAGAATAATTAAACAACTCAGAGTCAGAAATCAAATTAACTAAGGAAGGCACTCTCTGGTACACAGAGGGTGAGGAAATAGTATACACCCGGATTTCATGTACCTGTTTGTGGAACACTATTGGTCAACATCATGTCTCTAGTGCTAGAAGGTGTGTGGCCGATGACATTTGGTTGACACACGATCTCTTAGCATCGAAAAAATTACACAAACCCTGGGGTGTATAGGAGGTGACGGAGTGAAGAATTCCACTTTGATAACCAGAATGACTATCGGTGTCAGTATGGGTTCAGGAGTGTCGCTGAGTGTCCATTCATGCAAAAGTAATGAAGGGTGTCAGAATGGTCGCTGGAATGATGCATGGCATCAACATGCAATTGTGGCTGATGCAGGGATGGTCCAGGTACTGTGACAGATATACATATAAATAGACAGACAGACAGTAGGATTTTTTTTTTAATAATGTTTACTCTCTTTTTTATCTACTTCTCTTTCCACAAGACTTATACAGTAATCCTTAACATAGAAACATAGAATGTGACGGCTTATAAGAACCATTCAGCCCATCTAGTCTGCCCAATTTTCTAAATACTTTCATTAGTCCCTAGCCTTATCGTATAGTTAGGATAGCCTTATGCCTATCCCACGCATGCTTAAACTCAGGGCTCGAGTCCTGCAGGAACGCGTGGGAACGGCGTTCCTGCACTTTTCCCACAGCAGGAACGCCGTTCCCATTACTAGTCCTGCAGGACCCAGGGCTGGCACAAGCGGCTGCCAGAGCAGGGGGGAGGACAAATCCGAATCCCCTGCCTCTGACTGGGGACTCGGATTTTTAACTCACCTCTCCCCCTGCAGTCAGTGGAGTCGTCCAGCCTCTCCTGATGATGTCAGTAGGAGGGGGCGTGACTTTCTCTGCTCTTCTCACAGGACCGCTGGGGAGCAGAGGAAGCCACGCCCCCTCCTCCTGACATCATCAGGAGAGGCCGGCTTACTCCACTGACTGCAGGCTGCAGGTTCCAGATCCTGTCCCACCCCTCCTGGCCCAAGGTAAGCCTCAGGGAGGGGGGAAGGCACTTTTAGTTTTTTTTTTTTGTCCCTTTCCCCAGTCTCTGTCCCCCTCCTCAGGCCCTGTCTCAGTCCTCAGGCCCTGTCTCCCTCCTCAGTCCCTGTCCCCCTCCTCAGGCCCTGTCTCCCTCCTCAGGCCCTGTCTCCCTCCTCAGGCCCTGTCCCCCTCCTCAGGCCCTGTCTCCCTCCTCAGGCCCTGTCTCCCTCCTCAGGCCCTGTCTCCCTCCTCAGTCCCTGTCCCCCTCCTCAGGCCCTGTCTCCCTCCTCAGGCCCTGTCCCCCTCCTCAGGCCCTGTCTCCCTCCTCAGGCCCTGTCTCCCTCCTCAGGCCCTGTCTCCCTCCTCAGGCCCTGTCCCCCCTCCTCAGGCCCTGTCCCCCTCCTCAGGCCCTGTCTCCCTCCTCAGGCCCTGTCTCCCTCCTCAGGCCCTGTCTCCCCTCCTCAGGCCCTGTCTCCCTCCTCAGGCCCTGTCTCCCTCCTCAGTCCCTGTCCCCCCTCCTCAGTCCCTGTCCCCCCTCCTCAGTCCCTGTCCCCCCTCCTCAGGCCCTGTCCCCCCTCCTCAGGCCCTGTCCCCCCTCCTCAGGCACTGTCCCCCCTCCTCAGGCCCTGTCTCCCCTCCTCAGGCCCTGTCCCCCCTCCTCAGGCCCTGTCCCCCCTCCTCAGGCCCTGTCCCCCCTCCTCAGCCCCTGCCCCTCTTCCTCAGCCCCTGCCCCTCTTCCCCTGCCCCTCTTCCCCAGCCCCTGCCCCTCTTCCTCAGCCCCTGCCCCCCTTCCTCAGCTCCTGTCCCTCTTCCTCAGCTCCTGTCCCCCTCTTCAGCCCCGTGCCCTTACTCAGCCCCTGCATACAAGCGTATAATTTTTTGGGGGGTGAGGGGGGGGGGGGGGGCGGGGAGTGGATCTTGGGTGAGTTCCTGCTCTTTTTTACCCAGGACTTGACCCCTGCTTAAACTCCTTTACTGTGTTAACCTCTATCACTTCAACTGAAAGTCTATTCCATGCATCCCCTACCCTCTCAGTAAAGTAATACTTCCTGATATTATTGTTAAACATTTTCCCCTCTAATTTAAGACTATGTCTTCTTTTTTTTTTTTGTAATTCTTTATTTGTATACGACATGGGTGCTGAATATACGGTCATCCAAGGTTACAAACCTGGTATGTTACAAATCACAGATTGTATGCATATGCAAAGAAGTACTGTTTTGGTAACAAACACCATGGTGCTATTGGTCGCCCGTGCCTGTAAAGTCAGCTGAGCGAACAGTTCTTACTATCGGTGGTTCCCCTGTTCGTTTGTTTGCCTTGTATGCTGTTCCCAGTGATTCGCTCCCTCTGTGGTGGCTGTGCGGGTGTTGTTTCTTAGTAGTTTCGTGTGGTGAGTGTCTTGTTAACCCTGGAAGATCGTCCTATAACACTACTTGTATGGGTCGAGGTTTTGGTTCCCGTCGAACGTATAGAGTAGGTTCCACGGAAATAGTAATAAGCAGAAAGATAGGAGGGGGTGGGAGAAGGGGGGGGGGTACGGGGGAGGAGACCTATCTTTTGTTGGCAATGTTGAGGTGTGTTATGTGAGGTTGGCCAGGTTGGAGTTTTCCCACGGTTCCCATATCTTCTGGAAGGCTTGTAAGGTGCCTCTTACTCTAGCCGTTAAGTTATCCATCAAGTGGACTTCCTTGATCCGCCTTATCACCCCGGCCCTGGGCGGGATGGTTGGTTTGAGCCAACCGGAGGCTACCGTTCTCCTAGCTGCCAGGGTGATTCTGTGGATCAACTTCTGCTCGTGTCTCGACCAGCCGTCTATGGTTCTGCTTAATAGGAAGAGCCACGGGTCAAGGTTTGGAGCTCTAGAGAAAATCTGGGTGACTAGGTCTTGTATCTGCTTCCAGAATGGGCCTATCAGCGGGCATTCCCACCACATGTGGATGTACGTTCCCCTCTGGCCGCATCCCCTCCAGCACGTGTCTGTTGGGGTTTTTTGCATTTGATTCAGCTTAACCGGTGTGGTGTACCAGCGCAGCATTGTTTTTATGGATTGTTCCTGGAGGGTAACACACACCGATGAGGAGTGGTTAGCCTCCCATATCTCTTGCCATTCTACCCCTTCTAGGGTTTCGCCCAGGTCTCGTTCCCATTGATCCGTGTAAGTTAATTTACCCCAGTCCCTGGCTTCGGAACAGAGGTGGGCGTACAGGAGCGTGATCATGCCTTTGGGTATGGTTTCTTGCAGGCAAATGCGCTCGTAGAAGGTCTTTTTTTGTTGGGCCGCTATTTGTATGGTTGGTGTTTTCGCGAAATCTTTGATTTGGAGATATCTGAAGAAATCGGCGGGGGTTAAGTGGCCTAGCTGTCTCAATGTGTCAAATGGGATAATTTCTGTCCCCTCATATAAATGGCAGATGCGTTGTAGGCCTATCCTCTCTAGGTTTCTGAAATCTCTAGCTGCCATTCCGGGGGTGAAGGCCTTGTTGCGTAAGTATGGGGTGAGGGGGGACGGGTCGGAAGCTAAATGGAATTTTAATTTGAAGGTGTCCCATATCTTCAGAGAGTTTAATATGGTCGGGCATGTGATCCTAATAGGTGGCCTATGTTCCCTGGGGACCCACATTAGTAGCTGCGGGAGATCAGCTCCTGTCATTAAGGATTCTATGTCTGCCCATTTTCTTTCGCCGGGTGGAGTGTGCCACATCGCTATTTGTGCTAATTGAGTAGCTACATAATAATAGTAGATGTTCGGCAGGCCCAAACCCCCTCTCGCCTTTGAACGGTACAGGACAAATCTAGAAATTCTGTGTCTTTTGTTTTGCCAAACAAAGGTTTCCATAGCCCTTTGTAGAGGCTGTAGGGAGGATCTGGAGACGCGGATGGGCAGCGCCTGAAACAGGAACAGAATTCTTGGCAATATATTCATTTTAACAACGTGTATTCTCCCTATCCAGGAGATAGGTCTGTCCACCCACGCCTCCATCTCCCCAATCAGTTGTTTTATCATTGGGGCGTAGTTCTGCTGAAATAGGTTTTCTGGTTTTGTTGTTAGGCGGATACCCAGGTACTTGAGTGTTTGGTGTTCTATTCTCATCTTATGTGCGTCCTGCAATTGATTCATTGCCATTGTCGGTACTCCCAATGGGAGGACACTGGACTTCGTCATGTTTACCCTGTATCCGGAAAAGGTCCCAAATTCATTTAAGACTTCCCTTAGGGCCCCCATTGAGTTTACCGGGTCGGTGAGCGCCAGGAGGACATCATCCGCATAGGCTGATACTAGGAAATCTATGCCCCCCACTTTGATACCCTGTATCCTTGGGTGCTTCCTCAGGGCGTGCAGTAGAGGCTCTAACGATAGGGCGAATAGAAGTGGGGAGAGGGGACACCCCTGTCTGGTTCCGTTAGAAAGCTGGAAAGGATGGAACGGAGCTCCTGCTATCTTCACCTGTGCTCGGACATTACTGTACATGGCTCTTAATAGGGTCATAAACTGTTCGGGAAACCCTAACTGGGTCAGTAGCGTAAACAAGTAGGGCCACTTCACTCTGTCAAACGCTTTTTCAGCGTCGAGCGATACGAGCATCGTTGGGGTCTTTGTGGCCACCTGGCGCCAGATTAGGTCAATGTTTCGTCGGGTGTTTTCGAATAACTGCCTGTTAGGTATGAAACCTACTTGGTCGGCATCTATCAGATGATTTAGGAATGGGTTCAGTCGTTCTGTCTGGATTTTCGCTAGAAGTTTCATGTCATGGTTAATAAGGGATATTGGTCTGTAGTTACCTGGAGCGAGGGGGTCCCTGTCTGGCTTTGGCAATAATACGATGGTGGCTAATGACATATCCGGATTTGGGGTGCCTCCCGTCCGGAACCTGTTGAAAACTGTCGTTAAGTGTGGTACCAGTTCCTCGCGGAAGGCCTTATAATAACTACCGTCGTACCCGTCGGGTCCTGGGGCTTTATTCCCTTTTAAAGTCGTTATCGCTCGATCTACTTCGTCGGGGGTAATATCTGCAGCTAGTACCGCCACTGCCTCCCTGGGGAGCGTCGGGAGTTCCAAGTCCTTAAGGAACCTAAGGGTGGCGTCTTCGTCCTTTTTCGTCATCGTCTCCGTGGTTGGTGAGTGGTTATATAGGGATTTATAGTATTCCGTAAATACCTCGGCTATGTCTTTAGGTGAGGTTTTAATGGAGTTATCTGGGTGTCGAATGGATGCTATATGTCCGCGCCTCATTCTCGGTTTTAGGACTCTAGCTAAGAGGGTATGCATTTTATTGGCCCGTTCATAGAACGTGCGTTTAGTCCAGGTCATTGCTCTGGCAGTATCATCTAGCATTAGGGTGCGTATGGCCAGTCTAGTCTCTTCTAGTCGTCGGAATGAGGCGTCGTCAGGTTGTCTCTTGTGTGTCTGTTCTTGCGTCCGTAGCTTAGTCAGTAAATTCGTTAAGTTTTGGGTTCTAGCTTTCTTTCTCACGGTCGCTAATTTAATGAGCGTCCCTCTTATAACTGTTTTATGTGCTGCCCATGTTGTCTCCGGCTGCACGTCTGGGGTGATGTTGAAGTCGAAATATTCCACTATGTCCTTGCGGACCTGTTCTACGATCTCTGGGTCGTTTAGTAGTGAGGCGTTTAGTCTCCATGTCCACGGGGAGCTACTGCATAAGTTGCCAATGGTGAGGTGGATGTCGGCGTGGTCAGACCACGATATGGAACCTATCTCAGATCCCGTGACTCTGTCTAAAGATCTGTCGTTAATGAGGAACATATCTATTCTGGAGTAGGTACCATGTGGGGCCGAATAAAACGTGTAGTCCCTCGTGCTAGGATGATGTGCTCTCCATACGTCCACCAACCCGGCATCTGTGATGAACCCATGGAGCAATTTGTCCTGCCCTCCCCTACCCTGCAATCTGGGGCCTTCCCCTAGCGAACTCCGATCGACTACGGGGTTTGCTGCTGCGTTTAGGTCTCCTCCTAATATTATGAGGCCGTGTCCTAATGCCTGAAGTTTGGCTTTTAATTCATCCCAGAAGTCTGGGTCGGGTTGGTTCGGGGCATATATGTTGAGAAGGTGTAGTTTGTGGGACTGTAAGGCGCCTGAGGCTATAATGTACCTTCCTTTGGGGTCTGCATCTATGGTGTCTATGTGAAGTGGGCAGCTGTTGCGGATAAGTATGGCCACTCCGTTGTGTTTGGTAAGGGCCCTGGCCTCGTAGGTGGTGCGGAATGTGTGATCTTTTAACTGGAACGAGGCTTGTTTCGGTAGGCGGGTCTCCTGTACAAAGGCGATATCAGATTGCATTCTCTTTAGTTCCCTGAACAGGAGACGTCGTTTGGTCGGCGTATTGAGCCCTTTGACATTTAAGGAAGATAATTTCAGTGACATGTGGTAGGATATGGATGATGCCTTCTATACGCCCACCTCTGTTTACCTCCACCACACAGCATCCTATAGTGTAGGTCACAGCCCCCAGGGTGGGAGGTAGGAGGGGAAACTGGGAGCAGGTGAGACAGGGTGGAAAGAATAAGGGGGAGTAAGAGTGAAAAAGAGAACGGAAAGTGAGCACGTAGTGTGCTCGGTTGTGGACGTCTGGACTTATCTGTTGCCAGACTGGTGTGGGGTGTACATTTCTCCATCTCGTCTGCGCACCGCGCTCGAGCGAGGTGGGTATGTATGGCTTACTGACCAAATTGCGCTGTTTGCGACATGGTTCTAAAATGAACGCTTTTGTAACACAGAATATGAACTCTTACGTATTTAAGAAAGGTATAAAAACAAATAAGGACAACTGTTCCCGTCCGGCTTGTGTGTCTAGCGTGGTGCAAGTGGGTCGCATGGTTATGTTGTTTGGAAGGCAGACAGCATGACCCCTTGCGTGATCCTGTATAATATGCACAATGCCGGCAGCTAGCTCCTGCCTGGAGTTTTGTAACTTTATAACTAGGTAGTCGGGGAGGGGGGTCCTTCACTATGCTGAAACGTCACGGAGGGGGTCTGAATCTCTCGGAGTGGGGAGGGGGTAACCCCAGGACGGGGGGGGGGGATATGTTGCTGTTCAATGGTTAAAGTTTTTTTTTTTTTTTTTTTTTTTGTTTGTTTTTTGTTATTTATTTTTTGTTATCATTTTTTTTTATTTATTTATTTTTTCTTTTTTTTTGGGTAGGGGGGGGGGGGGGGTGATTAAGCTCCCGCGTTTGTCCCCCTGCTGCAACCTTCCTTCAAGTTCCACTGAATATAAATATGATTCTGTCTCCGAGGTGTTACCCTGCAGGGCTATGTGTCACTCTGTTGTTTCCCGCCATCAGGAGTCACCCTCCTCGTTCTCTACGTGTGCAAGCTAAGTCCCCCATACAGTGCTATCGTCTGCCTCCCGCCTCTGTCACCTACCCCTCTTGTTCCCCGCCTAAAGTCCCGTCGGCCGGTGTGGCAATCAGGTCCGCGGCCCCTTGCTAGGCCGCCCGGCTCTCTGTCCCTTAGAGGTGGTGTGTCCTGTGGTGCAGAGCCTCCGGCCATATATGCCCGTCTTGTCCAGATCCCTGTCCAAACTCGAGCCCCCAGGAGCGTATCCCCCGGTCCCCCCTCCCAAATGGCCACCGACCCCATTCCCCGGGGCCCACAGAAGGGATGGCGGAGGGCGGGGGGGGGGGGGGGGGGTGGACACCGTGGCCGCCAAAATAAAAGGAAGTACTAGTTATTATTAAGATCTTACTTTCAATCATATTCCAAAAAAGTTTGATAGGGAAGCACTCCCACCATATATAAAGAAAGTCTCATAAATGGAGTTTGCATCTCCAACATCTGTTTTCTTTATCTGGGGCGTATTTAGATATTCTGCTTGGGACTAAGTACCAACGATTTAAGAGTTTAAAGTGACACTCCACTAAGACAGTGAATGTTGTTGTATACCACATTCCATGAATTTAGCCAGTCTTTATGGGAAATTTGAATAGTTAGATCTTTTTCCCATTTATTTAAAGTGGGTTTCATGTATACCTCGGTATCATTACTAATCAAATCCATGCATTCCACTATTAAGTTAATTAATGGGGTTTTTTTTGTTTGTCATAAATTTTTCCAGAATATTCAATTTGTCTGTTTTTATTTTAAATTCTTTATTTTTGTTGTGCAGGCATTGACAACATGCTTGAATAGCTACGGCAGCTATAACAAGCCCAATGGCAACAGAATATAACATCAGCATGGCACAATTTTTATATTTAAAGAGTAGATTGCAGATTAACATAACAGAGAGTGAAAGTGTGAAGAGAATAGTTTCTGCTTTGACAGGAAGATTAGTATTGGCCTAGAGATAGAATGAACGCTCAGATGGAAGCGTGCTGTGCATTTGCGTGGCACGTGTAGTGATATCTAGCGGGAACCATGCCCCTAAGATAGAAGGCCAGTGTGCCATTGACGTAGAGGTGTATGGAAACTACATTTATAGGCCATGTGGGTGCTCGAAAGGAAGTGTAGGAGGAACCGGCTAACACATAGCCTAGGCCGAGGTAGGCAACAAAAATTAGCAGATAGTACTGACAGGGTACTTAATGTGGTATAAAGACAGCTCCCTATAAATGACCAAGTTGTGAGGTGGTCGGATAGGAGCTGGGGGTTAGGTGGTGAAGTGGAGCCAGTATAATTGGGTAATGCACGATTTCGGCGGAAGTTAACCACCGGGTAACAGTCCTGCTGTAAGCATGCCGGAAACCTGGGGTTGTGCATGATCTTAGGTCTGCGTATGTGTAACTGGGGGTAAAACCCAACTTAGCTAAGTATGAAAAGAAAGCAAAACATGCACTAACAATAGTCTGAAGTTCAGGTGGTCTTCATCCCTGATGTGCCCCTGGAAGCTGGAGCAAACGGGACAATGTTGGCTGGGTCCCAAGCTACAGTGGTCGAAGGGGTCGTGAGGCCCATATTTGCCAGGACAGTGTCCATCTCCACGATGTCCGACACTTTATATTCAGTATCCTGATGCTGTATGAGGAGTACGTGTGAAGGTCCCCAACGGTACGTCCCCCACTTGGCAGCTAATGTCGCTGTTAGTAGTCAAAGGGACTTTCGTCATTGTAGGGTAGTGCGTGATAGGTTACAGAAAATTTTTAAGTCCATGTCTTCGAAGCAGTACGGATTCTTCTCTCTGATGGCACTCATGAAGGCAGCCTTATCTTGCCCATTTTGAAATTTGATCAGGAGGTCGCCTGTTGCAGAGATTGCGAGTTATGATGGCTTGGGCAGAGGGCAGATGCCATCTAGCTGCATCCTCTTAGCTTGCTTAGGGGATACGAGGGCTGCAAAGAGCCTTCTCAGGAGATCGGGCAGTCCTGCTGGGGTTACGATGTCAGTAAGGCCTCTAATTTGAATGTGCTTCCACCTCCGTTTGTCCTTCATAGCTAGTTGGTGGATGAGTGTAGTGTGAGCTGAGGTAAGGACCTGTTTCTGGAGCTTTGTCATCTGCGCTGCTTGGGTTTGCGTGATTTGCTCCACGGTCGTGAGGCGATCGGTAAACCCCTTAACATCCACCCTTACCTGGGAGATCTTTGTGGAAAGTGACTGGCGTAGGTCTGAGAGGAGAGAGGTAAGTATCTCCTTGGTGACCGGGAGTCCCGCAGTCATCCGTGTAGGCTTGTAAGGCCCTTGATATCCCAGATTCTCAGGGAAGTAGAGGGGAATGTCGTCCGGCTTTCTGAGTATTATTTGCAGTCGGCCGCCATGTTAGGCCCCGCCGCGCCATGAGACCGTCGCAACAAATCGCCTATATCCGCTGTATATCGCTGACGATCCGGGCGTGCTTTTTTCGTTTTTATCCCCATTGGTGTAGGGATGTTTGCAGGCTTTCAGTAATGTTGTAAGTTGCCTTGTGGTACTGACTTTGGGCTGTTTGGAGCTTCGATTGGCAGAGAGCAGTAAATATGCAACCGTTCATGCCGAGAGCTGGCTCCGCCCCCTTCAATTTGCCTGTTTTGAGTGCTAGATGTTTATGTAAAAAAAACTTTATTCTTAGGTAATTAAAGATTTCTCCACTTCCTAAATTATATTTTTTATCTAGTGTAGAGAAATCTTTTAACCTGTCGTTATACATTAATTTGTTAATTTTTACAGGGCCAGCATTAATCCAATTTTATATATTTGAATTTTCTATATTATCAGATAAACAACAAAGTGGCAGACACGGGATTTGTTTGTTTTGAATCATTGAACCTTTTTTACATTTATCCCATTTTTTTATTATATTTTTGAGAATTGTACACCCAAGTTTCAATGTTAGGGGTCCCTTCTGTTTACTATTTATTTGATTCATTGTTTGTCATTTAACCACAAGTGTGTCTTTTGAACCCCACATATATGTACAGATTTGTCTTTCAAAAATCTAAATCTCAGGTTCCTCTGTTGTTCTCCAGGATTACTCCAATAGTGGGGACAATATACAAAAAAAACACGCACACATGTAACATAAGACACCCTTCTCTCTTGGTTCTAGAGGGAAAAAAAAGGACCCTATCTTACTCTGATATTTTTTCTCCGGGCTCTGTCTTCCAGATCTATATAATTTTTTTAAGTTGTTCTATTTTCTTATCTACGGCTGACATTTTATGTTGTTGCGAATTGTATTGTAGAATTGTGTGTTCTACTTTTTTTTTCCAAAGCAGTGAATTTATTTATAACTTTTTTTTAAATCATGTATCTCAGATAGATACCTTACCAATGTATAGTTATTAAAACTATTACATAAAATAAGCAGCTTTGAGGTCTCTCCATCATCATTAATACAATACTTCTTCTTTTCTTAACTACCGTAAAACTTCATGGGTTTAACCGTTAATTCATTGTATGTTCCCCTGTTTCTTCCCTCCTGCCCCCTACCCCATCCCTATCCTGATAATAACCCTTTTAGTCTCACTTTCTTATCTGACTTTTCCCTATCTTTATTTGGAGAGAGAGCTCTTTTGTCTCTTTGATTGAACTACTATTAGCATCATTTTTTTTTTTCATATGCCCGTTTCACCCATCCATTCCCTCTTTGTTTAATTGCTTTTTTTGTCAGACATGGAAGGCGGGTGTATGGAAAAATCCCGTGCCACTTCATTACATAACATACTATTCATCTCTCTGCCCCCCTCCTTGTTTCATTCAATTTACCTGGATGAGAGATCCTCTATGATAATTCTATTTTAAAAATTCTAATTTATCTATCCAAGTATCCCAATATTCTATTTGCGTGTAGTGGTTTTCTAAGCTCACTAAGATGACTCTTTCCATTTTTGCTTGCCATATTACTTGTGCTATCACTTCTCAGGTGGATGGGATTTGTACATTTTTCCAATTCAGTGCTATCAGTAATTTGGCTGCAGCAATGATGTGTAAAATTAACATTGAATCCTTTATCTTCATTTTTGACTCAATTAAATTTAATAACATTATTCACAGTTCCATTGTTAATTTATTTCCTTCAATAAGTATATATATCGGTTGGCAGTACCACTATATGTGTAATAAGGTGCCCTTATCAATGTTGCACCGCCAACATCTATTGGATGTATTTGGATATATTTTTTTTAGAATATTCGGTGTCAAGCACCATCTATTCAAAAGTTTAAACTGTAAATCTGTCAAATTTAAGCAGTGGACGTGTTTATATAATTTATTAAAATAACTTTTCCAAACTTCCTCATCTATTTGTATATGATAATCTTTTTCCCACTTTTCGATTGCCATAAATCGAGCCATTAGATATAAGCCCTTAGTATATTGATTCTGCCCGACCATGAGAATCCCAACCCCCTCCAATCCCGAAAGTTTTTATTGGTTTGTTTTAATAAGGGTAAAAAATGTGCTTCTATTAACTCTTTTACTTCTGATGTAATGAATATACTCAAATATTTCAAAAATGTTTATCCTTTGGAAGTCCAACATTTTTTTATAAGGAGATTAGCTGATCTCTTAGTCATGTTCTTGGCTATAACTACTGATTTGTCTAAATTTATTTCATAACCTGATACTTTTAACACTTCCGGAATAGAGGTCTCTGGCTCTTCAAGGATCAGTAGTATATCATCCACATAGATATTTAGTTTAACCTGCCCTAACAGATATTTATAGCCTGTAAAAAAATGATTTTGTCTTATAGCAATGGCTAAAGGTTCTAATACTAATATATGTATAACAGTGGGGAGAGGGGACATCCCTGCCTTGTCCCGTTGTTAATGTTAAAAATTTGAGATGTATATCCGGATCCCATGACTTTTGTCTGTGGAGAGTAAAAGAGAGCAGATACCGCTTTTAGAATTGGGCCTGTAAATCCAAATTGTTGTAATGTGGCTGACATAAAGGCCCACCCTACCCTATCAAACGCCTCTGCGTCTATTGATACGAGCATGAGTGGGATCCTTTGGGTCTCTGTTGCCTCCAAAATGTCTATTACTTTCCGAATATTGCTAACTGATGACCGGCCTGGAATAAAACCGACCTGATCGTTGTTAATGAGATCTGGTATGAAAGATTTCAGGAGTTCCGCAAGAATCGACGATAATATTTTGATGTCTGTTTTTATGAATGAAATCGGTCTTAAATTGCTTTTCAGTTCTGGATCTTGAATTGGTTTTGGAATTGGGACGATATTTGCTCTCAATAACTCTCCAGGGCATCTTCCTGTATTTATCATGTAATTAAAAACATTTGTGAGTTCTTTTAATTGATCTTTCATAATTTTATAAAATTTATTCGTAAAGCCATCTGGGCCCAAGTCAGTTCTTTCTTTAAGCTTATCTATTGCTTGAATAACTTCTGTTTCTGATATAGGTTGGTTTATTGTTTCCAATTGGTCTGTAAGAATTTTGGGCATCTTTATATTTTCAAAGATTTTTTTAATTTCTTCATCACTACCAAATAAATCCTCTGGTAGTTTATATAGATCTCAATAGAATCTTTCTGAATGCTCTGCCTATTTGTTCTGGGGCCATAATGTATGTATCTTCATCCCTAATTCTAGATATCACTGTTTTATTTTTTTCCTTTTTAACTTAATAGCCATAAGTGCTTCTGACCTTTTGTCTTTTTGGTACCATTAAGATTGAAAAAATTCTAAAGTTTTTGCTATTTTATTGGATAATTGCATGCATTTAGAAAGTCTTTCTCAATATATTGTGAATCTTTATGAGCAATCTCTTGTGTCTCTCTGTCTCCCTTTTCTAATTGAACTTGCAATTTATCTTCATCTCCAGCATTTCTTTGCATTTGGTCTATGCTGGAAGTAATTTGAGAGATACTTTTATGATTTGTTTTCCTTCTCCTTTTTATTTATTTGCCTAGAGTCGCTTTTTTTGGTCGCCATTATTAGGCCAGGGAGCAGGAATATTTCAGATGGTAAAAAACAGGGGGAAAATTTCCCTTTTCTTTAATTCACAGTTTAGTGAATACGTAGTAAATATGTTTATAGGCTTTCTTTTCTCCTTGCTTGATCGTTTTCTTTCCTTATTCTTTTTTCGAGAGATAGTAACCCAGTTTAACTGAGCTTTATGTTGTAGATATGTTAAGTATATTGAAAGCTTTCCCTTTTCTCTTTTTTTCCTTTTTTTAACCAGATGTATTTACTTTCTTTCTTTTAAGTCAATATGTCTTGAGAGCAAATATTTATAACATATACTTGCTGCTTCTTTCGGTTTTTAATATATACAGATTATGCTTGTTATTTTCCCATAGATGTCTCTATCTCAAGGGATTGCGCTTTTTAATATGTTTTTAAATAGACAAGTAGTTTTGTAATGAATAGTTCTCTGTTTGTAACTTATATATGGTGGGTAACTTGCTGCTATAGGAGGTATGGTGAGGTAGTAAGGAGGTATTCAGATTATTTACATTACTTACACTTCAGCTATGCTTACGTTCATATATCCATTAGAAATATAAGCCAGGTGTACGTGTTTTTTTTTTCCTTTTTCTTTTCCCTTCTCCTTCTCCTCAACCCCTTTCCGTTTCTCCTTCTCTCTTTGCTCTCAACTTGACCTCTTTCATTGGTTCTTATGACTACTCTCCTTTTGCGCCAGATTAGATCTTGCAGAACCTTTCACTGTCGTTCACTGCTGGGCTTTTAGCTGCTCTAAGCAATCATTCCTCATTCCTCAGGCTATTTGCCGGCATCCATCTGTGTCTTCCATCAAACGCCACCACTCCCGTACCTCACCCTGCGCCTGTCTAGCAAGCCCGCGAAACGTGACCAGCGTGCGTCGTCACGTCATCGCACACACCCCTGATCTCCTGACAGATAGTACAAATTAGTACATGTGCTTATACAAAAAAAATATTTACCTTCAGAAAAAACTGCCACTAGGACAACAGCACCAGATGAGAAAAGCGATCTATTTATTGCTTAGTTTATTTATTGCTAAGTTGTATAAAAATCATTGAAAACTGTGCCATTGTTAGAATAGCTACACTACACTGTAATTCCCCTCTACCCCGTAGCTCTTGTTATCTGCCCATTATAAAAAGTCACATGAAGAATAAAGATTTTATCTAAGCATAAAATAGTCTCAGTTGTACTCTGTTTTGTTTTTGTGTGTAAAGCCGATTCAGACATCCTGATACGTCCTATACAAATTCAAGGTCAAATATACGACCAAACTGATCATTATTGAGGCTGAATTCTATCAATAAAGATAAGTTTAACTCTGGTTACTGAATAGACAATCTCCCATTAAAGTCTATAGGGAAACTGCTATTCATTTACAAGAGATTAATGTATCTTTGGAAAGAGAATCCAGACCTTAGTGTTAAAAAAAAGAGCTTGTATTTAACCCCCACTGTGTTACCAACAGAAAATTGGAATCATGATACAATGAGAACCATCATTTAACCCAGGCTACAGAAAGAATAATTCTTCAGCTGGTATCAGGAAGATAATGCAAGTTTCAAATGCTACAATTTCAGAAAAGTTTTTTTGTTTTTTTTTTTTGAGAAACATTCAAACAAGAAGTCTGAAGAAACTATGAGAGCGTACCTGCTCAAAGGGTAGATTAAAGCATCATGAGAGGTGTTCTTCAACAATAGGGTTTATATGTGTTGATGAGACATCAGTGACTTGCTCCAATAGCGATGGGTGTCACTCTGTCCTATATTTTTTACATTTGTAAAAAAAAAAAAAAAAGAATGATATACAAGCATATTGTCAAGGCAAATATGCTACTCTGGTTGTAAAGTGATAAATGTTACCATAGTGACTGCTCCTTACTAAGCAATTTGTCCCAGGTTAGCAACCATTTTTTACTTGATAAATCTTCCCCCCCCCCCCCCATTTCATATCATATGTCTCATATAATAATCTCTTTCTTTTGTTGCTGTTACTCAATACAATATACACCCAAGTGCTGGTTAACCATCCGAGCAAACAGACATGTCATATTGAGGGGTTGACAGTGATTAATAAAAATGGAATTTGTAGAAAAGTTCAGGGCTTGAAGAATTGATGCAATGAGAGGTAACAAGCAGCAGGTCAGGGCAGGGAGTACACAGTTTAGGTCAAAGCCACATCTGTTCAGAAAAAGAATAAGTTAGAATAAATCAGAATAGAACATGCATACATTACCAGAACAATACAGCCTAAATTATCTAAGAAATTAGATCAAAAAAGCCCAAAGGAATATTTAAAAAAAAAAATGATCTGATATATACATAATCAACGTAGCCTAAATTGTGGAGTATATGCAAAATCTATGTGTATACATTTATATTCAACGTGTGTGTGTGTGTGTGTGTGTGTGTGTATGTATACATATACAAGATTTATTCATTATATGACCTTATAGTTCCTTGTTGAATATAAACATTGAAATAGCTAGATTAGTAGGTTAACATTTAATTAACAGGCTATAAGCATGCAATAGAAATGATTCTGTTAGCAATTTAAGCAATGTATTGCTCCATAGTTCCCAGTGATGGGAAGAATAGAAAGAAACTATTTTCAGTACCATAGACAGCATTTCCACTGCAACTAAAACTACCAAATTTTATTTTATTTAACATCTTTTAAGCTGACTATGTCTTTCACATAAACTTTTACCAATGGATTACTTTTATGATCCTAAATAATGGGGGAAAAGCATATAGATACATTATTATATATACCTCCTGGAGGGTAAAAAAACAACCAAAAAAATATTGATGAATTTAAATAAATATTAAAACACTTTATTTAGATCAAAATAATATATGTGGGTTTTACCATGCAGTTACAGCAGTATATATTTTGACAACTCCGGATAAAATCTTTTTGTTCCTAGGACCATTTTGATCCATCATAACTTTATACCAGTTTCTAATAATCCATTGTTATATTCCTTTCTTCTGCAGTTGACATTGGAATCATCTTCAAAATCAATCAGGTTTTTTAATCTCATCCTCCTAGGCTTACCTCAAGATTCGATCATCCCACTACAACATCTACAAACCAGTTTCTGGTGTCCTCATCAACAGGCTTTTCTCATTCTCCGACACAGCAATGGCTACCAATCCAACAATTTCTGTTTCCAAATTTCTTGCTATTGCGTAACTCCTCTACAACCTGGCTCCATCATAACTCTCCTCATTCATCTCCCTCTACATTCCTACATTCCTACCTGACTATAAATTGTTTACATGGTCCCACCATCCCACACTCACTCATCTCTGTGATCCTTCCCAGTCCAGTTAATTTTCCCTCAGACCCATTCTTGTGGAAGAGACTTCACCACAGTTGAGCACTGTCCTTATACCTTTATCCAAATTCCACCAGTTCACAAAAGGTTTCTTTGACCCTGCATACTTCCATCTCCTACGTAACACCCAGGACCATCCTACTCACCAGCCCTACCTGTGTATGTCATTTGACCTCATTACTTTTTCCAATTATTCCCTTCTTTTTACCATTCACCATCACCCAGCCCCATACCAGTCCTCTCTTCAAATTCTGTCTAGTTTGATTCCAGCTGATTCTAACTTATTTGTGCACTTTGCTGACTCTATAATTAGTGTGCTCAGTTTTTTAATGACTAATTTATGGGAAATATACTGAGTAAAGGTAATGTGTATAGGATACTAACTTGTTTCATGCCAGTAATGTTTTAAATATTATTTTTCTGCTTGAATATTCTCATATTCCTAGTTACCCTTGTGCATAGTGTGTTACTGATAAACTGAAAGTTTAGGATATAATGTTCAAGGTGGAAAAAACAGGAACTACCCAAAATCATGCCATTTAATATATAAACTGGATCAGACCCATTATTTTATGATGAGTGTACATATGTGTGTTCTCAAGTGGTGAACTTAGCCAGCAAATATGGAGATTTGTTTTGTTACAAACTGCAATTTGTCTGAATTTGGGCCAATAGGGTGATCAGTCAAATTCCTGAAATCTGAGCAGAAATTTAGCCAAATTAGTAACCAAATGAGGCAAGCAATGGCCGTGCATTTTTGTTTTGATTTGTGATTCTACATTTCCGCAACAGCTCTGAAAAAAAGAGATGAGTGATGGGCACTAAGATCATTGATGGATAGGTGACAGTAACGAAATATTGATTTTATTCACACATCAAGTGATAAGTGACCAACCGAGGCAAAAAAGGAGGAACAGAAAGAAATATATCTCTATATTATATATTAAGTAAATATATCATATTTAAATATAGATTTTCACGCGATTGGTTACGTTTTCTCACTTGATCTGTGAACTAAATGGCAAGTAAAATGTACTGTAAAATATATATATATATATGTATATATATATATATATATATATATATATATTTATATAATGTATATTTTGCAGCACACTGACACATTTTCAAAATCTTTTGGTTTGTCTGATTTGTAATAATTTTTTGTTAATCAAATTCGGCTCAACCGGACCACTATTTTGCCGAAATTCCGCTGAACTGAAATGTTTTTTATTTTCAGGCATAATGGTTTAGCCAAAATATTATTTTTTTTGCCATGCAAATGTACGTCATGTGTGTTATCCTACCCCACCATCATCTGAAACCTGCCATTATTACAGCAAATCACTATTTGACAGAGATTTTGTTTCTGATTTGTGTTGTCTTTGACTTGTCTCACTTTGTATATTTTTGTCTGTAACATTATTGAGGGTTATGTGTATATTATTATTATTATTATTATTATTATTATTGCATCTTGATTGAAATTTGATTCCTGTTTGCTATCCTTAAAATTAGGCGAGTTAACGCCAGTATTTTTGTAACATACTATATTGTTTTATGACATTTTGTGTCATACTTTGTGAGGTAAGGAACAAGCATTGACATTTCCTGGAATAGACTGGAGGACGTTGGGGGATGCAGCATGCAATAAACTGTACTTTATATTTCCTTGTGCAAAAAGACAAGTCTACTTATGTATATGAACTGTTGTTACATACCAACATAGCTAGTGAAGATGGCAAGACAAAAACAAACAAACAAACAATTTTTATCTTTCTGTGATATTCCTCTTTGTACTGATCAAGAAAAAACAAGCACTATGCCATTGCTAATTCTACATGAAAGGTAGGGGTGTGATTCCTTCTTGACTCCCAAGGCAGTGAGATTAATCCCCAGATTAACCTTTGTTAGTGTCAACTAGTGTTTTTGTGAATACCCTCCCTTACCAAGAATGCATCCAATCCTCTGCCAAGTCCATCCATGGAATATTCAGGTACTGCACTTACCTATATTTACTATACTTACTACAGGTAATGCGTCCCTTCATTTAAGTTGTAACAGCTATTAGAAGCAATATTATAATATATAACAATACTATTAGAGTATGGAATCTTAAAAAAAGCATTGAAGTGTCAGGAATACAAACCTGTATAAACCTAAAATAACAGTTTAGGTTCCTGCCCCTCACCCCCTTTATTTCCAGTTAAAAAGGTGAGTTTACTCAACTTCTTATAGCATTGTGCGGGTCTGTCGCGGCTGGCTCCACCCATGCTTCACCCCATTGGCTGATAACATCAAACGCACCAATCAGCATCTCCTCAATGGGGAGCATTCAGCATCTCCATCTGAGTGACTGCCACTAGAGATGTCCTTCAGCACTAATGTAAACACTGCCTTCTCTGAAAAAGCAGTGTTTACATTAAATACCAGCAGAGACAGTCTACAAACACCATAACAACTACATCAAGCGGAGAATGGAATCCTAATATTTAGCCAACTGCAATAAGTCACCCACAAAGAAGATTTTATGCATTTCTTTTGTACATAGTAATACGATCTTTTGAAACGTTTTAGCACTCAAATATACATATTGGCTAGATTTTATTTATATTTAAATTCTTAACATATTATGAATTTCTTGATGCTTCTTCAAATTTAAGTAAATATTTCTTAAATGGTGCACAATACAGCGCCTCATGCTATAGAAGGCCTACATTTAGCTTTTGTTTCCTAGCAGATCAAGCTGTCTGTTGTTGTATCACACTGCACTATTACACACTTTTGAAGTTGTTACTTAATGTTAGCGTTTATTTACCAAACAATAGCTTTTTGTGAATAGACAAGGAAATGGCAAAATTTAAGCTAAGATAATTGAGTAGAAAAATAAACACTGCTTAACTAGGCAGTGTTTGGTGTAGACAAATACCCCCAAATCATTCTCCAGAAGTTTTGCCCATTTAGTTTATTTGTAGTATGTTTTTTTTTTTTTACATTTAAGTTTGCACTAGATATTAAAATGACCGTTTCCCTATCCCCTCACCCTAATAAATGTTATTAAAGCACTTACTTACTGGGTGGAGGAGTGCGGTAGAAATTGTATTAAAAACCATAACATCACTTCTATGTTAAGGGCGAAACTATCCTTCCATGATACTTAGGGTGCTCATGCATACTTCGGCCCTACAGACACGTCATGATGCATGTTTGGAAGATCAATCACATGGTATACTCTGGCTTTGCCAAGAAAGCCTAGAATACAATGTAAACTTAAATGCATAAACAGTTAAAAGAAAAGTCAAACACAACCCATATCCACTGTGACTAAACCAATATAATTTGTAACAATTTCTATAAATATAAATAAATATAATTCTTCTAATTCTTCTGATACTTTTTTTTCCACCTGCCTCCTGCATCTTAATTATTATACCTCCCTCCCCCCATTACCACTTGCATTTATTTATATTTATTCTATTTTTTTCCTTGGTCAAATCTCAATAGCTGGGTGCCGCCATTTTTCTCCTATGCCCATAATGCCTGCAGTTTGCCCTTCTATGGAATTTATTGTGCTGATGGATTGTGGGTAAATTTGTTTGGCAACTGAAACAGAACCGTAAACTCCTCCCATTGTCAAGTTTTGTCAACTTAACTGCTATACATGGCAATTTCAACTTTTTCTTATGTATTTTATGAAAACTACAGCACTTAGGAAAAAAATAATAATAACAAAACAGATTCAGACACAGATTGCAATATAGAAGCAGATTAAATAAAGTTTATTTTGGGTGACAGAGCCACTTTAAAAATTGTTATATATTACCTGACGATATACAAAACATACTCACAAAACTTTACATATATGATTTGGAATTCTAAGAATAGATAAAATCTATTTCACAATTTTAGCCCATGTCTCAGTATAATATTTTCATTTTTATTACAAAGTGAACCTATGGTGAATGCTAAAAAAATAATAATAAAATCTACTGTGATTGATCTACTTTGCACACAATCTTTTTTTTTTTCAATAGGCATTTTTTTATTGAAGAGTAAGATCTTTTACGCTGTTCGTGTGCATTGTTTGTTTGTGACTTATGTAGACAGATACAGACTTGATTTTAGAAGGACACATTCCACCCGATCTTATTGAGACAAGCATTTCCTATTGAAGTCATGAAGGGACTGGATAAAACTGGCTTCAACAGCCCATTCTGTGTTTATACGATCCAGCGTGACTCTTTTGTGCTCACATAGATTTACGATGGCTGGCGAGAGGCCCGATACACAATCCACACAAATTAGTAAATTGGCTACTATGAGTAACCTCTCGCTTGCACAAAACTCATATTTTAACCTACATTTAATAATAAATTTTATGAATAAAACACAGCGTTTGAAAGTACACTGTCACTTGCAAAACATGTACCCCCCTCACATGCTACTGGCTCACTACATTAAAAAGTGAATCAATAGACTTAGGAAGTTATGTTTCCTTGACAAATATACAAATATCTGTTTAATTTTAAATCTCCTTTGGCTATACATTTGCTGTGTAATGGAGCGGTCTAAAACATCTTATCTCCCTTCATTAATAGCAAACACCGTGGCTTTTATATACCTTCCATTTGTGTAATTTCTTTATCTTCTTTATATTTTTCTTTATTATTTTAAAGTTACCCACAGTTAAAATTAGTAATGTCCAGGTCTACTTTAGACATAAAACACATATCATACAAAAGTCACATACATTTTACAGAGGCCTAGCAATTGATATTATAGTCACAAGGTAGCCTTAGTATTTTTCCCTGTATATCCACCCATGTAGCGCATATCATAGTGACAATTTGTGGTGAGCTGCGTCAGTAATGCACAATGTTCAATAGTAAGTGTTTTGATAATCTGTAATATCTCCATGGTCGCCTACTGTGTAAATAGTCATGAGGACACTGACATGAGGTCCATGACCCAAACATGGCGTTCACTGAGTTGCCAATAGCAACTGCTTAATTAAGGGGGCCCACAGCATTACTTAAAGGACACTCTAAGCACCATAAACACTACAGCCTCTTGTTGTCTGTCAAACTATTCTTGAATAGAACTTCTACATTAGCAATATCAATTTTATGCAAGTTTTGACTGCATTCAGAAGCTAAGTGTGCCGGCTTTGCCAGTGGATACCAACCAAATATACATGGAATCGATATTGTGTAGCCATGTGCTAAGCAACAGGACAAACTGTTAAACCGATCAAAAACTGTGATGCAGAACCTGGAAAATAGCGCCCATCACAAGCTGTCACCATAATCACTGCAACGGACTACAGTGGTTATGCAGCATAGAGTGCCCCTGTAACCAATTCAGTGACATATGACAGCCACATTATACATACATTTTATTTAGTTCAAATAATGAACAGAGTGAACATAGAGTTAATAAACTTTGTTTTAGTTTTTACTAGTATTTACTCTAGGAGGATGCAATACATTACTGCATCTCCATTAAAGCATTTTCAAAAATGCAAGTAGTGATAACTCAGATCTGGGATGAGGGAAACTGTGACTCATCTGCTATGGGAGTTATATGTCAGCATACCTGTGCCTCGCGGCACCATGAGATCACGGAAGTAACATCACTTCCGTGTTTACAATGCAAGACATTCCCCACTCGTTTCTGTTTTCCTGGTGCCTCGTTCTGATGTCATGTATTAAACTTGACCCTTCCATTTATCTCCTTGTTTATTGTCAGTCTATGTGGTGCTTTTTGATGACGTGTACACACTTATTACATCACAGCCCTCTGTAACCAATCCTAACCCAGTAAAAGGTATAGATATACTTCCTGGTTGTCCTTCTTTTCTTGCCTTGTGGTTTCTGTGTACCCGAGAGTGTGTTATTGCCTAGTGATTTACTGTTTATTGACCTTGGCTTTTCTGACTATTCTTGCTCTCTGAAACCCTGACCTTGGCTTGTTTCTTGCTTCTGTTTACCTCGGATACCCTTGACCTTGGCCTGTTTCTGTTTTTTTCTTTGTCTTCTTATAGACATTCTATTAATTTATCCATTTAAGGCACTAGCCAGCCACTCTAAAGACCGTTACAAGCTCCTTTCCTGTTATGTCTCTTAGGTTCTGTGTTAGGGTAGGCTAGTCCTCACACTATATAATTTTCTCCACACTTTTCTTGCGCATTCAGCCAGTCCATAGGAAAGCATTCTTAATGCTTTCCTATGGACGCTGGGGTCTTCTCACTGTGATTTTCACAGTGAGAAGCGCAGAAGCGCCTCTAGCGGCTGTCAGTGAGACAGCCACTAGAGGCTGGATTAACCCTAAAGTAAACATAGCAGTTTCTCTGAAACTGCTATGTTTACAGCAGAAAGGGTTAATCCATAGTGGACCTGGCACCCAGACCACTTCATTAAGCTGAAGTGGTCTGGGTGCCTATAGTGGTCCTTTAACTATCCAAATGTTGGTGTTGGACAGCCCTTCCACTGCTCATCCCACTCCGCCCGTTATGGATGAGATTATTTATTTAGCTAAAAACTCCTTGTTGAAGTACTTTCAGACTGAAATTAAATTGTTATACAAAAAAAAAAAAAATTATGATGGGCTTTTAGTATCCCAGTCATTTTCTAATTGAATTGATGCTGTGTAAAACCTCTAGCTGGTGATTCCTAATTTAGATAACTGAAATAAAATCTTTCTATATCCTCATCTATCAAAAATAAAATCCTCATCTTTAATCTAAGCATAATTAAACATGAATCCTTTTTAATCCAGGGCTCATGGGCAGAAAAAAAAGTTGTACTTATAATTAGGAGTTCAGAAACCATCCATTAATCTGGAACAAATAAGGGCCTTTGTTCATTAATGAATCTGCATTTTCATGTTGTTCCTTATTGGATATTCTGAATGGGTCATGATATCTGATTAAGACAGCCATCCTCTTCGTTAACAAAATAAAAAATATGTTTAATGTCAAGCTGCCAATTCTCTGGGTTGTTTTTTTTTTTTTTTTAAAGAAAGGGCCAGTTTCATCCAAGTTTGCCTTTCACTAATTTCTGGAGTTCAATCAACAACGTAAATAACTATATTCAAACCAACATATGTATAAGCTTAAACTTGTCATTGTTAATATATTTTACAGTAAGGAAAGATTTTCACGTGCCATTCTCATTCCAAATAACAAGATTTCCACTTAGGTGCAATCAAGATTTAATTATTTGGGACTATAAAACAGGTCACACTGGCTTTATTCACAGAACAGTGATTTGTAGATATTTGAAGCTATGTCAGTCTAACCGGGTTATTCACTACCATTATCAGGAATTCAATATTAAGTGGATTTAAAGTTTGAAGCAAAACAGCCAAACTAAAAACATTGCTAAATTGGATAATTATTTTCAAATATGAATATTTAGTGGTTATTACCAGAGTTTAAATTATAATTAGGCAGAGTAGGAGCCTGGTGAGCGCCTTAGGGCACACCAGCCTGGGGGTGCAAAGTTAAAGAATACTACAACCCCCTTCAAAATTGGTAACATGTTAAATGAAAAACATGTTTCCTTGTAAGCAAGCCATAGAGCACATTGTCTGCAAGTGCAGACCATATTAAGTGCTCCCTTGCGGTTTCATTGGTGTGTTAATGGAGTCAGTGTAGTTGCTGATATTCCTAGTCTGTGCTCTGACTTCCTCACTGAATGTCAGACCAGAAGGAGAGATTAATATGGCCCATAAAGACCTGAAACATGGCGGCTGAGTGTAATGAGACCTGCAGTACAGTAATATTTTCAGGGCAGCAAAACGTCCAACCTTTTTCTCAAAGTAGGACTTAAAACGACAACAAAAATGCAACAGCAACTAAGTAAACTGTAAAATACTATTGATACAAGAAGAAAAAAGACTTAAGAATTAGAATTACTAGCCTTTTTTTTCCAGAAATGTTTACAGATTATTCACCTCAATATAAAAGCCAGTTATGACTAAAGCAGGTGCAAATAAAGATTACCAAAGGGGCCTATTGCAAGCTCTAATACCTGACATTGAATAGTCAGCTGCTTGTGGGGTTGAGAGATAACACTGTCTCCAGGTAAATCTGTCCTACGTTCCTGTTGGGCACAGCCTGATAAATGTGATGTAGTATCGTTTGCCAAGTTGTAGCACACTTTATGAATGTGAAAGTTAATCAATATTTCTCCTTTGAGGCTGGTCTCTTCCAGTTTGCTTTTGGCATCAGAGTCCAATTTAAGGTTATAACCCACACGAAAGCATATACATATAAAATGATTAAACTCTCAGCCTATTTACTGCAACAGAATACATATTCGATTCCATCAAAGAGAATTTATATCATAAAGGCGACAGTCAAGAAGCAGAGATATAAATTGCATTCATATTTAACAAGACATGAGGGAACAGTAAATAAAACACCAAAAAAGCCAAACTGTAGAATCCTCCAAGTATGCTATTTTTCCAGCCCAGTTATTTTCCCACAGATTCCCAATTTATTGAATAACCTCCCAAAATTCTGTATGTCAATGAGATACTCACATGCATGTGACAGATAGTACTATATTTATTTTGTAGGTAGTAATAATAACTAGACTTGTGTGTGGTGAGAAAACTTGACTCAAGTGAATTTTTTTGCCCCAAAACAGGAAATTATTTGGTCGCCCACATTTTGCACGAATGTTGGATCGGTTCGGTAGAATTTCGGTACCGAAAATCAGATTTGAAAACCGAATCAGATGAAAATAGGCGAATCAGTGTGCTGACAAACATATACATATATAAGTTTTTCAGTACACTAATAGATACATTTTATTGCCCTTTGGTTCACAGATCAAGTGTGAAAAAGTTACCAGTAGAGGGAAAAACAGGAGGAGCAATAAAAAGTCTATATTTATATATGTGTACGTTATATATTTATTAAATATATAATATATAAATATCGATTTTTTTTTTTTACCGCTTTTCATTTTCTTCCCCTATTGTTCAATTCTCATCTGATTTGTGAATAAAATCAATATTTCATGACTGCCCCCTATCCATTAATCATTTTCTCCCCATCAGTCTTCTGTTTTTGCTGCCACAGGTGGGATTCAGAATCACGAAACGAGCATGCTTGGCCATTGCGTGTTTTGGTTGATTCGTGATTTGGATACATTCTTGCTTGGAGTTCTGAAATTTGACCAATCACCTGGCACAAATTCAAATGGATTGCAGTTTAGACCGAAACAAATCTCCAAGTCTACTGATAACTGGATAAGAAGTTATTTAAAGTTTTGTATTAATGTAAGCTTCCTCTGTCCTCCTTACCAGAATAGAGAACACATCTGTACTTAGCCGCAGTGACTCCAATCTGCATTAAAAATGCATCGCATGTCACTGTGTGCATTGTCCCGGCCTCCCTGCACACTAGCGCCTGGATTTAATTCCACTGCTTGGAGAAAAAATACTTGACAGCCAAAATTGCACAAAACCTATTCCATCTCAGCCAGTAATCGACTTTACCCCGAACAAAAACAGACAATCATTTCTAAAATACACTCATAGAACCTAGGTAATTCAAATACAATTCAATGTTTTCCTTATTACTAACAGGGTTATTCACTAAAATGAGAATTCAAACTGAATTCAAAGTAAATTTCAGATTTTAGACCAATGTGGCTATACAGAAAGCATAGCTGATAGAGAATTCTTCTAATTCGGCCCTTTAAGCCTTAAACCTAAAATTCACTTAGAATTCACTTTAGTAAATAGCCCTGACATTGTTTGGCAAAACATAACTTTTAAATATCAAATTATGCTTCTAATTTGGTAATTATCTTAACTTGCTTGTAGCAAAATTCTTCAAAAATAATTTCTTACCCACATGTTGATGTCTTATTTTAGGACTTTCCCATGTTGTTGCCTCCTTTTTAGTGATGGATTTACTGGTTGCCACAACTTAAATCTTAGGCCTGGAGCTAATTAAAGGAACACTCCAAACACACCATGTAGCTCGCTATAGTGGTTCTAGTAACAGGAGTGCCCTGGCGTCTTCCTGCCCCATTGTAGTCAGTCGTATTATTTTTGAACTGCTTGACTTCTTACCTGAGATGGGCCGCGCTTGCTGCCTCCAATACTATTTCTGGAGAGCTGGAAGTTCCTTGGCAGGAACTTGTGTTAGTTCTGCTGGCTAGGTGTCTTGCTTAGCTCATTGAAAAGAAATGATGTCTAGCACTCCTTATCCACATACAGCAATGTTTTTAACACGTATGTATTTTTCAAACAATGAAACTACTTGAACAAAACATACATGTCCAAACGGTGCTGTATATGCATTGTAAATAAAGGGATATTGATTTGTAAGGAGTGCTGGCCATCATTTCCTTTCATTAGATTTACTACTGGTCTGCCGGTGCACCTTTTGACTTAAGCTATCTAAGCTTATTTGCTAAGTACTCTTCCCTATTTTACTATATGGTTGCTTAGCTCGTTGGCTGAGAGTGTCAGCTGATCACTAAGATTTAATTCTGTTTCACATTACAGAACCAGCCTCTGTCGTAACAAGTATCAAAAAATTCATGGGACCAATAAGCTATGAAAAGCTGCACATACAGAGACAAACATATTGAGATCAATTCCTTTGCTGTCGGAGGTATACATCCACCTTCAACAGCATATTTCGGCATCATTAGCTAGCCTGAACAAGCGTTCCAGGCTTGCTAATATCAATTCTGGGTAAAACCTTGAGCATGTTATATGTGCTAGTGCCAGACAGCCAACGGTGGAATGTTTCCCCTCCATCCTGCCCATGTCCTTCCCTCAGCCAGGCATCCCAGACTTCCCTCCCTCCGCTGGAGAGGAGGAATGACCTCAATGGAAGTAGACTGGGCTGAGGGAGAATTTTTAGCAATTTACTGTTTTTCTAAGTTCGTTGGGGGGGTGGGCGGAGTTAGACCAGATTATATTCAATATTGCATTCAGTATTATAATCTCTACAGAAGTGATGGCTCGCTTATAATTCCCCTGCAAAATAGTATCATGTAAAAACCCTGTGAAGTTCTATTAGATCTTGACGATCTAGTACCATCTAGAAAAACTGAATTTCAAATTCGAGGTCAAAATAGCTTAAATGGAGAAGTTCTCCAAATAAGCAATGTATACACTTTACCACTCTGGCCTTAATTCAAAATTCACTTTGACCTCACTGTGAATTCTCACTTTAGAAAATAACTCTGTAAGATTCTCAGTTTTCAAACCAACAGGTACCCACTAGCAAAGCATAAAATAAATATGCTCTATGAGGGTTAAAAGTAATATTTACTTATATTAATGTTTCCCAAGGGATTCGCTTGTATTCCCCCTATAACCTTTACATCTTACATTATATGCACTTTGAAGCCCACTGTGCCCACTTTGAAGCCCACTTTAAAAAAATGTCTCCTTAAGTAGCTTTTTAATAATTTAGATTTTCCTGGAGTCATCCAAAGGATTGGCGATCACTGAGTTGTGTATAAGAACAAAGAGTGGCAAATACGTAAGGAAATCTAAAATGTCAAGTCTCTTGATGTGACTTAATTGCAATTGTGCGGCTTCTTCATGCTTCTTGCTAATTCCACCGGCCTTTAATTCAACCAAAAGCTGGTCCACGCTGATACTTCTACTTTCCTCATCAATGTTACAAAGGAAGAGTTGCTGAAAAAAAAAAATTAGAATATCAAAAGTAATGAATATTATCAATCTGTCAATGACATATATGATCTATTAAATACATAAATCATTTAAAAAAATAAGTTGCATTTAATGTGCATTAACCTCCATGATCCAAGTACTTAACTTCCATGTTCCAAGTACAGAGTAATTCTACATTAAATGGTTCCTCTTATATGACAGAGAATTTTATTTTCCCACTTCCTACATCCTTGGTTATTTCCTGTCTACTTTTTTGCTCCTTGCTTATCCCCTTTTGTTAACCCATTCATCTACCGTACAAATTTAAAATAAAATAATTCCTTTCAAACTGCCTGCCATGATTTAGATTCAATTTCTTGTGTATTATGTTTCACATTTTCTGAAAGAAGATTACATTTCCCAAATGCTAATTTTCTTATAGATTGTCCCACTCACTACACTACTACAATAATAGGAATACTTAAAGGGATACTGTAATCAATGTAACTGATTCAGCTAATTGAAGTAATTATAGTGGGTGGAGTCGCCTGGAGCCATCCTTCCATTCAGTGTTAATTTTTTTTCATATATATTTTAATGCTAAACAAGAGTTCTGAGTAACCCATCTTCCCTCTGTCCTGTGTTGAGCAGCAGCGGTGGCAGTGAGTGTTAACTGGCCACTTTCAGCCTATCACACCATCCATTGCTGGTATGAATTGGTATGGCTCGAAGGAAGTGTGTTATCTCTGCCTTGGCCTAATCTCCAGCTTGGGTTGGGCAAAGCATGGTCAGGGACCCTTATTTATTGTTAAACTGCTTTAACCCCTTAAGGACACATGACATGTGTGACATGTCATGATTTCCTTTTATTACAGAAGTTTGGTCCTTAAGGGGTTAAAATGGTTTAACACTGAATGGATGGACAATGTCAGTCCACTCCAGGCACTATAATTAATTCAATGAGATGAAATGGTTATAGCACCCAAAGTCCATTTTAACCAAAGATTAAGTTTTGTAAGTGTTGCAAAGACCAGTGAATCAAAGGTGCCAAACATGGGGTCATAGGCAGTCACTGGAACCACATAAAAGTTGCCAGATGGAACATAATTAGATTTTTGTCCAGGTGGATGTTTTGTCATTTGCAAAGAACAACAAATCAACATCAAACAGGGAAACAATTGTAGCTACAGATAAAGTTATATACAATCTAACTTCCATGAAATTGATCCTAATGGTACCTGGACAGTCACCTCTTAAAAAAATTGAGATGAGTTCCCAGGGATCGCTTGCAAACCCCAGCCTCTTCCTAGTCCTTGGTGAAACTGCAGCTTATCGCAAACAAGAGAAAATCCCATCCATCCAACTATTCTCCCATCCATCCTAACACCCATCCATCCATCCATCCAAATGCCCATCCATCCAAACACGCATCCACCCGTCCATCTTTCCATCCACCCATCCAAACATGCATCCACCCATCCATCCACCCATCCAAACACCCATCCATACACGCATCCACCCATCCATCCAACCCTCCATCTAAATGCCCATCCAAACACGCATCCATCCATCCACCCACCCACACATCCATCCAAACACCAATCCATCTAACCATCCATCCACCCACCCATCCATCCAACCACCCATTTAAATGCCCATCCAAACACGCATCCGCCCATGCACCCGAAAACCAATCCATCTAACCATCCATCCACCAATCCATCCATCCACCACCAATCCATCCACCCACCCACCCACCTTTGTCAACATATTATCTTTAGCTTGGAATGTCCTTTTATTTACCCCAAACATTATGATATTTACAGCATTACATAGCATTATTAAACTTGATGTTTAAAGCCATCGTTTTATACAGTTATGTAATGTACTTTTTTTTTTTTTTAACACATTATGCACATTTCTATGCATGTTTTTCCGGTTCTTTTAATTCCTAATGTTTGTCTTCAGTGTGCACTCAGTAAATTTGGTTAATAAAAGCATATTAAGGAAACAATCCTGGAGAGTACAAAGCCTTAAAAAAGAATTGATTTAATGTATATGCGTTTATGAACAAATGCCTGTGCCTTTCCTAATAAAGCCTGGGTCTAATTGTATGTGTTCAGTTGGTAATATAAGAATACTGCTCATTTAAAAAAGCCTTTCATTTGACTGTGTGGTTAAAACTAATAGCCCTCAAGCTTTCAATTTTCCAGTTTTTTTTTTTTGTTTTTTTTTACCCCTCATTTTCTTTTTTGTGTCTGCACCTGTTTGCACCACTTTCACATACAATCTAAAAATGATGGGTAATCTTCTGGCATTAACCTTGGTTTGTGATAATATGCTGGTTAGAGTGAAGAATAATTAAGACGACAAGATGATCAGATCAACCTAAAAGTGAAATTTCTCATTCTGATCCAGAATTTATGTGTCACATTGTCCATTCCACAAAAAAGAGCTTAGAAAACATTTCTTTGTATTTTTAAGCTGATAAACATTTGTTGCTTGGATCATTTATTAGCATACATTATTTTAGCTGATAAAGATTATAAGTACTCTATTAGTTAAAATATTTTTGATAAGTTTTAGAAATAAAAAAGCAAATAAAAATAAAAATAAAAAGGTAACATAGCCAAATTATTAGTATTTTATTTTTCTAGGCACAATACTGGCTGAGACGGTCAGGAGAATATTTTACATTATTATTTTGAGTATTGCGCTTTAAGATAAATAAATAGTTTGAAAATATAAGCAATTTTTTTTGTCAAAGTAAAAAGCATTTTAAAGCAAAAGAGATATAAAATGTTTGCTTCATTTTTAGAATTTTAGGTTCGCTGGGGTGCCATGAAATAAGAGTAATGTTATTATTATTATTATTATTATTTTTAGAAATTATATACTTTGGTGAAAATTTAAAAAGGACAATTGTATCTATAAATGTTTTGGAAAAAAAAACTAATTAAAAGAGGCTACATCTGACTATTTAAAGCATATCTAGAAATTATGAAAATATCAACAATATAATCCTGATTTTTCAAAAAGTAGAAAACAGGAATCCATATGAAATAATAGTGGCCAATCTGTTATTTTGTCTTACTCATACTATCCATTCAACCAAATTGTCATACTAATCCTAAATTGTTCAGGGGTATTCTCTAAACTATGAAGTATTGCAAATTGTTGAGAAAATTGCAAATTTTAGACCTAAATAGCTATGCTAACAACTTACAATTTAGTGAAGAACGGGTAAACAATCTTTTACAGTTTGTGAAGTCCTGCTTGTATTATGTATGGGTACCGTGGCTACAGTTTGTTACTGCATATATGCATGTACAGCAAGCATGTGAAACTCAAAGCCTGGCACGGCCCACAAAAAACAAGGTTTAAGTTTATGTGGGCCAAAAAAAAAATACCTTACATTTTCATAGAAACGTGGGTTTATTTTAAAAAGTACAGTATAAAAAAAACAGCACCCCCTCTACTAAATCACAACCCCCTGCTCTACTAAACCACAGCACCTCCATCTACCACCCTGTGACAAATCTGATCCTCCCGCTGACACACACACATATTCACTGACAGACAGAAACACACATACAGACACACTGACAGACACACACACATACTCACTGACAGACACACACATACTCACACACTGACACACACACTTGCTGACAGACACACACTCACTGACAGACAGAAATACACACACACATACTCACTGACAGACAGACACACATACAGACACACACATACTCACTGACAGACACACACACACACATACAGACACACTGACAAACACACACACTCACTGACACACATACTTGCTGACAGACACACACACACACACATACTCAATAACACACACACACACACACACACACACACACACACACACTCACTGGCACACACATACTTGCTGACAGACACACACACACACTCACTGACTCACTGACATCTCCCTGGGGTCCTTTTATCTGCTCCTCACTGCTCCCTCATGCAGTTTAGTGATGCCTGAATATGACGTCGGAATATGACGAGCAGGAACACTGAGCAAGTTTGACATGCTTGATGTACAGAGTGTAATGCTGTGTATATGTTGTGTATATTTGTGTAGTTTGTGGTGTAATGTGGGTGTATGTGGGCTGCTATCTGTGTATGTTGGTTGTGTCTGGGGTTCTGCTGTATGTGTGTACTGCTTGTGGTATTGTGTGTTGTGTGTATATGTTGGTGGGCCTGTGAAGCTGTGAATATGTGTGACCTGTCTTTGGGGTTATTAGTGCTCGTGTGTGTGGACAGTTTGTAGTATGTCGGCTTCATGTAGTGCTGTTTGTGTGCAAGTGGGTGATATGTATGTATTCTGCATGTGTGAGGGATGTTTGAAGTTTTGTATATGTGTGGAATGTTTGCAGTAGTGTTGTGTGGGGGGGAAGCTCTGTCTTGTGGCGCTGAAAAATATGAAAAACTAAATATTTACTATTAAAAAAATATTATAACATTCTTGTGGTCCCATACCCATTGCATACCTTTACTTGGGAAGGAGGGTGAAGCCATGTTAATCCCTGTTGAGTCAAAATATTGCCATTGTAACCCAGAAGCATGGGTAAGGTACAGTGGTCTGCACCTTCTGGAGGTGCAGGCCACAGACTCCCTTGTGTTGAAAGATTAATCCTCCGGGTGAGCTGGGAAGTTTTTCCAATTTTCACAGTCAGCAGATTTAGGTCTGGCAGCCTTCTGCTCCATGTCAAAGCACTGCATGGCATGTGTGCAAAATATTGCTGACTTTTAGTATATCATAAATTCAATCCCAATTGTCATTTGAACATCAAGCACTGCCATGGTTATCCACTTATGTGTGCAGGGTTGATCCTAGGGTCACTGATGCCTCGGTGAAAGAATATTTGTGGTGCCCCCCGGTGGGAGTGGCTATATAGCTAACTCCTCCCCTTCACAAACATACACTTCTCACCAGGGCCGGACTGGGAAAAAAATTAGGCCCGGGCATTTTTCAATCAGAGCGGCCCCCTAAGAAGGGGGCGGGGCCAGAGAGGGTGTGTTTTGTCATCACTAATGACAAGCACGCCCCCTCTCAAAGTGAGCATGTTGGTTCAATGCGCAGAGCCCCACTGAAGAGCTCTGGCATTAGAAAAAGGCCCTGTATTTGTTCTGCGCAGCGCAAGCAAATTTAGTAACATGCTTGTGCTGTGTTTGCTTTTAAATTGTCTCTGGTGTCTCCACAAGTGGGATACCAGAGGACAAAAGGGCCAGGAAAGTGCATGGTGCATATGTTTGGAGCCTGCTTGTGGGATTGCGTGTGTGTAGAGTGTGGTGTGGTATTGTGTAAATAGACCAATTTAATTTGTGTTTGTGGTGTAATGTGTGGCTAGGGGCTGTAGAGAGTGTGTGTATAGGGGGCATAGTGTTATAGGGGATGTAGCGAGTGTGTGCATACGGGCTGTAGTGTGTGTGTGTATAGGTGACGTAGTGTGTGTAGGGGTTGTAGAGAGGGTGTGTTTAGAGAATGTTGTATGTGTTTGCTGACAAGGAATGTAGTGTGTGTGTAGGTGGTGCAGTGTGTGTGTGTGTAGGAGATCTACTGCGTAAAAGACCTAGAGTGTGTATAGGAGATTGTGTGTGTGTAGGGGTTTAAGAGTGCATATAGGGTAAGGGATCTAGCGTGTATCTGGAGCGTAATGTGTGTAGTGGTGCAGTGTGAGGGGTGCTGTAGTGTGTATATTATATTTGGACGTATTGTATGTTTGAGGGGCACAGTGTGTGTGTATGTATAGGGGTGCTGTGTGTGAGGGTGTTTTTATCTGCCGTCACATTCTAGGTTTCTAATTTTCTTTGTCTGTTAACTCAATGAGAGTTATTATATATATATATATATATATATATATATATATATATATATAGAAAATATATCCACGATAGCACTCTTGGAAAATATATCCAAGATAGGAGTGCTATCTTGGATATATTTTCTACATTTGGGCTGACAAGCACCGGGCACTTAACATTTCCATAGGAGGAGTGCAAGATTATTTTTGTTTATATATATATATATATATATATATATATATATATATATATATATATATATATATATTAAACAATACACAAGATCCAGCGCACTCTCCTATCTACTAAACAGTAACTTCAATGTTGACAGATTTTATTAGTTTTTAAAAAAGTTTTTTTAAAAACACCTAATCTAGGCAAAAAATAATAATGGGGATTTAGTTACATTATATGATCATACATTGCATAAGCCTGCCACAACGTCAATGTACCCCATCTTTGGCAGGGGTACATTGACGTTTGCAATGTATGATCATATAATGTAACTAAATCCCCATTATTATTTTTTGCCTAGATTAGGTGTTTTAAAAAAAACTTTTTTAAAAACTAATAAAATCTGTCAGCATTGAAGTTGCTGTTTAGTAGATAGGAGAGTGCGCTGGATCTTGTGTATTGTTTATTGTATAATATGGCCCCCAGCAGCACCCCATTTAAGCATGTTCAGGTGAGTGCAACCATCCCCCATGTTTCATATATATATATATATATATATATATATGTGTGTGTGTGTGCTGTGTGTGTGTGAGCGAGGGTGCTGTCTGTCTGAGGGTGCTGTCTGTCTGAGGGTGCTGTGTGAGTGAGGGTGTGGTGTGTGAGTGATGGTGTGCTGTGTGTGTTTGGGTGCTGTGCTGTGTGTCTGGGGGTGCGCTGTGTGTGTTTGGGTGCGCTGTGTGTCTGGGGATACGCTGTGTGTCTGGATGCGCTGTGTGTCTGGATGCGCTGTGTGTCTGGATGCGCTGTGTGTGTCTGGGGATGCTGTGTGTGTCTGGGGATGCTGTGTGTGTCTGGGGATGCTGTGTGTGTGTCTGGGGGTGCTGTGTGTGTGTCTGGGGGTGCTGTGTGTGTCTGGGGGTGCTGTGTGTGTCTGGGGGCGCTGTGTGTGTGTCTGGGTGCTGTGTGTGTGTCTGGGTGCTGTGTGTGTGTCTGGGTGCTGTTTGTGTGAGTGTATTTTTTTATTTAAATTAAAATATATTTTTTTCTTAATAAAATAAAATAAAAAGTTAAATGACCCCCCCCCCCCTCTTCTTACCTTTATCCTGGGAGGGGGGAGTCCGTTCTACCATGAGGAGGGGCGTGCTGCCATTGAGGGTGCTTCCTTCCCTGGTGGTCCAGTGGTGAGAGTGAACTCTAGCCTGCAGGCTAGAGTTCACTCTCGCGAGATCTGAGCGTTGACGTGGTAACCGCGGCAACGCTCAGAATCCCGCGAGAGGACCCGGCGGAGCTGCTGGATAGAGCTCGCCGGGTCTTCTCCTCCCTCCCTCCCTCTCCAAGCGGCCGCATCTGAGTGCCTGTGGGCCGGTGAGGCCCATGGAGGCAGACAGCAGGGCTGGCGCTCGGGTAGCGCTGGCCCTGCAGGGGCTGGCAGGGGAGATCCTGTGATCTCCTCTGCCGGCCTCGGCCCCACGGCCATCGCGGCCCACCGGGCATTTGCCCGGTGTGCCCGATGGCCAGTCCGGGCCTGCTTCTCACCACACTCATTTATATGGAAACCACTCCACCTCTTTGGCCCGCCTACTTCAAGAGGTAAAATGTCACTCACTTCCTACAGTGCCAGCTTTGTCAACAAAAAAGCTTATCAAAGCTAACCTAATTTTGGGTGGGGTACTGATAGTGGGCTGTAGTGGCAGTGATAGGGGTTATAGTGGGGATACAGTGGCTGTAATTGAGATTTACAGGCTGTAGTAGAGGGAACGGCTTTAGTGGGGGGAATAGGGACTGTAGTAGGGGGATATTGGCTTTAGTGGTGTATATGGGCTGAAATTGTCTGTAGTGGGGGATGGGGGCTGCATTTCAGGCAGTAGGGACTGTAGTGGGGGATAGGGGTACACTTGTGGGGCTACTAGTTTATACCCTCCCTCTGTGACGCTTACCTTGAGACAGGGAGGAGGGGATCCTGTTCTCTGGTGGTCCGATGGAGTTGTGTTGCTTTGCATACCCCTGATCGGTGTTCCTTTGTCCCAGGCACCCAGTGTGATAGGCAGAGCCAAACATGAGGAAGCTGAGCCAGAGTCCCTGCAATGTGCCTCTCCGCACATGCACACACACACTGCCCTGTACATACAAACTTACACAGATATACATACACATTAACACACAGATGCACAGATGCACACATATAAACTCACATATAAACTCACAGACACATACACACAAATTCCTATACACACTGACACATGCACAAATCCTGACACACAGATACACACTGACATATACACACACAGATACATGCACATTGACATACACATACACCATGACAACAGATGCACACCCTGACACACAGATACACACGTTCAGTTAGCAGCTGGGAGGAAGTGATCTGCTGCCACTTCCTGCCAGTCATGAGATATCACAGATGCTTGGTCACAGTGTTAAAGGGCTGTGGCACAGACTGGGCCCCTGTTTAGCAATAAAGAAAGAATACCTATTGTGTGGCCCAAGTGCATGGGTCACCCGGTGGGCCCCCTGAGCCGGCAGTTACGCCATTGGTAGGGGCTGTTTAGTCTTAAAACCGGTGAAATTTAAGAAAACCATCACTTTTTAGAACACTTTAGTAGGTGATATGGCCAATTGTCACGCCCATATGGTTCATCTGAATTGTTTTTTTCAAAACTGCATAGACAAAATTTGTCCGAACCAAAACGTCACAATTTGAGACCACTCAAATAAAATAAAAAAATTTCAGACAAATTGATTGAGCTGAACAAAATATTTTCACTATCCACAAGTCTAATCATTATTGGAAATACTTGAAATACTTGTGTCTGAAATTGAAATAGGTATTTTTTTTTCCCCCTATTTTTGTTATATAATATTCATTGCCCAAGGCAAGGATTTTCAAAAATTTTTAATTTAACAAAACCAGGATAAAACTTACCAGGAAAGGTTAAAGGATCTTAACATGTATAGCTTGGAGGAAAGACGAGACAGGGGGGATATGATAGAAACATTTAAATACATAAAGGGAATCAACACAGTAAAGGAGGAAACTATATTTAAAAGAAGAAAAACTACCACAACCAGAGGACATAGTCTTAAATTAGAGGGACAAAGGTTTAAAAATAATATCAGGAAGTATTACTTTACTGAGAGGGTAGTGGATGCATGGAATAGCCTTCCAGCTGAAGTGGTAGAGGTTAACACAGTAAAGGAGTTTAAGCATGCGTGGGATAGGCATAAGGCTATCCTAACTATAAGATAATGCCAGGGACTAATGAAAGTATTTAGAAAACTGGGCAGACTAGATGGGCCGAATGGTTCTTATCTGCCGTCACATTCTATGTTTCTATGTTTCTAATACAAAATCTGTAAAAGCTATCACATTGCAATACAATTGTAAAACTATTCAATTTCATTACAGTTCTCAAAGAATGTACGCAGCAGTTTTAAAAAGGCCTCATATTTGCATCATAGATTACCACCTTCTTAAATGTGTGACAACAGAAAATTTAACAGGACAACTGCTGTGCCCTATTTTTCCAGATAAATCCACATTCAAATTAATGCTTTATACAGCTACTAACATATCTAAAAATATATTAAAAATAAATCAAAATAATGACTGACCCTAAAAAGTATTTATAAAAAAAAGAAAAGTGTGATCACTGAAAATAGTTCACTATTTTTTCTTAATCTAATTTCCTAGTCCCCCATCAGAATTGTAAATGCAATTAGTATGAAAACCATGCTAAAGTCACACAAAAAAATTAAGAAAAATATAAGATTCATATTAAATAAAATAAAAATACAATAAAACAATGACAAAGTATGTACAAAAAAGATACTTCAAATACTATTTAAAAAAAATAGTTGTGGTTTGCAATTATTGTTTCATTGGATATTTTTGAAAACAAAAAATATCTCAACACGTTCCTGTTGGTAAAACACTTTACCATCAGAATGGTAAATGCAATTAGCATGAAATTCTCAAAGTCACAAATTTAAGAAAAATATACGGTTCATATTAAATTTAAAAATACAATAAAACAATGATAAAGTATGTACAAAATAAAAACTAAAATCTATTAAAAAAAATGTAGTTTGCAATTATTTGATGGGATATTTTTGAAAGCAAGAAACATCTCAACACGTTCCTCTTGGTAACACACTTTTTAATGACATAAAAGGGGGCAAAAATGCCCATTATTAAAATAACAACAATAAAATGTATACAATTTATTGAAAATCTTTAACGTTTAGCAATAGCACAACTTAGCAAATCTCAATTCATGTAAAATTGGGTTTATAGAAAGCAATCCCATTTATTTGCATACAAGAAAACAGAATTTTAACATTCTAAAACACGCAAACCAGTGAAACTGAGTATGATCCATAAACCTCATTGAGTTAAACGTCCACCTATAACAGTCTTATTAAAATGGAAATGATAACTGGCCAGTTTTAACAGTAAACTACGCCTGTCAAAATCAGTTTTTCAGGCTCTCTTCAGAGTTTGATGTTCTTTTACAGTTAAGTAACCATGCAAACATACGATTTTTGTTTTGATGACCGAGCAACAATTTTTTAGTCTAGAAAATAGATAATGGAAAATGGTGGAAATAAAAACACATACAAAATATTACTTATTTATAAAGCTGTATTGTCTTCTCTACTATTCAATGATCGATCTGCCGTCTACTATTCACAATCGTCAGAATTTTTGGCAAACTATATGAGCAATGAATAGTTTTGATTGTTTTGTGATTCAGAATTCTGTTCATGGTGCAAAAAATAAAAAAAGATTTTTTTTATATATATATATATATATATATATATATATATATATATATATATATATATATTCACAGCTTATGATAAAAGTGTCTGAGAGAAGAAAAAATGGAGGGGTAATTAAAAAAAATCTATATGTATATCTTTATTCAGACAGTATATACCAAGCATGTCTAACTCGCGGGCCGCATGCGTCCCACAATGGACATCTTTGCGGCCGCGAGTACATGCTTAGTGTTAAGGCAGAGTAGGCACCTGCTTTCTCCACATTGCAGGTGCCTACTCTGCTAAAATTTACCTGGCTGGGAGGAGAGGTCGCTGGAGGAGCTCAGTCTTCCTGCTCATCACTGCTCCCTAACGTGTGCTGTCTGTAGTGATGCTGGGTGCCGGAATATGACATCATGACATGACATCATATTCCGGCACCCGGCTTCACTAAACTGCGCATGTGAGGGAGCAGTGAGCAGCAGGAAGGAGATCTCCAGATAGAAGATCCCCACTGGACCCAAGGGATAAATACAATGATGTGAGTGTGTGCAAGAATGTGTAAATGTGTGTGTGTTTCTGTCAGTGAGTGTGTGTGTGTGTGTGTGTCTGTCAGTGAGTGAGTAAGTGTCTGTCTGTGTGTCAGTGAGTGTATGTGTGTATCTGTCAGTGAGTATGTGTGTCTGTCTGTGTGTGTGTGTCAGTGAGTCTGTGTGTGTCTGTTAGTGAGTGTGTGTGTGTGTCGGTCAGTGTTGCGATGGCCACGGCTGGACAGTGGAGGACCTGGAGGGGCACAGAGGCATGCAACACCATGTCACATTCCAACGTGACGTCAACGTGCTCCACCTTCACAGGGTTTCAAGAAGTAGCGGGAAGATCCACTTTGGCACAGGGTGCAGACGGTGTCATTTGGGGTATACCAGAGGTCGGACTCCAGAGTCGCATACTGGCAGCGGCAATGTGAGTGGAGTCTGCTTGTTGGCTAGAGGGGGTGCTGTGATTTAGTAGAGGGGGGGACTGGAATTTTGTATATGGGGGGGACTGGGTTTAGTAGAGGGAGGTGCTTTGGTTTAGTAGAGGGGGATGCTGTTTTTTTTTATACTGTACTTTTCAAAATAAACCTAAGTTTCTATGAAAATTTAAGTTTTTGTTTTTTTGCGGCCCACATAAACATAAACCTTGCTTACTTGACCTATGTTAGACTTTGAGTTTGACATGCTTGGTATACACACTAAAACAAATATTTTTTCTGCCGAAATAATATGGCCAAACTGATTTTTTTCTAACAAGCACAAGTATAATATTAAGAGTAAATGAACACTCCAGACCCCTAAAACATTTTAGCTTGCCGAAAAACTTTATGTGTGAAGAGTGCATCCTCTTTTTTTTTTTCATTTTACAAAAAGTCTAGATTTCAATAAAATAACTTAGTTACACCCCCTTGTTTTTTTTATCATGCACTCGTTCCTGTTACTTCCTGGTTTGGTTAACTTATTTGCACTGAACTCAAGAGGTATACAATTGCACCTGCTTTGCAAACACTTCTCATTGAGCTGCATTGGATTGTGATTGGAGAGCCACAGAAAGTCTGAGCGAAATTAGAAGGGGGTTATATAACTTTTGCAAGCTGTTACAGATATACCGCTGAAAAATAAAAAGCATAATTAAATGCATGCATGTTTTTATTGGGGTATATGTAATAAACAGTGATTTTATTTTTTTTATTTTGTATTCGGACAGTGGCGTGTCTTTTTAAGTGGTTTTATATCAGTGGAAAAATGTAATCATTACCCATACTCTAATTGAGATCTTGGTACAATCTGGACACATGATTTAATCGTCCATCTTTTTCACGTCATTGAACTGTCTAGAAGAATGATCCACATACCTTGGCTGAATCTGGAGGACGGCATTCCTTCTGTACCTTTCATTTCCCTCCGTTGGATATAATCCACCTCCTATCCCTTAAATTTTGTCACCAACAGAAAAAAATAAGCTCCCATTTACTACAGTGTCGGACTCTTTCCAAACCCATACCTTCTTTTATTGATAATTTTGAGGTTCCTTTCAGGTAGATTCCTCCCTTCTTTTCATGGCCCTGGACACTGACATTAAAATGTCTCTGTAGTAATTACTATTTTGAATTGATTTCTTGGTCCTGTTTTTGCCACTATTTTCCTTTTCTACTCAATTCCATATACATTAACTTGTACACTATATACATTCCTCAAGACTACAATAGTAGCCTTCAAGTCCATTTTTGTTTCTAATTCCAAGTCCCAAGCTGCACCAGCTTCAAAATGTTTCAAGAGACCCTCTATGTAGCAAAACAATTTTAGCTTAATTAAGTTATGTTGGCATATTGAACATACCCATACAATCAATTCTTTGCCATTTAGGAGTTAAATCACTTTGTTTATGCAACCCTAGCCACATATGGCCGTGAATCACACAGCCTCCCTACATCCTGAAAAAGAGCTAACGTTTTTTTAATGCCCCTTATTGCAGATTATGTTTCATTTTGAAGTTCTTTTCTTTTAAACTGGCGAATTGCTTGCTATAGTCTGCAGCAGCCTCTTGTATGTGATAAAAATTCAATTAACAGAGCAGGAAATAAAAAAACTTCTAAACTAAACTCACTGAAAAAATGGAACCTATTTCCTGCATAAACACAGTGATTTAACTTCTAAAACAGAATTGAGCAGTGAGACTGCAGGGGCATGATCTATACACCAAAACTGCTTCATTAAAGGGGCACTATAGTCATTAGAATAACTACAGCTTAATGTAGTTGTGCTGGTGAGTAAGCACTGCCTTTTCTCTGCATGGAGACCCTGAACTTTCCTCATAGAGATGCATTGATTCAATGCATCTCTATGAGGAGATGCCGATCCACCAGCGCAATGTTTGGCTCCATCCTCGCCCCGCCTCCTTGACTGAGAACATCAGAATTGACTATCTAAGCCAATCCAATGCTTTCCCATATGTTATACCAGTGCCGAGCGGTTCCTTTCCCCCACTCTGCCTCCTTGGCTGAGATCATCAGAATTAATTATCTCAGCCAATCCAATGCTTTCCCATAGGAAAGCTTTGGATTGGCTGAGATTGTCCATTTTGATGATCTCACCAAGGAGACGGAGCGGGGACGGAACCGCTGGGCCCTGGAATAAAGGTGAGTTTTATACTTATTTCGGGGTGCAATAGGGGAGGCCTAACTTTTGAGTAAGGAGGCCTAACTTTTTTTTTTACACTATAAGATCAGGAATACATGTTTGTATTTCTGACCATATATTGTTACTTTCAGCTCAAGTTGCTTTTGTGCTTAGAGTATTATTTTAAGCAACATTTAAGCTAAATGTGCTATGTACTGTTTATTGTGCATTTTAACCATGATAGCTAATGCTACTGATCAAAGTACAGCATACTATGGGCTACATGGAAACCACATACAATTAGGATGAACTTAATATTGGCAGATCAGTTCCTTTTTTGTTATTTGTAAATACTATATATGCCACATGGTGATATTTTTTGGAAAAAGTGCTGAATAAAGTCAAATTATTCATACACGACATCCTAAATATGTCACTTAATAGGTTGGCCTGGCTTTAGCAGGGGCTTGGCAATCAGCGTGACTCATTGATTTATCAGTTAATTTAAGTGAGTTTAAATCTGGATTGTGGGACTCAGGGTTGCTACTAGCGATAGTACAGAGAAAGGTAATGAGAGGGAGGGACTGCACTCCTGGAAGTGCTAGACTGATTTTGGGGACTGTAGTCATTTTGTTTTTGTCTCTTTATTAGAAGCTGATTTGTGTTTTCCCATATTATTCTGGAGAGTAAGCTTTGCTTGTTTCACTTTGGAATTATTATATGTACAGCTTTTACATTTTCCTAATCTGGTCTCTTTGTAAGAATTTTACAATTCAGAGCTCAATACATTACAATTTGTTATTTACCCATTGTGTTAAATTGTCCAGAAGCTAACGTGTTTTTGATATAGTCTACACAATTTGAATTACTTTTAAAAAAAATTCTCCCTAAATCACCACCTGTTTTCTAGCACAGTTTTATTTTGTAATTATTTAATCTACCGACCCATATTTTCTGGTATTGTAATGGCTCACATCTAAATCTTCCAAATAGACTTTCAGTTTGACAAATATTTTAAATAGTTTTTTATAATGAACTAAGCTGCGCAGAGTAATGCACTACTTACAATATAGTACAATGAGAAAGGAGGTTTATCATAGAAAATCTAGGGCAACATAATTGTTTCCTATTTATTAACAAACATCACATTAGTTTTTAGTGACTTTTCTTTTTCTATGATAAATATATAGAAATTCACCACAGAGCTACTAAAAGTTTTGCATGACACATGTGGCCTTAATTTAAAAGGTTACACATTACCTTTTACTGATATTTCTTTAAACATGAATATATTTTAATCATTTGTTTCTATTACTATTAACAATATTGTATCCATAGAGCACCAACAGTGGAAGGGTGTTCAATAGAATGTTGTTACATTATCAGAAATCGTATTGCGAAGAATATTTTTGACAGACAGTATCAAGATACTTAAAACGTATCGGCTTCTCAGAATCTCTCTGCACCTTCCCTAGGCATTCAATTAGTTAAATACTAACTTCCTTTTTTAAGATGAAATTAATATTTATAAAGGGCAATTTCTGCAAACCAACATTGTGGATGGTTATAGGAAAGTAAAATTTTGAGACAGGGCCTCAAATTTAATTTAAACAATTAAATTTGCCTTTTGAAAACTCCCCAAGGAAATCAGTTTAAATACAGCCTTTGTCTCTTTTCTCTGTCCCCGTTCCCTTCCCCCTACAAAGTACACATACGCACACACACACAAAGATGTTTAAAAGCTGCCAAGCATCCGCCTCTTTGTGACATGCAGCATGAATCCTAGACAAAAACCATATGCTGGGGAGTAGCACGCATAATATTAAGCAGGAATGCTGGTTGGATATAGTAATCATCATGACTTGGTCTTGCCATTGCTATCTCAGTAGGATTCTATAACAAACTTTCTTGCATTGGTTGGTTACATTTGACTTGTAACTTACAAATGTTATGGTGCAAGAAGGTCCCCTGTGCACTTGAAGAAGGTTGCTGAGAACCCTAACCCTTCAATCCTTGACATCAGAAATAAGTCCCTATCTCACCATAAAGGTTATTGTGAAAGAGCCCTAGGCACAGCGGCACTGTTTTGAAATTGGAGCGATCACAGTATACAGGATACTTTCAGAAAACTATGAATGGAGCTGTAGTAAGCTGACAGAAACCATCAGCTTAGGCATCAATTCTCTTATAAACAGTGATTAGTGGAATTCACATGTTGTGAATGGAATGCCGAGTGCTGAAATATATATCGCATAAATCCCTGCTGGGAAGAGTTTATGGATGAAGTTCAGACTCCTTTGAAATGAATGAGAGCCTCCATATTGAATGTGAGCCATTTTCTACTCTTGACAGGGCTCATTGTAAATGCTGTACTCCCACACTAAAACAGTCATACCTCAAGTCTTGCATTTGGTGGCGGTATTGCTGGAGGAAAACTCACAGTATGCATATATAAGAATACACATACCCTACCAAGGCTAGGCAACCTTCGGCACTCCAGATGTTTTGGACTACATTTCCCTTGATGCTTTGCCAGCATTATGGCTGTAAAAGCATTATGTGAGAAGTAGTCCAAAACATCTGGAGTGACGATGCTTGCCTACCCCTGTTAATGCTAATCTCCATGTTCAACTCTCAACAAAGTCTATTGGTCTATCTTACAAGTCCCACAGTTATCAACTCCTCTCTTTCACTAATTATAGACTATGAATTGCCTCTCTTCAGCACACACTTGGCCACTCCTCTATTTCTCTTGTTACAATCAGGCAGAATCTCCAGGTATGCAGCATGGGACAGAGGTGGATGTTGTGAGTGTAGTGGAAAGAGGACATGACAAAGTGTGCAAAGTCAGATTTACTCTATATATACAATAGGCGAAGTTTATAGGATCTTAGGTAAATGGTTTAATAATACAGGAATACATAGCAGTTTAAACTGAAAAGACAAAAAAGGATAAACAAATCCTAGTGCAATATTGCCAAGAATAAAAATATGAGTAAAGGAAATCTGTGATCTTGTACTCACAAGGATGTTACTGCAACGCGCGTTTTGCCTTTCTCATAGGCTTCTTCAGTTGCTTGTGGTCTTTTTAGTTATTTGGTCTTTTATAGGGCTTTAATTGCCTTCAAATCGTATCACCCAGTGTCTTCTGCCGACTTCCGTCTCCTCCTTCTGACATCAGACATCAGGACGCGTCCTTGCGCCGCATTTCCGGTGTGTCCGTATTTGGAACGCATCTATGCGTTCCATTCTTTAAAAAAAACTTTATTGTTCATGTTCTATATTATCGGGCTGTGATCTTAGCAGCCTCTTACATATCGGGGCACCTCGGGATATGCATGTAAAGAGCAGATAGATAAAGTTAAAACCTTCAATGAGACTAATAAGTATATTAGTGAAAAAAACTGAAATTGTAACAAACGTATGTGATGACCCATGATTATCTTAACAAGGTAATGGTGATTGGTGATTTTGAAGAAACAACACCTTTTGTTTCATTCCCTTTGATTTTTCTCGTTTAGTAGATAAAACTACCGAACACCGACCACCCCCCTAGCTCATTAACTACAAAGCAGACTGCAAATTAATTGCTCTCTCTGTGTGGCAGCCATCTTGTTCGCAGAAATTAAGGCAGCGGGACTTGGTCATCGAGTGTCTGGAATTAAAATTGGACACTCGACTTCCCAAACGCCGGTCAACTTCGCGAACGCCTGCTTCCTTTCACCGACCAGCCAGGAAAGCGCTATTCGGTAGGTTTGTTTCCATGAACTACGGGAACAAATGCTACCTATGAGCCAGGGGAACCGTTCGTGGATTTGTTCGGTTTTTAGACGTTTCGAAATGGACCGACCGCACCGCCTAATTTCATGGAACTGTTTCTGGTCAGGAGCCTCGTAAATTAAGCCTCCCATGAAACTCCCGAACCCCTAAACTGATCTGGGTGATTTTTGAATATTTTGGTCCCCCAGATCAGGGTTATCAGGGGATATGACTTTTGTGGGGTTTCCATGGAGTTTGTGGTACTTTCTGGGTTCTGTGGAAAGATGTGTTTTTTGTGTTTGGAGACAATTGAGTTTAGTATAGTGCTTGACTCAATTATCTCCCAAGTACAGGGGACGGATTATATTATTGTATGTGGCAGTGTCCTGGACCTGAGAGCCAATGTAACTGCAGAATGTATTTTGTCACTGTCCCCTCTCAGGTCCAGTGGGGAATGCCCCTGGAATATGTCAATGTAAACCCTGTACATTTGTAACTGCATATAACCCTGGTGGTTAGCCTGAATAAACCATTGTACCCTTCATCTAGTTTAGGCTGATGTTTGGTTATCCGTCTGATTTGCTTGGTGAATTTACTTGGATGCTGTGCTTCGTCTGGAGAACGTTCAAATCAACACCCGAACTGCGAGCTATAATCACTCAGCCTCTAGAAGTTCAGGAGGAAATAGACAAATGGGTATCTGCAATTACAGTTACAGGTTGGAAAGGAACAATGGAGCTGAACAAATGGATAACGGATAACATTTAAAAAAGCCTACTATCTAAATTTAAGTATGCATGTTTGGAATCACTCCAATCTTAAGAGTATGTACAAAACAAAGAATATAAAAGATAAAAATGAATAAGAATGTTAGAATGTAAAAGTAATTACAAAAATATAAGTATAAAATAAACTTCCTAATAAAACATTTGTTTGTACATAAAAACTTTATATACATAAGACTTATTCTTTATAAAAGGAGTGGGTATTGTTCCCAAGTATATTTATTTTAAGAAATGGCATTTCTCAAAATCTAAATTGAGTCCGTGAGGGATAAGGGTATTGAAATAAAAAATGTATTTCATTTCTTCCTTGCCTAATTTGTTAATGTAGTCACCTCCTCTCCAATCTTTTTTCACTGTCTTTAAGTCACAATCTTTGGATCCTGGATTTGTGTCGTCTTAAAGTGCTGGGAAACACAAGGATGCGTCCCGACGCTTGACGTCAGAAGGAGAAGACGGAAGTCGGCAGAAGACACTGGGTGATACAATTTGAAGGCAATTAAAGCCCTATAAAAGACCAAATAACTAAGAAGACCACAAGCAACTGAAGAAGCCTATGAGAAAGGCAAAACGTGTCTTGCAGTATCAGAAATTGACTTTACCTCTATTTTATTTGTTTTATTTATTTGTTGTTAATAAAGTATTTCTTGCACTTTACTTGGCGTCCAGTGCATCTGTGAGGTGGACTAGATGACCTGAAACCAACAGGTGCACAAGAAGGGAGTGGGATCCCACTAATATTCCCACATGTCTACATATTGAGCCTAAATGATACTGGCTCCATCCTTGTACAAGATCACAGATTTCCTTTACTCATATTTTTATACTTGGCAATATTACACTAGGATTTGGTTATCCCTTTTTGTCTTTTCAGTTTAAACTGCTATGTATTCCTGTATTATTCAAACCATTTACCTAAGAACCTACAAACTCTGCCTATTGTATGTATGTATGTATAGTTTTACATTTTGGTGTGGGTAGCAAGGATACCACACAGGTGTTTAGAGTGTGTTGGGATTATTTCAGCTATACACCAGGACTCTGTGTATATTTTATAGATAATGGAAGTGCACTCAACCCTTCGTCATGGAATCCAGGGTGCTCCAATGGACAAGTCCCAGTACCAAAATGGACCAAATGTAAAATTATTAAATGTAGAAAATAATCCAGGCACTCCAACGAATTCCAAAGTAAAGGCAATTTTATTAGAACCAGGAACTACACAGCAACATTTCGACCCCTCAGCTTGACAAAGGCCCTAAGGGGTCAAAACGTTGCTGTGTAGTTCCTGGTTCTAATAAAATTGCCTTTACTTTGGAATTCGTTGGAGTGCCTGGATTATTTCCTACATTTAATAATTTTCCATTTGGTCCATCTGTGTATATTTTGCTACATTAAAGTCAGATTTACGTTAATTGTTTTATTGGCAGCCAGTCCTGCATCCCTCCTAAGTTCCCATATTTAATTCCCTCTACACAACAATATATAGAGTACGAGAATTTGAAGAGAAGTGAAAAGAAATACGTTTTTTGGGGGGGGTTTGTTTTTAAATAATGGAGCATCAGCTAAGATAATTTGACAATGCTGAAGGCAGACCACCATATATCCTTTGCTTGGATTTATATGGTGCCCATGTTACATTAACTAATATGGGCTTGAAAACACCTGTTATCTTCATCCATAGCACCCATTCATAGAGTCTATTATGAGATCAGCTAAAATACACGAGATACGTAAAGACAACGACAAAAGACAATAATCCAATATAACGTTTTTTTTTTGCCTGACACAAACAACAAAATTGAAACCCAGTTAGCATCTACTCTTATGTATAAATTAATTACTGTCAGGCAGCCGCCTAGGGACCAGGGCTTTGACAGGGGCCTCAGAAGCATGCAATTGCAGCAACCCATTAACCATCCCTATGTGAAGAATGAAGGGGGTGCCCAAACCGGTAACTTGGTCCTGCCCCCGATGGATCTTAATCATTCTCTGCAATTACCCTCTACAAAATTTTTAAAAATAGTTTAGCAGCCTCTGAGGCCTCAATTTAATATATTTGTCGAAGATTTTCAAATTATTTAATATTTTTGGATACTTTTTTCAAATGTTTCCAAAATATTAAAATATAAAAAAAATATATCAAATATAAAAAATATATCAATATCTCAAAATATTAATATATTTCAAAATATTTAATTATTTTAAACGTTTATCCAAAATTATTAAATAGTTTGCAAAGCTTATCCAAAAAATATTAAACTGCGGCACAAATTGGTCTGAATTGATATCTGTGGTTAAGCTCTGAGTTTGCCTTAGAATTTCTGAGTTGCTTCCTGCACACGAACTGTATAGTCAGAGACCAATGTAGGAAGCTAAGGGCCATGGATCCTGGCTGGACAGACTGGGATGGGGCCAAAATATGCCTGGGTTGATTTTTTTTTTCTCCCAGTTCAGTCCTGTGCAATTACTTGTGTATGTGTTCTGGCAACAGAATGCGTGTGCACATATTCAACAATTCAGCCATATATCGATACTTCCTGCTGGAAAAAACACATCATTGGACAGCATGTGTGCCTACAGATTTATTTCTGAAGAATACATTCATCATTAGATATATATGTCAGTATATGCATACATAAAAGTGCATGTAATTGACTAACGTCCAAGTAAATCCTTACCTTGGCTTTGTACATTTTCATTTCCAGTGTCTTAAAGTCCATATGATCAATTAACGATCTCATAAAAGAGCTGAAAAATATTGATAAATTACAAGTAAGTACTGTCTTTCTGTAAAAAAATAAATAAATTGTGATGAAATAAATACTGTTAAGTTAACAGATTTAAACAAATTACATTTTTCTGTTCTTAACTACTTCTGGGTTTAATCGGAGACCTGTTATTAGCATCTGAGTGAATATTATTTTTTTTTTTAATTCTTCATTTTTTTTTAAAGGTTTAAATCATTCACTGATTAACTGAAATTTACCAGATGCAGAAAATCGCAGCAAAATACACCACCCAGGATCTGTGTCAAAAATTAAAGATACTGATTCATTGCTTCCTTGATTCTGATAACAATCCGAGCAGTGTGTCTCTCGCTGCCTGCTTTATACAATGGAAAGACAGTTTGATAAGCAGAAACGTACACAATAAACAGATGCATTCTCGATACTTGTGTGTCTGGAGTGTTCCTTTAAATAGCTGTAGAATGGCATCAGCCATGAGCTTTTAAAAACCTTATCTTACTGGAGACACAAATGTGGCCTAATTTGCAGGATTCTTCCTCACCCTCAATTTACATTATTCTTAAAATGAGGAGCGCCAATAAAAGCTCAGGTGGGGGTCCCTGCAGGAGGATTCCAGAATAGGGAGCTTCTAAGGGCTTGTTTACAATCTCTGCACTAATTTTTACTGGCCAGGCACTAGACACCAAATATGACTGTCCCTTTTTTTTAGCTGGTAGTGGCTACTTATTAACTGCCAAATGTCATGACTAACGACAGGGAATTACTGGCTGCTGCTAATGAGAGCCAATCACTGAGTATGGCTATTCTTTCTGGAGACTACTTCCTCCTAGTTAGTGGCTGGTTTCTGTCTATACTTATTACCGGCTTCCACTAACCCTCTTGCCTAATTACTAATCGACTATTGCTACTAATCCTTAAGCCTCGCCTAGTACAAAGAAGTTAACAAAAGCAAACTGTCAACACACTTATAGAAAAAATACTTGTCGAGAATTGTTTGTTGGAGAATAAGTAGTGTGAGGAGTATGAAGAGCAGGGGCTGGCAAAATGCATCTTTGCCAATGTAGCCAAAAATCCTTGCACCAGAGCTGATTATGAATTATTTCAAAATGGTATAAAACTGGTTACACAAAGATAGTACCATCAACTACATGCAGAGATGTGAATTGTAGGCCAAATATGACCTGTAGAATTTTTTTTTTCAATTAGTATAAAAACTATAGCATTATAATATATTTAGAAATATAATATTAGTCCATATTCTGGCAATTTGGCGGTTATGAGGCCTGTATAATATATTTATTTGAGATATCAGATATCATGGTTACAGAATTAAACGGATTGTGTCAGGATTACTAGTTGATCCAGAACGCAGAAATAGTATCGCACCTAGGACTAAGGATAACGTCTAACCGGACCTTAGAATGGCCGGACTTAACGTACCCAAGAATAGTCAAAATACTTGCTGAGGTCAGGGATACAGAATGACCATATACAGATAGTAAAAGTGCACTCAACCCTTCGTCATGGACAGGGCCGCCATCAGAAACTTTGGGGCCCCTAACACAGCTCAAGGTCTGGGCCCCCCTTCAAGCCCGCCCACAGGGCCCGCCTCCAAATCCCGCCCACAGGAATACACACACACACTAACAGATACAAATACTGAAAAAGACATACACACATGTATAGGGAGATACTGACACACACACATATACATGCAGACATACATACTGACAAACATATATATACATACACATACTGCATACTGATATATACATACATACATACATACATAAACACACACTGGCATACATACATACAGACACACATTGGCATACATACATACACTGGCATACATACATATTTACAGTCTCCGAAATAACCTACCAGCCAATGCTTTCTCTGCGTGAGGAGCGGAAAGATACCTCCTATGATCAGCAGGGTTAACTCCAGCAGTTAAACAATGGACATGGCATCTTGGCACTTTGGTATACCAGCTGCTGGGTCCAGGAATACAAATATAACATCATTTAAAAAAATAATGTCCATCAGTTGCAGTCAGATAAATAGCGTTCTGGAAGATTTATAGCCAGCTTTGTTTTGTATCCATCTGTACAAAAGGTAATACATTTCTATATATACACTGGCATACACACATACACTGGCATACACATGCACACTGGCATACACACACACATACACTGGCATACATACACACATACACTGGCATACACTGGCATACATACATACTTACACTGGCATACACACAGACACTGGCATACACACATACATACACTGGCATGCACACATACACTGGCATACATACATACACACACCATTTCGTTGCATGAGGGTGGCTGGGGATGATGTGAGTCGGCTGCCTCTCCTCGCGGCCTTTCTCTCCTCCTTCCCGCGCAGAGTAAACTGGGAGGAAGTGACCAGCACTATTACAGCGCTAACCGGGCCCCTGAAGATAATAGGGCCCATTGGGTGGCCCTAAATGCTTGGGCCACCTGATGGGCCCCATCAGCGTGTGGGCCCTGGTGCAGACGCACCGGCGGCAGTTCAGCTGATACACGTGGGGCCCGGGCCCCGCAGGACCGCAGGACCGCCGGGCCCGTGACAATTGTAACGGTTGTCATGCCCTGATGGCGGCCCTGGTCATGGAATCCAGGGTGTTCCAATGGACAAGTCCCAGTACCAAAAAGGACCAAACATGGAATTTTAAATGTATAAAATAATCCAGGCACTCCAACTAATTCCAAAGCAAGGGCAATTTTATTAGAACCAAGAACCAAAAGGCAACGTTTCGACAAAGGCCCTAAGGGGTCGAAACGTTGCCTTTTGGTTCCTGGTTCTAATAACAAAGGCAATAAAAATTGCCTTAGCTTTGGAATTCATTGGAGTGCCTGGATTATTTTCTACATTTAAAAGGGATACAGAATGAGACACAACAATGAGGGAGAGTCAAAAGTCAAGGATACCAGAAATCAGGGAAGTCAAAATGAAGCCAAAGTCAAAAAACAGAATAATACGATCAGGAACACACTCTCGGATAACCAGCAAAGGGAAACCACGACAGGGCACTGACAGAAAGGCAATTTTGGGTTTTAATACCCCTCTATTGCCTGTAATTTGCTGCCTCTGACCCCAAAACGTGTGTTCGTGTCTATGATGTTACATCGCACGCACGTTGGTGCCATCTTTGGTGTGGGTGACGGTAAGTTTATTACAAAGATCCGAACCGCAGCAGTCGGCACTCCAAAGAGCATCGCACCCGCTGGGGACTGGACCGGAGGGAGGTCGGGCAGTGATCTGCGGTGAACAAGGTAAGTAAAATGTGTTTTTGCTGCCATGGTTGCTTACTTTATGTGCCAACAGAATCACCGGGAGCCGTGACAGATTGATAGTGCAAAATGTAACTGAGAAATTATACATTTTAAATATTCCTGAAGCAGGAGCTCTTTACACTTCTGTCTTATTAAACTAATCAAAGGATTCACTTAGGTATCTCAGGACATACTACAGAGACACCTGGCATAAGTCTTTTTTTAAATTTCAAGGGCTCAATGACCCTCACAGTTTCCAATAAACTGTTATTAAACTGGCACTATACACCTCAGTTACTAAATATAGTCATCCCTCCGATTTCAGTTCTATGCTGTAGATTTGGAGAACTCAATCAATGGTTGAAAATATCCTCATAACACACCACACACATTGTTTTTGTGAACCCTATAAATTAATTAGTTTTTAAACCTGTGTGTTGGAACCAAGCACAATCACGCACTCCACATGAATGGTGTGCCAAGGTTGAGAAGATAAACAGCATAGGTACACAGTTGTCTAGGCTGAAAAAAGACTAGAGTCCATCAAATTCAACCCTGAACCTCATTATTTTATGGTGTTGATCCAAAACAAGGCAAAACACCCAATTGTAGCCATTCCAATTATGCCACAAAAAGGGGGAAAAATCCTTTGTGACTCCATAATGGCAATCAGTTTTCTGCTTGGATCCATAGAGAGTCTGATCATGTCTTTTCAAGGTAGAGATGGTCTGCATGCCAAAGTCTGGTTTTATTCAGTCTATACTATTAGTCCATGCTGGACCCCTGTTATCCCCTCTGAGACATAATATGGATTTCACCTCCTATTTCTTTCTTTAACAGATGACCAACTGATGATTGGGCTTCATCTTACTTTTGAAAAAGAAAGGAAGTAAGGCAACAGATGTATAAATGAACTCTTACAAAAGTAGTCTGGAGGAGGGGACCACACATCAACCTTTCATGGCATTAAAATGTATAATAGTGTAGTTCTCTGGGACATAATTTTGTGTAAACTGAATGAAGGAATTTATGTGCCCATTTTGCTTTGACCTGCAGACCGCTTGTGACGATGCAATAGTGGGGGAATGCTTTTTTGGCACGCATTCACATTTATACCTACCGAGTATCATGTAGATGCCACAGTACTCCTAAGCAGTGAAGCTCACCATGGGCACCTTTTAAAGCTACAATCTACCACTTTCAAACTGCTACTTTCAGTAGCATAATGTTCCATATCGTTTACAACCTAATCCAAAAGCCTCTGCCATTCCTAGCTCACAGTCCATCGGAGCAGCTAGAGATTAGTTGGAACAGGGTTTTTTTTTCAGGAAGGCTGTGTGGCTGAGAGATTGGCATGATATGAATAATATTATCAAGTCAGCATTGACAATAACTGTGTTTGAAGCAAATTAAAATACTGTATTTCCTCTTATTCAAGAGAAGAATAAACATTTATGATAAAGCAGATGAAGGGCCATATCCTATTATCTGGGACATGTTATCAATGTTTTTATGAGTTGTCCTTTTATCTTTGATAAACCTTGCAGTAAATCAATAATTGATACAATGCAGGTCAAAGAATTTGGAATGAAATTTCTCTTGTAATGTATCCATCTATTTAAAGGACCCTTTCTAAGTAACTTGTCTGGCAGACAATATACTTCAGGGTTTGGTGGCCAAAGATCACTAACAGTCGCTCTCATTTTCACCTTGGAGTCACAAGTATGTTACCCTTAGTAATGGTTAATGACTGCTTCGTAAGATAATGGGCTACCCTAAATTTAGTTAGTGAGTTATTAAAATCTGTGCCCAAAATGTGGACCAGTTTTTGGCGGGTAATGTTGCTGGCTAAAATAGTGAGCTGATGATGAATGGCTGTGAAGTCTTTGTGATTGTTCAGGATGCATTGCCAGACAAACAAAGAAGTAGGACACAAGTTTGGCTCAGGACAGCAACGGATAAAACAGTTCGGTGGAATGGCGGGCTCCTGCCGACATGACCACTTGTTGACATTAAAAGGATTTCACAACAAGTGAGCAGAAACAGAAACGATTCTGTTCTCTGAGGCTATTAGCTGCAACGTGTGGCACTACAGCAGTCAGCGCTGATGTATTCCCTTCTTAATGAGCTCTGAATGCCCTATTAAACTGGGACACTATAGGACCAGAGCCACTAGGACAATACCAGGCATGAATGGCTTGCTTGGCCCTCATTGGATGACCCAGTGAAAAAGCGACTGGTAATACTCAGATTTAAGAAGGGTTGACAGTCCAGTTCAGTGATCCTTAATTAACCTTGTGAGTGCCAGTGAGATATGCAATCCTCATTGGTTTGTAATGCTTTGTATACTTAAATCACCAGAGTCTGAAACAAATAATATTTCCCTAATAACAGACAATTCTGAATCCTATTAATGTGTTTGGGATTTTCAGTGTTTACTAGTTTGAACGGTTGATTACAATTCAATAGAGATCATGCACAAAACATATATCATACAATAAGAGAAAGAGACAAACAAACTGACGGACAGACACATGGACCGGCAGACAGACAGACAGTTGTGAGTTTATAAAAAAAAATAGGTGTATCTGACAATTATTTTATTTAATGGCATTTTATGTTTATTAGTAGATTAAAAACTAAAAATGCACATATAATTCCCTCAACATGGATAGACCCATGAGCAACAGGATCCTACAGCGTGAATGACGCCATGGACAAAATGAGCCTGCATGAATCCAATTTTCTGTGGCACAGTAAACTAAAGGTGAGGCCATGGGTATTAGGAACCTGCACCATAGATGATGCCATAGCAGTATAACCTTATAATCCAGGCAACACCATAGGCAACAAGACCTTGGCTAAAGCTATGGGTAATGGAACCACGCGATTTGGATGAGTCCATTGACAAACCCTTCTAAAACAAGTAGGAGGACCTTGGATCTCACAGAATGCTGGAGGGCCAAAGAGGTCTGATTAGCAGGAACCTGGACAACACCTGGATGGGCCAGACTATGGGTAGGAGAAACAAGTGAGAGTTACTACAGAGAGAAAGAGAGAGACAAGTGAGAGTTACTACAGAGAGAAAGTAGTGGGAGTTACGAGAGAGAGAGAGAGAGAGAGAGAGAGAGAGAAGTGAGAGTTGCTAAAGAGAGAGAGAAGTGAGAGTTGCTAAAGAGAGAAAGAAGTGAGAGTTACTAAAGAAAGAGAGAGAGAGACGAGTGAGAGTTACTAAAGAGAGATAGACAAGTAAGAGTTGCTAAAGAGAGAGACAAGTGAGAGTTATTAGAGAGAGACATGAGAGTTACTAAAGAGAGACAAGTGAGCGTTACTAAAAAGAAAGAGAGAGAGACAAGTGAGAGTTACTAAAGAGAGAGACAAGTGAGAGTAACTAGAGAGAGACGTGAGAGTTATCAGAGAGAGAGAAGTGAGAGTTAATAAAGAGAGAGAGAGACAAGTGAGTGTTACTAAAGAGAGAGACAAGTGAGAGTTATTAGAGAGAGATGTGAGAGTTACTAAAAAGGAAAGAGAGAGACAAGTGAGAGTTACGAGAGAGAGAGAGATACAAGTGAGAGTTACTAAAGAGAGAGAGAAAAGTGAGAGTTATTAAAGAAAGAGAGAAGTGAGAGTTACCAGAGAGAGCGCGACAAGTGAGCATTACTAAAGAGAGAAAAGTGAGAGTCATTAAGAGAGAGAAATGAGACTTACTAAAGAGAGAGAGAGAGACAAGTGAGAGTTATGAGAGAGAAAGAGAGAGAGGGAGGTGAGAGCTACTAAATAGAGAGAGAGAGAGAGAGAAGTGAGCATTACTAAAGATAGAGACCAGTGAGCGTTACTAAAAAGAGAGACAAGTGAGAGCTACTAAAGAGAGAGAGATAAGTGAGAGTTATTAAAGAGAGACAATTGAGAGTTACAAAAATAGAGAGAGAAGTGAGAGTTACAAGAGATAAAGAGAGATGTGAGCGTTACTAAAGAGAGAGAGAGACAAGTGAGCGTTACTAAGAGAGAAAAGTGAGAGTTATTAAAGAGAGAGAAAAGAGAGAGAAGTGAGAGTTACTAAAGAGAGAGAAGTGAGAGTTACTAAAGAGAGATAGATAAGTGAGAGTTACTAAAAAAGAGCGATAGATAGAAGTGAGTTACTAAAAAGAGAGAGAAGTTACGCGAGAGAGAGACAAGTGAGAGTTACTAAAGAGAGAGAGAGATAGTAGTGACTAAAGATAGAAGTGACTGAAGAGAGAGACACGTGATATATACTAAAAATAGAGATACAAGTGAGAGTTACTAAAGAGAGAGAGAGAGAAGTGAGAGGTTCTAAAGAGAGATAAAGAGAGACAAGTGAAAGTGACTAAAGAGAGAGATAGGGACAAGTGAGCGTTACTAAGAGAGAAAAGTGAGAGTTATTAAAGAGAGAGAAAAGAGAGAGAAGTGAGAGTTACTAAAGAGAGAGAAGTGAGAGTTACTAAAGAGAGATAGATAAGTGAGAGTTGCTAAAGAGAGAAAGAAGTGAGAGTTACTAAAGAAAGAGAGAGAGAGACGAGTGAGAGTTACTAAAGAGAGATAGACAAGTAAGAGTTGCTAAAGAGAGAGACAAGTGAGAGTTATTAGAGAGAGACATGAGAGTTACTAAAGAGAGACAAGTGAGCGTTACTAAAAAGAAAGAGAGAGAGACAAGTGAGAGTTACTAAAGAGAGAGACAAGTGAGAGTAACTAGAGAGAGACGTGAGAGTTATCAGAGAGAGAGAAGTGAGAGTTAATAAAGAGAGAGAGAGACAAGTGAGTGTTACTAAAGAGAGAGACAAGTGAGAGTTATTAGAGAGAGATGTGAGAGTTACTAAAAAGGAAAGAGAGAGACAAGTGAGAGTTACGAGAGAGAGATACAAGTGAGAGTTACTAAAGAGAGAGAGAAAAGTGAGAGTTATTAAAGAAAGAGAGAAGTGAGAGTTACCAGAGAGAGCGCGACAAGTGAGCATTACTAAAGAGAGAAAAGTGAGAGTCATTAAGAGAGAGAAATGAGACTTACTAAAGAGAGAGAGAGAGACAAGTGAGAGTTATGAGAGAGAAAGAGAGAGAGGGAGGTGAGAGCTACTAAATAGAGAGAGAGAGAGAGAGAGAGAGAAGTGAGCATTACTAAAGATAGAGACCAGTGAGCGTTACTAAAAAGAGAGACAAGTGAGAGCTACTAAAGAGAGAGAGATAAGTGAGAGTTATTAAAGAGAGACAATTGAGAGTTACAAAAATAGAGAGAGAAGTGAGAGTTACAAGAGATAAAGAGAGATGTGAGTGTTACTAAAGAGAGAGAGAGACAAGTGAGCGTTACTAAGAGAGAAAAGTGAGAGTTATTAAAGAGAGAGAAAAGAGAGAGAAGTGAGAGTTACTAAAGAGAGAGAAGTGAGAGTTACTAAAGAGAGATAGATAAGTGAGAGTTACTAAAAAAGAGCGATAGATAGAAGTGAGTTACTAAAAAGAGAGAGAAGTTACGCGAGAGAGAGACAAGTGAGAGTTACTAAAGAGAGAGAGAGATAGTAGTGACTAAAGATAGAAGTGACTGAAGAGAGAGACACGTGATATATACTAAAAATAGAGATACAAGTGAGAGTTACTAAAGAGAGAGAGAGAGAAGTGAGAGGTTCTAAAGAGAGATAAAGAGAGACAAGTGAAAGTGACTAAAGAGAGAGAGAGGGACAAGTGAGAGTTACTAAAGAGAGATACAAGTGAGAGTTACTAAAGAGATACAGAGACAAGTGAGAGTTACTAAAGAGATACAGAGACAAGTGAGAGTTACTAAAGAGATACAGAGACAAGTGAGAGTTACTAAAGAGATACAGTGAAAGAAGCGAGTGTTACTAAAGAGAGATACATGACAGTTACTAAAGAGAGAGAGATATATATACTAGCGATGGAGAGAGAAGTGGGGACTGGTAATTCAGAGAAGTGGGGACTGGAGTAGGTGAATTAATGGAATAGGAAGATTTGAAGTGTCAAAAAAAATACAGTGGTGTCCATTAAAGGCCTACTCTAATCACAACACTTTGTATTGGCTGTGGATCTTGGATTTAGCTCCCCATGAATTCACACTTACTGTTTTACTTTACAAACACACTCCTGCATTAAGACACATACACCATATTATTGTATTCACACCATGTGACATGCCTTACAAACACACCCCTGCATTCACAGAACACCTTCCGATCCCTGAGGAGATCACCCCAGAGAGATAGAGCCACTAACAGAGGGAAGAGCTCCAGGAAGGCCAAGTTCCGCATCAGCGGGCTGCCAGCCCAGGCCACTGGCTAAGTCTCAGCACCACCGCCCCCCAAAAATAAGCCCCAAAACCTACACTACCCGAGGCGTCCGTGTACAGCTCTAGATCTAATACCGACACCGCTGCCTTGTGAAAGAATACTGTCCCATTAAAGTGCTCCAAGAAGGTGTCCCAGACACTAAGGTCCACCCTCATGGGCTTGGATATCCGAATAAAATGATGCAGAGACCGCACCCATAAAGCATAGCACTACTGAACTTGATGGACGCAAGTATCTTTTCAGCTATGTAACTATGTAATTATGTAACCACTACAAACACACACACACACTACATTCAGTACACACCACTACAAACACACATAGACTATATCCAGTACACACACACACACACACACACACACTACATCCAGTACACACAACTACAAACACACATACACTACATCCAGTACACAACACTATAAAAAACATACACTACATCCAGTACACACCACTACAAACACACACTGCATCCACTACACAGACACTGCTAGCACACACTGCATCCACAACACAAACAGAGACACTGCTAGCACTACACACACTGCATCCAATACACAAGCACAGACACTGCATGCACAACACAAACACTGCATCCACTACACAAACACACACACTGCATCCAGTACACAGACATCCACTGCATCCACTACACAAACACACACTGCATCCACTACACACACAGACATGGTATCCACTACACAAACACATGGAATCCACTATGCACACACACACACACACACTGCTTTCACTACACAAACATCGACACTGCTAGCACCACACACACTGCATCCAGTACACAAACACAAACACTGCATCCATTACACACATCCATTACACACTCTGCATACAACACACAAGCTCAGACACTTCACAAATTACACAATGCACAAACTAATGGATGTAAACGTGTTTTGGAGAGCATGGGGGCTTCTTGGGCGGGGGGAACATCAGGAAAGACATGCATAAACATTGCCATATGAGTCATCACATTAAATGTACAGCCTGTATATGGCTATCAAGTAAATAGATAACGTGGTTACTGTGGGCGAGAGCAAATTTGCAAAGTCGCTATATATAGGTTATTGCCACTATAAAGCAAATATGGTTGTTCATAGTAACAAAAAAAAAAAAAAGGAGAGGGGGGGGGGGGGGGGGGGGACATAAATTCGAGGCACTCCAGTGAGGATGATAATAGCTAATAGCATTACATTGCTATTAAACTTATTAAGAACATGGCCTAACGTGGTCTAGATAGAATAATATGATGTATAGTAGGTAGGAAAAAATATACATTATAATGGTATTATGCCGAAGTATAATGGTATAGCAAGATAGATGTAATACAACGTTCTAAAGGTAAAACATTTCAACTATGGGTCTACTATATGGCACAGGGTATATAGATCTGGAATTTAACAAACACCTGGTGTGCGCGAAGACATAGCTTTGGTCAAATAGTATGCTCTGGTCAAAAGGTAGAATGGAGCAGGTCATAGGAGCTAAATCATGACATGGAAATGGAAAAAAAAAGTGCACCCCCCACCCCACCCATGAGAGACCACTTCAATGCAGCAAAATGGGGCTAGCAAACAGATGAAAAACGGGACTGTCCACATTAAAAAAGCGTTGGGCCCTCCTCTGCATTGAATCCCTGTATTTCTCCCCCAGCACACCCACAGTCCACTGGCAGAGCATTCAGTTGTACAGTGGGCACCATGGAGGTCAAACCAGTCCACCGGAGCTCCGCCGCTTGCAGAGCTACAGACTGAAGTGTCTCACGATCACCAGCCTATCAGAGCATTGCCGTGGTAACTCTGCCGCTCAGATAACTGGAGATCGCGAGACACTTACCACGATGCCTGCAGCTCTGCACCCGGCGGAGCTGCATTCCGGATAGGTTACCCTGTAACAGCTCCTCTAGCCCCCCTACCCTGTCACAGCCCCTCCAGCCCCCCTACCCTGTCACAGCCCCTCTAGCCCCACTACCCTGTCAAAGCCCCTCCAGCTCCCTACCTTGTCACAGCCCCCTAGCCCCTACCCTTATACAGCCCCTCCAGCCCACCTACCCTGTCCCAGCCCCTCTAGCCCCCCTACCCTGTCACAGCCCCTCTAGCCCCTTACCCTGTCACAGCGCCTCTAGTGCCCCTACCCTGTCACAGCCCCTCCACCATCTCACAAATCCCACTACCCTATCACAGCCCCTCCACCTTATCACAGCCCCTCCACCCCCCACCCTGTCACCCCACACCCACCCTGTCACAGACCCACCTCAACACAAACACAAACCCGGTCACCCCCACCCTGCACACACACCGTGTCACAGCCCCACACACGCACCCTTTCACAGCCCCCCTCCACACACTCTGTCACCCCCACACATACCCTATCACCCCGACCCTTACCATATCATCCTCACACACACCTTATCATCCCCACACACACTGACACCCCTTCACACACACTATCACCCCCACCCACACCCTATCATCCCTCCACACACTGTCACCCCCACCCATACACACTGTCATCCTCTACACATACACTATCACCATTCCCAAACACTTTCAACCTTCACACATTGTCACCCCCTTCACCCAGCTACACTCACATTAACCCCTCCTAATCCTGTCACTTTCACCACCTCCAACCATACCAAACTCACCTGCCCTTCCGTTGCCTCACTTACCCTATCACATTAACCTCCTCAACCCTGTCGCACTCAACCTCTATTAGTCTGTCCCACTCACCTCCTTCACCCTGCCACACTCACCCCATTACATAAACCCCTCCAATCCTGTTCTCCAACTGTGCCACACTCACTCAAAACACACTCATCCCCAACCCTGCCACATACCCTTCCACATTAATGCCTCTAATCCTGCCACATTAACGCCCTTAATCTTGTCACACTCACCTCCCCTCACTCTGTCACACTGCCTCTTTCAAGCATGGCACATTCACCCCAACCCTGTGATACCTCCCCCCCACCAACTATGCCACGCTCACCCTGTCACATTAACCTCCTCCAATCCTGTCACACTTACTTCCCTTTGCCCTGTCACACTCCCTCCTCCAACCATGTTGCAATCACCCCACTATCATTCTCACCCTCCCTCATTCTGTCACACTCACCCCCCCAACCCTATCTCATTTACCCCAATTACCCTTCCATAGTCACCCTCTACTCACCTTGTCACAGTAACAAATTGAAGACATTCATCATACACACACACATGCACAAAGATCACAGGGAGCCCCCATAAACACAACACACAGCAAACAGCTACCCCACACTCATACGGTCCCAGACACATGCTCATAAAGACATACATTCACACACAAGGATGCTCTCTGTCAGACAAACACTATCAGGCACATACACGGATAGACAATGCCAGGCAGTTGTGTATAAATGAATAATTTGTTTATTACAAATTAATTTAGTTTGCAAATTATGCCATAACTACAGTCAGAGAGCTCACAACGCAGCGGCACAGGTATCCAAGACACTGCAAGCCTCTGAACAATGAATACAGAGCCTAGCTCTCTGTATCCAGCGTTGCAAGATTGTCCTTCAATACAACTACAGCATCTTGTACACACAATGCAACCACTAATTTTTAATTTTATTGTGTTAGTGGGGGCCTTTTGTTTGAGTTTCGTCTAAGGCCTCACAAAGTCTAGAGCCGCCACAGCTTCTAATTGCTATATTCCACTTTGGAAAAACCCATTACAAACTAAACTGATATAAACAAAGAGCTCATCCACATAAAGAGACATTACCTCAAATTGCCATACCTTCAAATGTGTTCCACACTGCCTAAACCTGTGAGCCTGTCAATTACTGAGCCTGTCAATTACTAAATTAAATACAGAACTATGTATGCTTATTTTTTTTATTATGAATGGTGCCAGAATAGAAAATAAAACATACAGTAAATCAGCAGAAAAAAAGCTAGGACAGCTCTAATAATGAGATGGGGATATTAGCGACTGGGGAGCCATGGTTTAGCCACTGGGCAGTGGATGGTAGGAAGAGAATGATTCAGGGTAGATGCTCCACATTACCACACAATGCACAAGCAAATACAAAGAATATGAGGACTCTGAGACTGGACAAAAGCTTAGAGAAATTTAGTAGCTTGCCCTTCGGTACATCCCCGCTCAGGTCTCAAAATAATGTTTGCTCACTTGTGCCATTACAGAGAGAACATGTCAGAATGATCCAACCCGTAAGGGCAGTCCAGAACGGAAATGCCAGCATGTTCCCCCTGCACGAGAGATACAGCAGCCCCAGACGATCGTTTCGGCCTTCTTTTGGGCCTTGTCAGTGAGCTGATATCCCTCTAGCCACACTCCACGTCTGGATTATCATTTTAACTTGGGGAGAGTCAATGCATTCAAGCAATAATGCACAAGTCTATTCACTAAGGTTTGAAAGAAGACAGGAGTCAAAATGGCAAGAAATTACTCGATGTCTACCAAATTGCAATTCAGATAATTGCAAAAGTAAAATCTGGAAAATTCATTTGTTTTCCACTGAGTGCGCACATTTGATTCAGAAAACCCGGTGTCTGTTTATGTAACAGTAACTAGTGAAATCATACACAATGTATAGGATATCACTAGTTACTGAGCACAAGATTTCTACCAGATCTGCCTTATTGAAAATGAGGAGGACAAGCCCTGTGTCCTCCCTGTACCCCCACCCGGGGGCGGGCTGGGCCGGGGGGCAGGGAGGCAATTGCCCCCCAGGCCGCCGTAAATCCAGGGCCGTCCGTATCCACAAAACAAAATGTTCCCCGTAGTGGCTGAACTACCGGGCCCGGCTGCTCTGTAGACCCCTGCTGGCAGGACTGGCTTCCCTTGCAAAACTGCTATTTAATATTTCTGATTCGGCAATATACTAAATAGCAATTATCTTACCTCACTGATTGGCCGATTGGCCAGTAACCTCAGTAAGGGGCAGATTGGGGTCAGATCAATTATCTAGCTATCTTCCTTGTTTGTGTGTGCCGCGGAGGCACATCTAGCTCACACGGAACCCTTACCTCTTCCTGGGCGGAGTTCTGGCAGAGCTGCCTCCTACCCTGCATGCAGGGCCCCTGCCTCTCTTCCCAGTATGCCAGCACTCAGACAGCACAGTGGAGCTCAGAGCAAGCCCAGCTGAGCTATATCCCCCCAAAAATCCCTGTCCCAGTTTGCAGCAGTGGCACAGGATCAGTAAGTGAAATACTCTACCTCACCATGCACACATCTGAGGCTGGCTCTACTTCTTTCTGTGTGTCTCACCTCCTTTCTGTCTCTCTATAGTTTTCTAGCTGTCTCTGGCTCTCCTTTCCTTGTGTCACTCTCTGTCTCTCTATAGTTTTTTAGCTGTCTCTGGCTCTCCTTTCCTTGTGTCACTCTCTGTATCTATAGGTTTTTTGCTGTCTCCGGCTCTCCTTTCCTTGTGTCACTCTCTGGCTCTCCTTTCCTTGTGTCACTCTCTGTCTCTATAGTTTTTTAGCTGTCTCTGGCTCTCCTTTCCTTGTGTCACTCTGTCTCCCACCCCCTTTCTGTCTCTCTATTTCGTTACATGTGTAGCTCTGTCTCATATTGGCTCTCTGTCTCTGGCTCTCCTCTATGTGTGCCTCTCTCCCTCCCTCTCTGGCACTCTCTATCTCCTCTCTGTTTCTTTGTCTCCCTCTCAAACAGCCACAAATACAATGACACTCAGCCACCCTCACACAATCACACTCATCCAACTACACACATACATGCAACAGTACAATCACACAAAGAAACCACACACACTTCAACCATTTGTATTGCTTAGTGGGGAGTGACGAGGAGCGAGAATATGCACAAGGTGGAGTGACAAGGGGGCCCTACTTTAATACTTGCACAGGGGCCCAGAGGTCCCTAGTTATGCCCCTGGCTCCCCGCCATGGGCCCGCGGTACAGGTATTGCGGTTGAACCGGGGCCCACACAATAGGGCCACTTAGGGCCACCCAGTGAGCATGTTTCAGCAGGGGCCCGGTCCGCCGCTGTGGCTCTTTAGCAGCGCAACCGGGCCCCTTTGCAGCATGGAAGCAAGTGTAGAGCGTGAGTCACTTTCTCCCACAGAAACAATTAGCCGCGCAGGAGAGAGGCAGAGCCAGGAGGCAGTGCGATAGCCAGCAAGCAGAGCCATACTCCAACTCCCAAGAACCCTAGCCAGCACACTGGACCCCCAGGAAAGGTTCCAGCAAAGGTAGGAAACTGGCTTTAAAAGTGTAAAGTTTGTGTGCCTGTCAGTATGCCTGTAAAAGTGTGTCTGTTTGTGTGTGTCTGTTTAGGTGACTGCCCCCCTTTCAATCACATGGGAAGGTGTTTTTACTCTGCTCTTGGTTTCAATGGGCCACTTGACTGGATTTTCCCTCCAGGCCTAAGGCTGCCAGCCCGCCCCTGCCCCCACCTATTGCCCAGTGGCTGAGGATAAAATAAAAAAACTGACTGAGCAGTCATGGCTGCCCAGTTGCTAATATCTCCATACTAATAACGGTGGGATGGTGTGGCTGGTAATATAATAATAATATAACTATTATTGTAATATACAATGATATATTATTATTATTATTATTATTATTATTATTATTATTATTGGACTAATAGATATTTAAAACAAATTGCTTTCAAAAGTTTAACACCTCCTGGATGTTGGGCCAAGGTAACATCCCCAGTAGTACTTGAAAACCAGAGTAATCTGAGTGTGCCTTTCCTGGTTAAATACTTTGTTATTATTAATTATTATTATTATTATTATATTATTATTATTATTATTATTATTATTATATCTATTCCAGGAATGTTTTAAACCCATGCATTATGCAATCTGTTTCAGTAATATCTTGAACCCATGCAGCACTGCATTGAATCCATAATAAGTTGCACGTGAGAGGTTAGAGAAATGCATTATACTTACAATGAGCCAAATTGTAAAAGAAAATTAATTAACCACTTCACTGCTAAGTGCTTTCAATTAAACTAAATTTGTGCATTATTTATTGGAAACCAGAAATGCAAAGCTAGCTCAGAAACATAGCACAACAATTTCATTTTTGGATTGCTATATGTTTTACACAGTTTAAAATGTATAAATGCATCATTTCAGTATGAATTTTAGAAATGATACAGTATTCCCTTTATTGTAAATACTTCAGACCGAGTCTGATTTGCTATATACTGAAATAAATATATTATACAAAATTGTCTGATTTGGATTCTTCTCTCATACAACTGTTTAGTAAATAGGGTTTAGTAAGAAAAAGACAGACAGCATAGCCCAATATTGTTCAGTGTTGTAGCTACCAAGTATCATAGAATGTTATTGGATCTGTTACTAATAAATCAGGCCATGCACACAGCCCTCTTACAGGTATTATAGTGTCCTATCAGTAAGTTGAAATTATCAATCATTTGCTTTTACGACACTCATAGTGGCGGGACTACACAAGAAAAATGAAGAATTGCAAGGTTTAATCTTATCGTTCGGTGTCTTTTAAGTAGGGTTGTATGTCTTCCACCAGATCAATTTTCTGCAGACCAGGGAAGGAAAAAACACAATTTAAATTTTGCTTAATCTTTCTAAATAGACTAATAACACTTGGCGTTATAATTTGATGTCCCTGCCAGTTTGCCATTCTGCTTATTTCTACGTCTAGCAATAATTAACAAATTTAGAGGAGGCCCATCAAGAAGATATGCACAATATTGCTTGGCTAATTGTGATCAATTAGAGTTTATGCATGTTTTATTTGAAAAGCAAAGACACAGAGCAGATGTTCGGAATGACTGTTGAAGACAAGTTTGGTAGATTGTTACAAATAATGACTTTTACATTGTGTGCACTGGAAATCAGTAGGCAACCTGCACCGAATGAGTTTGGTGGCATTCCCAGATCAAGCAGCTACTATCTTTATTGCCGGGATATTTGTAGTACACATACACACGTTGACGCCAACAGCACGTGCCAGACACACACTGCTTATAGTACTTTATCTGCTTCAATGCCAAAGGTGAAAATGTTTGTCAGAATATTTCTTTCGATCCCTGTGTTTCCTTCTGATTGAATACTTTGGAGTTGATTTAATAAGTATTGGATTGTGATAAAGTGTTTAGACCAACATAGCAGGATTTAAATAAATAGCCGAGTTAGAAGATTTTGTCCTATGACAATTTGTTTGACAATCGATTATAATTCACAGTTTAGTTAAGATTATCGCTAAATCAAGAATTATGGAGAATTGTTTAGAATTTACAAGAGAATTACAGATTTTGAATCAAAATAACTGAGAAACAAAAAGAAGTTGGAGAATGTATTATTTATTAAATGAACCCATTTTACTTTTTTAATAAAAAAAGTTAACAAAAAAGTTATATCCAATTAGTTAGACTCATACAAATGAGCAAAATGTGTAGAGTAAGCACCCAAAAACAGAAAATAGAATATCCAAAGTCAAAGTTCCTATTATGGAACTAAAACACTATCTCTACATGGTGTGGTTTTGGTGGTACAGGAGTCAGTCAGTGTCACTTAGGTTTGATGGTAACTCCGCAAGTCATTTTAGAGTCTTATCTTTGCACGCAAATGTATCGGTAGTAACTAAAGTATATGTCTCTACAGGGCTGCCATCAGAAATCAGGGCTGACACAACTCACAATCTGGACCCCCGGGGCCCACTCCCGAGTCCGCCCACAGGGCTCCCCTGAATCCGCCTACAGGGATCCAGTGTGTGTGTTTGTGTATAGGGAATTCAGAGTGTGTATTTGTGTAGGGATGTTGTGTGTGTATAGTGAATGCAGTGTGTGTTTGTGTATAGGGAATTCAGTGTGTATTTGTGTAGGGATGTTGTGTGTGTATAGTGAATGCAGTGTGTGTTTGTGTATAGGGAATTCAGTGTGTATTTGTGTAGGGATGTTGTGTGTGTATAGTGAATTCAGTGTGTGTTTGTGTAGGGATGTTGTGTGTGTATAGTGAATGCAGTGTGTGTTTGTGTAGGCATGTAGTATGTATAGAATGAATGTCTAGAATGAAGCCCCTCTTTTGCCCTTTTTGACCATATACACCTAAGACTCCCATACTTGTTTTTGTTTTTACTCAAACCATAAATTAGTGATGTCAAGTTGGGATTAAGTGGCAGTGACTACTAGACTTGTGCACAAAACATTTTTTGGTTCTGATTTTCAAAATAACAAGATTCCAGATAACACTGAATCGGTCAAAATTCAGCTAAGTTTAGATTATGATCAAAATCTCCAACTGAATCTTTACACCAATCCTTTTAAAGGGGGGGACCAAATCTGTACATTTTTTCCTTTTGGGCACTATGCATTAGGTCCCATCTCCTCCATTTGCAGAATAACCTGCAAAAAAAAAAAGCCTTTTACTTACCTGGATTCCAGCACTGGGCAAAGTTCCCAGTGCTAACTTCCACGACCTTTCTGATGTCACATGGGCCGAAACAGAGTTCCAGGCTGCCTAAGTCACGTGTGCTGGGGGTGCAACTAGTCCCTAGCACACATTAAAAATAACTCAATATGTGCAGTGTTTCAAGCTGACTTTTACCACCATGACCACTTCAAATCACTGAAGTGGTCATGGTGGTTAAAGTAACTTTTAAATGATGCTCAATTTAACCTAATGCATGCTATAAAGACTATCCATGAATACATGTTATTGATGTCAAACACTACATATTGCTTGAGAAATTGGGATTTGCCAAATTCATTTGGGGCATAATCTCATTGTACAGCGCTACGGAATTTGCTGGCGCTATAGTAATAATAATAATAATAGCCCACCTCCATCTTATTTTTCCGATGGAATCTGATGTTGTCTTATGCTACTATAGCCCATCCACTCATCCATTCAACTTGTACATTCATGCTCTACTGCCTAGACCTGTTGTAACACGTGGTTATTTAAGTTGTTGCGGCTGGTATCAGTATAGCCTATGACCTCTTGCATTAGCTACATGTTTTTGCCTACAGAACTGCTACTCACTTTTTTTTTTGCTACCCTCATCCTCGGTAGACCTGGGTCACAGTTCCAAGAGATCTTTACTTTTTAAAAGCACCACTACGTCACCAACTACAATCAAAGTCATGTAGATCTCATGTTCCCCATTCTAATGCATAGTTTGAACAACAGCCCCAAAGATGCCAATATATTGTTTGGTGTGTTGCCCAACAACACTTACTGGTAGGTGGTTTGAGCATGATTGGAAACTGGGTTACTCAGTTCTAAGGCAGTAATATTACCACTGCTCTCACTAGGTCTCCACATTCTTATATGCATCGATTTGCTGCCACATAACAGGCTAATCAAAGATGCATTATGAGCAGGTGTATCCAGTACAGTAACCACTAAGACTATTGTATTATAATAAAATTGGGAATAAAAAGGAATGTTTTCTTTTTAATTCATGTGTACACATGCATTGCAGCATTGTCTAACTTTGCTTCTAGGTAAGTGGCTACGAGCACAACTATACTTGTTTCTTGCATCAAAATTGCTCATAAAGAGGCATATTACCTTAAAAATACAATGCGTGTGAATACAAAGTTTACACATTCTAACAGAATGTTCAATGAAGATTTCTCTGTAATGTTTTTAACATTCATATACATGAAAAGCAAAATGTTTCTCCTCTCTGCTTATTGTATAATAAATGGCTATAGAACAGCAGATGGACAGAGTCACACGGCACACAAAAAAAGAGAATGTCTGCATTGTGCTTGTGACCCAGTGGGCTAACAGGGGGCCCCAGGAGAAATTACTTTACAGATCTTAACACTTTGCCTGCCAAAATTATGAGCAATGTGATGAACAGTTTCACAATGCATTGCACATTGGAGGTCTCGCATTTGAAATTCTCATATAAAGTCAATTCTGTGCCTTAAAATATTTTGTAAAGTATAAATACAACAGATCTATCACGTTTCCATCAGCCATCAGAATTCCCATTTGCTTAAAATTTTAATTTTAAGTTTAAAAGAAAGAATAAAAACTACGTATTTATGTGAACGCTTGTAAAAACATATTGAGGAGATAAATGTCCACTTTCTAGGATTGTCTATAGGATTGATTACCCTGCTTTAGCTAGGGATTCAGTGCCACCATACAGACACAACAACAAAAACACACCCTTAACATTTCTAGAATTAATAGAATCCAGTATTTTAGATGTAATAAAAGGTTCTTTGGAAAAGCTCCATTTGTGAAACTGGCTAAAACAATCTGAAGTTTAGAAGGAATTCTAAAGTTCTAATCAAGATGTCAGTAGTAATAATGAATAGTATAGGTGATAGCGGGCATGTTTGATAGACCCTTCTGTACAAATCAGAGGAATCAGAATGTAACAGTGGTAATGCATGTCTTGCAATGAGTTTTTTGCAATGTTTGTATAGATGTAGCAAAGCCATTTCCAAAGTCGAGGAGTTTAAGACTAATTATATGTTTCTGAATATATGTTTCCATTTTGTTGTGTCAACTGTGCTCATGCAATTGCATAGATCCCTGAACATTTATATTTTATCTTACAAAACTAACCAGTTTGTACCTTGGACAAAACGTAATTACTGATGATTCAAAGATTATGTGAAAAATGTTTGCAATTTAGGCCTTGGTTTAAAAAAGAGAGATGGATATATGATGAAAATTGTGCAATGTCTTTGTCTAGTTTACAAACAAATAAAATCTCAACTACATTTGGTGATAGAAAGGGCGATTTAAGGCAACCTTCAAAATATTGTATTTAGGGAGGTATTAAGATGGGGTCATTTATGCCCATCAATCCTTATTAAACACATGTAAACCAGTTGACTAATGCCAACATACATGCAGACAACACAGTAGATTCACGTTAGACAACACAATAAAATAATTATTCGCATAACCTCTCTTTGTGTTGCATTTTACACACTCAGTGGCCTGATACAGAATTGGAGAATACCAAGGAGATAACAAGCATTGAAACCTCAGTACACAATTCTCACCTGTCTAATGGGGAAGTATGCCTTCAAAAAAACACAGTTCCTACCGCAGTCTTACTTTGCTGCGGTTTACCACTTTCTCTTCCATGATCACATGGAGAAAGTAGGGAGAAATACTCACATTTTTCTTTTGTCTGAATAGACTGAAACACCATCAGTGATTATAATTGTTTTTATTATTATAGGTTTCCATAGATAACACTGTTATATCTAATATATATGTCAAGAAATGTAACCCTTTGGAGCTGGTTTCATAGTAGTCTCCTTTAACAAAGGTGTCCCTGATGCTCAGGCATTGTCATGACACTTGTAGACCCAACACACAGAACCTACGTCATATCTGTATAAGGTAGTTAAGGTAGATATAGAAAGATATAGAGGTATATTACTGTACCTTACAGTGATCTGGCTTATCGCAAACCCAAATAGTCAAAAACCAGCCAAGGTTGGGAAGACAAAAAGAAATGTAAACGAGCAGACAAGCCAATGTTCAAGGTAAACAGAATGGAGAATGGCCAAGATACTAACCGAGGTCAAATGGATAAAATATAAACCAGAATACAACATGCTCTTGTGTCATCACAAGGGAAACCCACGAGTGGGCACAGTACCTTGTGAAATGAGCTTATTTAGCCCTAGAGTACCTGTGATAGAGCATTGTAATTTTTTCAATGCCAAATGATGGGATGATGCAGGTGCATTCATGTCAATAATGACACAGGAGGGTCTAGGACCATAACATGAAGCAGGTAGGCATCGGCTGGCACCTAATTTGATATCAGAATGACACAAGCCGTGAGGATGCATGGAAAAATGATGAAAGGTGCATGGAAAAATGATGCAAAGATGGAGGGTATGCGGAGAGATAATGCATATGATCCGGATACACAGTAATTTGTCGCACAGGCACTGTGACAGGCTCGTGCAGGTATCTACTTCATTGGCTGGGTAACTTCAAGATGCAAGTCATTCGATAATGGATGGAGAGGTCTTTTGAGCACCAGGAAATGCAGAAAGCATGAGTGCTGAAAAGAAAACTAATGACACTGCAAATTCTGATGGAATGAAACAGAATTCCAACAGGACAACCGAGACTGCAAATAAAAGTGAATAATGAGTACAGAACCTGGAAGAGAAGATCTCCATTAGTCATCCTCTAAATAAAGCTCTACTCTGCGTTACCATCACGTAAAAATAACTATATGCTCAGTATACCTGACTGCTCTTTGCCACAGAATGGCCATTGATGGCAGGGATGGGTTCTTGACCTCAGGCTTGTTCCAGTAGACTATGACAGATGTATCTAGAACATACCAATAGCAGGGGTGATGCTAGTAGCAGGACATAAATTGGGGTTCCTTTGCTCTAGTATTCTCAAGATTATCTGAATGGTTTCAATCATATACCGGTAGTAACACAGGTAAAGAAAAACTGATGATTTAATTGCAAAAGTAGCAACATTTTGTTTATCTAGGTTAATAAGTAACATCAAATATATGTTTTGTATTTATAGTCAATGTTTCCAAATCTTGCTCTCTTGTTATTAATTTTCATAAAACAGTATTATAACTGAAATATAAAGTGTAGAATAGGACACAAGAGGCTGTTTTTTATGTAATAAATTCCAATAATTTATAGTACTGCAGTCAAACATCTAAGATGTGCTGATATCAGCAGATTAAATAAAACGTGAGACCTGATTTAATTCATGAGTTGTGATCCCGTGTAGAACATTCATCTCTTCATGACCCAGATATGATGGTATATGATCTTAAGGTTCACTCTGAGTAAATATTCAGTGTCATTTATTCACTGAACACAGAAGTGTAGTCAATTTTGCTAAATTTAGGGTAAAATAGCACAACTTCAACTATTGGAGAATTTTTCCAATTCTAGGTGAATTTGTGATAAATCATGGGTTAGAGAATAATTTTATATTAACACAGCATTTTGTTTGTCAGATTATTCCTTAGGCAGCGTGTCCTGGTGAGTTTACTAGGGATTTATATGGGTAAAAATAAATATGAGCTGATTACTGTCCTGAACTTATTATTTAGTTTACATTCTACATTATGAAATTCTCTGGTTTTTAAGTAAACTTGGCAGACAGGCTAAGTTATATAAAACGTGTAAACATTTCAGATTATAACTATCTTTCACATGTCATAGTCTATACATTGTTAAAAACATATCTGCACACACCAGTCAAGCCATAAGATTTGCTTTTCCTACAGAAATCTCAAATGTTGTTACTACCGCAAGGCAGGGCCGGACTGGGAGAAAAATTCGGCCTGGGCATTTTTTTAGCACAGCGGCCCACTAAGGGGGCGGGGCAGAGAGGAAGTGTTTCGTCATCACCAATGACAAACACGCCCTCTCTCAAAGTGAGCGTTGGGTCAATGCTCTTCCAGGGCAGAGCTCTGCTAAAGAGCTCTAGCATGAGAAAAAATGCCCTGTATTTGTTCTGCACAGTGCAAGCAAATTTAATAACATGCTTGCACTGTGTTTCCTTGCAACTTGTCTATGGATACCAGACAAAAGGGCCAGGAAAGAGTATTGTGCGTGTGTTTGGACCCTGCTTGTGGTATTGCGTGTGTGTAGAGTGAGCTGATTGCGGTGTGGTATTGTGTAATAAGGTTGGTTTGTATGTGGCTAGGGGCTGTAGAGAATGTGTGTGTATAGGGGATGTACTAAGTGTGTGCATACAGGCTATAGTGTGTGTGTGTGTGTGTGTATATAGGTGATGCAGTGTTTGTAGGAGTTGCAGAGAGTGTGTGTTTAGGGGTGTATCATGTGTTTGTTTACAATTAATCTAGTGTATGTATAAGGGATCCAGAGTGTGTATGTTAGGAATGTAGTGTGTGTGTGTATACAGGAGTCTAGTGTGTGTGTGTATATAACGGAATCAGAGTGTATATAGGGATCTAGTGTGTGTATATGAGTATATGATCCAGATTTGGGTAAGGGATCTAGTGTGTGTCTGGAATGTAATGTGTTTAGGGGTGCAGTATGTGTGTGAGGGGTGCTGTAGTGTGTGTATATATATATATACATACATAAAAAAACACAACAATTTCTGGCACTCATCCCAAACCAAAATAATTTCAATAGCAACTACCAGGTGCTCCTCTGAGCAGTAATATAAACAGGACAAATTGAGAGCACTCAATGGATTTGGTAAATCAAAAAAAAAATATATTAAATAACACGCATATAAATCAATGTTTCGACCGTCTAGCGGTCTTTATCTTTGCTAAAGAGCGCTAGACGGTCGAAACGTTGATTTATATGCGTGTTATTTAATATATATTTTTTTTGATTTACCAAATCCATTGAGTGCTCTCAATTTGTTCTGTATGTATATATATATATATATATATATATATATATATATATATATATATATATATATATGTGTGTGTGTGTATATATATATATATATATATATATATATACATATATATATATATATATATAAATATGTTTGGAAGTATTGTGTGTGTTGGGGTTCTGTGTGTATGTGTGAGGGGTGCAGGGGGTGTAGTGTGTATGTGAAGAGTGCAGTATGTGTGTGTGATGGAGGCTGTGTGTGAGGGTGCTGTGTGTAATGTGTGTGAGTGCTGTGTGTGAGAGTGCTGTGTGTGAGAGTGCTGTGTGTGAGAGTGCCGTGAGTGATGTGTGTGAGTGCTGTGTGTGAGAGTGCTGTGTGTGCTGTGTGTGAGAGTGCTGTGTGTGATGTGTGTGAGTGCTGTGTGTGAGAGTGCTGTGTGTGCTGTGTGTGAGAGTGCTGTGTGTGATGTGTGTGAGTGCTGTGTGTGAGAGTGCTGTGTGTGATGTGTGTGAGTGCTGTGTGTGAGAGTGCTGTGTGTGATGTGTGTGCTGTGTGTGCATGTTAAAAGGGATTTTGTGTTGGAGTAGTAAAAAAAAAACAAAACCTAATAATAAGCCATTATTAAGCGGGCTAGAGTTCACTCTCGCGAGATCCGGTCGTTGCCATGGCAACGCACCGGATCTCGCGAGAGGAACCCGGCGGAGCTGCAAGATAGAGCTACGCCGGGTCCTCTCCCTCCCTCCCCAGCCGCAGCTCTATTAAAGTGGGCCGGTGAGGGAGATCTTTGATCTCCTCACCGGCCCTTCATGGTACACAGCGGGCCGGCGCTCGGATAGTGCCGGCCCTGCATAGACCGGCAGGGGAGATCCTGGGACCTTCCCCTGCCGGCCTCAGCCCATGGCCACCGCGGCCCACCGGGCATTTGCCCGGTGTGCCCGATGGCCAGTCCGGGCCTGCTGCAAGGGATCCTGGAGGAGCGTATGCAAATTAGTTTAACAATGAATCTCCTTTTTTCCTCATTATTCCATTTTAAACATGGATTCCTTGGAGTTTATATTTGCTGTATAAAACAGCTTTGAAACACAACTCAGGAAGAGATGCAAAGCCAGAGAACCATAGACAGCTGGTTACTGACTTGCTATTGGAGTTCCTTGAGGAGCACAAGTCATCATAGACCTGAAATAAATCTTAAAGGAACACTCCAAGGATACGCCATAGCTTGCTGTAGTGGTTATGGTTTGAATTACTGGCCTGGATTTCCACCTATTGTAAGGAGTCAAGCTGTTTTAGAACAGTTTGATTTTCTACTTCTGGGGTCCTGGGCATACTCTGTTATTCTAAGCATAAAGCAAAAACTAATGCTACAAGTGCTCAAAAATCTAACCAAAGTTTATTAGGTACAAAAGGAGAAAAGAGAAACAGGGGGAAAAGGTCAAGCTGAACTTCCTACCGCATTTTGGTCCTCCGAGTCCTAAACAGAGGACTACATGAAGTCACAGAGCGGGACAGATACAGCAGCCCCCACTTATTTGTTGTTTCATAGAGAGCGCCTATTTCTCTCTGTTCCCATAGAACAATAGTTACATTAAATAGTTAAAGGACCACTCTAGTGCCAGGAAAACATACTCGTTTTCCTGGCACTAGAGTGCCCTGAGGGTGCCCCCACCCTCAGGATCCCCCTCCTGCCCGGCTCTGGAAAGGGGAAAAGGGGTAAAACGTACCTTTTTCCAGCGCTGGGCGGGGAGATCTCTGCCTCCGATCCTCCTCCGTTCCGCCCCGTCGGCTGAATGCGCACGTGCGGCAAGAGCTGCGCGCGCATTCAGCCAGTCGCATAGGAAAGCATTTATAATGCTTTCCTATGGACGCTTGCGTGCTCTCACTGTGATTTTCACAGTGAGAATCACGCAAGCGCCTCTAGCCAGTGGCGTACACATGACCTATGGGGCCCCGGTGCGAAAATTGATCCGTGGGCCCCCCCCCCGCACGCTTACTCTGCGCGGGCCGGGGCCGCAACACATGGCAGCGGGCACCTGGTCGCAGGGGTTGCAGGGCTGCGACCCCTGCGACCGCGGTTTGTACACCAGTGCATGCAGATGCACACACACTTAAAGGACCACTACAGACACCCAGATCACAACAGCTCAATGAAGTGGTCTGGGTGACAGGTCCCTCTAGTTTTAACCCTGCAGCTGAAAGCATAGCAGTTTCTATGTTTCACTGAGGGTTAATCCAGCCTCTAGTGGCTGTCTCACTGACAGCCGCTAGAGGAGCTTCCGCGATTCTAAGACACTGAACATCAATAGAAAAGCATTTAGTAATGCTTTCCTATGGGCGGTTTGAATGCGCACGCATGGCTCTTGCTGTGCATGCGCATTCGGAGCTGAGAGGCGGAGGGATCCCCAGCGCCAAGGGAGTCCGGCGCTGGAGAAAGGTAAGTGCTGAAGACACACACACACACTCTCACGAACAGACGCATACACACTAGCTAACAGACACACACATTTACTGACAGAGACACACTCACTTACAAAACAAACACTCTCACTGACAAACACACACTCACTAACAGACATCAAACAGACTCACTAACACAAACACACTCAGTAACAGACACACACAGTAACACACTCACTGACACTCACTAGCAGACACACACTCAACAGACACTCACTGACACTCACAGTAACACTAACACACAGTAACACACACAGTAACACTCACAGTAACACTAACACACACACTAACACTCACAGTAACACACACAGTAACACTAACACACACACTAACACTCACAGTAACACACACACTAACACTCACAGTAACACTAACACACACACTAACACTCACAGTAACACACACTAACACTCACAGTAACACTAACACACACACACACACACTAACACATGTTTTTTTTTATTTAATCCCCCCAGCCTCCTTACCTTTTGGAGTGCTGAGGGGATTCCCTGAGGTCCAGTGGTGCTGCTGGGCTCCTGGGGGGGGGGGGGCGGTCACCCGGCGGGCAGGCAGGCTGGCGCGCGCGCGCGCGAGGGAGCACTCTCCCCTGAGTGCTTCCTCTTCAGCTCCCTTGCGCGCTGCGTACTGATACCGGCACCGGAAGATGGCGTAATCTTCCGGCTCCGGTATCATTGCGGTGCGTGAGGGAGCTGAAGAGGAAGCACTCAGGGGAGAGTGCTCCCTCGCGCACCGGCCAGCCTGACTGCCCGCCGGGTGTAGCAGGGCCAGCCTCGGGGGGCCCGGAGGTTGCCGGCTCCTGCCCCCCCCCGGAGAAGAGGCTGGCCCAGTGACATACATACCGGGTCGCAGGGGCGGCCGGGCCCCCTGGTGGGCCGGGCCCGGTCGCAGTCGCGACCCCTGCGACCCTGGTATGTACGCCACTGCCTCTAGCGGCTGTCAATGAGACAGCCACTAGAGGATTTGGGGGAAGGCTTAACCCATTAATAAACATAGCAGTTTCTCTGACAAACAGTGGGAGCTATCATAATATAAGGGGTAGACATAGTCCCCATCATCCACAGCACCCAAAAAATTAGTTAACAAGCCAACCAATCAGATTACTCTTAATGATACTGCATAGCACGGGAATTTTATCACACAATGCAATATAGTACAAAGTGTGTGAAAGCCTTAATAATGGCCTTCTCCACTGTCAATGCTTAGTCTGAGGTGAGCCACCGAAAGATGTGGATTATTTTAATTGCTCTTTTTGGGGGTCTGAAGAGAAGAAGGGTTAGAAGAAAGAAGACTTCTGATGATAAGTAGATTATTATGGTGAGGGAATAGGTAGGACTATTTAATTTTAACAGAGAGTGGCTAAGGGATTGGAGATTATAAGAAATAGGACCCCCACCAGTCACCAATGCATGGGGGCCAGGGACACTAGGTCCCCCCCCCCCCTTATACTTTAATAGCCACCATCACGAATGGGGACATTAGTAAATCCTCCCACTTTCTTTTATTGGATAGCTCACCCCTAACATATTTTAAAATTACCCACCTGATGTCCATGAGGACAGCATTTAGTATATATGCAGCATAAGGAGGTGGTTTTAAACCTCTATTACAGTAATTTGAGGGTTTCATTGACCCTCATAGACTTTTTATTCATTTATTTAACTGTATAATGTGGTAGCTGGCTAGCAAGCCGCAATTTAACCCTCACAGTGGTTGCTGGCTGCTGTGCAAGTGAAAGAAAGGTATGTGAAACATAATTGTGGATATGCATCCTACCAGATGCATTCAGTTCCAAATTTTTGTAAAACTGGTGCTTTGTGGATCTTTCCAACCCTATAGTTTGCATAAAATACAGATGCGAGAGCATTGATTTTAATCCAGACACTAACTGCATCTGTGTGATTGCTGTAGATTTGCTTGTGCCATCCCAATTCCAACCGTATTTAGGTTAAGTACATATCGGAATTGCCCTTGTGGTCGAACTTCAGTCATTTTCACACGATTTTGTCCATCCAGACAAAATCCAGTGTTTAATGAATAATCCTGTTAATGATGTTCCACTTTCACGTCTGTGTAACCTTTTCAGGGCTGTAACAAAAATTGGGATTAGGTGCTGCTTTACCCTGAGGCACAGAAAGAGAAAAATAATCTATTAAATAATATCTGTTGGGGTCTGTGAGACCTCCGCATGTAATTAAAGAGTGCTTATTAGCTCCCTCACACTGAGTGCCTCTACTTATCTAAAAAAATAAATAAAAAAATGCATTCTAAAAAAGTGGTGTCCCCAGTGACGCCAGAAGCCTCTCCTATTTTTCTATCCCATGTGCAGTGGGGTGTAATACACCGGGAAAGGGTATGAGGACTGACCCCTATTTTTAATGGACAGCATGAGGGCATGCAGTACTTAATACAGCATGTATTCATTAATTTAAATTTCCCTTTCAGTGACACAGGGAAAAGAACCACATTGCTCTGCTCTCCACTAAAAAAAAGGTTAATGTTGTGCTATGTCTGTATTATTCCACTTAATGGAGAATTGTGAGATTACAATTTGCATGTATCTTGTATGTCCAAATAATTAACATTATATCAAAGCTTTAACCCCCCAAAAGGACATTTCACCATCTGGTCCCTAAAGAACCTGGGTCAGCATGGAATGCTCTGTCTATTTACATAGAAACATAGAATGTGACAGCAGATAAGAACCATTCGGCCCATCTAGTCTGCCCAATTTTCTAAATACTTTCATTAGTCCCTGGCCTTATCTTATAGTTAGGATAGCCTTATGCCTATTGCACGCATGCTTGAACTCCCTCACTGTGTTAACCTCTACCACTTTAGCTGGAAGGCTATTCCATGCAACCACTACCCTCTCAGTAAAGTAATACTTCCTGATATTATTTTTTAAAAATTTGCCCCTCTAATTTAAGACTATGTCCTCTTGTTGTGTTAGTTTTTCTTCTTTTAAATATAATCTCCTCCTTGACTGTGTTGATTCATTTATATATTTAAATGTTTCTATCATGTCTTTACTCCAAGCCTTTCCTTGTAAGTTGTATCCTGCAATCCATGAACCAGTTTAGTAGCTCTTCTCTGAACTCTCTCTAAGGTATCAATATCCTTCTGAAGATATGGTATCCAGTACTGCGTACAATATTCCAAGTGAGGTCTCACCAGTGTTCTGTACAATGGCATGAGCACTTACCTCTTTCTACTGCTAATACCTCTCCCTATACAACCAAGCATTCTGCTAGCATTTCCTGCTGCTCTATTACATTGCCTGCCTACCTTTAAGTCCTCAGAAATAATCACCCCTAAATCCCTTTCCTCAGATGTTGAGGTTAGGACTGTATGAAAATATTCTGTACTCTGCCCTTGGGTTTTAAGTCCAAGATGCATTATCTTGCACTTATCCACATTAAAGTCCAAATAATTAACACTATTTCAAACCTTTAACCCCCCCCCAAAAGGACATTGTCAGATCTACATTTGAGATTCCCTTTTTATATAGAACCTTTATAGACTATTCTGAAAGAATTACACTGTCATTGGATCCTAATGTGTAAAGTCATGGTACTTATTTAGCAAAATTATATTTTCCCAGCTAGAATTGCACATTTCAGAGAGAATCATAAGGGACTTTACAGTTAATCAAATCTGGCAATGACTATCCCACTAATTCTTTGTGTAGAATTCTAGAATATTTTCGACCAGATTTATCTGAAATAGTATTTTTATTTTCACTGTTATTTTGACATGATTACTTTGTCACCAAGTTATGCATTTAAGCCATTTAATTTCGTTAATGAAACATTTTTGGATAAGCTTTTAAAATTATTAAATATATTTCGATAAATTTTTAAAATGATTAAATGTTTTAAAAATATATTTTATATACTTATATATTTTAAATGCATATTATTTTTTATATTTTAATATTAAAAAAAATGATTTTAAAAGCTTATCCAAAAATATGAAATCAATTAAAAAGCTTAAGCAAGCATATTGAATTGAAGCAGTTGTTTAAAAAACCAAGTTGATTTTACGAATTTTACGATTTTACGAATAACTATGAAAACCGTTTAGGACTTCTTGGGTCTTAGCTTCCTGTTATGTCAAATTAAATGCACAACACACTGTGATATTACAGATGTTTCCCTTTCTCTCTTATTTGTTTGGATACATAACATTAAATAAAAAAACGTATATTTACAATAAAAGACAATGCTTTTATTTTGCACAGTAACCTCCTGTGTGAAACCATGATACATGTCTTGGCAAAATACATATAGATCACATCTAGTGCAACACTCTTGATCTATAGTCCTACTTACTTCTTCATGGCTTACTTTCTACTGATAAAGATTAATAATTAAATTTAATATTTTTGGATACACTTTCAAAATTATTTAATATTTTTGGCTAAACTTTTAAAATAATTTAATGTAAACATTTAATTTAATATTGTGAAAAATGTTTTTTTACAAATAATATTTTAATATTTTTGATATCTGAATATTTTTTCTTTGTGATACAATTTAATATGAAAAAAATATGTAAAAGCTTATCCAAAAATATTAAATCATTGTGAAAGATTATTCAATAATATTAAATCAAGGCCTAAATTGGGGGGCGGGGCCTGACTGCCAAGATGGCCGGACGCGCTTTCTGAAAGCTCCCGCACCAGCGGGCACAAAAATGCTAATCTTGGACAAGCAAACAATGTCAGCAACACAAGGTGCCCGGAAAACGAGGCAGGACACTCCACGGAACATGCAGATACCTGTCTTGCACCAAATCTGGTCCCAAGCGCTGGAACCGGCCACGAGGCCTAAATCGCTCACAAGCAAGCTCCAACCACTTCCCTGCTACCCCCCCCCCTCTGGACCGGCGGGGGATATCCCGGTCCACACTGGGGGCGACCACCCCAGCAAAGCAATGAGAACAAGCGACAGAGGTGAGACAAGCAAGATGGTGACGCAAAGCATCCACACCAAGCCACCCAAACATACCTTGGTCTTCTTCGACCAGCTCTGCACAAGCATCTGGAAGAAGCTCCAGGACAGGGGCCCTGCCTTCAGGCTAGCTAGGAGAATGGCAGCAGCATGGATACGCCCGGTAATCCGGTGGCACCTGTGCGGATTCCCGCCAAGAATCACCAGAGCGGCCTCCCGACGGAGACGGCACCAACTACTTAGGGGGCGAGAAAAGGTGACAGGCCCCACGAACAAAAGCACTCACCCCCAAAAACACCAGAGCGTGACCAGATGGTGTACTACACTAAGACCACGGGGACCTTAGACCACCCTGCCAACCACACCAACCCTCGAGCGCCAGCCCACGACAGCGAGACTCACCGGAGTGGTGAACAACACACAGGGGCCTCGAAAAGGAACCAGCGAAATGCACAGCCGCAGGCCTCAACCCACGAAGCGTTGCTAAGCAGGGGAGACAGACAACGGACGCCATGGCGGACCAGCACCTCACCAATACCTGGCTTCAGACCCACAACCACGGCCTCCAGAATGGGCATCGGCTGAGGGTGGGGGGTCTCCCTCACCATCCGGCTTCCAACCATAGCCCTTGCTCACACGAAGAGAACTTTGAGTCTGCCCAGATGCTCAGATAACCTAGCCTGCTTTGTATATCACATAGAATAACGCGTTAGATTATATAGCACAGCAATTAACTTTTCGTTTAATCTGTTTAATCTGTATATCGTTTAGTGAGTTAAGTTTCAGTATGCTATAGTATACCATGCCTGGCCAACCTGCTCGGCTAAAATGTAAAACACTTGCATGTTGTACAGACATGGGGGTGCAGCCTGTGTTTAATAGTTCGCCTCTTATGTTTGCTGCTATCTTAAACTCAGTCGTACGACGAGTGTTCTATATTGCCTTCTACAAAATACCCAAGCTTTAGGGAAGATATCCGTTACACAACGAATTGTAGCCTATACACTCACGGTGTGACCCCTCCTTGCATTACACACTACCTAGCTACCACGCTAGACATGATAAAACGATATGATTATACCAATGTAGCCAATCTAACTATTTTACTACTACTCATGTTTTATCATTACTTCACTTCACTTTAAATATAAAAACGTGCACATGTCTCTGCATACCCCACTGTAATTTAAAGAATTAAAAAATAAAAAAAAAATCAAGGCCTAAATTAGAGAGCTGTTCCAGTTAGCTTGCAAAAGGAAAAAATAAAACACGTAATTATACAAGATGCAATTTGTATTCCTCTAAAATAAAATACAAAATCTGGTATATTCTTAAGTAAGATTTCTTTAAAAAAAAATACGCCAGCAAATTCTTAGAATTTTTTGGAATGCTTTGGGTAATTTGTCATTCACATTTTCCTTTCCCATGCATAATTAAAATATATTATTCAAAACATAATTATTGTCTGGCACATTGTAGGATTCTTATATATTTTTAGATGCACTTATTTTTGTTGTTGCCATTAACAATTAAACGTTACAAATCAATGAAGTAAAGCTGAACTAATCCGATTAATACATTGAATTATTCGATTTTTAAAATGTATTAATGTGATTTATGCAAAGACAGCTTTTTTTTTTTTCCGAAGAAGAGACTCTCAGCTCTGAAGTACCATCACACTCTTTTAATTACGCTTTATAGTGATGAAGCTGTTACCACACTGTTTGATTCCTTTGTCACCAATGAGTTAAAATTCATGAGCGTCCATGGCTTTCAATACTCACTCTAGTGCTGCGATTTTTTGCGCCAAGCTAGCCATCACAGCGAAGAGTCTTAGGTCTGTTAGGCCATCTGTTACATAATAGTCAACAATCTCTAAAATCTGGAGAGAAAAAAAAAAAAAAGAAGAGATTGGGGGAGCTGAGATGATGAAGAATTTGAAATGACCAGATTGCAACTGTGCTTGGAGGGAAGGATAATGAGTTTTGATTGTTGCAAACACAAGCTACATTAGCATAGCAAGCAAAACAAGCTTTAAAAGACATTCATCTGGGCACCAGCAATGCCGATAATAAATAGTGCATATGCTGGCAGAATGAACTCACCATCTAATATTGATAGATGCTCATGAACTGCACATAAGCTTTCTCCCATTAAAGAGTTCAAGCAATTGAATATGTTAAAGCACCCAAGAGTGACAATTTGCTTTGGGCTATGATGCTCTTTTGTACAGATTTAGCTCAGTGTCTGGCCTATAGGAAGTATCATTGGGCTTTGTGTTTGTGACTTGATAGAAACAGACACAAATATATGAAATTACCTATATTACAACAACATTATTTTTGAAGTGTACTTGTGACGGTTTACGTGTTATGTTGTAGATGTATTATAATATCTATTGTGAAGGCATATATATACCTCTAAAATATAAATATTTTATATTTGTGTGTATGTGCATGTGTATGTGTGTGTAAACATATATATAAAATATAAATGTGCGTGTATTCGTATTATTAAATATGTTATCTTAAGTACTGTATTGTTTAATATATTTTTTTTCCCGAAAATATACTCATGTATATGCATATGATAAATATAAATACAATTTCTGTTATATACACGGATTGTTAAACAATGCACTTTGAATAATATGCAAAACTAAGAACAAACGTTGTTACACTACGTGTGTTTGCAATCCTTTTAGGTAAAAATTTAAAATATGTACTCCCTCCCTCCCATATTCTACCTTTTCCTTTGCTTGTCTTAACATCAGCTGCAATGAGTTTGATTATACATAACATAGAAGCAGGGTCACATACATTGGTCTTCAAGAAGACACCCCCGAAAAGAGATCGTAGATCATACTTGTCTGTGACAACCTCTTTCCCCTGTACCCATTAAGCACTAAGGATGTTCATTTGGATCTGTTGTGTACCCAATGACTTTAAGTCAGTTTATAAATGTAGAAAGTGAAAAAGGTCACATGATAATGCTTGTGTTAAAATGCATTTGAATGTGACACAGAAGGTAAATGGCATGTTTAAACACGCAACTAATAACAGTATATCCTCAATGTTTTCCAATTCTTCGTCAGTAGAAGAGTTTGTGCTACTTAAACCCTTTATGTTTGCTTTATACCACTGTCAAAATGCAGTTGTAAAAGCTAAAGTACACCCCACCGCCTCACTTTTTCACTATCTCAGCTTTCATTACAATCAATTGTCTTCCTGCATGAAAGTCTACTAAGAACGTTCACGACAACTTTGTTCAAGGTCTTTTAAAATACTATTAGAACTAGTATTATGTTAAGTTTAATTATAGCTTCTTTCATATTCCATGCTCTGAATACAGCCATTCTGTAGAGAGGGGGAGGGGGGAAAAGCCAATGAATTGCGTCCTACAAAGCTTTGTTTCACAAACAAAAAAACTTATTTTTTTTTCCAGCCAATTGCTTTTGTGTTTCAAGTATTGAATACAAACCTAGAGAACTTTGGTTCCCCCTGTTCAGGGTTTTATAACAACAAAGTATTCCTTTAAAACTCTATTACATTCAGGTGATGCCTTTATAGAGAGAATATCTGTCTATTCTAACCTGGTACCCAAGCCCCTTTTTCTATGTCGTCTTTGAAAACTTTGTTTAACTTGTTTTTTTGTTTTTTTTTGTATTGTTTGTATTTAAAAAAAAAAAAAAAAAAAGTTTTTTGTACATAGAAAACAAAAGATGGAAGCCGTGAATAAAAGCAATGTTTATTGGAGGCACACGTACTAGGCAGAAGAAAAATGTTCTGTGCTACCTTTGTGGTTTAACATTTCATAAGAAAAGAAACCACAGATAAAGCAAACACACAATAATACATGACAATAAAGGATTTTTACTGATTCATTAGCATTATTATTTCACAGGAAGGACATTCATTCAGTAAGGTCAAAGCCTATAAGGCTCTCTCTTTTTTAGTCTGATTGGAAGATGGAATACAATAATGCTGACAGACGGATAAAATGGGTCTGATAGAGTCAATGAAATGAAACAATAATGGCAAACATTACTTAATTGATGTGTCATAATGGCAATATGAATACTAAGGCATGGGACAAAACTTGATTCCAAAGTTATAGAGCCATTGCCTCCCAGTTGGTTTATATATTAGCATACTAGAATTAAACCAGTTGGTAATTTGATATCTGTTTGATGTCTGAATAGCATTCAACCTTCCCAGTGCAGGATAATTATGAATTAAGATACCGCAGGGATTGCTTTACATGTCTATTATAGCAAGCATTGGGTGCACTTGGCCCTTTGCCAACATGTACCTAAGAAAGAGCGTGATTTAAGAGAAATAGTGACTGTGCGTGTGTGGTGCCTAATTCAGGAGGCATTTTTAGCTAATGAACACACAAGGGATCAACAATGGTTATTGCAGATATGAGTCATTATTCCAGAGTCTTTGTTCACGGGCCTGGCCTTTTGACTAAGTTATACATAGGTCATAAACAGGGTGGGCCAGAATTCAGAGTAGGACTTGAGGAGTCAAAAACTTTTATATTAAAGAAACCAATTTCACTGATGTTACATACAATGAATGCTTAACATATGGAGATTTGTTTGACTAGGTACGGAAGGTGTCCTCTTTTAAATGAGCAGCATTTGCCGCCTCACAAAGTTGGGATCTTCCGATTGCATTGTTCATAACAATAGTTAATGTTTGAGGCTCTAGCGCTCTAATTTATGCAAATACATTTTCCTTGAGCTTTTCACGTGTATGCGGTTTGTTCATGTACACCCGCTACTTAAGTTATCCCCGACAGAAAGTAGCCTGGAACAGAAAGGACGGGCAAGCGTGGCAGCCAATTAATCTTGGAATTTCTTGAAATTATTCACTCGCCGAGAAGTTTTCAAAATAAAATTAAACTATTTTTACTCGTTGTTACTTTGGGAAATTACCCATGATCAATCTCCCAAGACTCGGGTATAATATCTATCTTCAAAAAAATAGAAGTACTAACATATAAGTTATATATCTATCAAATCCTACTCTGGATGTTGGCCCCCCGCTGTATAATATAAATATTTAGGTATTTGTAATTATATGCAGGTATTCAAAGGGGGTATAATGTCATCTCAGGGCTATGAAAACATTATAAGTCCTAATACATTCATAGTATCTTTTCAGGGTTAGGGCTTGTGTTGGGGTTAAAGATCTTTTAACCTTAGGGCAGAGTTGGGAAATGCCATTTCCATCAGGGGCATAACTAGGAACCACTGGACCCCAGGAAAAATAACCAAATAAGACCCTCCTCCCCCTCCATCCCCTTTGCCCCTCTTAGATACCCTAAGCCAGGCATAGGCAACCTTCGGCACTCCAGATGTTTTAGACTACACCGCCCATGATGCTTTGCCAGCACTATGGGTGTAAGAGCATTATGGGGGATGTAGTCCACAACATCTGGAGTGCCGGAGGTTGCCTATCCCTGCCCTAAGCAATACACATTAGTGGGATGTGTGTGGTGGCTGTATGTGATAGTGTGGAGGTTGGCTGAGCGTGATATATGTGTGCAGAGTTGGCTGTGATTGTGTGTGGGGGGGTTGGCTGAATAGGATCTATGACTGCTGGATGAGTGTGATTACGGCAATTACACAACCAGGCTATTTTCAGCTCTGGTAGCAAAACTCCCTATAACCTCTGGCAGAATTATACATGTACCGTATGTCTCAATACTGATAAGGGCAATCAAGAGGTGTATAATGGGGGATCATGCATAGAATACATTGCTTCCTTGGCCTGCCTGAGACTGGTGGGAGTTAAACCCATGGGCAGGAAAAGCCACTACAGGATACAGTCCTCAATCCAAACACTCTCCCAAAAATGTATTTGTAAAATTGTATTAATAAAGAGCAGGAGTCATTTTAAATTGATAAAAGGGGATTCCAAAAATGCGAGTAAACGTCAGTGAGCAGTTGACCACTTACTCGCCCCTTCCATCCAGGCAAGAACGCTTTCCCACATATCCAGTCAGTAGCGTCAGTGATCATACTTCAGTTTGGAAAAAACAGAGCCCTGTCAGCTTCTCCCAATAGCATCTGAGGAGGTAGTATGTCCAGCAATACTCATCCAGGCAGGGGAAAACTACCACTATGAAAGGTACTTGAAAATTGGAGGGAACCGCAACAGCAGATGCAGCAGGAGAACTATAATTGCACATTTTTTTTACTGCTGGATTTTAGAAAACCTTTATACATTTTGAAGGGAGAGGTGATTGGCCAATTGGATCTTAGCTAGCAGATGATGATGCCTCAAGTATCACAGTGAAGTGCAGTGTAAGCCAACTTCGGGAGCTTGAACTTGATTCAGAATGTTCCCTGTAAGAGAAAATGGCTGCTGGGCAGCTTTACTCGCTCTTCTTTTTATTTTAATAGCTTAACCCCTTAAGGACACATGACATGTGTGACATGTCATGATTCCTTTTTATTCCAGAGGTTTGGTCCTTAAGGGGTTAAAGTAGACAATGCTGTTCACACAGGTAAGCTCTAACTACTTCAGAGGCTTTAACAGTCTGTTATTGGCTGCGTGCTAATTTACTTTTGCCTCAGCCCAAACTGCAGCTGCTCCACTCATCTTTGTTGGGTTAGGGTGACACCGCTGCTGTAGGGAGCAGTAGAAAATGACACCATGCTATGTTCAATGGGCACATCTTTCTTCCATACCACTTTATAGCTGCAAATCACAGAACGTGTTAATAAGCCTGCCTGTCCAGTATATCAGGCTGTTGTATCAGAGTGCCACTTTACCCTAATCCTAGGATCAAACAGGAAAGCTAACATCAATTCAGGGCAATCAACAATTTGTTCACTCAAGAAGGCATCCAGTTTGTTGACTCAAGAAGGCATCCATCTTGTTTATAAGGTGGGTAAACAAGGGTGATCTGTCCCAAACTGGCTCGAAGTTTCTGTCACATATGTAAACTTGAAACTCACAGTAGCTGCCCAATTATTCTGCAATCCTTACACCTCAGTGGGGTATAAACACCAATGTAGTGGTGGTAAGATAGACTATAGATTGCCCTCTGCTGTTCCAAACTTCTTATTTAAAGGACCACTATAGTGTCAGGAAAACATACTTGTTTTCCTGACACTATATAATCATTGGGACCTCCCCACCCTCAGGCTCCCCCTCCCTTGGCGCTGAAGGGGTTAAAACTCCTTCAGCTACTTACCTTAATCCAGCGCCAGGCTCCCTCAGCGCTGGTGACCTCTCCTCCCCCGCCGACGTCAGCTTCCGAGTGGAGCCGAATGCGCATGCGCGGCAAGAGCTGCGCGTGCATTCAAACAGTCCATGGGAAAGCATTTTTCAATGCTTTCCAATGGACGTTCTGCATGCTGGATGCGATTTTCGCATCCAGCGTCGCAGAAGCGCCTCTAGCGGCTGTCAGTGAGACAGCCACTAGAGGTTGGATTAACCCTGCAATGTAAACATAGCAGTTTCTCTGAAACTGCTATGTTTACATCTGAAGGGTTAAAACCTGGGAGACCTGGCACCCAGACCACTTCAATGAGCTGAAGTGGTCTGGGTGACTATAGTGTCCCTTTAAAGTGGCGTTCCACCGCATGCTGCCCTCCTTTTATAGGTGGTGTTTGGAAAACCCTCTTTTCTCTTGCTCCTGTCTCAATAGTTGGCTAACAATCACTTCAACTTGTAACTGGAGAGATCAATAGATAGCCTTGCTGTCCTACAAATTCACTCCCAGGCTGCCATGGTTCTAAGGGTGACCTCCTCTACTACCAACAATATGCCCAGGCGATGTGGAACTATGTCCCTGCTGAAAGTGAATCAGAGGGAATTATATATTACAAAGCAAGGGCCTTTGTCACCTGTTTAAAGGACTCCCTTCTATCGTGAAAAAGAAAGTGCCTCTTACAACGATCAACTGGTTAATAAGTTGGATCATTTTGTTAGACTGCTGTGTGGACATGCCCCTGAAGTGTTGACTAACAGACAGGTTCCAGGGAGTCCACTGGTCCTTGTTGGCTAGACTCAACATTTAACTGTTGAACCTCAAGGTGGTAGTAGTAGAGGAGGTACCGGTGTAGATAGTTGATAGCACAGAATTAGATACATTACAACTGGACCTGCTGCTTGCCATAGAACTTTCTCTTTCTGCTTCTTTCCTAAGTATGAAAGACTTGTGGTGTGTTTGCAGATGTTGAGTGATCCAAACCAGCACTTGAAATATGCCCTGCACTCTCCCCCTTCTCACTTCCTTTCCACACATTTTACACTTTGAAATGTGCCATTCTGGGAGGCTGCCAAAGTAATGCCAAAGTTTGCTTTGACACAATGTATTAGCCTCAACCATTCGCTGCGTGGTTGAGGAAACTGGATTTGCATCGGTGGCAGTAAAAACGGTCTCAACACTAGCCTAACACTTGGCTGACTAATGGTAATGGGAAGAGAAATGGTGATGCTAATAATATCCCTGGGGGAGCTCCTTCTGGCACTGGTAGAAGATGTTTCCATTAAAAGAGGTGATTCTACTGCAGATAGTGATGGACTCAAGTTTCTCCTATGACAGACTTAAAATAAATGTGTTTAGTGGTCGAGGAGAGAGTGACCACCAGATACCTCACTGCCACTACTAAGGCCAGACTTCGGCAACACTATTTGGGTATTCTGCTCTACCTCTTCAATAATGTTCAATAATGTGTGGCTCTGATGGCACCAGCAAAGTCTCTTTTGAGCTCTCCATTTGTTGCTTCTTTCCAGCTACAAGAAATAGATAAAACAGGCAATGGCAACAAGTCCACTGTTTTTTTGTGACCCCTTGCTCCGAGGACCACTTCAACTAGCTATCACAAAGGAGCTATGTTACAAATCGCTATTTGTAACTGGCCCTTTAAATGGAAAATTGCCCTGCTTCCCTGGATTGTGGAGAAGCCTATTTGCCAGCCTCCTTCCTCATGACTATGGCCCCTGGAAGATTGTGCCCCTGAAAATGTATTAACTTTTATTGGGTGTGTATGGCCCTTTAAGAACCGTCTGGGGACATATTGTGACTTTGCTGAACAATGCCCCTTTAAGACTATGTCCCCAGACCTGTAAAATAACTTGTTCCTGGCTTTCTCCCACTTGGTCCAGTAAATAGGGCTTACTGAACCAAGTACCACACAGGCGGACCACCCAGAAGTTAAAGTATGCAGGCAATTTACCTCCCAGGCTGTGAGGTTACTGCAGGTTAATTGCCGAGCGCTGGGTGGCCGCCATTCGGCAGCCGAACACGTGGCGGCGGCCATTTTAGTCATTCGAATGCGGTCAGCGGTGTATGCTAAAGATTCTGTGGAACCAAAATCGGCTACACATTTTGCCGAACACCGCTGACCCTTACCTTCTTCCATACTGAACTTGCAGCTCCAGAGACTAAGTCCCGTTCGAAATGGGACTTAGTCGTTTTTCCGCATGAAATTGACCGGCCGCACAGCCCAAATCTATGGAACTGTTTTGGGCAGGAAATTGTGCTTGCGGTCGGTCATAAAGGACTTCCAGCTAACTTTTGATCCACTGGAGGGATTTGGCTGATTTTTGGAAGTGTTTATGTTTGATGTATGCTGAGTCTGAATATGCAACTTTTATTGAATGTATGGTTTTAAAGTTACAGTGTGTGTGTAAAAACTGTATTTTTGTTGTATGTAATAATTGGTTTAACTGTTTATCTGAGGGGAGGGAATGTGTGGGTTGCACCAGATGTGTGATGTGTGATTGGTGATTTTATGCCTCCCCTGGGAGTGTCCTATTTGCATGTAACCTCAATAAAAGCCAGGCTGGGTGTTCCAGCATCTCAGACCTCTTCTGACCCTCAATACGTAGCCTTGTCTCGTTATTGGAGGGAACTGCTATATCACACTGGGGATTGCTATGCTCTGCATATTCCCCTGAGCTTTCAATCACTTAGCTCTTTTAAGAGCTTGTTCCTGTTACGCTCTCCTGGAGGAGAGGTCTTCCCCACACGGTCCTGGAGGACAGACGCCGATCCAGGGTGGAAGGAAGACGGCGCGGCTCCAGTTAAGCTATGGCGGTTGTGGAGCATGCGGTGGTTGTGGTGTCGTCTGCAGTGCTTGGAGTCCTCTGAGAGCGCTAGGAGCATCCATCAACGGAGGGTACTCGGTCGGAGTACACGGAGCTCCGTTACAAGCTACAATCCCAGTGGAAGCAGAAGAGCACCACACTTTATTGCAACATTAAAAGGCTGAGAAAAATACAATCTTCTACAGGGTGGTGAATTGACCTTTACGGACATGCTCCTAATCCTACTTTCCTGAGGCTAAATACTGTTAATTGTGGTTGTGGTGGTAGAGGTGGTGATGTTAGATGTAGTGGTGAAAGAGTCAGCAATCCCCATGACCAAATAAGATGTGTTTAGACTATCAGAGGCCACGGCATTACTGCTGATGGCGGATTGGGGAACTGAACCCCTTGCCCTACCATTCTTAAATTTCATCTTTGGATTAGGATGCAACATCTATGATGGTAGGTTTGTTTTTCTTGTTACAATAAATTAGGGGTATGAATAACTGTGTATTGTGTAAACATTCTCAACTTCAGTCAGCAAAAATAGAGGTTTGCAAAATGGGTTGGTGGTGCTTGGTGTATTTACTACGGTGACGTTATTGTGTTTGACTATAAGAAACACTACATTGCACACAGCACACAGTAACTGCACAGTGCTTGTACACTTGCATAGCACACACTGGACTGAATGCACTCACATTTTTTTTTTAATGATTTTCTTTCTACAAACATTAAACAAAAAACTGTCAAACTGTAAATTTGTGATCCAGAGTTGGTGTAAATTGACAAAGGCTGACAGAAGGAAACAGCACTTACCATAACCGCCAGTCTCACACTAGGGCGAATGAAGCAGGCTATTTATCACTCTAAGTTTGTGTGTTTGGTGGTTCTCTGTGTCACTGTTAGTTCTAAATGCATTTTTAACTGTGTACGTTCTGACTGCTCACCCGTTAGTGTAACAAGATTAGGAGTACAGGTCTGATGCATAAACAATTGTAAAAAAGTGGGAGAATCCCAAACATGCACTATATTTCTTACCCTATACACATAGAGTTCTTCAGCATCAGTTAGTGAATGAGGTGGTACAATTTCTTTCAAAGCCATTAGGACTTGCATACAATCTAAATACCCATCTTCATCACTATCCACCTGTAAGGGAAGTTGAGTAGGTTAGAAGTAGTAGTTTAATACACATACACATATATGCTAATAAAACATACTTAGTGTATACATGTTTGTGCTAATATGTATCCAGAGGTATACAAAAACAGTGTTCATAACAAACTGTACATTAACAGCATCTGTTTGTTATTGCGTAAGTTGAATTGTTTACATTTCCATAAAAAATAACTTATGGATGCTATTGTTTTTTGTTTTGTTTTTATAAATTCTTTATTTATAAAGATTTAGATTTTTAGGGGGTAAGGGTACAGAAGAGAAACAGGAAGTAGACAGTTACGATTTAGTTCATACAGCATTTGCATTTGCTTTTCCGTTCGTACCATTTTTCAATACATTTGGTTACATCATTTTTTCTAGGTGTTTGCGTTATTTGTTTATTTACCAAGTGCTTTCTTTTTATTCTGTAGGGTAGTTCAGTAGTCTACTGGTTGGGGTGGGATACAGAAAGAAAAGGGGAAGGGGAAGGATGCCCTGTTGAATTGCCCTTTTGTGGTTATTCTGGTGTAGTATCCTCTTACTAGGCTGTGGGTCAGGTTTGTCGTGTACCTTTCGGTTGTGTGAATATGCGGGTTTGTGGTTTGGGTTGTTGGGTTGCAGCACTTCTCTTTGGCGTGTGGGGGGGTGGGTTGGGGGCGTGTGCATGATGTTTGTTTGTCCCTTCGTCGCTTGTGAGCTTGTGTAGCATTTTGATTGGTGTGTGTGTAGTCGTCTGTGGTGTTGTTTAGTCGTGTGTGTGGGTGTTAGCTTGTATTGGAGTTTCGATCTGGAGTGTGTTGTTATTTCTGTGTGTGTCCTGTGGGATAGGCTGTGTTGCCCGATCCCTTTCGGTTAGATGGATGCAATTTTTTTATTGAGCAATTTTGTAGAATAGTGGCTGGGGGATATAATTGGGCAGGTGCTTATGGAAAATGATCATATTACATGGACCAGACCACATAGGCCATAAAAATGAAAGGATTGGTGAAATCTCTTCCTAGGCAAGTAAAGCTTTGCCTGTAGTAGTCTAGAAGATTTGTTTTGGGCTGAAATGCAACTTGTCCAAATTTGGGCCAATCGGATGATTGTCAAATTCTTAAACCATTGAACAAGCTAAAATGTAACCAAATCATGAACCAACTGAAAGGCCGCAATGGCCGAGCATGTTTGTTTTGATTAATGATTCTGAATTCCACCCAAGGTGCCCAAGAAAGAGATTATTGATGGGAAAAAAGATGACTGATGGCTAGGGGAATACACTAAATGTAGATTTCATTCACAGATCAAGAAGTGACTAATAAATTCTGCCAAGCCAAACTGACATTACGCCGAAATTCAGCTGTCCTGAAGAAATGTTTTATTTAAAAAAAAGAATAGGCTAATCTGAATTCGTCATGTACAAGTTTAACCTGTAGCCGGTTAAGAGTGCACACAGCAAACGTGCAACATGGACAAAATCTAGCAGTTCATTTTGTTTTTTTACTATATAATGTAGCTTTTGCTAAATTATTTATGCCATGTAGCAGCATATAGAATTCTTACATTAGTAAAATATATCTATGGTATTTATAAGTATAACCAAAACAAATCTAAACATAATTTTATTATCAAATAAAATGTTTGCATTTTTTTGTTGTTGACATTTCACACTCAATATGCCTTATTTTGATTTAATTTACAGTCACATCCTTGACATTGAAGATTTACCCCCCATCAATTCAAATAAGGGTACTATATTTACAATCACAGGAAGGGGAATTCATCACCATAATTTAATTGTGCAGGGTTATTAAAGAGCAGTTTTACTTTCCTTTATTGTGTATTAAATTCAGACTAATCAAATTGTGAATGCCAAGACTACTGTATTAGTCATTCCCATTCCTTTTAATTTGTTTAATGGCCTCTTCTTTTTTTTTTGTGTGTGTGTGTGTTCTAAACGGCTGTGTATGCTCAGACTCACGGCATGTAAATAAAGAATAGATTGGGGAACACTTTTAAGGAAAGAATAAAGCGTGCCTCCATTCTAAAGTTACATTTGATGTTCGGGCAATTCATAAGACATGCACCACAAGCAAAGGTTCTTATTAGTTCTGCTTAACTGTCTACAGACATAGGAGGAGTGCAGGAGGAGGGGAAAAAAAGAGTCTGAATTTACCCTTACCGCTTCAAAAGCCCTTTTATACTCCGCCAACTTCTCCTGGCTGAAGATGCAGTATTTTGCCAAAAAGTCGACTGAAAAAAAGAGGACAAAAAGTAAGCATTAACCAATGAAGGAAGTCTTTTTTTCCCACTTGCATTTTTTGTTTTACATAAAGGCATCCTTTAGCATTGCAGAGTTCAGTATGAGGACACCAATTCAGACTTTAGTAAGGAATTACTGCCCTACTGTCAGACATCATTTAAATTTATGTTTGCAAGGAAGTCTCTTCACCTGGCCGAGAGAACAAAGTAAAACGTCGTTCTCAAAGAAGATGCTTACTGCTAATGCTTAGGTTTTTAAGCGCAATGCAAAAAATGTTTTTAGCTTATGGAGGATCATATTTTCATTAAAAAGTCCTTTCATTTCTTGTTATATATACGGCTTACATTCCCATCCAGAGGCCTTATTTTATGAAATGCAGTGTGCAAAAAAAGCACAGTGCAAAAAAACACCAGGTAACAAGTCAGACCGTGATCAAACTCTTTGACTACTTACATTGGGGGTTGTGAGAGCAATCCTGTAGTGGTTATGGTGCTTGGAACGTTACTTTATTAATGTCTGTTTTCTAAAAAGCTCCTTTCTTCACACAGAGAAAGAATATTCCAAAATATTGGACTATATGTTATCAGGTCTCTTTTTCACCTAAAAACCAGTGAGGCCTATCATACATTTTACAATTCTGCAACAAAGGTTTTTCTCAAGCAAAAATTCCCAGATTTTACTAGTAACATGACGTAAAGTCATGATTTTATTAAAGACACGGAGGCGAGTATTATGCATAACTCTTTCTTTATTTCCTCAGCAGCAAAGATAGAGGAATATAAATATTGTCAAAAAATGAAAGAAAAACTGTATAGGCATAACGGGTAGCCAATCACATGGTAGAGGAAGTGGCTATATAAGTCCTGTGTCTCCCACAATCCCCCTCTTTCTTGCGAAAACCGAAGACCAGGTAAGAAGAAACGATGTCCTACTTGATCAGCACAGGAAACAGGAACAATGCGACAACATCAAGCTAAAAAAGACAGAGAAATATGGTAATTTCCAGACTCAAAACTGTAGACTTACCAAACAGCATCATAAGGAGTCACAAACAAGAAACTGGATTCTGAAATACAAAAGATAAATAATTAGTGAACATAATAAGACGTACCAAACCATCCAATCATATAAATAAACATATATAATCAATACATACCTATTGAACAGGAAAAAACCCGTAGAGTCTCAAGCATCTCGTATCCCCTTTCCACACCGGGAGGGCGGGAGGGAATAATACTCGCCTCCGTGTCTTTAATAAAATCATGACTTTACGTCATGTTACTAGTAAAATCTGGGAATTTTATTAAAGACACGGAGGCTCATATTATGCAAGTTCAAAGCTGTGCAACTATTCGAGATGCGATGTGTTCAATAGGTCTGAAATAGAAATCTCTAAAAGTCGATTCTCTGGACCAATCTGCCGCCCGCATGATATCCTCCAGACGACATCCGACTGAGGAGGCTTTAGAAGCCATCGCTCCCAGTACAGAATGGGGCGTAAACACAGAGGTGTCTATACCCGCAGAGGATAATAGTTCACGTATCCAACGTGCCAGGGTAGGTGTAGAAACCGGTCGATGAGGCGACTTGAAAGATATGAACAAATCGTGTAGATCGGCAGAGCGAAGGGAACTCGTGACATCCAGATAAACTCTGAGGCAATCCACCGGACAGAGCGCCGGACAGCCAGGAAACCTGGGATACAAAAAAGACTTGGATGCAGATTTAGTCCTCCTGGATATATCAAAAGTAACACCTTCTGGGGTGAATGCAATGGCGTCCCAATCCATGGCCCTGACGTCAGAGACCCTCTTGCAAGAGATCAAACAGAGTAACATCACCAACTTGGATGACAGACGTTTCAAAGTCAGCTCCTGATTAGGGTACCATGAGGAGAGGAACTGCAACATCATGTTAACGTCCCAAAAGGCAGAGAAGCGAGGCCGAGGAGGACGAGCAAGGTGGATACCCTTGAGAAGACGACATACAAAAGGATGCTTGCCGACAGGGGAACCATCCAAACCCCTGTGTCCGGCCGAGATAGCCGAGCGGGAGAGGTTAATCGTGCGGTACGCCTTGCCTGAGTCAAACAGGGACGTGAGGAATTCTAGGATCAAAGGCAAAGGGGCAGATACGGGATCCACTGCCCGTTCCAAGCACCAACCAGACCACGATCTCCATGAAGCTCGATAGGCAGTTCGAGTGCCTGGGGCCCAAGCGTTATCGAGGAGTAGGAGAGTTGTCCGCGGAACGTCTGGGACAATCCAAGGTCCCCTGAAAGGAACCACGCTATCAGGGGTAGCTGGTGTTGTAATACTAGCTCGTGTGGGTTCCCATCCGGGTCTAGAAGGAGGTCCTGGAAGATTGGAATCAACCGAGGATAATCGATCGACAACTCCATCAAGCGGGGAAACCATGGTCGAGATCTCCAAAGCGGGGTGATTAGTGCTACACGACAGTCGTGGCGAACCAGTTTCGAGATCGTGCGCGCTATCATGTTGAATGGAGGGAATGCGTATAGCAGACCCCGTGGCCATTCTTGAAGGAAGGCATCGGTCGCCACCGCTGCCGGATCCGGCCTCCAGCTGAAGAACTTCGGTAGCTGAGTGTTCAGACGAGATGCGAACAGATCCATCTGGAACTTTCCCCACAACATGTCCAGGCGCTGGAACACCGAAGAGTGTAGACGCCAATCTCCAGAGTCTCTTAAGTGTCTGGAATTCCAATCCGCTCCCGAATTGTCTAGTCCCGGGATGTGTTCCGCTGTTACCGAGACGTTGTTGAAGAGGCAGTATTGCCAGAAGCCTTTCGCCAGAATTGCCAACATCTTGGACTTCGTACCCCCCAGGTGGTTTATGTAGCGGACCGCTGATACGTTGTCCATCTTGAGGAGAACGCAGCAATTCGCCCGTCCTGGGGTAAGGCTGCGGATCGCGAAAGCTCCAGCCAGGAGTTCCAGGCAGTTGATGTGCAACGATTTCTCCACGTCGGACCATCTGCCTCCTGTGGAAACGTTGCCACAACGAGCACCCCAGCCGTGCAAGCTGGCATCTGATTCGATCACCACGTCCGGGATGGAGCCGAAGATGGCTCTCCCATTCCACGCCTCCATGTGTGCTAACCACCACACCAGCTCGTCTCTGGACTCTGCGTCCAAGCGTATCCGAGACTCGTAGGAGTGACCTGACCGAAGGTGTGACCCCTTGAGTCGCTGGAGGGCCCGGTAGTGTAGTGGGCCCGGGAAGATCGCCTGAATAGAGGCCGCGAGAAGGCCAATTACTCTCGCCAGCTGTCTGATGGACAAGTCTGCGACACGCAGAGCTCTTCGAATCTCCTTCTGAATGGCTTTCACTTTGGAACTTGGTAGAAACAGGAACTGTTGGACGGAGTCCACTCTGAACCCCAGGAACTCTATGGACTGGGCGGGATCCAGGACCGATTTGTCCCAGTTGATCAGAAAACCCAACTTCTGTAGCAGGGTGGTAGTCCATTCCAGGTGTAGAAGGAGATCCTCCTTCGATTGGGACAAAATCAGAATGTCGTCCAGGTAAACAATGAGGCGAACCCCTCGGGTACGGAGGAACGCCACCACAGGCTTCAGAAGCTTGGTGAAGCACCAGGGGGCCGAAGAGAGACCGAAAGGCAGGCAGGTGAAACGCCAACGCCGCCCGTGCCATGTGAAATGGAGATAATCTCTGAATTCTAGAGCAATGGGGACCGTGAAGTAAGCGTCCTTCAGGTCTACTTTGGCAAGCCAGTCCGACTGGCGCAGAAGGTCCCTGAGGCAGTGTATACCTTCCATCTGGAAGTGTTGGTAACGCAGGAAGGCGTTGAGGGGACGAAGATTTATTACAGGGCGAACTCCGCCTCCTTTCTTGGGCACTAGGAACAGATTGCTCGTAAAGCCCTTGGCGGCGAACGGCAGTTCCTCTATGGCGCCCTTGGAGAGCATCTCTCCGACCTTCGCGGAGATCATCTCGTCTTGTTCCCGTGGAAGGGACAGTTCTCTGGGGGAATAAAACTGGACAGGCACTGAAACAAAATCTAGGCGATACCCCCTTACACACTGCAGAACCCAAGCATCCGAGGTGAGCTTCGCCCACTCTCGGTAAAATAAGGCCAGCCTCCCTGCTACCTGAACGGGAGGGAAAGAAAGGGTACTCACCGTAAGGACGTCTGCTGGTGGCACCGCTGCGGGGGTATCTGGAGCCCCAAGCTCGACCTCTGGCTGGGAAGAAGGGAGGGGTTCTTTGGTCTTGAAATCCCCGGGAGGGAAAAAAGGAACCTCTAGTAGCGTGAAATGCGCCTCGGAAACCCCGGCCGGGTGGACGGTTCCTGCTACGCCCGGCCCCTCCAAAAACCTTAGGCGCGAACACACGTTTCATGCTCGCCTGCGCCTTGTCAATCGCCGTGAAGGTCTTGACATACGACCCCATGTCTTTAACGAAGGAGGTACCAAACAGTAAACCCTCTTCTGTCGGGTCAGGCTCCGCCACAGTCATAGTGGCCAGTTTAGGGTCGATTTTTAATAATATCGCCTTACGTCTTTCCGTAGATATCGCCGTATTGGCGTTCCCCAGCAAGCATATGGCCCGTTGGACCCAACCAATGGCCACGTCCACGTCCAAAACTGAATCCCCAGTTTTAGCAGTATCCAGAAGCTCATAGAGCTTCGAGAGGGGCCCCAGTGTGTCCAGGATCTTGTCCTGGCATCCCTTCAGGGAATTGTCAAGACCCTTTTTGGGCTTCCAGCCCGACTTACCCAGGAACTGGGCAATCTGTGGGTCAATATCTGGTGTTTTACCCGCAGCGCCCGGGAGAGAAGGGCGAGGGCATTCGGCCCGCAGCTTATTGCGGCCTTCTTTGGAAAGGGGTGTGCGGATACGTTTGGCCACATACTGGGCAATATGATCTGGGGGGACCCATTCAGCGGACCGGGGGTGACGTAGGTCGTCTGGGTCGAACAGGGGGTTACCCTGAGGATCAAGAATAGTGTTGTCATCCCCGGAGGGGCCTAAAACTGGACCCCGGGCCTTGGCGGAGGACTCTGATGGGTTAACGCCCGTAAGGGGCAAATCCTCGCCAGATACATCATCCTCACCAAAGGAGTCATACTCCATATAGTCGGATTCCTCCTCCACACTCCGGTCGGTATCCGACCCATCATCAAGGGCTCTAGCCCGTTTCCATAATCTAGCCTTTTTAGCCCGGCCAGGGGCTCTTTTGCGCGTGGGGTGCGCGCCATCTGTGACCGCCTCAAGCGTGTCAGTCATGGCAGGTAGAACCTGCATCGAGGAGTGGGAGCCGACGTGTTTGGACTTGGCCTTTGCCTTACGGGCTCCAGGCACAGTCTGAGCAGGGGAGGGGGACCCCACGCCCGTAGGGGCGGGGGAGGCCAGAGCAGGCAAAACCAGGGAGTGCATTGATTGTGAAAAAGAAGTAGTAACAGCTCCCATGGCCGAGGCAATAGCCTTCTGAATGGAGGAGGCCATAGTGGCTTCCAGCATGGCCTGAAACTCCTGGGAGGCCATAGCACCCTCAGCACTGTCTGAGTGGAAGTCCCCAGGGGGACCCGCAGGCCCATCCTCCCTATCCTGCATGATGTAAAGCTGCAGTGGGCAATTAAAGAAAATAGACTGCTAAATGACACTAAGGTGGATGAAGGAGAGCAAAGGGTTGAGTAACCCACAGAAAGCGAAACACACAGACCGTCTAGCGTTCCCAGGGGACCCGGCAAAGCAAAGGTGACCGCACGGCAGCACAGGGGAAGGATCGAGGTCCGCCCAAGATGGCCGCCGCACGTGAGGGAAGGCGCACGCGACCGGGCACCCGGCGGGGGAAGGGGCTCGTGCACCCGATCCGCAGAGCCCGCCCGCGAGCGGGGAGGGATGCGTGCGCAGCCGCGGCCGACCACAGAGCGGTTGCGGCAAAAGCACAGAGCCGGGAGTCGTGCGGGAGCACGAGGAGGAGAGAAAGGCAGGTTATAGAAATCCCCGGGTAGGGGGGAAAAGCACTAAGGGGTCCCAGGGGGAACACTAGTGGTAACAGGTAAAACTGAACAACCATAAATAGTATACAATGAAATATCATACAAATAAACGATCATCAAATTTGAGTCAGAGAGAAACAAAAAAACACTTATCTGTCTGAGGAAGCAGCAAAGAAAGAGGGGGATTGTGGGAGACACAGGACTTATATAGCCACTTCCTCTACCATGTGATTGGCTACCCGTTATGCCTATACAGTTTTTCTTTCATTTTTTGACAATATTTATATTCCTCTATCTTTGCTGCTGAGGAAATAAAGAAAGAGTTATGCATAATATGAGCCTCCGTGTCTTTAATAAAATTCAGATTTTTCCCATAGATTACAGGTAGATGGATCTGGGAACAGATGAGCTAAGCCAGAGCTGCATGCAAAAATTCAAGTGGAAAAGTGCACAGACACATTCGATTGTAATAAATGGTGAGGGGGGTGAGGCCTGACTGTCATGGAAGAGAGACGCACCTCAAGTAAGCTCCCTCACTATCCCCATGCAAGCAGCTTTCGGCAAGCTCATTTCACTCCTGAAGGGGATAACCCAGCAATATTGTTACTGCTTGACCGATCTGACATGCTTAATAGAAATCAGCGACTTGACAGAGGCTTACTCACATCTTCGTGGAAAGTGCGGCCTGGTGCTCACCAGGCGCAGGAGGCGACCGACCTTCCGATCCGGAGATGCCCAGGAGCAGCTACTTTCCAGCAAGAGCCCCTTTGCCCCCTCCATCCCCCCGCGGGGTGATCCCTGTCCACCCCTGGGAGGCACCAAGAGCTAGAGGACGCGCAGAGTGCGGCAATCCAAGATAACAAACTTATATGTGTCTTTCCCAATATGGTGGAGGCTGCATGTCTTCCTGGCCGCAGCGAAGTTCAACTATATATTGAGTCTAGGCTGAACAGACTCTTTGATAATTTCTGGAACCTCTTAACCAGCAGAAAGCTCCAACAAGTTCCACCACTGCTGAATAAATGCTCCAGCGGACAACCGTACCCAAGTCCCAAACAGAATTCACCAATGTTACTAGTGGAAAAGGCCCCAATTTGGCGGTGAACCAAATGAGGGAGGTTGCCTCACAAAACAGTGGCACGGAGGCAGGTACCGACCCAGACCGAAACTGGGTCTCATGGAAAGCTTGTGGTAACGCAGGGAGACCTGCTCCTGAAATATTCCATGTACCGCCGGCTCCCATTTCAGCACATAAGTCTGCAGCATTCATCCAGCGTTATGGACAGCGCTCTGCCTATTGTGGGTGTAGGGTGAATGGGTATTAAGAGACTGAGCCAGACAGCGCTTTGGGGCTCTTTCTTCAGTTTTTTTTAAAAAAAAATCTTTATTTTTGCAAGTGATCGCTGAAATATAACATGTCATAAGAAACATACAGTAACAAGCATGATACAGTAGCGAACATATTAAGATCTGATAACATAATTCCACTAATTTTTCATTTTTCTTGCTAGGGTTCCCTCTCTTGGCAGTGCGCGTTAAGGCTGTCTATATCTAAAAAGGGTGCTGGTATGGGGCTTATAGCGTCCTTTGTCCTTGCAAAGCTGTTAACCATGGGCTCATCTAAGGCACCTTTTGGGGTGATTAATAGGCTTACTAGCCTTGATTAGCAGCAGGACACCGCTTGAGGAACATTTACTTGTAAGGAAGGCCTAGGCCGTGGGCAGGGCCGACATCAGAAATTGTTGGGCCCCTAACACAGCTCAAGGTCTGGGCCCCCAGGTGCACACAAAAGGACACAGACACACACAGAAAGATACACACATACTAACAGACACAAATACTGAAACAGACATACACACATATAGACACATATACAGATACAGATACACACACATACTGACGTACATACATACTCACATACTGACATACATACATACTCACATACTGACACACACACACACATACAGACATACATACAAACTGACATACATACACATATATACATACATACACATACATACATACACATACATACATACACACACACACACACATAGATATATACATACACAGATACATACAGACATACTGACATACACACACACACAGACATACATGCATACTGACATACATACTGATAGATATATACATACTGACATACACACACACACAGACATACATACATACAGACATATACATACTGACATACACAGATAGACACATGCACACATACATTCATGCATACTGACATACATACTGACATACACACACAGACATAAATACATACTGACATACATACACAGACATACATACTTGCAGACGCATACACAGACATACATACTGACAGACATACATACAGAACATATATACATACTGACATACACACACACATACAGATAGACACATACACACATACATACATAAACACACAGACAGATATACATACATACACACACAGACATATACATACTGACATACACACAGACATACATACTGACATACACACACATACAAACTGACATACATACACACACAGACATACATGCATACTGACATACACACACATACAAACTGACATACATACACACACAGACATACATGCATACTGACATACACACACAGACATATACATAATGACATACACACAGACATACATATTGACATACACACACAGACATATATACATACTGACATACACACAGACACACATACAGATAGACACATACACACATACATACACACACAGACATATATACATACTGACATACACATACAGACACAGACATGCATACTGACATACACACACACAGACATACATACATGCCTACTGACATACATACACTCTTACCTTTAAGTTGCAGGAGGGTGGCTGTGGATGATGGGAGTGGATGCCTCTGGTGTTCCTCTGCTCTCCCTCTCCCCCCGCACGGAGTAAGCTGGAAGGAAGTGACCGGCCGTCACTTCCTCCCATCAAAACTCGCGGTGTAGCCGCAATTTTTTTTTTAAAAGGGCCCGGTTGTGCAATTACCCGTCCGCAGCGCTGACCGGGCCCCTGAAGATATAAGGCCCATCGGGTAGCCCTAAATGCTTGGGCCACCTGATGGGCCCTGGTGCAGATGCACCTGCGGCAGTTTCGCCGCTCCACGGCCGGGCCCCCCAGCGGCGCGACAACCATCACGGTTGTCACCTCCTGATGGCAGCCCTGGCCGTGGGCCAAGTGTGCATAGGTATGCTTAAACAAAAAAAGAAAAAGAAACCAAACTATAGGCCTATGCACATTCTATGGAAAAATGGGGGGTGGGGAAAACTGAACACAGGGCTAGTCCAGCAGCTTATGGAGCCAGTTTAGACATATGGAAGGTTAAAGGATAATTATCAGCGGTTCTTATGCTACATTCGACATTGCAAACGAAAACAGTGCAAACTAATGAGACAGGTATCTGCAGGTGCAGACTTCAGGTGAGTGAGGTGGTTGTCTCACATCCACCCCTACGAATGGAGTAATTCCTGCTACAGTCCAGTGCATCTTGAGCTATGCTGGAAGCTTTGGAAACAGGAGTCTACCACTATTTGTTTTGCATGCTTGGGCATTAGCAGTGTGGCAATGAGCCTTCAACAGTAGTAAGGGAGTTCTGCTTCTGCAATCGTTTACGCTACTCCCTGGATTCTTAAATTGTGTACTCTGGCCCTGTCCTCCATTGTGGCTATCTGTGCCTGTTGGTCTGCGCATTGTTTCTGTAGCCCTCCTATAGGGTCATCAGTGGCAGATTATGCTAGTTTGGTGTCCTCCATACTTTCCTCCATTGCTTGCACTTTGTTAGTTTAGATACCGCCTCACGTACTGGAGCCATGTCCGCATTGAACATAGTCTTGATTTCTGCCATTAGTGCCCTGATTCTGATTTAGTCGATAGAGAAGACTCTTCCAACTCTCTAGCTGTCTGTGGCACTAAGTGTGGCCAAGATGGAGGGAAGAAGTCAACGGTGGCACTGTCATCATCCAACAACATTGATGTGTAGGCCTCGGTCGGTGCCATCTTGGCTGATTCTGGCCGCAGTGTCGTGCAGAGAAAATCCCCTATATCGCGGAAGCCCGAGCCCGGGTCCGCTCGATGCTTCTTGTTCTTTTCCCCATATCGCTGGGCATCTGGCTGGTGCCCACTTAGCGAGATAGTGGGGCCGGAGACTGTTATTAGCCCGGTTTACCAGGTTAAGCTCGCAGAGCTGTCTCGATGTGCATCCAGCTCATGCAGTCGATGGCTCTGACTTATTCAGCTTTTTTAGCTATATTGATTTTGTTTTGTTTTTTTATCACCTGCATTTATTAGCACACAGAATCTAGCTGTACCTGATACTTTCTTCTTAATTGCCCTGTATCATCACCGGGGGGCCCCCAGGGGGAATCAGCTTGTTAAATATCCTACTACTGTCTTGTTATCAACATAGAAATGTGCAGTTCTTCAGACTAGCTTCATCCACAATGTTATCACTCATTACTGTATAGACAGGGCCGGCGCTACCATAAGGCGACTAAGTCTGGGGCACCGACCTGCAGGGGGAAGTTTCCTGCTGGGCTGCCCTGCTGTTGTCTGGGGTTGGAACGCTGAGTGAGTGGCTCCTTAGTAACCCCCCTGCACAGCCATTCAGATGGTAGGCTCTCTCTGCAGCCGGGAGAGGGGTGTGCCAAATCCCCAGCACCCTTGCAGAGCACATTGCTTCCTGCAGGCAGGGAAAGCCGTTACATGACCTGGTATCCTGGCTGCCCCCTGTCTGTGAACATCGGACACTCTCTGAGGGGAACAGGAAGCAGCTTGTGCTCACATTGCATGGCTCTCCTGCTCCCCCAGCAGAAAGAAGAGCAACTTCCTGCAGCCTGGACCTCTTCTTCTCTTCACAGCACCCAGGTAGGTTAAGTGGGATTGTTTATTGTATGAATTGTTGTGAATTGGTGTGTGTGTGTGTGTGTGTTAAATTGCTGTATTTCTGGGTGTAAATAAAGAGTGACTTAATGTTAAGGGGTGTGAGCTTGGGTTTGAGTCACAGTGTGTGTGTGTTAGTGAGAGTGTGTGTGTTAGAGTGTGCAAGTGACAGTGTGTGTTAGTGAGAGTGTGTAAGTTACACTGTGCATGTCAGTGAGAGTGTGCAAGTGACACTGTGTTAGTGAGAGTGTCTAAGTGACACTGTGTGTGTGTTAGTGAGAGTGTGCAAGTGACACTGTGTGTGTTAGTGAGAGTGTGCAAGTGACACTGTGTGTGTTAGTGAGATTGTGTAAGTGACACGGTGTGTTTGTTAGTGAGAGTGTGTAAGTGACACTGTGTATGTCAGTGAGTGTGTGTGTGTATTAGTGAGAGTGTGTCTATTTTTTCCCTAAATATGTGCTTACTAAATGTCTCACAGTCTCTGTTTCCTAAATATCTCAACGGTCTCTCTATCCCTAAATGTCTCCCCATGCTGTTTCCATTCTCTAAATTTCTCACTGTGAGTCTGCTTTCATTTAAAGGGACACTATAGGCACCCAGACCACTTCAGTTCATTGAAGTGGTCCGGATGCACTGTCGCAGGGCCTTTAACCCTGCAAAAGTAATTATTGCAGTTTTAAAAAAAAACTGCAATAATTACCGTTCAGGGTTAACTGCACCTCCAGTGTCTATGCATGGGGACATCACGCGTCACGCAAAACCCCATAGGAAAGCATTATATTATAGTTTCCTATGGGGAAATTCTAAAGTAGCCATTGAGGAGTGAAGATGGACCCGAGCCAGTGCCGAAGGACATCGGTGCTGGACCGTGGTAAGTGACGGAAGGTGTTTTTAATCTTTTTTTGAACCACGAGGTAGGGGTGCTTGACAGAGGGGGAAGCTATAGTGCCAGGAAAACAAGTTTGTTTTCCTGACACTACAGTTTCCCTTTAATGCCAACTCAGTGTGTATCTTTCCCTAAATGGCTCTTCACTGCAATTCAGAGTTTAGTGAAAAAACCTCTGAGAGAATGTAGTTGCATTCATGAAGGGGCGGCAAAATGGATTGTTGCCTAGGGCGGCAAGAATCCTTGCACAGGCCCTGTGTATAGAAGTAATGCCATGTCTGATGTTGTTTTGTCCTCTAAATGCACAACAAAAATAAAGAATTAAAGAAAAAAAAAGAAAATACTTTCTATATTTTAATATTATGCTAATACTGAAACCACCTTTAAATTATTTAATCGAAAAGGAACTACCACTTGTCTGGGAATTCCACCTTGAATAAAACATTTAGGGGGAAAAAAGTATTAAATGGGTTAAGATCAAAATGGCAGTAAAGGTTAAAAACATAGATTAGTACACAGAGTACAATAAGCAACATTAACTGCAAACCATAATAGACATTAAAGGGAAACTGTAGGCACCCAGACCACTTCTGCCCATTGGAGTGGTCTGGGTGACTTGCCCCTCTCCCCTTAGCACTGTTAGTCAAAACACTGAGGTTCTGGAGGAACCACAGTGTTTTGATTACAGGGCTAATCCAACCTCTAGTTGCTGTCTCTCAGAAAACTGCTAGATGGAGCTTCCGTGCTCTTAGAGCACAAAAAGTGTTTTAAATGACGTTCAACGTCCGCACGCTTTGCATGAGGAGGTCGAGAGACGCCGGAATCCCCATAGGAAAGCATTGAATAATGCTTTCCTATGGGGAGATCTAATGCACGCGGAAAAGGGCCTTGACAAAAGGAGAAATCTATAGTGCCAGGAAAACAAGTTTGTTTTCCTGGCACTATAGTTTCCCTTTAATTACAATATAACATTTGCAATAGATAGACAGTAAAAAAAATATTAACTCCTCTATGGCCTGCATAAGCACTTTAAACTCAGATAATATACTTCAACCATCTGTTCCTAGTTATTGTACAAATTGTAAGTTTTATACATGAAAAAAAAGAACTAAACTGAATAGTATACCAAAAGTATAGGGATGAGGAGCGAGTCATGTTCTAGGTCCAAGCGTTCCACTAAAAGACCGAAAATGTACACAGGAACCATATACGTTCCTTATTGGATTTACTTTTGAGGTGACATTTACCTTCCCTTATTCATTAAAGTTACCAGCAAAATCACATCTCCAACAAAACTCATGGGCTTATGTTCAAATTTTAGATAAAAATAATTTACATTTGCAAGAAGAGAGTACATTGAGTAATCACAAATATTGTAAAGTCAAGATAAATATGTTCATTGAGAGATGGCAGGGGAATACTAAGCGTCTGCTGGCTCTATGGAGGAGTACCCTCATGCACAGCACAAGGGCAGAGTCATAGTAAGGGGTGCTTGGGGATAAATAGGGGTTTACACAGTCTCTAAAACAGTCTATATACAAATGACACACAGGAAGATTCAAAGTAAGTGCTTGCTCTTGCAGCTGTAGCAGATGTAACAGGTCCTGCATACCAAGAGACGACCAAGTCAGTCTGTCAGTAACTAAAATGTCAACATAGTACACTATCTGTAACAGACCATCTAAGATGTTGCAAGTTTGCAGAAAATGGGCCAGGGTTTCTCCCCTGTTTGGTTATATCATCCTTGAAATGTGGACCAGGTCATTAACAAATATCTTATTTTATGAAACATAAGGTGGTGATAAAGGTGACTCAGTTGAGTATCTTCTCTGGTGGGAGGGTGGCATTGCCTTGGCCTAGTGTTGGATGCTGGTCATGAAGTTTAAAATATTGGAGGTGGTGGTGCTTCCATTGTTGCTGTTGATGCTGGAGGTGGTACAGGTACTGAGGTTACAACTGATTAAGTTTATGCTTGAAATGCTGTAGGATGCTGGAGACAGCAGAGATACCAGTTAAGGTAGTGCTCCTTTATTTAGGAAGTTATTTAGGATGTGCTCCTTTCACGCCCAACATAAAAATCACAACATACAAACATATGGACCAGATGGACCAAAATGTTGGTGCCACACCTTTGTCCATGGCTGGATAACAGCATACTGTCAATCTTCCATACTTGGAGATGATAGTACACATTAGGATGTGCTGGCAATAAATATAATAATTGGGAGCTTGTGTACCTAGCCCCTAATCAATTCTCAATTGCTTGTTCTAGAGATAGGCAGATTTTGACAGATTAGATTTTAGACCAGTAGGTTTAACTCACAAGAACACACTCAAGCAATACTTTTCCAATTGTGTAATTTATAGATGTAAATATTCATATGAATTCCGCTGTTTAATGAGTTACAATAATAGATTTCACAGAACCCTATATATAATGTGATAAGCCATCCTGGAATTAACAACCTGAAAGATGTGTCTTTCAGGATGTTGTAAAATGTTAACCCCTTAAGGACACATGACATGTGCGACATGTCATGATTCCCTTTTATTCCAGAAGTTTGGTCCTTAAGGGGTTAACAAGCAACAGGAACTGACAACTGTTACTAATTGTCAAGTGGGATATTCAGGATGTCTGAGCATGTTCTGGGCTGGATATTTTAGATTGTGTATTGGTGAGAAAAGGGTTAGCCAGCAAGTAACTCTCCATTTGTTGAAGAACAACAACCCCCAGTGCTGGATGAAGGCTTCATGGGCCTGGAGCTGAAAGTTTAATGTCCCAATGAGAGAAGTTGAATTCACATATAAATTGACAGTGTAACTGATATGGGTTATATTTGTGACATTATTATTATTACTATTTATATAGCGCCAACACATGCCGCAGCACTTTACAATTATAGAAGAGGGATATTTAACAAGTAATTAACACACAGAATACAACAGAGCGAGAGTTGAAGAAGGCCCTGCCTAATCTTGCAATCTATGGGAAAGGGTTGAAGATACACAAGAGGAAGAACAGCATGTCAGAGGGGAGGAGGGATTGATGACAAAATAAGCTAGTAAATGTGGTGTGTGGAAAAACTGAACAGTTGAAGGCGAGAGAGTGAGCAGTGCTATGGAAGCAAGGAAATTGAAAGAAGCCCCACCCACTACATATATATATATATATATATATACGTGCCAGTAGCTATCCTGCAGAGGTGTGTTTTCAGTGACCTCTTACAGGATTGGAGGCTAGGGGAGAGTCTGATGGCCGGTGTAGAGAGGCAGCCCTTTAAAAATCCTACAGATGAGAGTTAGTGCGGGAACAAGCAGATGATAGGAATTTTCACAGAACCAAGGGTATCTGGCACGGCCAACTTTGATAAGAGCGAAGAGTGAGTTATGTGCATTGGCCTCCATTTCAAAAATGGTTGGAGCTGTGGATTTTACCCATTTCCAGATGACCCATCCAACAGTCAAAAAACAGTTACTTAGGAAGTGCTCCTTTAACCCCTTTAGGACCAAACTTCTGGAATAAAAGGGAATCATGACATGTCACACACGCCATGTGTCCTTAAAGGGTTGACGCCTTTAACATAAAAAACCCGACATACAAACATATGGACCAAACCTACAGGTTGCCACACAACAGACAGTAAATCCAGTGTGACAGCTGCACATTATCTCTGTATAGTTGCTTGTGCTGGCATTTAGCTTCATTAACCATCATTTAGGCAATAACCTCTTTTCTACATACCGGTAGTTAACAAGTACACAAGTAAACAATAAGGACACAAACTAAAAAAGTAATAAGTGCAAAAAAGGTTGCTACAGAGCACACAGCAGTGCCCAACAGCATCATAAAAGCAGCTGTTGTCCGTTTGTACTAGGCACAAGAAAGTGTTGTCGCTTACCTCCCTTTTTATTAATCTAAATAGATATTCCACAAACAGAATTTTGCAATAGTCTAATTTTTTTTTTTTTTTAAATGTTCAGATTATATGTTTAGTTAAACATAAGTGAAGCAAAAAAACTAAAAAACAAACCCTCTCAGCTGTGCCTAAGAACATTACCAATCCAGCTGATGAAGCTTTGAATGTATCCCTTTTTAGAATAATAGTAGCTGGTTATTGCATAAGTATAGAAATACAAATTTAAATTATAATTTTTTATTTTTTTTTAAATAATGAATTTAAAATTATCTAGATCCAAACCTTTACATATAGTGTCCCTGAATGTATTTAACAAATATATGGCAGGCTTTCTTTTTTCCTGGGGTCACATTTAAAGGGACTGGCTGGGTAAGTCTTCTCCTGGGTAACAGACTACAGTAGTCAACTGAGAAGAATAAAAGTTGTAAAGCAAGTCAGATACACACAAAAAACAACATTACTCTTGCAACTAAAATGCAATCATCATCATTCTTGTCAGCAGACTTTCTAGTGCCAGAATATCTGTTCCACCCTGAACTGTGCCTGCACTGTGCCACAGGTACTCTGGCAGCAAAAAGAAGACCGATAACAATGATGGTAATCAACTGTAAACCTTTTGTAACAATAAAAAAAAGAAGTAAAAAAAAAAGAACATTTTGTTTTTTAAATTAAAACATAATACAGTTCTCTTTGTCCTTTAAACTGACATTCAAAACACTAAAACAACTGTATCTTAATGAAGCAGTGTTGGTGTATAGATCATGTCCCTGCAGCCTCACTGCTCAATCCTCTGCCATTTAGGAGTTAACTCACTTTATTTATGCAGTTCTGGCCACCAATAAGCTAGCACACCAGGCACCACTTTATTTCCAATGATCCATGACTGCCTTTATTATATTATTATTATTATTATTATTATTTTTATTTTTTTATTATTATTATTATTATTTTTATTTTATTTTTGGTTCTTAGCTGCAGATCTCTCCATCTTGGTGTCATTCTTCATGTGTTTGGAGTTGGACAGAGTTTTGATACAGGCATGATTTTTATTATTTCCAAATACTGTTTTTGATGCTAAGTGGGATGATCCAGAGCCGATAAATCATCATAATCATAATGTTAATCGATGCCATCCACCAAGGTCTGAAAATCAGCAGAATGTTTCTTCTTCCTGTGCTTTGGATTCACCACGGTATTTATTTTGGACTGAATTGGTGCCTTCAAAAGGGAAGGTAAGCCAAATGGTAGCTCAGTTCATATTTTGGAAGAATGTGGCAGTGGAACCACGTAGATAGAACTTCTGGACTCCTCATTGCTTTCAGAATATAATGGAGAACATCATAACTGATAAAAGCCAATGCATGAAGAAAAGACACACATCTGTTTTGATGCTCACAACGAAATACCATTGAAGGAGCCAATCAAAAGCTAAATTCAACTAAATCTCAGATATGTCTAACACAAGAGATTAAAGGGCAAAGAACGGACCTAGTCATTGTGGAAATTCTCTGTAAATGGTTCCTTGCTACTAGATGCCTCCAGTGGCTATATAAAGGATTGCAAGTAAAAACAAATGCTACTAATGAATAAAATTACTGAACTCACAATAAAGCCCAGAACAACTCCTCTATACCTCATGTACGCTTTTCAAGCCTACCTCTAGGTCTACAGACAGGTGATGAAATAAGAAATGTGTTTGTAAAAATGTTTTGCACTTGAAAAGGTTCCATAAAGATAATGTAGCTGTCTATACTATTGAATTTCCATTTTATCTGTACACAAAAAATTTAAAGCCATTACACCATACGTCTGTCTCCCACATCATGTCTTTACAATTCTTTTTAGAATCGTTTTAGGTAGATATAAATAAATAAACACATAAATAAATAAATAATTCCTCCATTATAAAAAAAAAAAAAGTAAAGATCTCTGAAATATGTAAGGGGCGTATTAACACCTATTTGAGATTTCCTAATCCCTGACAACGTGTACCATACTGATGCATACATCTAATCTTTTAAAACGATTATATTAATGGCCTGGGGCCCAGGTAAGAGTTAGCCGGTAACGTCGTCATGAAAACTAAGATTTTAAAACCAAATCATCTTCATTCCAAGAACCAGTTAACATTGATACTTCACTTTTTACGTCTGATCACATAAGTCCGTCAATATACATTGGTGCCAAAGAAGACCTGAGTTGTAGAAAACACTGCAGTAAGCCAAGAAAATAAAGCAGGTGCATCAGAAACTTGGTGGGATTATTTAAGGTGTCAAAAAAAGCCAAGCAGTGTAATATGAGTGTGTAACATGCAGGTGCTGAGGTTTATGTAAGACACACAAATAATAGAGAAGAAGTACAAAAGCTAGGTGGCTGCAAAGATTTCTCTCAACTACAACACAATATACATACAAATCTCTGGTGACTAAAAGGGCAGTTTGAGAATTTGATACTAATGAAGGTATTAAACCTTTGATTAGCAGAGGGCGAACATTACAGATATTTAATACATATATTTATATAGAATGAGCGTGATAAAGAGCAATATTGCATGGATCCTGCTTGATTTCTGAGTGTATTGTCTGAAATAATCTTTGGACGTAAAAAGATCTCGCTAACAAATGGTTTGACCTCCTACTGCAGCATAATAAAGATCAATAAATAAATACAAATAGCTGATTAATAAGATCAGTTCATCAAGAAACATAAAAAGTGCAGCCTAATAGTAGCAGGAGAATACAATAACATAGGGTTTTATTCATTAATATTGTTTTCAATGATTATAATAAAACTACTCCTTAAATATAGACCTTTAAAAAGGGATGTGGAGGTTTCCAGACATGTCGGTCCTTGTGGTCAGGACATGAGATTTTTTTTTTTATACAAAACCTCTATAGTGTGTAGGTCCATGTGCAAGTGTGTGAGTGTATATAAAAGTGTGTGAGTCTGTATGTAAGTGTGTGTGTGGGGGGGGGGAGATCATTGGGGGAATGAAGGGAGTCTTGCTGGAAGTAGAGATGTGGACATCTACTGGTGAGAGGGTAGGGGTGGATCTACTGGAGGTGCAGCAGTTTCAATGGCACCGGGGTCCCCCAGAGTTTAGGGTCCACCATTTGTCCACGCATCAGGTGAGGGAGAGCAGTGGGGGCCTTGGCAAGTACCCTACTGAGCCTCCAGTTGGTCTTGTTTAGTCAGGGCCAGGAGAATTATGCCAGGCAGTTATGGCAGAAATATGACATGGCCCACCCACAGTGTGTGGATAGCAAGGACACTGACATGATCTATTTCTAAAGAAGAAAGGGGTTTATTGGAAGAGGAATGTGGCCACCTATTTGTGGGAGGAAGGGGGTTAAAGGAAAATTATAGTGTTATGAATACTAAGCTGTATTTCTAACACTATAGTGCCCTCTGTCATCCCTCTCCTCCCTGCCCGCCAATTCCCAAGGGAAATAATGATTTAAATAGCCCTTTATACACTAACCCAAATCTAGCTTCTATGTCCCTCGGATATATGACAGCCGCTAGCAGACATCCACTAAAGGCCGTACTGCAAAGTAAACATTGCAGTTTCTCAAAAACTGCAATGTTTTACACTGCAGGACTAAGGGAGACAGGGACATTGCACCAGACCACTTCAATGAGCTGAAGTGGTCTTGCTGCCTATAGTGTCCCTTTAATTTGCAGGGGAATGTGCCAATGTAAATTGAGGGAAACACACAGTACATGGAGAGACAGGGCAGGGGAATGTAACACATACTGTAGTTGTGGAGACAGAGCAAGGAAATGGAACACATACAGGAATTGGGGAGACAAAGTAGAGAAATGAAAACACACACAGTACATGGGGAGACAGCGCAGGTGAGTGGAAACACAGAGTACCTGAGTAAAAAAGCAGAGGGAAAGAACATACAGGAAAGAAGAAAACATGGCAGCAGAGAGATGTTCATCAGCTGACAAAATAAACTGACATCCAGTCCCTATATACGTAACAGAAATATAATATATTAGGAACTAAAAACATTTTTGACATAGAGCGGCATATTACCAATCCCATATTTATTATTATTTTTTGACCACGTCCTCTTTTCCTTTAATCCTACTGATTATATGGGCTCAGGAAAAAACAAAGTCAATGAAAACGTCAACTTTGAACACAGCCCTTTCTTGCCCAAACTAGTGGGCTCATCCCTACACAGAAAGATACTGCTCTAAGCTCTGACTATAGAATGTTGGCAAAGTGGTGGAGTCAGAAAACCTTTTACATAATGCCACAAAATCTATTACAATGCCAACATCAGAATATATCAAATTGAGCTTGTTTCATGTAAATGTACGACTAAGTAGGAACAGTTCTCTCAGAAAAATAAATATTCTTAAATCTGGCTCCAAGTAAGAACAATACACCTTTTTTATTCTTGTTTGTTTGTTTGATAAATTCTTACGCAAAACATGTCCACTCGGATTGCAGTTAATAAAAAGAAATCTCGGAGGACATTAAATTAATCTTTTAGCTGTTTCAACTCCATGAAGGCAGCTGGCAAAACCGTAATCAAATCAATCAAAGAGCACTGACTCCTAAGAATAGATTGGAAGGAGTCTTTTGTTTCTTGAAGCTCAGACTTTATCAGCTTATACTGACAGTCAGACGTTTCCAGCTCGCGTACAAATCCTCGCGGATTTATTGCAGATGTATCAAGCCTGCTGGAAATAATGGCACAAGCCAAGAGGCTAGTCGCCTATCGACATCAAGCTCTGAGTAATACCAATGGGAAATTATCGACACAAAGGGTTCGCTGGGGTGACAAATTAAGATAGAGATTTGGCCTATTGAAGATTCTAGGTGTGGGATAAACCAAGCACACTAACACCAAAAAACTAGCTCTATCTGATTACATTCTAGCACTTACAGGCTCAACCCACCCACAAACAGCAAGGCACGGATCTTTGCTTCAGTTACACAGGTTGCATTTCGATTGGATGCTGCAAATTGGCATCTGTAATAATGACTTACTAGCCACTTCTGTCAGAGGTAATGAGAGGGGTAATGTTAGTCTCTCTGTCATTAAGACGCGCATTTAAATTAGAGATTCCCCCCATTTAATATAGTATGACATTAATTGAAATTTGAACTTATACAAACCTTATTATGAATTACAAAATTTAATAAAAAAGATGAGCTATTGGGCTGTTTTTTATGTCCACGAACAAAAATTTATGCAATCTAATAATAATATTTTTTAAATGCTATTGTTAAGGAATATCATGTTTTTTTTGGTTTTTTTTGTGCTTTTTTTTTTTTGTGGGAAGCTTTCAAAAGCCAGTGACATGTGTTTGGATAAATTGAGTTATTAACAAATTGATTAACCCTGTTAGAAACACACATTATGCTGATCAATATCTGTTGAGATTGGACTGCACACTGCATAGTGGATAAGCTATGTCCCTTGGAGACCTATTGCTAACTTGCAACCCTTTTCTGAATGAGACACTTAGAGTGTTACTCGTCATAAATAGAGTTGAGCGGACACCTGGATGTTCGGGTCCAGCGGGTTAGCCGAACTTTGAAAGAAAGTCCGGGTTCGTGCTCGAACTTGACCCCGAACTTTTGGAGTCAACTTTTGAAGTCAATGGGGACCCGAACTTTCGGCCACAAAAATGCCTCTAAAAAACTCCTGGAAAGGGCTAGAGGGCTGCAAAAGGAAGTAAAATGGGGGTAAGAGTAGGACAAGTGTGGATAGGGAAATCACTTAAAATAACATAAAAATTTAAAATACAGCTGAGCCATAAAATAGCACTAGATGGAATCTTTGATTTTAGCTTTGGAAGAACATAAATCAAAATCTAAAGCATGACTGTCAGGAGGATCACCAGAATTATCCATTTGAGAGCGGGTTGGAGAGCAAGGTATTCTTTTTCATTGTTCAAACTGAGCTCAACTCCTGATGCATGGAGAAAAGGCCTTCACAAGCCTCTGCTATTGTGTACATAGTTTATACTAAGTGACCCATAGGTTGAGGAGGCGGTGACCGTGGCGGTGTAGGTGGAAGCGGCGGTGGAGGAGGAGGTAGCCAACACTGTTTTTTATATATATATTTTTATTAATTGGGGTAGCCCCCAAAATATTGGGACATATAAAAAAAGAAACATTTGCGGCCTGCGGTGCATTTCTTGCAGTCCTGATGCATGGAGAAATGCTCAACTCCTGATGCATGGAGAAAAGGCCTTCACAAGCCTCTGCTATTGTGTACATAGTTTATACTAAGTGACCCATAGGTTGAGGACGAGGTGACCGTGGCGATGTAGGTGGAAGCGGCGGTGGAGGAGGAGGTAGCCAACACTGTTTTTTACATATATATATATTTTAATTGGGGTAGCCCCCAAAATATTGGGACATATAAAAAAAGACAACACTGTTTCGCAGAGTAGCTGTTGACATTATAGTTGCGCAGGCACTTTGTTGACTCTAGAGAACCTCGGGCCAATCGCACATCCCCGTGACGGAGACTTTGCATTCGGATGTCATCCATATCAACTTTCGATGCCAGTTTCTGCGCCTACCATGGTGACCACGGGTAACGGAGAATCAGGGTTTAATTCCGTACAGGGACCCTGAGAAACGGCTACCACATGCAAGGAAGGCAGCAGGCGCGCAAATGACCCACTCCCGACGCGGGAAGGTAGTGATGACAAATAACAATACAGGACTCTTTAGAGGCCCTGTAATTGTAATGAGTCCACTTGAAAGCCTTTAACTCTGATCAATTGGAAGGAAACTCCACTATCGCCTGCTGCTGCTCGCACAGTCTCATGAGGCGGTGAGCGGGAAGCCGAAGTTACGCTGCAGCGCAGACAGGCGAGCAGCAGCAGGGTGAGAACGCCAAAAGCGCGCACAGCCGCTACAGTGAATGTCACATCCTGTTCCAAGTTGCGGATCAGTCTGGTGATGGCTTCTTGTATCCAGTACTCTTTTTACTGAAGCTGCATCAGGGTTCTGGTATGTGGCTGCATAAACTCTGGTGCTCAACACCAGGGGGCGTGCGGTTACCCTGCACGAGACCCTGCTAATCCATTCCACACTGTGACTCCTAACTTCAACATCAGACATACTGGGTTCTGGTCGTCCGACCGCCGCCCAGACAGTGTCTGGGTCCCGGTCACCGTACTGCCCTCCTGACTGTAAACCTACAAATGGCTTGTGAAATCTGTTATGGTTCCTTTTATCGCTCCATCTGTTACTTGGATAACTGTGGGAATTCTAAAGATAATACATGCCGACGAGCGCTAGGGGACGGCCGCTCCGCTTTTGCACCCTGCTCCCTCTTGTGCTGGTGCCTCTGTGCGACCAGCGCGTCTTCCTCCAAACTGCACACGTAACTCGCATGACCTTGATTCCATGTGGGGTCTAGGACCTCATCATCCTCCACATCATCTTCCACCCACTCTTCAACCCTGCCATGCTTGCCGGTATGCACACTGCAGAAAGCCACAGCAGTTGGCACCTGTGTTTTTTCAGCATGCAAAGTCTGCAAAGGACATATGAAAATTGGTTTAGAATTGTATCCAGGCAACAGTTTTCCCTATAAACTGACCTCTCAGTTTGACTGGTGAGGATATTGCCACAGAATTACAATATTGTTTAAGTACCTCTTAGCTATTGATAACTGGTTTAAATATATCAGCTTGTGTACTATTTAGCAGATTAGCACCCAGAAAATAAGAATGTTTACCACTGCGCTGTAAGCACACTCAGGGCCGGACTGGGAAAAAAATTAGGCCCGGGCATTTTTCAATCAGAGCGGCCCCCTAAGAAGGGGGCGGGTCCAGAGAGGGCGTGTTTTGTCATCACTAATGACAAGCACGCCCCTTCTCAAAGTGAGCAAGTTGGTTCAATGCGCAGAGCCCCACTGAAGAGCTCTGGCATTAGAAAAAGGCCCTGAATTTGTTCTGTGCAGCGCAAGCAAATTTAATAACATGCTTGCGCTGTGTTTGCTTTTAAATTGTCTCTGGTGTCTCCACAAGTGGGATACCAGAGGACAAAAGGGCCAGGAAAGTGTATGGTGCATGTGTTTGGAGCCTGCTTGTGGGATTGCGTGTGTGAAGAGAGTGTTGTGGTATTGTGTAAATAGGTCAATTTCATTTGTGTTTGAGGTGTAATATGTGTGGCTAGGGGCTGTAGAGAGTGTGTGTATAGGGGGCATAGTGTTATAGGGGATGTAGCGAGTGTGTGCTGTGTGTGAGTGAAGGTGCTGTGTGTGTCTGAAGGTGATGTGTGCTATGTGTCTGGGTGCGCTGTGAGTGTTTGGGTGCTGTGTGAGTCTGGGGGTGCTGTGTGTGTCTGGGTGCTGTGTGTGTCTGGGTGCTGTGTGTGTCTGGGGGTGCAGCTGTGTGTGTCTGGAGGGGCTGTGTGTGTCTGGGTGCTGTGTGTGTCGTGGTGGTGCTGTGTGTGTCAGGGTGCTGTGCGTGTCGTGGTGGTGCTGTGTGTGTCAGGGTGCTCTGTGTGTCTGGGGGTGCTGTGTGTGTCGTGGTGGTGCTGTGTGTGTCGTGGTGCTGTGTGTGTCTGGTGGCGCTGTGTGTGTCTGGGTGCTATGTGTGTCTGGGTGCTATGTGTGTCTGGGGGTGCTATGTGTGTATGGGTGCTGTGTGCGTGAGGGGGTGCTGTGTGTGTGAGGGGGTGCTGTGTGTGTCTGGGTGCTATGTGTGTTCTGGGTGCTGTGTGTGTTCTGGGTGCTGTGTGTGTCTGGGGGTGATGTGTGTGTCTGGGGGTGCTGTGTGTGTCTGGGGGTGATGTGTGTGTCTGGGGGTGATGTGTGTGTGAGGGGGTGATGTGTGTGTGAGGGGGTGATGTGCGCGTGAGGGGGTTGTTAGTGTGATTTTTTATTTTAATTTAAATATTTTTTTATTAATAATTAAAAAAAAAAGTTCTTCCTCCCTTCTTACCTTTAGCCTGGGAGGGGGTGAGCCGTTCTACCTGGGAGGGGGACCATGCTGCCTTCCCTGGTGGTCCAGTGGTGAGAGTAAACTCTAACCTGCCGGCTAGAGTTCACTCTCGCGAGATCTGAGTGTTGCCGCGGCAACGCTCAGACCTCGCGAGAGGACCCGGCGGAGCTGCTGGCTAGAGCTCCACCGGTCCTCTCCTCCCTCCCTCACACCCTCTCCTGCCGGTGGCCGCCTGGAAGTGTCTCTGGGCCGGTGAGGGAGATCTTTGATCTCCCCACCGACCCATGGAGACACACAGCAGGGCCGCAGGGGAGATCCTGTGATCTCCCCTGCCGGCCTCGGCCCCACAGCCATCGCGGCCCACCGGGCATTTGCCCGGTATGCCCGATGGCCAGTCCGGGCCTGAGCACACTAGTAGACGCTTCTATTTGACTCTCAGATATGAATAGCAGGCCCCAAAATGTACTATTTAGCAGATTAGCAGCAAAACAATTAGAATGTTTACCACTGCGCTGTAAGCACACTATTAGACGCTTCTTTTTGACTCTCAGATAGGAAGAGCACGCCTAAAATGTACTATTTAGCAGATTAGCACCCAGAAAATAAGAATGTTTACCACTGTGCTGTAAGCACACTAGTAGACGCTTCTATTTGACTCTCAGATATGAAGAGCAGGCCCCAAAATTTACTATTTAGCAGATTAGCAGCAAAACAATTAGAATGTTTACCACTGTGCTGTAAGCACACTATTAGACGCTTCTATTTGACTCTCAGATATGAAGTGCACGCCCCAAAATGTACTATTTAACAGATTAGCAGCAAAACAATTAGAATGTTTACCATTGCGCTGTAAGCACACTGTTAGACGCTTCTATTTGACTCTCAAAATTGAAGTGCATGCCCCAAAATGTACTATTTAGCAGATTAGCACCCAGAAAATTTTCATTTTTACAACTGCGCTGTAAGCACACTATTAGATGCTTCTATTTGACTCTCAGATATGAAGTGCACTGCAGGTCCCAAAATTTACTATTTAGCAGATTAGCACCGAGAAAATAAGAATGTTTACCACTGCGCTGTAAGCACACTATTAGACGCTTCTATTTGACTCTCAGATATGAAGTGCACTACAGACCGGAAATGTACTATTCATCAGATTCGCAGCAAAACAATTGGAATGTTTACCACTGCGCTGTAAGCACACTATTAGACGCTTCTATTTGACTCTCAGATATGAAGAGTACCACACTAAAATACTATTTAGCACCCAAAAAACTGCAATGTGACAGCAGCATTTGACGATTCTTTTTGACTCTCAGATATGAATTGCACCCCACTAATGTACTATCCCACTAATGTACTATTTAGCACCAAAAAAAATTTGACTTTTAAAAACTCTGATGTAACCGCGGTATTTGAAAGTTCCTATTTGACTCTCAGATATGAAGTGCACCCCTGTGGTGGCTTCTAAGATCACACGAGTCAAACGCTTGTTGATTGGCTGCCCTGCAGCCTTTGAAAACGCGCCATTAAATCGTCGAACACCGAACTCCAACCCGAACATACAGTGATATGTCCGTATTCGGGTCCGGGGTCCAAAAAACGTAATGTTCGGTACGAACCTGAACTTTACAGTCCGGGTTCGCTCAACTCTAGTCATAAACAAATGTCAACAAAGCCCTGTTGATTAGCATAAGGAGTTTGTACTTACATGTGTCTGTTCAGTTAAAGGAGCACTATAGCGTAAAGGAGTAAAAAACTGTATTCGGAACACTAGAGTATGCCCCTGTCTCTAAATTTAGGTCTGCGCCTCTCCCCCCATGACAATAAAAGGGCTAAAACCTATTTTTTCAGTTAATTCCAGCACTGAGGTCCCTGGGTACAGGATTGCTCTCCTCCTCCAGCGACTGTGCCCTGTGTGCATTTAACCTTCCATAGAAAAGCATTGAATAAATGCTTTCCTATGGAGATTTTGAAGGTGCTGGACATCCTTATGCAAAGTGTGAGGATGTCCAACATCATTTCACGGAGTTAAATTTCATGAGAAGTTAGAAGGTGCCTCTAGTGGTTGTCTGAAAGGTTTAAGGGGACAGGGCACTGCACACAGACCACTTCAGTGAAATCAAGTGGCATTGGTGTCTATAGCAAACCATTGAACTCAAATTAGCATACTGACATTGGTAATGACACTACTATCTGCCGGAAAAAAATACAACAATATAAAAAATAATTGTTTTAATTCTTTATTTTAGCTTACCAGCAGACAGTAATCAAGGTTCACATTACATTGCGTTGACAGCATGGTCACAGTATACGTCTAACAAACAATGGGCGTATGCCCAGCTTAAGCAGCAGTGCGGGGGTGGTGTGCCACTGGAAGAGTATCTTGTACATCTGTTCCTGTGATGTCATGCACACTGAGACCTTTGCTGCGGCTTCCCATATATCCTTCCACTCGTCTCTGTCAATCTCCCCTTCTAAGTCCCTTTCCCATTGTTCTATATATCATAAGGAGCCCTACATATCTGCATTTGAGCAGATCTCCAAATAGATATATGTAATTAGCCCCTTTCTGTATTTTCTCTGGTGGCAGAGTGTCTCAAAGAGAGTGGGCCTAGTCCCCCTCGTCCCCGTGACCTCCTCCCGTTGGGCGTAGTCCCTGATTTGTAGGTATCGGAAGTAGTCATGGTTGTTCAGTCAGACTCTCTGCTTCAGGGTGTCAAATGTCACTAATTTGCCTACGTTCCATAAGTGGAAGTGCCTTTGTAATCCTGCATCCACTACATTCCTAAAGCCCTGGGGAGTCATTCCCGGAGGGAAAGTCTCTATTCCGTAGTAACGGAGTCAGCGGAGAAGGATCGGAGTTGTCTCCATATTTATATCTAATCTTGTTCCCTATAGTCCGGAAGGTGAGTATACCCGGCATTTGGTTCTAAGTAGCGCTCGTTGGGGCTTAGCGAGCCACATATAAAACATTGGGAGATCCGAGCCCATAAGCTGCGATTCTAGGTCCACCCATCTAGGTCCATACCCTAGGCCCATGTGCCACATCACCATCTGAGCTAACTGAGCTGCATAATAATACATGAGGAGATTTGGCAGACCCAGTCCCCCTCTTGTATTCGGTCTGTATAACATATTCTTTGCTAACCTATGCCGTTTACCGTCCCAAATGAAGATGTCTATGTGTTTCTGTGTTTTGTCTCACTCTGATTTGGATAGTGGTATGGGAAGCACCTAGAAAAGGAAGAGGAGCCCGGGGAGAACATTCATTTTTATACAGAAGGGGAGAAAGGGGACAGCCCTGCCTGATTCCATTACGTATGGGAAAAGTGTTGCTGCCTTCCCCTGGGAGAACTACTCGTGCCTGCAGGTCTCTATAGAGGACCCCTACAGCGCTCACAAATGTGGCCAGAAAGTCCCAGTGCCTCAGAAGCCTAAATAAGTATGGCCATTTGACCCTGTCGAATGCCTTCTCCGCGTCCCAAGATAGGAGCAGAGAAGGCGTCTGAGATCTGTCCATGTGCCACACCAGATCCACCACCAGTCTAGTATTTTCATATAATTGCCATTCTGGTATGAAGCTGACCTGGTCCAGTATGATCAACTTCTGCAACATGGGTTTTAGCCTGGTAGCCAGTACATTTGCCAGGATCTGCATTGATCAGGGAGATCGGTCTGTAACTGCCCACCTTCAAAGGGTCCTTTTCCTCCTTCGGTAGCAGCACTATGTTAGCCAGCATCATCTTTTGGAACACCAGCTCTCCCCCCTGTTGCAGCATTAAACAGAGAGACCAATCTTAGCACCAGCACCTCGCTAAACGTCTTATAGTATGCTCTAGATAGGTCGTCCGGACCCTGGGTCTTCTGTCCCGGATGGCCGCTATTGCGTCCAAAACCTCAGGGGTAAAATCCCATCCAAATATACATTTTTCATGATCCGGGAGAGCCAGCAGCTTCACCGACTGAAGGAATTGCTGTATTTTCCCGCAGTAGGCAGCGTTCTCTGCTGTATGGGTCGGGGAGTGGTTATATAATAAGCTGTAATAGCGTGTGAAGAGGATCTCTATGTCATTTGGAGTGGTGACTATCCCCCTCTTCGGGTGACTCAGGGCTACAGTAGGTTTCGATTCTGTCCGTGGTTTTAACGTCTGAGCTAGAAAGGTATCCATACGATTATCGTTTTCGAAATAAAACCTGCGGGACCAGATCATGTCTCGGGCAGGGCCCTTTTGAGCTCGGTCCAAATCCCTCTCAATGCTTCTAAAGACTGAGGATCCAGGGTAGATTTATGACGTTCCTCTGCCCGCCGGAGAGCCGAAGCTCCCCTACAGCGCGAGCAGTAGTCCAAGAACATAGAGCTTGTTCCCCTCGCCTGCCAACAAGGCGTCCCGCCAAAAGCAGGAGGCAAGAGCACCGGATCCCCACGCCCCCACCCAGCAGCAGCCCAGGAGCCCAGGGGACCCACCGAACCCCACAACCCTCACTGCCAAAGTCCATGCTGAACCCCCAGCCATCCCCACCAAACACAGAACTGGTGTATAAAGCGAGGAACAGGCACCCTTGAGACAGGCAGGGCCTGCGTATAAGTGCCTCTATGGTTGCTCGAAAGATCATGATCGTCCCCCAATGTCTGGAATCCCTCTCCTGGCACCCCTTTAGGAAACTACTGTTTGCATTTTATCTTTCGGTTGTTTGGTGTTTCAGTTCTTATGTAAGTACGATGCCTCCTAACTAAGCATGTTGCTGTTGTTTATATCTGTGTCAATACCCTTTCTCTACAGTCGTGTAACCTGTCTCAGAGGGTGGTAGACCATGCCCCCAGGCGGTGTCCCCAGTGGAAGCTCCCCCAACCCTCCATTCCCGTACCCCGTCCAAACCAGGTTAGAGTCTCCTGGAGGCTACTACTGCTCACACTTTCCCCCAGGTGTCCCCCGACGTACCTCAACCATCTCTCTGAGTCCGGCATTCACCTGCTGGTCTCATGTCAGACCTGGCGCAGCGCTGCTGCCCTCTGCTCAGCTCATCCATTCTCTGGGTAGTTTCAGCAAGGTATGTGATGGTGATCCGAGATGTTGAGTGCCTTCCAGAAAGCGGGAAGATCTCCCTGAGGTTGCAGTACCACCGTCTTCAATCCTTGGAAAGCGAGCAGCTTTAAAGGATACCTCCAAGCAAACTGGAACTTCCGCAAGGCATCCACTATTGGCTTCCACATGCGCCTCTTCTGTAGTGTGGAAGGAGCCAGGTCTTGGAAGACTTATAACTAAGTCCCGGCATATACGACCTCCGAGCCACAGCTTCTCCTTATGATGGCCTCAGCCGTGGAGCAGTGATGAAAGAGGGCAATGACGTTGCGGGGAGCATTGCCCTGGGCTCCTCTCGCCCTCATCGCCCGATGCGCACGTTCTATAGCCCAGTGATCCTCCAGGATTTATGGCAGCAGGGGGTGAAAAATCTTGATTAGAAGGCCGGATAGGCTCCCCTCTCCCGATGTCTCGGGCAGACACGCACCCGGACATTGTACCTTCGGGATATGTTGGATAAGGCCTCCAGCAGACCCCCCCACAGCCTGTAGTCGGGTTCAGAGGTCATCGGTGGAGTCGGCTATCGCATTATGGGCCTGCACCAGGTGCTCCACCCGGGTCTCCAGCTCCGCAGTGCGGTTACCAGTTGCCTGTATTTCGGCCTTAAGGGCTTGGTGCCCTTCGCTATCTCCTTGACGAGGAAGGTTTTATCCTCCCGCATTTGGAGCAGTTTGCGGGCAGTGTCCTCCAAACAGGGCAACGAGGAGTCCTAGGCCATATAGTCAGGGTCCTCCACGTGTGGGCTTCCCTGGTCGCCATCTTGGGCCTACTTGGAGCCTTTGCCCATCTGCATGAATATTGGTGCCACCGACGAGTCCCTGTGGGTCTGCTTCATGCCACTAGCCTTAATGCTGCTAGAGGCTTTCCCAAGATGGATGGGTGTAAAACCATGGTTCTTGCGGTTTGCAGGTGCCTTTAATCAGCCTTTGCTCCGGAGCTCACAGACTATGCGAGCGTCTCAGTCAAAGTCCAGACCACACCCCCCCACCAACAATACAGCATTTTAAACCACAAACTATTCGTCTATATTGTTTGTTTCTTTCTTTTTTTTCCCTTTTTGTCCAAAGTGAATTCAAGGTGAATTTCAAATTTAAAGGAACACTATAGTCACCTAAATTACTTTAGCTAAATAAAGCAGTTTTAGTGTATAGATCAGTGGTAGTCAACCTTTTTCTAACTACCGACCACTAATGCATCTTTTTGGTTGAAAAAATTTCCTTACCGCCCACCAGTTTTCGCGCAAGTGCGGAATATTTTTTTCGAAAGGAGGGTGTTTTAAAAAACACGTACGTACATTTATCTTTTTATTTGCAATGAATGCATGTTTATAATGTTTTTAACTTTATAAAAAGTTTAATGAGAAAACAATAAAGTAAATTGAAATTACCTTTACTAGTGATTAATGAGATCCTTGAGGTTGTAAGGAACAAACGAAGGTCTCCTCTTTCGGTGATATTCAGACGACTTCTCTGTTTGCGCATAATATGATTTCTCATCTGTGCGTCAGCTCCCCTCTTCTCCCTCCTCAATTCCCCTCCCCACCTTTTTTCCCCCTTTTTTTAACCTTCCTTATAGCAATGCCCAGTAGGAAGGCTGAGCTAGGTATCCCACTATAACAGACTGGCACACATACATACAGACATACAGACACACATACAGACATACAGACAGACAGGCACACACACACACACACACAAAGACATACATACAAAGACACATACACATACAGACAGACACAAGAAACAGACACACATACATACACACATATATACAGACAGACACACACACGACACATACATACACACATATATACAGACAGACACACACACACGACACATACAAAGACATACATACAAAGACACACACACACAAAGACATACATACAAAGACACACACACACACAATACATACATACAAAGACACACACACACACAATACATACATACAAAGACACACACACACAAGACATACATACAAAGACACACACACACAAGACATACATACAAAGACACACACACACACACACAAAACATACATACAAACACACACACAAGACATGCATACAAAGACACACACACAACATACATGCAAAGACAAGACACACATATATACAGACATACACACAGACACACACAGGACATACATACAAAGACAAGACACACATATATACAGACATACACACACACACACACACAAGACACATACATAAGACACACATACAGACACACACACAAGACATACATACAAACACAAGACACATGTATACAGACATACACACAAGACACATACAAGACATACATACAAACACAAGACACATGTATACAGACATACACACAAGACACATACATAAGACACACACAAGACATACATACAAAGACAAGACACACATATATACAGACATACACACACACATAAGACACACACAAGACATACATACAAAGACAAGACACATGTATACAGACATACACACACAAGACACTTACATAAGACACACACAAGACATACATACAGACACACACAAGACATACATACAAAGACACATACACAAACAAACACACATTATATTTAAGTCACCCTCCTGTTTCCTACCTTTAAGGTGCAGGAGGGTGACTTTCCCTGGGGTCCAGTGGTGGCTCAGGTGCATGGGAGTCAGAGTTCCCACTCTGACTCCCTCCTCCTCCTTCCTCCCGCGCGGCTCTCTGTATGCTGGGAGGAGTGACCGGGGAATCACTTCCTCCCAGCAGATTTGATGTCATCACAGGGGGCCCGGTCGCGCTGTTAAAGCGCCCAGCGCTGACCGGGCCCCCTCACAATCCACATCCATCGGGTGGCCCTGACAGCATGGGCCACCCGATGGACCCCTCCATATGCGGCCCCGGCGGTTTGCCGCCGGGGCCGCAAGTGGTGATGGCGGTACCCAGTCACAGTGGTACCGCCGGCTCGCGCCCGCCCGCCTGCCCAATTTATAAAAATAAAAATTGAAAATCCCTACCGCCCACCTGGAATCCTGAAACGCCCACTAGTGGGCGGTAGGGACCAGGTTGACGACCCATGGTATAGATCATTCCCCTGCAATTTCACTGCTCAATTCACTGTCTAAATTGAACTTTAATCACATACTGGATGCTCTTGCAGAGTCTAGCAAGCTATTAACATAGCAGGGGATAAGAAAATCTTAATTAAACAGAACTTGCAATAAAAAAAAGCCTAAATAGGGCTCTCTTTACAGGAAGTGTTTATGGAAGGCTGTGCAAGTCACATGCAGGGAGGTGTGACTAGGGTTCATAAACAATGGGATTTAACTCCTAAATGGCAGAGGATTGAGCAGTGAGGCTGCAGGGGCATGTTCTATACACCAAAACTGCTTCATTAAGCTAAAGTTGTTCAGGTGGCTATAGTGTCCCTTTAAGGCCAGAGTAGTAGAACTGAAATCATAATTAACTTAGATAATGTTTCCACATCGTCTATTGTGACCTTAAATTAGTAAATTACCTTGAATTCACTTTGTATTCTCCCTTTAGTAAAAAAAAAACCCTGTTAATATCTTTTGACATTCATCCACAAGAAAAGGAAATAATTAGTGCAAGTGATAGTCTGAGCTAGTAGCCAAAACTCTTCCTTCCACATACTTTGAAACAGGTATTTAAACAACCCCACATGTTGCTGAACTACAGCTCCCATGATTTTCTAAACCATTTGTAGCATTCAAAGATTTCTGGGAGTTGTAGGCAATTAAAGGGACACTATAGTAACCCCGACCACTTCAGCTCAATGAAGTGGTTTGAGTGCCAGGTCCCTCAGGATTTAACCCTTCAGATGCAAACATTCTCTGAAACTGCTATGTTTACATTCGGGGTTAATCCAGCCTCTAGTGGCTGTCCGGAAGACATTTCGCATCCATCGCGCTGAGCGTCCATAGGAAAGCATTAAAAAATGCTTTCCTATGGACACTTTGAATGTGCGCGTGGCACTTGCCGCGCATGCGGCTCCACTGACGTCGGACGGGGAGGAGAGGTCACCTGCTCCGAGGGAGCCCAGCGCTGGAATAAGGTAAGCTGATGAAGGGGTTTTAATCCCTTCAGCGCCAGGGGAGGGGGACCGCTTTGTTTTACTGACACTATAGTGATCCTTTAACATATGGGGGCCAGTGTCAGATTCCTGCTTTAAAATAATTAAAGGATTCCCTTTTTAGGATATCTTCTCTTTTCCCAGCATGTATACTCTCTTTAAAAAATTATTGAAAGTACAAGGACCTCCTGGAAACTCGGAGAAGAAAGCTCTCTCACTCCTAAAATCTAATAGGAATCTATCGTACCTCAAAATAAATCAGCATACTTATAACTGAGGGCAGGAAGTTTTCTTCCTCCTTGTTAGCTCCACCGAGCTAACAGAAGTGGCAGGTACGTTATACTAGAACATACCTGCGTTACCCTCTACTACAGCTCATTGAGACGCACAGGAAGCATAGGCCTCTTAAAGGGACATTATAGGCAGCCAGAACACTGCCTCTTATTGAAGTAGTCTGGGTGCAGTGTCCATGTCACACTTAGTCCAGTGCTGCCCTGGACTGAAAGGAAGGGAAGACATGACTGCAGCCCAGAAGTAAGGGGGTTGGCACAAAGGTACAACATTGTTGCAGGTTGGAGGGGATAAACAGGAGGAACAGGGGAGGGGACTCACCAGTCATCCAGAAGGCATGTAGGGGACCCTGACTCTTTCCCGCCCACCCTCCCTGAGTTTCTTGCAAAATGGTTGTAGGTTTTTCTGTTGTCTGTTCTTGGTTCTGGTTTTGTTTTCTCGTTGTCACAGCAAAATGGAAAGTGAAATGAAACAATGAGTCGGCTTGGGGAGCCGCAGCCTGCCTACCGCCATCAACCCTCGTCGGGCTGTGATACGAACGCTGGACAAGGAAGTGGGATCTGTCTGTCGGGGGAAGTTACACAACATATGACAGTTGAATGGAAAGCTGGTCTGTTAAAAAAGTTGTAAATTTAATAAAGCTGTGGCCGTTACCCTTACCCATAATTCTGGTCTCATGTGTTTTTGTTGGGGGCAACGGGGGGTGGCACTAGTCAGCAGTCATGCAATAGTTTTAGAGTAACTGCAATGTTTATATTGCAGCACTAAGACAGCCTTTAGTGGCTGTTTACCAGACAGCCACTTAAGGAGCATCCTGCTTGCTAAGCGAATTTAGGTTGCCTAACTGACACTTCACGTCCTCAGACTCTGCATGAGGATATCCAGTGTCAATGAAAACCCCATGAGAAAGCATTGATTTAATGCTTTCCTATGGGGAGGGTCCAATGTGCTTGCGACGCACGTAATACATGTGCATTGGCCCCTCCCGTCAAAGGAGGCGGAGTGTTGACCCAGCGCTGAAGGACATCAGCGCTGGGATCGGGTAGGTAAATAAAGGATTTTTAACCCTTTATTGACTGGGGATGGGGTGTGAGGGAGGGGGAAGGCATAAGGAGCTATAGTGTTAGGAATGCAGGTTTGTATTTCTAACATTATAGTATCCCATTCATGAGAAGTCTCTGAGTGAAGCATTCATCAGCACACACTGTGTTTAAGTCCCTCCGAACACCTTATCAACTGCATTAAGAAGTTGTTATGGTGTCCTTTTAAGGTGCTTTAAATGAAGAATTATCTAAGCTGGGAAAGGAATTCACATTAAATAGTTATGAGAAAGTTAAACGGTATATGAAGGTTACCATATACATAACATTACACAGATTAACAAAGCTAAAATTCAACACCCACTTACAGTCCTCAAATTTGGAAATATTCACGAGCTGAGTTCCCCGAATGGCTGTAGGGCGAGCACTATGAAGCTTAGAATATATATAAGTTGCTCTTTGCTCAGCCAACCTCTGCTGTTCCATTTCTTGTTTAATGCTATAATCCCTCTTGGCACGAGGTCTCCTGTTTAATGGCGCATAGTACGGTACTTCATTCATTTTGTTATTCTTAAAGTGGCAGGTATCCTCCTTCTCAACTGAGCCTCTTTCATAATTTGACACTGGAAAAGAGAAACAGAATTTACATCTTCTGCATTTAAGACATTCAGGGTTATTCACTAATGTCAGAATTTGCCAGGAATTCAAAGTGAATTCAGAGTCATTTTTAAAATTTAGACCAAATTAGCCAAACTGGAAACATTCTCTAAGTCAATTCTGTTTACAGTTCGCTATTTTGACCTTACATTTAAAATACGCTTTGCATTCACTTTAAATGTAATTCTCACATTAGTGAATAACCGAGACATAGTCGTGAAAATTACTGTAAAATGATTTGTTTACTTATTTGATATAACTAGTATATTCTGACAGGAATAAAACAGAAAATAAAACTGGTTTAGCCAAAAGCTGAATAAATGAAAATCTATTAATTATATTTGTATGCGCCAGAGTTTCCCTCTTTCCTATTTTATATTCGTGCTGATTTCCCTTATAGCTTTTATTAGACAACCGTGAGGGAGCTCTTCCTCGTTGGCTGTGAGCACTTGTTCAAAGTTGGATGCGAGGGCTTCTCATAAAGTAGCACTGGATTCAATGCTTCTCTTTGTGAAGTATTTTATTGGCACAATGATTGCTACACATGTGCAATAGAACATTGTGCCTGTATGAAAACACAGTGTTATGATCTGGGCAATGTTCTGCTGGGAAACCTTGGGTCCTGGCATTCATGCGGACGTTACTTTGACACGTACCACCTACCTAGAGATTGTTGCAGACTTTGTACATCCCTTCATAACAGTGGTGTTCCTTGATGGCAGGGGCCTGTTTCAGTAGGATAATGAACCCTGCCATACTGCAAAAATTGTTCAGGAATGGTTTGAGGAACATGGGAAATAGTTCATAGTGTTGCCATGGCCTCAAAATTGCCCAGATCTCAATCCGATTGAGTATATGTGGGATGTGCTGAAATCACAAATGCGATCCATGGAGGCCCCATCTTACAACTTGCAGGACTTAACCCCTTAAGGACATATAACATGTGTGACATGTCATGATTCCCTTTTATTCCAGAAGTTTGGTCCTTAAGGGGTTAAATAGACATTATAGTCACCAGAACATCTACAGCTTAATGTAGTTGTTCTGGTGTCCACAGCCTGTCCCTGCAGGCTTTTTAATGTAAACACTGTGTTTTGCCTATCGAAAAGGATTGGATTGGCTGAAATTGTCAAATTAAGTATCTCAGCCAAGGAGGTGGAGCGGGGGCAGAGCAAGCCGCGACGAGACCCCGTTCAGTGCTGGAGTAAGGTGAGTTTAAAACATTTTTAATGGGGGCAAGGGGGGCCATGGACCTGACAGGAATGGGGTGTAGTGTGCACCCCCCTGCTACCTGTCACCCAGTATGGATCATCCTCTTCCCCTTTAGTACACCACTAATTAGGGGCAAGTAACTGCTTTTGTAGTGCACTCTTGGGACAGAATCCTGAATCTAAATTAACTTTTTAATTCTACGGTGTTAGAAATAAATGTATTCCTAGAACTTTAAAAAAAATTCAAATTACTATAAAAACTGTGCTTTATACTATACAGAAAATAAAAGGTTTGAGGTTTTGGTTAATCAATTTAGTCAGTGTCCATTACATTCACCCACACCACTGCAATCGTTCATAGAGTTTATTGGATTCAAATAACAAATACAAATATTTGGTAAAGATATATTTGCACCAATCTACAGACTACACAAAAACCACAGGAGAGCTGAAACACATGCAATGCAGTTTAAAAGCAGACATGATCCAAAGTGATAATTTAATATTATTTTTTATTTCTGTTTGTATGGCAGTGTAAGCTATAATTATAACAAATAGCACAACCATATTCTTATTAGTATTAAGACATGTTTATGAATTACCCAGGAAATAATAAACTGCATTATTAATAAACTTAAAGTTTGACTACCAGCTAATGTAAATATAAGCAAAGTATTTGTGTAGGTTTTTTTTCTGAGGTAAATATGTTAACCTTTATCTCTAAACATTTTTCAGAAAGTTTCTGATTGTTTTAGAATAACTTACATAATAAGGTTAACAATAAAAGCCTCAAAGTCTTCATTTTGATTAAAAACAAAACAAATCTGAGAGAAGGGTGTTTAGCCTCAAAGGGACATTCTGTGTTTACCCTTCCCCGTGATATAATCTAATCTTTTGCATAATGGTAGTCTTCACTAAGTGATAAATATTTTAAGATATTTATCTCTGTTGAACGCAAAACACACCCGATTGTTGATATATATATCACCTGCACATAAAAACACATTAAGAATTAATTGACTTAAGTATATCTCTAATTAATGCGTTATTGTAGATAGTTGCATAAATAAATAACAATATCAGGGTTATTTACTAAAGTGAGAATTCAAAGTGAATTTCACATTTAAGATAAAAATACCCATAATAGAAAAAAATATTGAACCAATGAGTTGAAATTCTTATCATGTTTACAGTATCCCTTTAAATGGACACTATAGGCACCCAGACCACTTCAGTTCATTGAAGTGACCTGGGTGCAATGTCCCAGTCCCTCTTAGTCCAGCAATATAAATCACTGAAGTTTTAGGGAAAGTTTTAGGCCAGGCCTGTCCAACCTGCGGCCCCCCAGATGTTGCTGAACTACAACTCCTATGATTCTTTCAATTAAACAGATAGCCAGGGAATCATGGGAGTTGTAGTTTAGCAACATCTGGGGGGGGGGGGGGGGCGCAGGTTGGACAGCCCTGTTTTAGGCAATGATCACATTGCAGCACTAAGACTGCCTCTAGTGGCTGTCAATCAGACAACCACTAGAGGCACTTCCTGGTTTCTAATCAACTTTTGGTGGATGAGGATATCCGTAGTCAGTAAAATCACCATAGAAGAGTACTGCAACAATGCATTCCTAGAGGGAGGGCCTAAAAAAACAAACATTCATTAATTCTGGTAAACTTTAGGCTGCTTTTTCACTTTTAAAAAAACAGCTTTTTGCCACCTTTTTATAAAGGTCAGTGTTTATACAGTTCTTTCGCTATAGCTGACCAGCATTTTCTGCCACTGATTCTGTAGTAATATTCTTAGTATTTTTTTGCCACTAAATTCTGTAGTTCACTAATTTCTGACCTCTTTTGAATTAACAATAAGGTGTGCTCTTCATGGTATTGTCCTCAAATATTTTTGCACGAAAGCAATACATTTTATCACATCAGTACAGATTGTGGGTTAGTATTATTTGGGGAGATTTCATGACCCCAGTACCATTTTCTAATTGTTTACATGTTTGTGTATACATTTACTATTGCAGCCATCGACGTAACCGAAAAGGTAAGATACTATGAGCTAATGGGACTGTGAATGAGTAATGAGGTAGGGGCGGCATTTAAACTGCTTAATACACGTGTTTTATTCTGATCAGGAAATTTAGAAGGTCACGCTGAAGGTTAAAGGTTAGAAGGTTGAAAGTGGACTCTATACTAGCAGCAAGTATAGAATAGATTGCTGCTTTCTTTATCCTACAAGGTACTATAGGAGAATAAAATAGATGATAGCAAGTGTTAAGTCATTATTACTCTTTAGAATGTGTCAGTGAGTGGGGAGAGGTGTGTTAATTCTCTAAAAAAAAAACATATCAGAAGCGCGCACCCTCACACACAGACTTATGTATAAACAATATATAATACTTAAATGAAAAGTAGATATTTTGTCAATATAGGCTTTGGCCAAACAGTATTTATTCTGCTAAAAACAATATATAATACATTGTGCGGAATTACACAGGTCAAATTTTGGTGGAACACTCTGAATCCCTAACACGTCCAGAGCCAGCATATGGACTCTATGAATACAGCTTCACAACACAACTCTAAATGTTGTTTGTTCTCTGTTCCCAAGATGAATCACAAGCAGAAAGACATACCATTAGCAACATAAATGAGCAATACCATAAAAAAAAAAAAATGAGCCTTTATTAGATTTGTACAATGTCTGGAAAAAAACCAAAATGTAGTTTGTGTTGTGTGATAGTCACCCCACGTGGATGTTAAGCTCACCCACATATCATCCATACAAAATGTTTGGGGGTAAAAAAAAAACATCGGGCAAAACCAAAAAAGGTGCACAAATGGACCAATCAATGTACTACAAAATGTAAATCGCATGCATATATTTCCCAGAAGGCTGGTAGGCACCATTTGGTTCACGGATCAATCCAGAAAAAGGAGCCAAGAAAGGGATAAGCAAAAAAAAAAAAAAAAACTCAATATAAATATATGTACATAATATAATTATTGCATATATTATATATAAAAATAGATTTATTTTACTGTGCTTCCATGTTTCCCTCTATTGGTTACTTCTCTTGATCTGTAAAGAAAACCAACATTTACTGGCTGCACCCTAACAATGAATAATTTTTTCCCCTGTAATCATCTGTTTTTGATGCCACGTATGGAACTCCGATAAATTAAACAAACGGACATGCTCATCCATTGTCCAGCTCGTTTGTTTGCAACCCATTCCTATGGCACTTCGGAGTTACAGAATTCGTATGACCCATCGCTTGACAAAAATGTGGAAAACAAATCCCAGTTCATTGGAAACCGAATGCACAATTCTAGCATTTAATAAATAAGAGACAAATAGCTTATTTTATCATAATAAATTGTAACTGGTATAAAGTCCATGCCAGGGTTCAGTGTCCTGAGAAAGTTCCTTAACGCTTGTAACCCGTCCCATGTAGCGCTGATATCACCACAACGTGTTTCAACCTACAGTTTTTATCAAGTACAAATAAGTCTACTCCATCTAGAGACTTATAAAGGGTTCAATTATCTAAGCTTCAAAGTCATATTACCTAGGGATAATAAAGGAATTAATAGTGCATTTTTGACAACTTACATTTAGGGGTAAATCCAGAACATTACATTAGGAAATTAACTTAATTACTCCAGAAAATCTTACCCCAAAGTTCATTGGGGTAAAAAAAAATGTTTTTTTTAATTACATCATTAACAGGAAAAATACTAAGGGTACAATTTTTTTTTTATCTTACTATTGGTGGTTTTATTTTAGTATACTAATAGTTAGTTTTTAAACTGAAATATGTCCATGAAAAGATTTATAAAATAGAGAACGTCCTGGCTATACGTATTCTAAAGAAATGTTTTTCTTTGTGTTTGGACTGCTGTATAAAAACGTAGGGACATTATCTTGCATTTTTCAGACTGACAATCTAAATTTAAAAGTCTGATTAGCCCCATTACTTGTTGGTGGTTGACGATATAATTTAACATTCAGAACCTAATGTCATACTCGAAAAAGTCTTCTGCTCACACCTGGCAATTTAATTAGAGGCTAATGACTCAAACCTCAAACAAAAAACAAAACAAAAAATGAAACAAGTGATCGGTGCCAATTAGAATAAAAAATAGAAACATTTAAGTATGGCGATTACACAAACAGGGTTTACACATAATAGACGCCGTGGAAAGTAATTATTACCCAGACTGTTCAATTATCCTTAAAGGGTGAATATTGTACTCTTCGAACTCTCACACTGAGCAGGTACAATTCAGAAATCAGTTATTTATGGAAGCCTATTTTAGCTCACTTCAGGAAAGGTTAACGAGATAATATATTATTGATGTTTGGTCATCGGCTTGATATTTGATAAAAGCAGTAATGCATTCATTTTCTCTGTTTTAGAGTCAGTTATTAGAGAGCGTTAGGCAAGTATTGTAATTGTGTGGTTTAAATTGTTTCGCGAGGTTTCCTCTAATTTTTTCCCCTATTATGTATTTCAATCAACAGAACCGTTATCTATCAGTCTCTCTATTTTCTTTGTTCTGTATTTGCACTTGTAGTCTCTGCTCTTTACTGCCTTCTCAATAGTTAATTGGAAAACAAAATGAGAAGTGTAAATTTTGACGTAGGGATTCCAATCTTGTGGGCTTGATCGAGCCCAAGCAGGCTTCTGCATTAAACTTGAGACCATCATTTAAAGGGACCATTGAAGCACCAAATGAAGCATTTTTGGGGTATAGATTATGCCCCAATCTAACATAAAATGCAGGTGCACGGTCTATTAATCAACACCGCTTCATTAAGTTATAGTTGCTTATAGTGTCCTTATATCATCTAAATTATTTATTTATTTATTTATTATTGCCATTTATATAGCGCCAACAGATTCCGTAGCGCTTTACAATATTATGAGAGGGGGATTTAACTATAAATAGGACAATTACAAATAAACTTACAGGAACAATAGGTTGAAGAGGACCCTGCTCAAACGAGCTTACATTCTATAGGAGGTGGGGTGTAAAACACATTAGGACAGGAATTTACAATCAAATAAGGTGGGCTGCCCTTTAGGAGAGGGCAAGAGACAGGTATGTGAGGTAAGGGTTAGTCTTGGAGGCCATAAGCTTTCCTAAAGAGATGGGTTTTAAGGCACTTCTTAAAAGATGCAAGACTAGGGGAGAGTCTGATGGCGGTGGGCAGGCTATTCCATAGGAAGGGAGCCGCCCGTGAGAAGTCCTGCAAGCGCGAGTTGGCCGTACGAGTGCGGACAACGGACAGGAGGTGGTCACGGGCAGAACGGAGAGACCGAGAAGGGACATACCTATGGATCTGTGAGGAGATATAAGAGGGGCTAGAGTTGTTCAGTGCTTTATAGGTGTGAGTTAGTACCTTGAATTGACTCCTATAGCATACAGGAAGCCAATGTAAGGACTGGCAGAGGGGTGAGGTGTGAGAGAAACGACTAGAGAGGAAAATCAATCTAGCAGCAGCATTCATTACGGACTGTAAGGGTGCAGTACGGCTATTGGGGAGACCAATCAGGAGAGGGTTACAATAATCCATGCGGGAAATTACTAGAGCATGGACAAGCTCCTTGGTAGTATCTGGTGCGAGAAAGGGGCGGATGCGGGCTATGTTTTTAAGATGGAATCTACAGGATTTGGCAACATGCTGGATGTGAGGCTCAAAGGTGAGACCAGAGTCAAGTATGACGCCAAGACAGCGCGCTTGCAAGGATGGACTGATGTTGGTACCACAAACTTGGAGGGAGAGCGAAAGAGGAGGATCAGTATTAGGAGGAGGAAAGACAAGGAGCTCAGTTTTTGAGAGATTGAGTTTCAGAAAGCGGGAGGACATCCAGTCAGAGATGGAAGAAAGGCAAGCAGTGACACGTTGCAGGACGGCAGGGGAGAGGTCCGGGGAGGAGAGATATAGCTGGGTGTCATCAGCATACAGGTGGTAGTGAAATCCAAAAGAGGTAATAAGTTTGCCAAGAGAGGCAGTATAAAGAGAAAATAGAAGGGGACCAAGGACGGAGCCTTGGGGAACTCCAACTGAGACAGGGCAAGGGGAGGAGGTATCATTAGAAAAGGAGACACTGAATGAGCGTTGGGAGAGATAAGAGGAAAACCATGAGAGGACAGAGTCACAGAGACCAAGCGATTGAAGAGTTTGAAGAAGGAGAGCATGATCAACGGTGTCAAAGGCCGCTGAGAGGTCAAGAAGAATTAGTATGGAGTAGTGGCCTTTGGATTTAGCTGCGATTAGGTCATTAGTAACTTTGATAAGGGCAGTCTCTGTAGAGTGGAGAGGGCGGAAGCCAGATTGAAGAGGGTCAAGGAGAGAGTTGGAATTGAGGAAATGAGACACACGGGTAAAGACAAGTCTTTCCAGAAGCTTTGAGGAAAAAGGGAGCAGGGATATGGGACGGTAGTTAGAGGGGGTGGATGGGTCGAGGGATGGTTTTTTTAGTATAGGTACTACAGTGGCATGTTTAAGGTCAGCAGGGACGATGCCAGAGGAGAGCGAGCAGTTGAAGATGTGTGTTAGAGAAGGCATGAGACAAGTGGAGAGAGATCTAATAAGGTGAGATGGGACAGGATCGAGCGGGCAAGTGGTGGGGCGAGAGGAGCAAAGAAGAGCAGCCACCTCTTGGTCAGTAGCTGGGGAGAATGTCTGAAGGGTAGGAAAGGCATGATCTATGTGTGATTGAGAAACAGAAAGGCAAGGAGGGGAGAATTCTTTCCTTAGCTGTTCAATCTTGTCAGTGAAGTAACATGCGAAGTTATCAGCAGTAAGGTTAGTTTTGGGGGTGGCCACAGCAGGGCGAAGAAGAGAATTAAAGGTGTGAAATTAAGTTGTTATGGTGCCAAGAGGCCCTCATGCTCAGTCTCACATTCAAGGGTGCAAGTGCAACGGCTCTTGACTCCCCATTCACAAAACTGGTTTGGAAAATGTATGTTTTTTCAAAGTCAGTTTTATGAATGGGGAGTCACTGATTGGCTGAGAGTGTCAGCTGACTGAAGCAGCACTGAAACCTGGAGGTGAGATTGTGCGTCCAGGCACCATAACAACTTAATTTGTAGAGCAGCCTAAAGTCTTCACATGAAGTGATCGGAAGCAATAAAACAGCAGGCATGACGTACAAAACTGTATCTATGTCAAAAGAAAAAAAAATTATAAAACACAAACAGTACGAGAGCAGAAAAAAACACCAAAAAGAACCATAAAAAAAGAACGTGTTTCACGTCTGTCACAAGATACTTCCTGAGCTATAAAAATAGACACAGGAATTGTGGTTTAAAAGAGATATCACGGGGAGGGAAAACTCTGAGTTAGGGGGAGCTGAACCTTCCCCCTAACAATGCTGGTTTAACATTTTGACAGGGGAGAGCTGGCAACTTTCGGCCTGATGGTCATATACCAATAAATAGCCTTTTTTGGCACAAGAAGCTCATAGATCACTGAAAATAACATAGTGGACCACTCCACGGCCTGGAGAGAACTGAGGTGATGGGTCATCTTACAGGTACTAAAGATCCTGCACAATGTCTACCTGCTGTGTTAGTGCTGTAGTACTATTGTTTTGTATGCTGCTATGTTACTATAGGGACACTCCAAAATACAAAGTAAACAAAAAATAACTGTTTAGTAGATATACCCCAATGAAAACTTGCACACCCTTAATTATGCATTATTTCACTGGGAGTATATCTTAAAAACACCTTGCAATTCCTGCAGATCTATTATCTGCTGCCTGTGAAAGACCTCCCCTTCTAACCCTGTCTAAACGTTATGTGGCTGTCCAATCACAGACTTCCCAATGCAGCTCAAAGAGAAGTCTTTGCAAGGCAGGTACTCTGGGCAATTGATGCATCTAGAGTTTACTAACCTAAAAAAAAGAAAACCAGGAAGAAACTAAACATGTGTCTGATTAGCAGGGTGTGTAACAAGGTTGATTTATAAAAGTGTCAATTTAAATTGAAATCTGCACTTTATGTAAAGAAAAAAAAAAAAGAGGACACACTCTAAAATGCGTTAGGATTCTGGAGTGTCCCTTTAAGCAAGACATACAGAAGCCTCTGCAAAAATCCAGTGGCTTCTAGGTTGTGAATTAGCAACTATTTGTTGAAGGCTGGTGGAACAAATTAGAAATCAGATCCCCAACAATGAAGCTTATTATTGACAAATATTTTAAGTGTTACCAGGTTCAGTACACAATATAGGAACACTCTGAGCACCATAAAAATTTAATCTTTACATATTTGTAGTTGTTATGGTGCCTGGAAGTCTTGAGCACAGTATGGCAACAAGAGGATAAACCATTTATAAATGGTTAATGCCAAAGTTGTGCAGATGACACTTGTTCATTTATATTGTTTCTTTATATTATAATACAACATCTGAATAGTTAGACCTGTGCACCTAGTTATAAACGTTATTCCAAATTTAAACAGAATGTCTTTTAAAACTGAAAACTTCTATTCAACATTTTAGTAAAGTATCTTGATAACACCAAGTTGGCTACTTTTTCAAGCCTTCTTTTGTAAATCGAGTTAAATTATTTTCCCAAAGTTTCCCTAAAAGTACCCAAGCATAAATAAGGAAAATGGTCCTCTCCATGGACTTGGAAAATCTAAAATCAGTAGAATAAAATAAAATCCTACTAAAAATGACTGAAAAATACAACTGGCCTAACAATGCATCCATTCAATAAAAGGGTTTAAGAATCGAGGCTCTATCACATAAAGAAATGCTATATCGTAAAGACTTTGCAGGCCAAAAATCCTTGATTCAGTATTTGAGAAAAAAAATCCTTTAAGCTGTGTCAAAATGCCAACTACCTGCAGACTGAATCCACATTTAAATAAACTGATTAGACAAGAACAAAGTATAGGAATCCTCTTTTTCCGCCTGCAGCTTTAGATGATATTGGCTTTTTGGTTTCTAAACGGCGTCTTCGTCTCTCTATCGAGCATGACAAGTGCCAATCAAATGTTCTGTTTCCAATGGTGTAAGAGAATATAGAGGAAAGACAAAACATTGTCTAACAATTACAGAAGGAAGATCCGCTATCAGTGTGTGGTCTAGGAGAAACATGTCTTTTTCGTTCTTTCATTTATAATCTCTACCCTACTGTTTACATCTTTTTTTATACTGTTTAATCTCTCTATTGCTTCTAAATCCTAAGCAAATTGTGGGTCAGTGTGGATTAGCTCACTTTGTTTCCTCTGATTAGTACGTCTAAGTGTAAGATTTGCAACCTATCTCACTTTCTAAAGAATTCAGATATAACATTTATTCCTGAGACGTTTTCTAAAGGAAATGTATTTAAGAGATTTGCCACCATTCTCTTTTGTGCTGTAAATCACATTTCCAGTATGAATAGATATATTTGTATGAAAAATAATATAATCCAAAAATGATCCTTAAAGATTAGCTTTTTAAATAAAAATGTAAAATTTGATTCTTTTTATCATTTGGAACAAGATTGAACACAATTAATGACTAGTTTTTATTAGCCTATATAGAACAGCTCCAAACAGTATGTATAATTTTGTTTTTTACTTACAGCAAATTATTTGTTATTGTGTGTAACGAGTAATAGTAATTAACAAGAATCTTAAATAAAAGTCAGTAAATGTGCATATAAATTAATTTAATATGTGCAAAGATTATGAGATTAAAGGAACACTATAGTCACTAAAACAACCTTATTTTAATGAAGCTGTGTTTGTGTATATATCATGCATCTGCACAGTATATCAATTTTGCTTCTGTCCATGCAGTCCTAGCCAACCCTTCTCTGGCTGTGACTGACACAGCCTACATGAAAAAGTTGGTTTAATTTTTAATCAGATGTTAACTTGATTTAGAAGTTTTTATCTCCAGCTTGAACGTTAACGCTAATTGAACGTTATTCCCATACAGAAGGGCTCCTGCAAGGTCTAGTGAGCTTTTAAGAGTGCAGGAGATAAGACTTATTAAATTAAACAGAATTTACAATAAAGTAAGTGTAAAATTAAATCTCACTTTGGGAAGGCTGTAAATGTTACATGCAGTGAGGTGTGGCTAGGGCTACATAAACAAAGTGCTTTACCTCCTAAATGGCAGAGAATTGAGCAGTGAGACTGCAGGGGCATGATCTATAAACCAAAACTCTTTCATTAAGCTAACGTTGTTTTGGCGACTATAGTGTCCCTTTAAGTATGCAGCAATAAAAGGCAATGCAGCATAGAGAAGGCAAATAATGAAGCACATTTTTGAAAGCAAGTTTTTTGCACATCATAATTAACGTATATTAAAGACACCAAGCACCATAACTACTACATGGTTGTACAGCATCCACATATTTTATTTTTTAAGAGATTATATTTTTATTTTCATTTTTGAAGAGATTATTTTTATTTTTTTTAGACCTCCTGACCATTTCATGAAACCTGGGACACATATCACATATACATGTTGATGAGCAGCACATGAAAAGGCCAGCCCTGTAATATGTAGAATTCAGAAGAAGGTGTATTAGATTAAGCAACTAGGCAAAGAAGAATCCTGCAATTAAACAATTAGGAAGTAGGCAATAATGCAGAATATGCATTAAGCACACTGCAGGGCAACCCTTTCCATGCGTTTTCATAAATATGAGAAACTTTAATGTGTCCCTGTAAACCTGGAGCATCTGGTCACCCTGTATTATATATTCAAAAGGGGTATTATCAAAGCTTTTTATGTGACAAAGAAGTCATACTATCAGTTGAACCAAAAACATATGCTCTTACTACCATTTGGGTCTTTAAATACACCTTCACAGGGTTATTCACTAGTGTGAATTGTTGGGAATTCAAAATTAATTTTAAATTTAAAGACAAAATAGCCAAACTGAAACCATAGCTGTCATTGCAAATTTCTCCAGTCTAGTTGGTGTAAAATTTGAAATTCACTTAGAATTCTCAACAATTCCCTTTGGTGAATGTTTCTGCCAATATATCATTCTATAAATTGACTCTGCATATTATATGGACACATTAAATGAAAGTTGCATACTCAACACATCTCTCTGCACGGTGATAGGCAGGAAATGTATCTATGATTTTAAAGTATACTTGGGCAATAAAATATTGCTTTGATTTTAGTCTTGTCTTTTTAGGGAGAAGTAGGGCATGTTTACCCATTCTAAGAGTTAATTCATACTTTCAAAAAAATCTTACATGTTGGTGATTTCTGTAGATAGATAGATAGATAGAGAGATCATAGTCCTAAAAATAAAATGTTCGAGGGTTACCTTCCAAAAATGACTTTAAAATATCAGTCTTGCTCTTCTCTTTCAACAGCAAAATATGGTGAATGTCTCTTTCACACATAGTACCATGAATTGTCCCACCAAAAAGTTGATGATTTATCATTAATTTATGACAACCATAATTTATTTACAGATCATGCAAATTACCATGTTATTCAAGAACTGTTTTAATAAACTCAATAAAATATAACAAAACAAACTACATGTGAAAGCCCAGGTAGATGATAGTCACTAGTCCATTCATCATTGTAGCATAGGTCTCTGTCCGGGGGATCAGGCCTCAGGCATACTTTAGTATATGTACGTTATGAACCCAGGGGGTTCAACCACAGTTTCCAAATATCTCTTCCTCTGTGCCCATTTTTTATCCTGTGGGCGCTGAAATATAACTAAATAATCTACGGGTAGATTGTAGTCACTAGTCCAGGCATAGGCAACCTTCGGCACTCCAGATGTTTTGGACTACACCTCCCATGATGCTTTGCCAAAAAATATGGGTGTAAAAGCATTATGGGGGATGTAGTCCTCAACATCTGGAGTGCCAAAGGTTGCCTATCCCTGCACTAGTCCATTCATCATTGAAGCATAGATATACCCCTGTCCAGGGGATAAGGCCTCAGGCGTACTCTAGTATATGTACTTTAAAGAAGCCAGGGGCTCAACCACAGTTTCTAAGCGGCTCTTCCTCTGTGCCCTTTTTTCATCCTGTTGGCACTGCTGCCAAATGAGCTGTTGAGCGGATTCTCAGACTGACACATCTCTGGAGGCTGAAGGCTCAGTGCAGATATAATTCTGGGGAGGATTTCCGAGGCACTGCTGGCTTATTAATTTTCTTTTTGGAGCCGGTCCTTGGTTGCGCAGTGAGTCAAATACCCTCTTCAGAGGGGCCCAGGAAATCATGGCAGGAAGGTCAAGTTGACAGTTCCAGGAATTCTCTGACTCTCTGTAACTTTCCTATCACTGAGGTACACTAAACAGCTAGAGATGTGTCTCTATCAGAATCCTGCTAGAAGAATGATGCAGGACAAGCAGAACATGATAGAACCCCTTCTATGACATCACTCTCATAATGGCATCCATAGCAACAGCATAGCAACGGCACTAAATCCTTCTCCCCAAGAACAGGAACTCAGGCACACTCAAAGGGTTATTTACTGAAGTGTCAGGAATTTGCTGTGAACATCAAATTTTAGGCATAAAAGTTAAAATTTACTTTGAATTTCCAAAAACTCACACTGTTTGAATAACCCAAACAGAGTTAATTAACTCTCAGAGTTAATGGAAAAGCAAGTCCACTAAATGTAAGCCAAAGTATAACCATACCATATACACTGATCAGCCACAACATTAAAACCACCTGTCTAATATTGTGTATGTCCCCCTTGTGCTGCCAAAAAAGCTCTGATGCATCAGACATGGGCTCCACAAGACCTCTGAATGTGTCCTGTCCAAGACATTAGTAGCAGGTCGTTTAAGTCCTGCACTTTGCAAGGGGGGGTCCTTCATGGATTTATTGTTTCTGGGGAATTTGAAGGCCAAGACAACACCTTGAACTATTTGTCATGTTCCTCAAATCATTCCTGAACAATTTTGCAGCTTTAGACAGTATACAGTGTCCTTGATCTTGCAATATTTCCCACAGAGTCTTAAATAGTAGTATCACAGTGGGTGAGCTTACATTCTAAATTTTTTCTGGCAGAAAAATGTCGTTCTTCTACAGGCTAGTAATCATAATTAGAGTATGAAAAGAGGTGAGTGAGGCTTTATGGACATCATTTTCTACTGCAAAAAGTACAAATGTTTAAATTCAATTCTGGTATTGAAGGGTTTAAGAACTGTCTCACTTGCTTCCTAGTATATCCCACCCCTTGACTGTGCCATGGTAACGATATGATCAATATTATTCACTTCAACTGTCAGTGGTTTAATGTTGTGGCTGATCAGTGTATATGGCACAGCAGAAACTAAGACCATTTTGATCGTTCTGTTTCCACTGTATCCGGATACTTCTATATGTAACTAACAGGGGTGGAATTGTGTTTCAATATTTCCGCCTCTTTTTCTGAATTAAAAATGTCCACGTTTTACTTCTATATTTCTATCCAATAGTAAAAGAAAAAGATAAACCATTTTATAAATATTTAATAAGTACAAACAGATTAGAAACCAGAAACAGAAAACTCCTTTCAAAACACTTTAATAAATTTGTTGCGTTTTTTTTTTTTTTTTACTTTCTGTCATCTTGATTGAGCATGATCAGTCTCTCTCTTTAATTCCTCAATAGAACTTACTGGATATTTTTTTTTTTTTTATCGCATCATGTAGAGACTGTATTAAATAAAAATTCTGCGGCTAATCTGTTACTGAGATGTAGGAAGCCATGCCTTAGACAGGCATACAATTGACATCCAACTAATAGTAAATAATTAATTAACCTATTTACTATGTCTAAATATTAATAAACACGTTTTGCATATGCTTTCCTCCACCGAATTACCCTTTTATTAGCTGTATAAATATTAGGTTATAAGTTACGTTTACAATAAAATAATTAAAAGGGGGGCGGGGCCGGGCCGCCGAGCTGAGTGGTCGCAGGACAGCTCAGCTCCTGCAAACTGGGTCACAAATAGCCTGTAAAATAATCTTTTGGGACGAAACATCGGCAACTTACCGCGACCCTCAACGGAACCGGGCTGCCTGAGCTGAGGAGAGGCTTGCTATTGAAGTTTTAGTCCCTCGGAGGATGGGGCCCGTTGCAACAGACGGGACCTATGTTGGCGGTGAGTGCAGCGGACGGCCGCCGCAGCGCTATCCCGCCCGAAGGAGCCCGACAAGCATGAAAAGCCCACGGACCCGGTCCCGTACCCCCCCCCCCCACCGGACCGGGGGGGTGATCCCGGTCCAAGCTGAGTCCAGCAAGGCCTCACAGCTCTCTAAGAAACCGCCGACATGCGACCTGAGACCCACTCACAAGATGGCGGGGACCATGCGCGCAGTACATGCAACCTTGAGTACAGGCCTACTAGCAGACATCACTAACTCCGGCACACAGGGTAACACCAAGCAGAGGCCCTCATACCCGGTGATACCCCTGGCATCTGACGCACTCCAAGCACCACACCAGTGGATACCGATGCCGAGAGACCCGCTCACTCTTCTTCTGAGCTGGGCGCTCACAGGGAGGGAATCCCCCCCCACAGCCTGCCATACACCCAGGGAGAAGCTTGGGATCCAGCGGAACCCTGGGCCCACGGACCTGATGATGGGCCCAATGGCATTAGGCGCGAGCGCCTACACAGGCCTCAGGCCGATGATAAGCGGCCCTCGGACGCAGAGGAGCCACCACTGGGAACATGGTGCTGGAACACCCCTTCCACAGCGACAGCCAGAGGAACCGGGGCACAACAATAATCTTAGACTCCAGCGACACATGAAATTGTGGCAAGAAACCGCAGGCCAGCATACCAGCCTAGGCCTAGGGAGGCACGCTCACCATCACCTGCAACGCGGCAAGCTACAGAGGCCCAGCAACGGACACGCACCGCACACACACCTGCGAGCTGGCACCGAAATCCTGCAAGTCGGGAACCGGCATGGGCCGCAGGGGACTGGATTGTGGACATATAATACCTTCTTTCACTGCCAGGACTCTTGCCGGTTCACGCACTGGTTAGACATAATTTGCCATCTCTCATTGGTAATGAAAGAGACAATATAAAGAAGCCTGCTATCACTTACATCTCCCTATTTACTGAATGGTATACTATTGTCTATGTTGCTGTATTGCTGTTGCTAGCTAGACTAACGTGGTCACATTTATTTGCATGTCTCTAAATTGAATGCAACCCCAGCGTTTTCGTTTTCATTTTACCCTGCCTTCCGCTACCAAGCATGTACAGCTCAGACCTAGCGGCAGTACAGAGAGCATATTAGCTGCAGATCGCATTCTGTCATACAGGCTAAACGAACAAGCATGATTAGATAGGTCATAGTTGGGCTAGCATAGTTAACGTAATCAGCCCAGTAACATATTGCTAAGTCTTTGGGTGGGACAATTAGTAGCATTGTCATTTTATCACGATAATATTATATATGTCCAATCCTGAGAGCCAAGACTGACCAGAAGCTGCGAACATGGGCGCATTCAAACAGATGGTTACTGATTGTACAAATATGCCTACTATACTAGCACTGTTATCCATCCAGTATCCTCCTTGTATTAACATGACTCACTACTGTTATCACTTCTGTATTCCTATGTTACTCATATGACGCTTTAAAACAAAAAATATGGCAATCTTTCTTTGGAGCGCACTACGTGTCTTCCTGTTGTAATTACCTTATGTTACCCCACAATGCCTCCTCTTTCTATTCTGTACCCCATAACGCATGTGCCATAATAAAAGAAAGATTTACAAAAAAAAAAAAAATTAAAAGGACAAACGTTCAAAGGGCCATTTAAGTCACCAAGGCCACTTCATCTCAATGAATGGTCTTGTCATTTTAAAGGTTACACTCACCTTCAGTGGCTGTTGCACTGACAACCACTGAAGGCACTTCCACTGCAATGACTAATTAAAACTTGGTCACATGTTGTTGCAGCACCCATAGAAACGTATTGATTTAATGCTTCCTTTGGGGCAGCTTGGATCCACACATGGCACTTGAAGCACATGCGCATCAGGTCCCGATGCTTCCCAATGAGGAGTATTGGACTGGACCACTCCAGAGGATGTCATGCCTCCTCCATGATATCACGGAAGAAGGGTAGGTAAGCAGCACGAAGGGTGCCTTAGCAATGGTAAACGGTAAGAAAAAATCATTTTTAAAAATCATTTTATGGCCCAAATGGGGGGTGGGACCTCCATAACTAGAGACAGGGACACTAAAGCATTTTGAATACAAGTTTGTATTCCTAAAGCGTTTGTGTCCCTTTAAGCAAGTCATCGCAGAGCACATAACAATAATAAAAATAGCTTAATATAAACAGCAAACAAAATAATGTAAAATAAAAAAGTCAAATCAAAAACTATATTTTACTGTATTTTATTAGTATTCCCTGTTTACTAAACACATACATGTATTAATTTTTATGACCGTTTTCTTTCATAGTGTAACTAGTTTATACAGCTGTAAGTCAAATTTATTGATATTTAGTAACTGCAACAGTATGGCCACCAGGGGGAACTCCACCTATCCTAAAATAGAACTAAGTAAAACATTATAATTAAAATGACATTTTAAATTAGCAGTATTGTGTAACTGTGGGGGATATGGAAAGAGAGCAATATGCAAGCAACTCTATACAAGATTTTAAGAGAGAGATCAGTTATTGTCATCAATGTTTAGTCTCTTTCTTATCCTATAGATATCCAAAACGGTATCAAAGATGTTTAATAAAACATTTATTGCATTATTTAATATTTTTACAATAGCATCAGCATGAAAATAAAAAAAACTTCTGTTCATATTTACAAAATTCAAAAATCCCAATTTCCCCTAAAGAAGAGTTGTTTTTTCTTCTTTGTTTTATACAAAAGAAATATAAATATGCTTGGTTTACCAGAGATTCCCTTCCTGAATACTAACACAACGGGATAAATTACAATCCAACTTCTGTATCTGATTGATAATGTGTTCTGACTTTCAGCCAGTATCATTCAATGTTTTCTATGCGTTCACAGTCCAAAAGTATCACAACCTCTTTCTACCAATCACGTTGCCAAAGGTAGGCATTATTATCAATTTAAAACCATGCACATCAGTCATCATCATTAATCACACTGTCTCGAGAACCGTTAACAGGTCAATAATTATCAAACATCGGATTGTACTTTACCCCAGTGACCCAAAATGTTTTTCAAAAGTATCTAAAGGTAAAATATATCTCCATAAAATCACTGTGAATAGTGTATTTAGTTGTACGTAGGAATGTACGTAGGATCATAGGAACACTAAAGCCACCAAAATGACAATTATTTTTATTGGCAGGAGAGAGAAATAGTCCAAAAATCCTCCAGATTTGTGCAAAAATTCTTTCTCCATGCCCTTCCACAGCAACATTTTGACATTAATGGAACACTATAGGGTCAGGAACACAAACAGTATTTCTGATCCTTTGGTGTTAAATCCATCAAATAGGTGGCTTGCCTCACTTAGTCCTGTTAAAAGGAAATAAAACGTACCTTGTTTTCAGCGCTGCGCAGGTCCGCCAGCGCTGGCCCCGCCCCCAATGCAATATACAATGCACACCTTCTAGGCTAGACCAGCATAGAGCAAATAATGAATGTTGAGCTATATAGCAAAAGTATAACTCCTAGTACTGTTAGCATCCAGGAACGGCAAATGGGCATCAACATGTTTAGAGATATTGTTGTTCACTAACAGAGGGCAAAACCTGATTAAAATCATCAGATAATTACAAGGTACAATTTGTGTAGGTTTGTATCAATTTTATTTATTTTTTCATAACTCAAATCACGTATTTGATCGACACATATACAACACAATTAATGGAATCTACAAAAAAGTATATTAGACATTGCAGACATAAACATGTGGAATTAGGTTTTTTTTTTTGTTTTTTTTTTTTTGTTTAAATTAGTAGCCAGATGGTACAGTGTCCATATAACAAAATTAAGAGAGAAAAAAAAAAAAAAAAGAGAAACATATACACTCTAAAGTAAATATTGAGTAATAACAGAGATGCCCCTTAGGAAAAGACTGGTGCATTAGTTTAGTATTGTATAAACCCTATGTGAGAGCCTAGTGCTGAGCCAGCTAACCTACGGACTTAACACAGACAGCCGATGGTAAGGGCAGAGATCTTTCATGAGGGTCACTCTAATAGGCATCCCAAGAGGGCCCTGGAGGACAACTGTTCCAGCCCTGAGCTTGGAAATTAGCCAACACCTCTACTCCACAGACCAAGTGACTAATAGTGATCCAGTCATCCCCCTTTAGGGGTCTACGAAGTGGCCAGGATCAAATTTGTTTTTCCGCTGTATCCTCCAGGTATTCCTCTACAGATACTGGCAGTGTGTGGAGGACATCCTTCTAATGGCTCTTAGCCCGGGTAGATCCTCCTGTAGAGGTGTGCTGCTCATGCTAGAAATGGCCCCCCAGACCTTCCTTTGCACTGGCTCCTCTCCCTCCAGAAGGTAATTAGTATGCTTTAGCCGATTTGAGCATTAGTTCAATCATGGCCAAAATGTCTCATAGATTCTCTCGTACATTGTTAAAACTACAGTTTGAAGGCCATACTGCAGGACATTCAGCTTTGCGGCCATCTTGGAAATAGAGAAAGCCCAGGAGGCCTGCTGGCTCATAGTGGCTGATATGATTCATGCAGCATGATACCCAGCATGATCACTGGCATTTCAGAGTACCTGAACCTGAACTGAATCATATTATATCATATTTCCCTACCCAGGCAGCCATGCAGCCAGCAATAGATTTGTTGACAATTTGTACTCATGGCTTTTTAGGATCACACTCAGGGCCCTAGCCAGGCTCCCCCCTCCCCCACACCCCATATTCATGAAAGTCAAATCAGACTCATCATACTTATATTCATAAAAAGTGTATTATTAATGGCATGGGTACATCCATCAATAATTTAATGTGAGACATCTGGTCTATATACTAAAAAGTCCCTTACAAAAATCTACATTAATGTCCTCTGATTGATGTTATATGTTTTCAAGTTTATTTAATCATATAGGTAATGTAAAGGTTAGTTATATCACTTTATTATTATTGATATAATCATATCACCCTTGAACATATGCAATAGTTTAAGCATAAATGTATTTTAAAGCTATGCTATATACTATATACATTATGTAGTATTCATAGTAAACGTCATAGTTTCCTTCTTCTCAATATACTTTTTGTGGTCTAATCCTCATCCCGTAACATCCGGGAATCGTGTCAGATATCTCAACCAATTTTATGTTTTACCCTAGTTGTACAGCGCTGTGGAATATGTTGGCGCTTTATTAATGACAGTAATAAATAAATGGTCCGTAACAGCCTTCTGTGGGAGAATTACTGAGCAAGAGCAAGTATTTAACATCGTACTCAGGCTCAGTAATTTCCCTTTCATGTGAATAAAAGACACATAACTTGGGGGGGCGGAGCCAAGCAGCGGTCCGAAGCAGACGCACTTACCCGCAGCTCCGTGGCACGCCACGACTAAATACCACAAACACCTCCAACAGGTAGAGGAGGTGTACACGAACAAGCGGATGCCATTCGTTTTTCCCGCTACCGCCAAAACCCGGCGCCGAGGCTCTCGGGCCTGCCAAGTAGGTGGTCTGCGCCTGCAAAGCGACCCGTACTGGCTCGGAGGGGGCCTGGAGAGGGAAGCAGCCCTAGAGTGCCACAGCCAAACCTCTCTGAGCGGAAATATGGTGCGCAAATCCCAGAAAACTAACCAGCCCTCAACCAGGGACGGCCAGGACATCAGCCAGATGCTGACCCCCAGGACCAGGGAAGCAACACCCCCAGGCCCTTCTGAAGCACCCGACCAACCTACTGCAAAGCTCTTCATGCCGGAGGCCCCGGCGATTGCTGATGGACAAGCACCGTCCACTAAACAGGACATTTATAACCTTCTAGTGCACATCCAGCAAATGTTCTCAGCAGAGCTCAAATCTGTGCAGACTGAGGTCCAAGCAGTGACAATCAGGGTCTTACAGACTGAAGGGGAAATTACTGGCCTGAAACAGGGCATGGACACCATCAATGACACTGTGCAACTCCTTCAAACAGCGTAAGTACATCAAGGCATCAGGCTGGCCCAACTGGAGGATAGAGAGCGGAACAGGAATATCAAAATCCGCGGAGTGGTGGACACACTCCCGCCTGAGGAACACCCCCACCTTGTTAGACGTCTAGTCTCCTCCATAATGCCTGCAAAAGACGCGAAACTCATAGCCTTCGATGGTATGTACCGCATAGCGAAATCTTCACAAGCCCCAGCTAAGGCCCCACGAGACATTATTCTTTGTTGCCAGACCCTTGCCGACAAGAACAGGCTCCTCAACGCAGTAAAGGGCAAGACCCCATTGCAATTTGAAAAGCACACCCTTACGTTTTTCCAGGACCTCAGCAGGGCCACCCTGCTTTGGCGAAAATCGATGCAGCCAATCACAAAAACCTTGCAAGGGGCTGGGATCCCATACAGATGGTCTTTCCCCAGAGCCCTCACAGTCAGCAACAATGGACAGACTTTCAAGGCAACGGAACCCTCAGAGGAAGCGGCGTTCCTACAGGCGCTTGGACTACAGGCCCAGACTAGCACGGCGGGGGCAAGCCACTCATGGGATGCCTCCAGAATACACCCTTTCGTACCCAGCGGCACCGGCGAATCGGTGACTTGAATCGCACCGGGACTTAAACCTATGTTATATTTCTTTTGATTTTCCTTATCATTTACTGTTTTACATTGTTAACCGTTACTACACCGACCTTTTAACTCTTATGCCTCTGAAAAATGTAATGTCTTACCTTCTTGCTTAATGTCACAATTAACATACTGGAGCCAAGGTCCCCAGGCTATATGTCATCGTGACACCCACACAAGCCACTAGTTGACAACAGGGCTCAGACGTACAAAGTGGCAATCACTCCCTCCCCCCCCCCCATGACCCCATAGGTTAGGGGGCACTTACACCACTAATAGGAGTAACACCCCATACCCCTAGACACTCACGGTTCGACCAAACCACCTAGTGGACCGAGATATCTGACGTTGACAACCTATTACTCGAAACTCCTACATGACTCTAGCCATCACCTAGATGTATAAAATAAAAAAGGGGCTACCTCCTAAAGGACACCACCACACATGTATAACCACGTTGTTTAAATACGAAATGTCTTTTACACTGCTTAAATGTATTGTATCACCCGAACAAAATAAAGAATTTAAAAAAAAGACACATAACTTGTGCATAGGCAATTTGGCCTGTCCTGACTTCTCATTTAAAAAAAATATATATAAAAATGAATGAAAAGCACACTGGTTAGTAAATTGAATCTGCCAGCAAGCTCTATTCTTTACTATTAATAACTATATCTATTACTTTGTAGTAATAGTTTTTATTAACATTATTTTTAAATGAATAACACGTTCTGAGATGCATTACTAATTACTATGCAAACAAGAAATGCCTTATTCACATGAAAGAGAATTTTTTTTCCCAAGGAATTTATGGGACATATTTAGCTGTCCACTACTTGCAGACTACTTTGAAAGTTCTATTTAATAAAAAAAAGAAAAAGAAAAAGGAAATGTGCATCAATTAAAAAAAAATAAATGACATGCACTGTGTTTTTCTAAAACGCCAAAAGCAATCAGTTTTATTTATTCCAAAGAAATGCTTATCAGCATGGAGTGTCAGCCATAAAACATTAAAGAGGAACATATGAACTTTTAGCTATATAAACAAAGTGTTCGCTTTTATTTGTTCTTTCAATGATGTTGAAAGACAAATCTTATCAATAACTGGTAACTAAGTAAAAGGCAATGAGCAAACCCATTGGATAAGTATGACATTTATCTAATATCAGAAACAAATATCAAGATTCCCCTTTTAGAATTTTTTCAATGAGTGTAAAAAGAAGATGTTAGCATTAACACAGTTCATTGCACGGCTACAAACTATATTGTCTGGTTATGAGCTACCACTGGGTTTAGATAGATTAGCTATTAATTAGCACAAGATATGGAGTATTAAATTCATTTTAAAATAAAAATAAATTTTATACATTTATCCAAAGACTTCAACATTAGGAATATCCGAATTGATCCGAAGAATACAAAATTAAGAATATCAATTAGAATGTAGCCCATGGAACAGCACAGCTAGGGGAGTGGGCTTTGACAGACCCAGGAGGCAGGTAGAACAGCCAGGGGTAATTGAGTGACAGCTAGTAAGCTGGGGGGCGGGGTTTTATGGGAGTATACATACAGGGCATTTTATGAAGTGGCCATCTTAACTAAACTTACTTAACTTGTTAGTTGTCTCTCAGGTTTGGGTAGTTTTTTTCTTTCTCCTCCAGAAGGATCCTGTTGAAGAATTCCTTGCAGGTGTTCGTGTTGCGGTGAGAGAGCGTGGAATCGGCTGGCTGCAGGAGCGGATGGCGTCCCCTGGGCCTTCTGGTGTTCCTGCAGTGGTTGCGGAGCGCCGGCCCTTGCGGAGGATAAGGCCTCCTCAACGTCTGAGCCCCTGCAGAGGAGAAGGAAGAGCCCACTGCCAGGACCTACTCCCTTGGTCAGCGCCGCAGGAGCTGGGCCAGAGGTGTCGGCCGCGGAGAACCCTGGCAGCCTACGCCAGGCGGCGTTTCCGGAGCAGGGCGGGAGCGGGAGACTGCACGTCCATGTCTCCCATGTCGGGCTGCGTCCTGTCAGATGGGGGCGGGCAGGAGAGGTCGAGTGCCGAGTATGGCGTGTTCCGGTGCTGCGGGGAGTGCTGCCAGGTCTGCAACCAACGCTGGAGACACCCCTGCTGCTCCCTGTGAGTCAGGCCCTACTGGCCTTGTATCTTTGGGGAGTGGGGGGCAGGACAGGGGTGCCTAGGGGCCCAGAAGGAGATGGACCATGGAGGAGCCAGGCAGCAGGAAGGAGCCTAGTACGTACAGTTAGGTGGGAGTCAATGCGGTTTAAGTCCTACTTACAGCCTGAACACTTGGTTTAATGGGCGTGGATTTGGAGGGTGTTTGTTTGTTTTATACCTTGTCGCTGATTCTGTTTTCGTTTTAGGTGGGGTGGCCTGTTTGGTGGGCCACTCTTACATCTATTGAGCGTAGAAGAGAGCCGCAGTTCGGAGACAAGGAGTGCAGCTGGACTTTCCTCTGGATTTGGTGACACTGGAGTTGTTTGGTGTTCGGGGTTATGGTTGGCAAGGCAATAAAAGTGAGATTGTTCGGAAGGTGGCAGCGGTTACCGCTCCTGAAGTATTATTGATTCACGCTGCGGGTAATGATTTAGGACAGGTCCCGGTCAAGGTGTGGCGGTGGTGGTGTGGTCCGAGATTGTTCCTCGGTTTCACTGGCGACATGCCAAGTGTGGATTAGGCAGTGTTACATTTGGTTTGTAGGTTCGAGCTCGTCAGTGGCTCCGAACCTGGGGGTGTAGTGGTGTCTTGGTACACCCCTACAATTTAATCTGGTGGAAATGTAGTCATATTGGACGGCCAGATTCTGTGTTAATATGTTTGTTATATTGTTATTTTTGTGGGTCATTGCCAGGGGTATGTTATGTATACGATGGAATGTAGGCTTTAATAAAATTTGTTGGCAAGGACCCTATTTGTTATACCTTAATTAATTAATTACTTAATAATTAATAAAGCTGTGGACTAATATTTCCAACAGTACAACCTGTGTCAGTATCTCTTTTTTCAAAACTTAACCTGTGTCAGTATCTTAATGTGGTTCAGGGTAAGGTTAATGCCAGTAAATCAAGTGCAGTTAAGATTCTGTTACAACATTGGGTGGGGGGTGCAGTCCACTCTTCTCTTTTATCCACCTTAAAATAACACTATAGTGTCAGCAATACAAACCAGTATTTCTGCCACATAGCTGTTTAGGTGGCCGGCCCCATTCATTGCCCTGAAGAAGTGAATTTACTATTTTTTCACATGCCGCGCAGGTCTCGCCAAGCTGCCCCAATCAGCATCCTCTCAAAGAGATGCATTGAATCAATCATACTGCAGCACTGACCCAGGAAGTACCTCTAGTGGTCGTCTGAGTAACTTCCACTAGACAGTAATGTTCCTAGACAGTAATGTAAACACGGCCTTTTCTCCTAAAAGGCAGTGGTTACATTAAAAAAAAATCTGCAGGGACAGCTTATAGGCACCAGAATAACCACATTAAGCTGTAATTTTTCTGGTGACTACAGTGTCCCTTTAAGGTTTAGTATGTTTTTAACCCCTTAAGGACACATGACGTGTGTGGCATGTCATGATTCCCTTTTATTCCAGAAGTTTGGTCCTTAAGGGGTTAAACACTATCACGTTAAATTGTATTCCCAATTTAGATTCAGGGTCACTTAAATCCAATTTTTAAAAAAAGGCTTTAACTTACCCTTAATCCAGCACCTTAACTCCGCGCCTCCGGTTATGTCATCCAGCAGGCTATCTCATTTTCCTCTTCCCAATCTAATGCTTCTCGTAGAAAGGAATTAGGAATAGGAAGCTCATGCACGGCGAGCACTATGCTCTCTCGCAATCAAATGCTTCTCATAGTGGAGCACTGATTCCAATGCTTCCATATGATAAACATTTGATGACGGTTGAAATTTGAAAGTCACATGACCGAGATGAATGAGTCTAACCAGCAGAAGCAGCCTCTTACAGCTGTCCCTTGAGGTGTGTTTTGTCCTGCAATAAAAATATTTTAGTGCCACTGAACCCAGACCAGTCCATTGAGATTAAGTGTTCCTGTATAATTACTGCAAGCTACGTCTACTAAATGGTCTCTTCCAAATGCTTTCGGTCAATGAAAGACAGCATGGTATGCTTGCCAAGAATTCTCCTGGTACTGTCGCCAGATTCATCACGAGGTCGTGGACATGTATCACTTCCATATGCTGATGAGCAGTACATAAAAAGTACTTCCCAGGAGTATGTAGATTATATTCTGCAGGATGAAATTAATCGAAGAAGATGCAGTTGAAGCACTCTATGTATGGCCCTGAATCCTAGTTTCTCCCTGCATCTTGAAATCTGTCCAGAGATTTCCAAACCTGGGACAGGTTCATAGGATCTATTTCTGATGGGAGATTATTCCAATATATGGGACTGTCCCAGCAAATGCAGGACTGTTGGCACCTATGTAACAGCCACCGGACGCACTTATTCACTGAATGTTTTCAAATATTGCTTTGATGATGACGAATGAGCACTGTGCTTCTCACAGAGAAGTTTCAGAATGGTTTGACTTGTCTGGGATCCACTGAGCGCATATTCCTGTCTCCACTACTTCTGGCATAGAGCTGGCAGCTTGGAGTTTCCTTTAAATCCTAGACCTGGAAAAAACATCTAACCCTATTTAAGCAGCACAGGTCTATTCACTCTGTAAAACACTTTTGATAAAGCCTGTCCAAGGAGAAACACGTTAAGTGTACTATTATACTGGTTTATATAATGATTTTACCTTTTATCTTTGATTTTATAATTTTTTAAAAATAAAAGAACTCTTTTTATTGGACCTGATCTTCTGCTGTTGAATCCTGAGCTATATATCCTTGGTGGAGATAATATCACCCAAGCCAGTTGGATTGTGCATACCTCATTTTGCTCTGAAGCATGTGAGTAGGTTTTTCATTACTTTTACTGTGCATTACACTCTATTTTATGGTACGCTCTATTATGGCTTTTTATTTCTATTTTATATATTCACAGAGGAATATCCACATCACCTATATCCTAGAGTGGGGATCATACCACTTCACGCATTACTTCTGGAGCCAATACTTAGGCTCCATAACATTTATATACCTACTTACATACCTATCCCTGCTTATTAGCTCAACATACTACACTATATACTTTTATTTTGTCTTTAATTTTTTATAAGAATACTTTTTGCTGTAAGGAAAACTTGAAGAATCTGTACTAACAGGGCTGGCACGTCCATAAGGTGGCACAGGAAGCCGCCTTAGGGCGCAGTGGCCCTGCAGGCGCAAGATTCCAGTGACCAGCAGGAGGAAAGTGCTCCCTCCTACCAGGCCACCTTCTGGACCCCCCGGCGTGTTGCTGTGGTAGAATCAGAGGTGGCGAGGGAGCTATGATCTCTCTGCTCTGCTCCCTCGCGCACCGTATGCTGATGATGTCATATTCCAGCTCCCGGCATCAGTAGAAAACCCCGAGCTGCGACAGAGCAGAGCAGGGGATCAGAGCTCCCTCGCTGCCTCTGATTATACCACAGCCGCACACTGTGTGTCTGTCAGTGAGTGTCTGTCAGTGTGTGTGTCTGTCAGTGTGCATGTGTGTGTCTGTCAATGAATGAGTGTGTGTGTCTGTCTGTCTGTGACGTCTGTGTGTTTGTCATTGAGCGTGTGTGACTGTCAGTGCATATCTGCCAGTGTGTGTCTGTTGGGGAATGTGTGTGTATCAAATCAGTGAGTCTGTATTTGTCCGTGACATCTGTGTTTGTCATTGAGTGTGTGTGACTGTAAGTGTGTATACACCACTGAGTGTAGCGTGGCCGAGCGGAGCAGACCCCGATACAGGAGCTTCTGTTTCCTGTTGCAGCCGGACTAACAGGATGTGCTCACTGAGAGAGCACTTCCTGTCAGTCTGGCCATGTACAGAAAACTGAAGCTCCTGTACCGGGATCTGCTCCACTCGGCCATGCTACAAGAGAGTTAGGAGGAACACAAAGAAGGGGAGGGGTCCACTAAAGGGGTGGGAGCAGGGCCGCCACCAGACATTTTGGGGCCCCTAACTCAGCTCAGGGTCTGGGCCCCCTGGGGCCCGCCTCCAAATACCGCCCACTGGGTCCACACACAGACACAAACGCACACACTGATACAAAAGGACAAAGATACATACTAACAGACACACATACTAAAACAGACATACACGCATACAGGCATACATACTGACACACACATACGGAGACATACACACAGGCATACATAGTGACAGACAGACACATACTAACATACATACAGACACACATGCAAGAGGACATAAAGACACATACATACATACAGACACCGACATACATACATACACACACACACACACACACATTCATACATACAGACACTGACATCCATACACACATACATTCATAATGGCATACAGACATACACAGACATACATTTATAATGGCATACAGACATACAGACATACATACAGACATACTGACAGACATACATGCATACAGACATCCATACACACATACACACAGACCTACGTTCATAATGATATGCAGACATACATTCATACTGACATACAGACATACATATATACATACATAGACATACATACAGACAGACATACATGCATACAGACATACATGTATGCATACAGACATACACAAACATACATAGACAGACATACATACGTAGACATACATGCATGCAGTCAGACAGACATAGATATACACACAGACATACATACATACAGACACACACAGACATGCATCCAGACATACATACATAGACATACATGCATACAGACATACACACAGACATGCATACATACATACATACAGACATATACATACAGACAGACATACATACATAGACATACACACAGACATACATATAGACATACACACAGACATGCATGCATACAGACATACATACATAGACATATATGCATACAGACATACATACATACATACATACATACATAGACATACGGACAGACATACATGCATGCAGACAGACATACATACACAGACAGACATACATACACATACATGCATCCAGACACACAGACATACATGCATACAGACAGACATACACGCATACAGACAGACAGACATAGACAGACAGACAGACATGCATGCATCCAGACAGACATAAATAGACAGACATGCATACATACATACACATACAGACAGACAGACATACATGCATACAGACAGACAGACATACATACATGCAAACAGACACACAGACATACATACAGACAGACAGACATAGACATACACACAGACAGACATGCATGCATCCAGACATACATACATACATACATACATACATACATAGACATACATGCATACAGACATACACATACAGACAGACATACATACATAGACATACATGCATGCATACAGACAGACATACACAGACAGACATACACAGACTGGCATACACAGACAGACAGGCATACAGACACACACATACAGACAGATACAGACAGACACAGACATACATACATACATACATGCATGTATGCACACACACAGCTCATTTTCCAGCCACCCTCCTGTCTCTTACCTTTTCTTTGCAGGAGGGTGGCTGGGGATGATGGGAGTCGGCGCGGCTCCCTCTTCACTGCCTGGCTCTCCCTCTTCACGGCTGGGCGCGCGCTCCTCCCGTGCGGAGTGAGCTGGGAGGAAGTGACCACTTCCTCCCAGCAGCACTTGCGGCTGCTTTTTTTTTTTTTTAAAAGGGGCCCGGTCGCGCTATACAATGGCCACAGCGCTGACCGGGCCCCTGAAGGAGGGGGCTCATCAGGTGGCCCTAAGTGTGTGGGCCACCCGATGGGCTCCACACGTGGGGCCCGGGCGGCCGGGCCGCCTGGCCCGTGACAACTGGTATGGTTGTCACCCACTGATGGCGGCCCTGGGTGGGAGGTGCACCAAGGGACACGTAGGGGAGAGAAACACTAAGGGACAGGGAAAGGAGGGGGGAGGGGAGAGGTAAGGAATACTAACCACTAAGGGACGGGGAGGGGAGAGGGGCTGGATGTGAAATAAACACACAGCGGAGCTTGAAAAGGTGAAAAACAGACACACAGAGGGGCTGGCGGGAGACAGATGGGCTGGGGACAAAAGACACAAAGGGCTACGAGAGAAGAAGTCACACAAAGGGGCTGGGAGGAGGTAAAACACAAAATGTGGGAGGATGTAAGAGTCATACAAAGAGGGGAGATAAGAGACACACAAGGGGGGATGTAAGAGATACACACGTGACGTGTAAGACACACAATACGGAAGAAATAGGAGATATGATACACTAAAGGGGGTAAGACATTTAAAAGAGGGGATAAGAAACACAAAAGGAACGTTAAGAGGCACGTAGGTGAAACGGTTATTGTTTTGGGGTGGGGGGGCAGAAAAATGCATCTTCGCCAATGTACCCAAAAATCCTTGCACAGGCAATGTGTACAACAATATATCGATAGGTGTGGAGCATTCCACCCAGATGTGCAAGACGGAGCTGTATTTAGGCTCCCTGAAAGTGTGAGTGTTCAATTTTTAATTTTCCTTACTCTATCAAGAAGTTTTTAACTTACTACACTATCAGTCCTCTTTGTTGTCCCTTTTTTTGTAATTGCATATATTCTCTAAAGGACAGTTCAGGCGCAGCACCTTATTTTCTTTTTGCTTTTATTTTTATTTGCTTTGTCTATACTTCACAATTCTCTGTTTGGTAAAAAAAACTAATTTGTTTTGTTCTTAACCCCTTCAGGACGGGTGACGGACAAGGTCCGTCTTCCTGGGGATACCCTTAACGACGGGTGAGGGACCTCGTCCGTCACGCGGTAAAATTAACCCCAGATCGCCGCGATTGCGGCGATCGCGGGGTTAATGGTGCTCTGGTCTGCCTCTGTATTATCGGGCTGTCCCAGCACATGTACCCGCTCTGACAGCATGTCAGAGCGAGCACATGTGCTTAGTATACTCACCTTCCGCCTCCCTGCACTTCCGGGTTCACTGTGAAGTGCAGGGAGACGGATCAGTGCTGATCCTGCCCCCTGTTAAAAAAAACAAATACAATTTTATTAAAATCCCACCCCCTTTAATAAAAAATTAACCCCTTCTCTGCCAATTGATCACTGACTACAGTGATCAATTGACAGGGATTGCATTTTACTATGATCTGATTTTTTTTTTTTTAACCCCTGAGGGTTAATTCTTTTTTTTTAACCCTCAGGGGTTAAATTTATTTTATTAATTAATTTAAATATTTTAAAATTATATATTTAGCTAACTAGGGTGGGTGGAAGTTAATGGTGAATTTGGGGATTTGGAGTTAGGCTAACTGGGGGTTAACGTTAAAAAAAGTTATAAAATAAGCTTTAAAAAGCTAAAAATTACTTTAAAAAAGTTTTCATAATGTTTAAGTAAAAAACCCCCTTTTACCCAGTCCAAATAAAAATTAACCCCTTCCCTGCCAGTCGATCACTGCCTACAGTGATCAAAATACAGATCATAGTATTATACTGTGATCTAATTTGTTTTAACCCCTGAGGATTAACTTTAATTTATGTATTAACCCTCAGGGGTTCAATTTATTTAATTAAAATATTTAATATGTTCAATCTGTAAAAAAAAAAGTTTTATGAAAGTTTAGGAAAGTTAAAAAAAATAATAAGCAAAACAAAAGTTTAAAAACTAGTTTTAAAAAGTTTAAAAAAGTAAAAAAAATACATTTAAAAATGCTCATTACCACTACACCTGGAACAAACTAGAGAAAAAATGATCCCACACTAAGGTTCAAAATATGCCTTTTGAATTACCCCAGGGTGTATTATTTAATAAATAGTATGTGTTTGTGGGGAATAACCAACCATTTAAACTACTCCAAAATGGAACATGGACACAGCGTAAAACTTCAAAGTTAGAAAAAAACTGAATGGCTGCGTCTCAAATGTGCCCCTTCAGCATCCACATATACCTGGCAAAGGTACATACGGGGGTATTGCTGTACTCAGCCGACATAGCTGAGTAACATATGAAGTATTATACAGTCATAGCACACATAAGGTTTGCAAAATATACTGTGCAAACTCACTTTGTGTGTCAAAAAGGCAGAAAAAAAAGCTTATTACCACTACACTTGGTACAAGCTAGCGGAAAAATGATCCCACGCTAAGGTTCAAAATATGCCTTTTGAAATACCCTGGGATGTGTTCTTTAAGAAATGGTAGGCCTTTATGGTGTAGTTGTAATATGTAGCCTGCTCAAGTGCTCCAAAGTGGAACACGGACACATCAAAACCCTCCATGAAAATTCACACTGTAAAACGTAAACTTGTTTTACAGCACTGTAACTTCACAAAATATTGCCAAAGACATACAATGGGGGTGTAATTTTACTCAGAAGACTTAGGTGAGCATAATGTGGGGGGTTTTAGTGGCAATATACAAAATGCCCAGCAAAAATGTAATCCGTATGTAAAAAATGCCCAAAATAATTTTTTACCACATACTTTGGCATATATAGGTGAACAAATGGGGGCATGTTAAGGCACAATATGCACCATATGAGATACCCTGGAGTGTCTACTTGTACAAATGGTAGGCCTTTGTGTTTTTTTTTTTTTTTGAACAGTCAAACTGTTATAATACCCCAAATAGAAGCATAGGCTCATTAAATCCGTCTCATATATGGCACTGTAGCTTCACGAAATAGTGCCAAAGACATACAAACAGGGTGTCATTTTACTCAGCAGATGTAACTGAACACAAAATAAAACTTTGTACAGGATAAGCACACACCAACTTTACAAAATACACATGAGAAATTCTTTGTTATAAGTTTGTGTGCCAAAAACCAAAAAAAACACAATTTTACTCCAATATTTAGCAGAGGTTGGCGGTGAAATGACTACGTAGAAAGTGTCAAAACAACCTTAGGTAAATAGCCTGTGATGTCTACTTTATATAAATATATACTTTTGTGTGGCAATATTGTTTTCTTTTATGGCTATTAAGCTTACAAGACAATCATTCCAAATTCTAAAATTGCTCCACATTAAAAGTTTATTTTACTCCTTGTGCTTTGTGACCTGTAACTACCAAAAAAAAACTTAAAATCCCAGACCCATTATATATTCTGTAAATCAGAACAACTAAATTAATTTATTTTTAATTGCTTTCTTTAACCTGCACTTATTATGCACACATTATTATTGCAAAAACTGTAAAAAAAACACAATTTTTACATTTTGTTTTGCATATTTCTGTATTTTTTTGATAATAAATAAGCATTTATATATATATATATATATATATATATATATATATATATATATATATATATGTTACATCAAATTAAAGCCCTTTCTGTCCTTTAAAAAACAGTATATAATATGTGTCGGTGCAATAAACGAGAGATGCAAATTGCAGTTGAACGCAAACAGCAAGAAAATGCAAAAATTGCTTGTGTCATTAAGCGTAAGACAAGCTTCTAAAGCTGTGTCCTTAAGGGGTTAAAATAAATGAAAAACAAATATAGGCTTGAAAAATATATAGAGCTTACTAATGGATTACATAATATGTAGATAATAAATTTGCTGTCTAGGGTATGACAATATGACTTTTTTTTACATTCTAATTTTTTTCATCAATAAAATGAAAAATCAAAATTGACTGGAGAAGTGTTCTACTTTTGCAAACTTTTACTTGTAACCAAATTTAAATGTGTTAGAATACCTATTATTCTCATTTTATATAGTTCAATTATTTTTTTAAGTAAGGGTAAAGCGGTGTGAAATTGTCAGCCACAGTATTGAATGCTCTGATAGCGCCTCTCAGTGACTTGCTAAACTCTGTGTAACAAAGTGAATACTCACGACTTTTTGGATCTTATTGAAGGATACAAAGTTATCAGCAAAGCACCCTTTGTGTGATTTGCTTAATCCTGTCACTCTTATCTTAAAGTGCAGGCAGAATATTTAGCATTCGATATGTCTAATCTTAGTATGGGAAATTTTAAAGTTTACTCTACAATAGTGAGTTTGTTGATCGACTTAATTGAATGAATAAGTTAAATACATTATAACATTATTATTAAACAATCATTGTAAACCACTTTCAATTTCACAATTTTTATTTCAAATTAAATTATGTTGACAAACCCAGTGTTGTCAGATAATGTTATAATTTATCTGGTAATAGTATACTTGCAATGTACATGACAAAGCCGAGAAGTCGTTAGAAACTATTTATACACAATAAAGTAAGATATATATATAGCTTTAGTTTCAGTTAATAATAGAATGAGTTTTTGTTTCAAGAAAGGTTACCTTGGTGAAACATAGGTTATTCATTTATTTATTTATTCTTAAATGAGTTTGTAATTGCGGCCATATACCAGTGCAATGGATTGTTTTATTACACGAGCCTCAGTTGTTGGAAGAATCCGATAATGCTGTTTTTGTAATTTATGTGTGCTTATTGTCGTGGAAACATGCGACAATGGGTACAATGAGGTACTAGAATTATCAGTTTGCTGGATAGAGTTTGAACTCCGTTAACGGGCCTGGGCCGGCCAGTGCTTTCCGTTCCTGTTGGGGAACAGACACTAGGTCCCCCCCTTATCAATTTTATAATCCCCACCCACTGCCTATGAATGGGGCTGCTTTCGTGGGGGACAATATGGTTTTACTCGGCTATTATCGTATAATATTGTGTCATCCAACTGAAATAAATCTTGAACCAAGAAAGATATACTTTAAATATGCGCAATGTTTGATTTGTATTTTTTGTTACTGAATTTAATACACCTATTAACATACTTTATAAAGCGGTAAATGTTAACAATACAAATACTTTTCCATTTTTAGCAGGAAAAGGTTTATATTTATTCATACTTAGGAGGTTGCCTAAAATGAAGAGGATGATGCAATCATTTTAATTTTGCTAAAAGGTATAAAGCTTGAATGTGCTCATGCAGCTACCTAATCACTCAATTTTGTTTGCTTTAAACTATATTTGCCATTCTTTCGAGAGGACCTTGACTCTGTTGCATAACCGGGTTACTTAGTGATATCCAAACCGTACTACAAATACTATAATTACTGAAATCTATATATTAACTTTTATTTAATTCTCAGTAAATATGACTAGGAGTGTTTTCTATGTGTAATAAAATGAACATAGATTTTTAATGATCTATTTATTTGTGTGAAAATATGCTGTTTGGAGGTGAATGCAATTCAGACAATTTATATGTTGGCCCTTCAGGATATGCAGGGCCGGTGCAAGGATTTTTGCCACCCTAGGCAAAAGAAAGATTTGTATTTTGTGTGTAAGGGATGCATTGTGTGAATCTGTGTTTGTATGCATAAGGGATGCAAAGTGTGTATGTAAGAGAAGCAGTGGGTTTCTGTGTGTGTGCAAGAGAAGCAGTGTGTGTAAGGGATGCATCGTGTGTTTCTGTGTATATGTGCAAAGGATGCATTGTCTTTACGTGTAAGGGTTGCAGTGTGTGTGTGTGTGTGTAATGGATGCATTGTGTGTTTCTCTGTGTGTAAGGGAAGCATGTTGTGTTTCTGTGTGTATAGGGAATGATTTGTGTGTGTGTGTGTGTGCGTAGTGTGAAAGAGCTCCCTGTCCTGCCCCCTGTCCTATAGAGCTCTCCCTTCCATCCCTTAGAGATCTCCCCAGCCCCTTAGTGGTCTCTCCTCTCCCCCCCACCTCCCTTAGTGGTCTCCTTTTCTCCCCGACTTTCCATTATTGATCTCTCGTCTACCCCACGCTTCCCTAGTGGTCTATCCTCCACCCCCTCCCTTAGTGGTCTCTCCTCACCCCCCCTCTCCTAGTGGTCTCTCCACCACCCCTCCCTCCTTTAGTGGTCTCTCCCTCCCCCAAGTTCTCCTCAACCCCCCTCCCTGTGTTCTCATCTACCCCCCGTGTTCTCCTCTTATTCCCCCCTCCCTGTGTTCTCCTCTTCTTCTCCCCCCGTCTCTGTAATCTCTTCTTCTCCCACCTGTAATCTTCTCTTCTTCTCCCCCCCTCCCTGTAATCTTCTCCCCTCTTCCCCTAATCTTCTCTTCTCCCCCCCCTCCCGGTAATCTTCTCTTCTTCTCCCCCCACCCCGTAATCTTCTCTTCTTCTCCCCCCCCCTCCCTGTAATTTTCTCCACTCCCCCTCCCTCCCTGTAATCTTCTCTTCTTCTCCCCCCTCTCTCCAATCTTCTCCACTCCCCCCTCATTCCCTGTAATCTTCTCTTCTTCTCCCTCCAATCTTCTTCACTCCCCCCTCCCTCCCTGTAATATTCTCCCCCCCTGTAATTTTCCCCCCACCCTCCCTGTAATTTTCTTTTCTTCTCCCCCTTCCCTCCCTGTAATCTCTTCCCCTCTTCCCCTAATCTTCTCTTCTCCCCCCCTCCCGGTAATCTTCTCTTCTTCTCCCCCCCATCCCGTAATCTTCTCTTCTTCTCCCCCCCTCCCTCCCTGTAATTTTCTCCACTCCCCCCTCCCTCCCTCCCTGTAATCTTCTCTTCTTCTCCCCCCTCTCTCCAATCTTCTCCACTCCCCCCTCATTCCCTGTAATCTTCTCTTCTTCTCCCTCCAATCTTCTTCACTCCCCCCTCCCTCCCTGTAATATTCTCCTCCCCTGTAATTTCCCCCCCACCCTCCCTGAAATATTGTTCCCCCCTCCCTCCCTGTAATATTGTTCCCCACCCACCCTGTAATATTGTTCCCCCCTCCCTCCCTGTAATATTGTCCCCCCTCCCTCCCTGTAATATTCTTCCGCCACCCTCCCTGTAATATTGTTCCCCCCTCCCTCCCTGTAATATTCTCCCCCACCCTCCCTGTAATATTGTTTCCCACCCTCCCTGTAATATTGTTTCCCACCCTCCCTGTAATATTGTTCCCCACCCTCCCTGTAATATTGTTCCCCCCTCCCTCCCTGTAATATTGTCCCCCCTCCCTCCATGTAAAATTCCCCCCTCCCACCCTGTAATATTCCCCCCTCCCTCCCTGTAATACCCCCCCACCCTCCCTGTAATATTGTTCCCCCCACCCTCCCTGTAATATTGTTCCCCCCTCCCTCCCTGCAAAATCCCCCCATCCTCCCTGTAATATCCCCCCTCCCTCCCTGTAATATTGTTTTCCCCTCCCTCCCTGTAATATTGTTCCCCCCTCCCTCCCTGTAATATTCCCCCCTCCCTCCCTGTAATATTCCCCCACCCTCCCTGTAATATTGTTCCCCCCTCCCTGTAATATTCCCCCCACCCTCCCTGTAATATTGTTCCCCACCCTCCCTGTAATATTGTTCCCCCCTCCCTCCCTGTAATATTGATTCCCCCTCCCTCCCTGTAATATTGTTCCCCCACCCTCCCTGTAATATTGTTCCCCCCTCCCTCCCTGTAATATTGTTTTCCCCTCCCTCCCTGTAATATTGTTCCCCCACCCTCCCTGTAATATTGTTCCCCCCTCCCTCCCTCCCTGTAATATTGTTCCCCACCCTCCCTGTAATATCCCCCCTCCCTGTAATATTGTTCCCCCCTCCCTCCCTGTAATCTTCTCCCCCCTCCCCTTCCCTGTAGCGTGACCGAGCTCCTCTCCGGTCCGCGACCCGCCCGGACTGACAGGAAGTGCACACACTTCCTGTCAGTCCGGGCGGGTTGCGGACCGGAGAGGAGCTCGGCCACGCTACAGGGAAGGGGAGGTGAGGCAGTACGGCAGCCCCCACCCTCCCTGTAATATTGTTCCCCCCTCCCTCCCTCCCTGTAATATTGTTCCCCACCCTCCCTGTAATATCCCCCCTCCCTGTAATATTGTTCCCCCCTCCCTCCCTGTAATCTTCTCCCCCCTCCCCTTCCCTGTAGCGTGACCGAGCTCCTCTCCGGTCCGCGACCCGCCCGGACTGACAGGAAGTGCACACACTTCCTGTCAGTCCGGGCGGGTTGCGGACCGGAGAGGAGCTCGGCCACGCTACAGGGAAGGGGAGGTGAGGCAGTACGGCAGCCGCCTGAGCGATCTCTATAGAGCGCTCAGGCGGCTGTGGCATTTAAAGGGCCGCCGATGGGGGCGCAGGGCGCCCCCTCCTATATGGCACCCTAGGTGGCTGCATAGTTCGCCTTATAGGAAGCGTCGGCCCTGAGGATATGTAGTATATATACTGTGTCCTGATGAAAGCTCTGATCGGGAGCTGAAACGTTGACCGACCTGGATTGACTGAAAATAAACAGCATATTTGGAAAGCCTAGAGTGCCGGTATTTATTCATACTTATAGTAATATAGTTAGCACTGGGTGTAATACCTTTTTGTATAGTTGGAGTGCAGAAGTTCAAGTTTTGCTATAGTTATATATATATATATATATATATATATAGATAGATAGATAGATATAGATATAGATATAGATATAGATATAGATATAGATATAGATATAGAGAGAGAGAGAGAATACGTTGTTAAATACAGATCTGCACACCAGTTAAGCCATAAGACTTGCTTTCCACACAGAAACCTCAAATTTGCAGTGATGTTACTGCTGCAAGGGATTCTGGGTCGGCATATTAGTTCAACAGAGAATCACATTTTTGTCTCATTCCATTTTAAACATGGATTCCTTCAAGTTTGTGTTTGTTGTATACAAAAACTTTGGATCTCTTCCTGAATTGTGTTTCAAAGTCAGTGAACCACTAGTGTGTGTGTGTGTGTGTGTGTGTGTGTGTGAGTACTGTGTGAGTACTGACTTTGGGCTTTTCAAGCTGCTACGGCAACCTGGTGATCTTTATAATCTCTAAAAATGGGTATGTAGGTGTTGTAGCAGCCTTATGCAATGTATGATCAAATACTGTAACTAAACCACCATGATATTTGCATAGTTTACATGTTTAAAAAAAATTAAAAATTACATTTTGTGAGCTTTGAAATGGCTGTTTAGTGAATAAGTCAGTGCACTGGAACGTGTATGTTACACATATATATGTGAGAGAGAGAGAGAGAGAGAGAAGCCCAGAGAGCCCATGCAATTTTAATATTTTAGTGACTTATCTCGAGAAAGCAAGTTGTTTCTCGAGATAACAAGTTGGAAAAATGAACAATATATGGTCCCTCTGGGCTTCTCTCTATATACAATACATATGTATAAAAAAACAATATATGGTAAAAAAACAAACATATGAACTATATATATTTATAAAGAATCAATTTTAAAATGTTAATGGAAAGTGAAAAGAGAAAGCATAATGCCCACATACAGAAGATGCAGCTACACCAACTACATAGGGTTTTACAAGTCCTACAGCAACCTGATAATAATCTCTATGCACTTATTCTCTTCTTGGGCTGTTAGAAAGCAGCAATAAAATGTCTCCTTCCAAATGTGTTATACTGTTTGAGGGAGGAAGTGGTCACCACTTTCAGTCCTTCTGCTGGGATGCAGAGAGACAGAATTATCAAGTGTCTCAACCCGTGGTACACGTACCACAGGGGATGTCCATCACAGGCAGGGGGTACGCCAGGAGCTGGGTGACTGGTTGGCTGGGGGAAAATAGAGGCAGGGCAGCTAGGGAGCTCTAATCTCTGTGCTCTTACAGCACTGCTCCCTTGCGCATCCTCAGGTTATGCTGGGAGCTGGGTTATTTACACAACCCTGTGTGTAAATGTGCTTTGTGTGTAAATATGTGTGTGTTAGTGTCATCTGTGTGTAAGTGTGTACCAGTGCCCTGTGTGTGTGTCAGTTTCCTTTATGTATGTGTGTATGTCAGTGTCATCTGTGTGTAAATGTGTGTGTCAGTGTCCTCTGTGTGTAACTATTATGCGTGTATTATATTTACATTTTGTGACTTTTGTATTTCAGATTATTAGTTCATGCATTCCTTCTTATATATCACAATATTCACATCATGTTATATTTATTTTAAAATATTAATTACTACCTTATCGGAATGTGCATGGGCAAAACATTTGGTTCAGAAATTCTGTAAAGTAAAAAAATGTGTCTGCTTTGGCAATTCGGAACAATGGCATTCGGTTCAGCACTTCGGAACTGCCGAACGTAGTCACTTTGGAACTTTGGACATTCCTAAGCATCCGAATGTGCGAACGGCATGAAATTTATACGAATGTACATTCGGAATGAAACAAATTGCACATGTCTATTGCTCATTTCATTGGACAGGGAATAGTGAAACTGGATTGGGCAATCAAGCATTACATTGCACAAAAATGAATTAGCATATTGGTCAAGATTCCTGTCATCATTCACATAATTTTCCCCCCCTCTCTCTTGTTTTGCCACTTTTCAGAAATCCGAATAGGAAATTCGTACGCATGTACATTCAGAACGAAATGAATGTAACAAAATAAATATGTTTCATTTGGAGTTTAAATTAATAGAAATTACTTTCTCGAGGCAAGGATACTTAGGTTTTTTTTGTTTTTTTTAAACTACTTCTATGCGAAAAGTTGAAAAACACTGCTCTGCAGGGTGAAACACAATATGGGACCAAAAAGGAAGAAAAGATGAATGAATGAGTTATTATGAGCTAAATTCAGTTAAGTTTTGTTTACAGATATGCAAGTTACTATAACAGAATGGTTAAATAAGAAGACACACTACCTTTCCAATGCATAGGTGAAGTGAGGTCTGGAACAATGGGTAGCTTAGAGGAATCCATTTTGATGTTATTTACATTTGTTTCAGCCCTACTCAAAAGCATCTCTTCACTTCCAATATTCATGTTTCCCAGGCTTTCTACCTGTAAGAAAAAGAAAAAAGGCGAAGCAAAAATCGTCAATGCCATTAATTTAACAGTGCATTCTGCGGAATAACATCAGCATTTACAAAATGAAAGCAAAAAAAAAATGATTTTGTAAAAAAAAATTTTAAAATCCTTCAATACATCCAAAATTCCTAGATTTTACTAGTAGCATGACGTAAAGTCATGATTTTATTAAAGACACGGAGGCTCCTATTATGCTTCTCTTTCTTTTATTTTCCCTCAGCAGCGAAGAGAGAAATGAGTGAAAAAGAGAAAAACATATCATTAACATATATACATATTCAACATATTCCACAGTGCTACATTGGGGAACCTCCCCCTTTTAGTATATAAGGTGTAGCACTCTCTTCCTCTTCCTCTTTCGTCGCGATCCGAAGACCCGTAAACCGAACTAGAACTCGAATTTGAACTTTAAACTCGGGAAGCTGAACATATCTTCCTGGAAATGCGGAGTCAACTGCGAAGCTCCTGTTAGTTCCATAAGTAATTGGAATCACGCTAAAATGAGAGAGGGGAGAAATATGGTAAAATCTCAACTTGCAACTGGGTGTAATATTTTCCACTTTATATATAGTAATCATGACTTCTGAAAAGGAATAAATGACATATTAACTAGACATAACATAAAGTGCGATGATCATGATCAATTAAAGTTAAAGTAAACTAAGCCAAACGACAGAGAGCGTAAAATCTATACAGCAAAAATAAATAGACTATGGGCCAGGAAGACCCGTCCTAAAGGAGTAAGTCGTGATATAGTCCAGAAAGGATAGGATGCAATAGAAAACCATATCACCACCTCCAACCCAGGGAGGGAGGGAGGGAATAATACTCGCCTCCGTGTCATTAATAAAATCATGACTTTACGTCATGCTACTAGTAAAATCTAGGAATTTTATTAAAGACACGGAGGCTCCTATTATGCTTGTTTAAAGCTGAGCAATGACTTTATCTGAAAAATGTTGTATCGGTCTAAAGGAAAAGTTCCTGAATGTGGATTCCGTAGACCAATCTGCAGCCTTCAGAATGTCTTCCAAGCGGCAACCGGCCGCCGAAGCTTTAGAGGCCATGGCGCCTCTAACAGAGTGAGATGAGAAAACAGAGACGTCTATTCCGGCCGTAGCTAGTATCCATTTAATCCATCGTGCCAGCGTCGGTGTGGATACCGGCAGATGGGGTTTTTTCAGGGAGATGAACAGAGGCCCGTCATTGGACGGGCGCAGTGTAGAGGTGCGAGATTCGTATTCTTTTAGGCACGCTATTGGGCATAAGTTAGGTAAACCCGGTATCCGTGGATAGCAGACCTGTTTGGTGGCCGACTTCGTTCTTCGTGAAATATCGAATGACACCCCCTCCGGGGTGAATGAACGTGCTCGCCAGTCCAAGGCTCTCACGTCTGATACCCGTTTGCAGGATAGAAGGCAAAGCAGCATCAGTAGTTTTGCTGACAATTGTTTAAGAGAAAGATCTACGTTAGTGGGCCAGCCATCTATGAGTCTGAACACACAGGTGACGTCCCAGAAGGACCCGTATCTGGATGTGGGGGGACGTGAGAAACGAACTCCCTTGAGCAAACGACAAATCAGAGGATTCTGACCCAGTGGGAGGCCGTCCACCTGGTCGTGCCCGGCTGAGATGGCCGAGCGGAAAACATTGACCGTGCGGAAGGCTTTGCCTGATTCGAACAGGTGCGTAAGGAAATCTAGTACCGATTTCACAGGGGCTGATATCGGATCCAATGATCGTCCCAAGCACCAATTGGCCCACTGTCTCCATGCTGCAGCATAGGCTTGTCGTGTACCAGGTGCCCATGCGTTTGCCAGGAGCCGCACAGTCGTGTTCGAAACCTCCGTGATCTCCCAGGGTCCCCGGAAAGGAGCCACGCCATGAGGCGGAGAAGGCCCTGTTCCACCAGGGGGTGGTTCTCCCCATCTGGGTTGGTCAATAGCGATGGATGGTCCGGCAGTAGCCGTGGGTGGTCTATCGCCATCTCCAGCAGATGTGGGAACCAAGGTTGAGATCTCCAGCACGGGGTTATCAGTACCAATGAGCTCTTGAAGCGCCGGAGGTGCGCCAGGCAACGAGCTATCAGGTTGAACGGAGGGAAGGCGTAAGCCCTGCCCTCGGACCAATCTTGGAGGAAAGCGTCTGTCGCTACTGCCTCCGGGTCTGGTCTCCAGCTGCAGAACTTCGGTAGTTGTGTGTTGAGTCTGGATGCGAACAGATCCATGCTCAAAGGTCCCCACAGGGACGAGATTCTGCGGAATAATTTCGGTAGCAGTTTCCAATCTCCCGAGTCCCTCAGGTAGCGGGAGTTCCAGTCCGCGGTGTAGTTGTCTAGGCCCGGGATGTGTTCCGCGGTAACGGACACGCTGTTTTGTAAGCAGTAGTTCCAGAAGTCTCTGGCCAAAACCGCTAGGATGCGAGACCTGGTTCCCCCTAGATGGTTTATGTATCTTACGGCTGAGACATTGTCCAGCTTGAGGAGGATCGAGCATGAGATGCCTCTGGGAGACAGACTGCGAATGGCGAACGAGGCCGCCAGCAGTTCCAGAGAGTTTATGTGTAAGAAGGACTCCTCCGTGGACCACCTGCCTCCTGTGGATATATTGCCGCAGCGCGCGCCCCAGCCATGTAAGCTGGCGTCCGATTCGATCACCAGGTCTGGAGTGGACCCGAAGATCGCTCGGCCGTTCCAAGCTTCCATGTGGGTTAGCCACCAGTTCAGTTCCTCCCTCGACTCTGTGTCCAGGGAAATGTGAGATTCGTACGAGTGGCCACTTCTCAGGCAGGCCGCTTTCAGCCGTTGTAAGGCTCTGTAGTGTAGCGGGCCTGGGAAAATCGCCTGGATAGAGGCCGCTAACAGGCCGATTACCCGTGCCAGTTGGCGTAGGGATATGTCCGGCCTTTGCATCAGTTTCTTTATTTCCCTCTTGATGTTGGACATCTTCTCTGTTGGGAGGCAGAGAACCTGTAGTACGGAGTCGATCCGGAATCCGAGGAATTCCATTTGTTGAGAGGGGATCAGAACCGACTTCTTCCAATTTACAAGGAAGCCTAGGTTCTGTATGAGGTGTAGGGCCCACCCTAAGTGTTCTAGTAAGAGGGATCGAGTCCCGGAGAGTATTAGGATGTCGTCCAGGTAAATGATAAGGCGGACTCCGTGTAACCTGAGGAAGGTCACCACTGGTTTTAGGACCTTCGTGAAACACCACGGGGCGGAGGACAGGCCGAAAGGTAGGCATGTGAAACGCCACTTCTTGCCTTCCCAGCAGAACTGGAGTAGGTTCCTGTGAATCGAGGCTACTGGGATCGTTAGGTAAGCATCTTGTAAATCTAATTTGACCATCCAGTCTCCGGGTAGGAGTAGGTCTCTGAGGCAGTGAATGCCCTCCATCTTGAAGTGCCTGTATTGTATGAAGGCATTTAGGGGCCGCAGGTTGATAACCGGGCGTACCCCGCCTCCCTTTTTGGGCACTAGAAAAAGGTTGCTTACGAAACCCGGTGTGTCTAGAGGGATCTCTTCTATGGCCTTCTTGGCCTGTAATTCCCTGATCTCCGTAGAGATGAGATCTAAGTGTGCAGATGGCATGTGAATCGCCCTTGGGGGAGAGGGCTGAATGGGGGGAGCGGTTAGTTCTAGTTGGTAACCCCTTATTGCCTGTAACACCCAACTGTCTGACGTGACAAGTGACCATGCCCGGGCGAACCGGGTCAGTCTGCCCCCTACCTGTATATGGGAAGAAAGGGGAAACATGGTACTCACCATAAGGGCGTTTTGCCGTGGGTGCTCCTCGACTGCCGCGGGTATGCCAAGCCCGTCCTCGCGAGGGGAAAAATGGGGTGAAGGACCGTTCCTGGGTCGGTCTCTGTTGGTTGAAGGAGCCTCTGCCCGGTCTTGAGAAACCCCGGGGGTTGCGGCCGGGTAGACGGCTCCTACCTCTACCGGCCCCGCCAAAAACCTTTGGGCTAAAAACCCTCTTAATGGAGGATTGGGCCTTGTCCAAGGCCGTGAATGTCTTTACGTAAGACCCTAGGTCCTTTACAAAGGATTCTCCAAATAGAAGGCCGTTTGCGGAGGCACCGGGCTCGTTAGAGGCCATGCTTGCGAGCTTGGGCTCAATCTTAAGCAGGATGGCTTTCCTGCGCTCTGTTGACATGGCCGTATTGGCGTTGCCTATCATGCAAATCAGGCGCTGGAGCCAGCCGAACGCCACCTCAAAGTCTACTGGAGCCCCAGTCGACTGAGCCGTCTCTAGCAGCTCATACAATTTGGTGACCGGGCCCAGGGTGTCAAGGAACTTATCCTGGCAGTTCCGCATGGAGTAGTCCAGGCCTTTTTTGGGTTTCCAACCCGACTTGCCCAGAAACTGCACAATCTGGGGGTCTACCTCAGGGGTCTTGGCTACCGCATCGGGTATGATCGGGCGTGGGCATTCTGCCCTCAGCTTGTTCCGGCCCTCCTGTGAGAGGGATTTCCGTACCCTAAGGGCCAGGTATCGGGCTATATGGGTCGCGGGCTCCCATTCCGCGGAGCGAGGGTGCCTGAGGTTGTCCGGGTCAAAGACCAGGGCATCTTTCTCGTCAGAGGTTAGCTCTGCATCATGGGCCCCTGAAGGGGTTTTGGCCTTGGTTTGCCTGGAAGGGAATTGTGACCCTGGTAGGTCATCGTCCCCTGAAACCTCGTCCCCGTAGGGATCTGAGAATTGGTTGTCTGACTCCTCGTCCCCATCCTCGTCCGAATCGGACAATAAATCATGGGCACGTGCCCGTTTCCATTCCCTGGCCGCCGTAGCCCGGCCAGTAGCTCTACTGCGCGGTTGTTGCGCGCCATCATCGACAGCCTGAGGCGTGTCATTCAAACCAGGCTGTACCTGGGTGTGGGGAGGGTCAGCGGTGTGTTTGCGCTTGGCAGGCGCCTTGCGCCCTGGGCTAATCTCATCAAGGGAGTTGGGAGAGGGCCCTGTGCCCGACTGGGTGGGAAGGGCCTGTCTAAGGGCCTGAGAGATAGATAGGGAGATACTAGATGACATAGCTCCCATGGCCGAGGAGATGGCCTTGTTAATAGAGGTGGACATAGTAGTGTCCAAGAGGGATTGGAATTCCTCAGAACCTATAAGGTTGGAGTCGGCCTGGGAATCAGATGCTGTGGTACCCTTAAGTGGGACAGGGTGGGGATTCAAATCACCACAGGCAGACTGCATGGTAACAAACTAGCAGTAAATGTAAGGCTAAAGGACAGAGGTGCTGGATTGCTTAACCCACGCACAAAGGACAGAGCAGGAGAGAAAAAATACCCGGTAAGAGCAGGAGCGGGGTCAAGCAGCCTCCTCGGAGCAAAAACACGCCGAGTAATGAGGCTTAAAATGGCCGCCGGCACTATCGGCGACGGGAAACCAAGAAAATGGCCGCCGCGAGTGTCCGCGCATGCGCAGAACGCGCCCGCGGCGGAACCGAGAAGGTGTGAAAGACCGCCGTGGAGTAAGGAAGGCGGGATATAACGGTTGCCGAAAACGACAAGGGTGGGGTGGGGGGATAGTCAGGGGCACAGAGGAGCCCAGGGACCCGGGTGAAAAACGGGTCGGGTCAAAACCCGGTCAGGGTGAAGAGGGGCAAGAGCCCACCCCAAAGGAAAGAAAAAACAGTATAAGGAATGCATAAAACTTAGAACCAAACCCTGCAGATAAAACTGCAGGCAGAGTAGGTATAGATGACAGTATAATGATATAGTCAATAAATGTACTTAGCTGGTCTGAGGGAGCAGCGAAGAAAGAGGAAGAGGAAGAGAGTGCTACACCTTATATACTAAAAGGGGGAGGTTCCCCAATGTAGCACTGTGGAATATGTTGAATATGTATATATGTTAATGATATGTTTTTCTCTTTTTCACTCATTTCTCTCTTCGCTGCTGAGGGAAAATAAAAGAAAGAGAAGCATAATAGGAGCCTCCGTGTCTTTAATAAAATTTCATTTCCATGCACTCTTCAGTTAAATTATTTTTTAGGGAAACTTTGGTTCCAGTGGAAGACCAGAGAATGATAATATAAATTACTCATTCTCTCCATCATTAGCAAGTCCAAACTAAAATCTGTCTCAATATCAGTTGCATTTCGTTAGCTCCAGTTACACACAGATACATTTCTAGGTAGTGCAACGTAGAACTGGTAGTGGAAATGGGATAATCCCTCAGTGGGTGCAGACAGTTCCTTCCAGCAGCCACCGGGGAAAGGATCAGAGCAAGGGGTGGGTCCTAAACAGGGGGCCGAACCTGTTATGAAGGGGTGGAGTCTGGTGCCGCTGATGCGCTGCTCTCTATAAGTAGTCTGGATAGAAGGGCAGCAGCGAAGAAGGGCCGTCGGAAGCCTTCTCATCGTGGTGCAGTTATATCTTGGGGGGAGGGGCAATTGCCCCGTTGCCCTACCCCCCTGGATCCGCCATTGTTTCCTCATCTCAATTCAATTAAGTCTGTGTCAAACCTATGCTGATCAACACAGATATAAGACGTCTCAGCTTTGCATGCCTGTTATTAGGGAAATCCTCCTCTTGGCAACTCCTCTGATTGAATTCAGCCTGAGCAATGTCTGCAAGAGGCAGTAGGTAGGAGGGGCAGCTTCTGTGTGAGAGCAGTACATACAGAGGAGAGAAACAGACAGAATGATTTATAGCAGCAGCTTTGGATCGTATCCCTTTATAGGCCTTATTTATAAATGTGACAATTTCATTGTGAAATTAGCACTTTTATATCTGAAAATAGAAACACCTCTCCAGCTGTCAATCAAACAGCTGGGGAGATTCACTTCCTACTTCTGTTAGCTCCACTGGGTAGCATGTGTAATAAGTAAATCTCCGGTATGGATCTGCATGTGGTAGACTCAACTAGAGTTTAAATCTGTTGCCAAAAGTTTGTTAGAGCTGGTCAGTGTCCGAAAATATGACTCAAGGTACCTGTGTTTTGACAGAATCTCAAGAAAGCAGGCTAGGCTCCGAGGTATATGTAAGCAAGATCACCACATCCAAAATTTAGAGGCCGTCTCTACGTGATCTAGACAGTGAATGGCCATTTTCACGCTTGCCATTGCAGCATATCATCCAAATCCCAAATAAGATCTGCTATATTGGGATTGATGTTACCTTATATTATACTATCACTCTTAAACTGCTTTGTCAAATTGCTGCACAAAGTCATGGCAATAAAATAATGCAGATGATCTCAGAATACTAGGCAATCGGCTCTAGTATAGAGGGTGATGGCCTGACTAGTGTTTCCAGGTACTGCATGTAGACAAGAAGATTCCATCCCTTGTTATCTCTTGTTGACACTGAAACTGGGACAACAGAAACAAAACACTTTTACTGCCCTTCTACTTCAAAACCTGTAATTTTTGCTTTAGAAAATTAACTGTTAATACTATACAATGCAGAAACACACTTATTACTTGTAAATAAGAGACCAAAACTAGAAGAATACTAAAATGGAGGAAATGTACACCCTACATAGCACAGCACTAATTTGAAATTATTTAATTTAGTATTGTCTTTAAATATTTTGGAACTTAAGGTTCAAGATCTCTCTATCTAGTGCTCTGGAATAATTTATCACTGACAATTACTGGAGATATGCGGACAGTAAGGGTAGGGTTACTCTACCCTAACCCTACCCCTAATCTAGCCCTACCCTTACCCTAACCCTACCCCTAACCCTACCTCTAACCCAACCCGTAACCCTCCCCCTAACCCTACCTCTAACCCTCCCCCTAAAGCTACCCTAACCCTACCCCTAAACTAACCCTACCCTAACCCTAAACCTAACCCTACCCTCCCCTACTCCTAAACCAACCCTAACCCTACCCCTAATCCTACCCTAACCCTACCTCTAACCCTACCCTAACCCTACCCCTAACCCTAAACCAACCCTAACCCTAGCCCTAACACTACACTAACCCTAAACCAACCCTACCCCTACCCTACCTCTAACCCTTCCCCTAGCCTAACCCTATCCTTAATCCTAAACCAACCCTAACCCTACCCCTAACCCTACCCCTAACCCTAAACCAACCCTACCCCTACCCTAATCATACCCATAACCCTAAACTAACCCTACCCCTAACCCTACCCTAACCATAAACCTACATTTACCCGAAGTCCTGAAGTTCCGAAGTGTCGAAGTGCCGAACCAAGTTCCGAAGTGCCGAAGTAGAAAGTCCCGAAGGGCTGCTTAATATTATTGAGTTTAGGACAAGAGTTTGGTTACATTTGTATTGGGGTACTGGTGAGGAGTTAAACATAGGGTGAAGGTAAATGGTTTATTTTCAGGTTTAGGCTTTGAGTGCTGGAGTCTGAAGGGTTACTTAAAAGTATTCACCCTCCTATGTCCTCTGTATACCAGTCAGTTTGATGATATTAGAGCTGCATTAGCAGTTATACAGAGTGCATCACTCAGTGCTGTCCCTGCTCCTCCAGCAGGTCAATTTCTGTGTGAAAGGCTGTTAGTAGGCAGATCCCTTCCACTTCCTGTTCAGCCTCGCACACAGACACTGGAGGAGCAGGGACTTTACACCCTCTAAACCTGTTCCTGCAGGTCTGCTGTTAAGGTTGACTGTAGTACAGAAGACACTGATCTGGGCTTCTGGTACTTATCTATCCCCACTTCAGCCTATTAAAGGTAAAAAAGGCACATTGTAAGTGCTGAAAACAGGCGCCCCCTAATGGTCAGGCACCTGTAGGCAGGTACCTACTCTGCCTAATAGGAAATCAGGTCCTGGTTGTTTGGGGACTTAGAGTCTCCCTTTAATGGTCTGAGTGAGAAGTCAAACCTACAAGAAGAAGCAAGACAAGCAGATCTTCTCTAAAAAAAAAACTGTTCTTTGTTTGACCTTTAACCCCAAACCATATATTTTGTTACAATGCTATTCAGGCGTGGAGAAGAGAACCTACTCTTCCTTTGTTTTTTGTTTTTATTTTTCAGTGTCACAATAAAGATAACTACTTAGAAGTAAGCTCTGTATTTATAACTGGGTTCTTTAAGTTGTCTTCAATTTTTTTAAACTAATTTTTCATATTAGGCACCGTTTAATGTATTTTATTCTTAAACACGCTTTTATGTGTAAAGAAATATATATGTTTTTTAGTGTTCATTTTTTTCTATAGGTTTTTGAAGTTTGGTGGTATGTAAACTTCTTTTTTTTAATTTAACCTTCTTTTAAAAAAGTTGTATTTGACCAGACAAACAGAACGACGTAAGAATATCTCAGAATAGTGTTTATATTAGTAAAAGATAAAGAAAAAAAAAAACAATTGCATAGAATACTAAATAATACAAACAAAAATGAGTTATTAAAATTCTGAACACTCCATCAGTACTAAACCACAATTCCCATCAGCTCTAGTTATCCAAATGTCACCAATCCTGAAATTCAACAATGATAAACCTATATAGCCCCGGAGGCCCCGTTTCAATCTAGCTCCATACTATAATCCAATAGACTGGCAGTTAATAAAATCACACTTATCGGCCTCTTATAAACTATAGCCATCTGGTAACCCCTAGTTCTTTCTACTCCTGTCCCTGCAGAGGCTCCTTCAGAAAAAAACAGTTAATAATTATCCACTACCCATTATATTGTCTTGCTAAACTTGCAAGAAAATCTGTAGAATTCTTCCAAAAAACAGCATGTGTTGAACTGATTGCATTGGGGTTTGGCAAGAATCACGGTTAAAAGTTTAAAAGGTCGCATCCACTGATTTAGGACAAATTGAAAGGATGGTATTACGGTAATTACAAACAAATTAGATAATCAATATCCATAATCTTCACAAATTTACATTTATAATCCAACCTGCATTTTAAGATTAACAATATATTAATAAGTGTTTTACTGAATAGTGATCAATGAAAATTATCCATTACACTAGGTGCTTATTAACAATATTTTCTTAAATTCAAATGTATGAAGATGATGCTCGCTCTCTGCGCCCACATCTAGCGGAAAGGAAATACGGGACTTGTCAATTGATCAATACCCAGTACTCCTGATTTTAAAACGTTTAATTGTACTAGTCCTGTTCCACTTGTACTGTATTGGTTATCGGAAATTTTATACTCGCTTTACATTATTTCGGAAATGTTATCTTTTTGTCTGGCCTGTGAGCCACCTCTTCGCTGATTATTACACCTTAATAAACAGATTTACAAAAAAAAAAATTCAAATGTATGTTAATTTTATGTTTCTAAATATAATCTAAAATAGGTTCATGGATATCAATATCAATCAAATAAGAAATGTATTATATATAAAATAATTGCTATCCAAACACAACACTTTTATGTAAATTACATATTTCTCACGATGTATTGTATTGTTATAAAGTACATTGTATTATTGGATATTTTTATTAATCACATTTATGTAAAATGTTTAATAATGCATTTTTTTGTAGAACTACAGGTCTGTTAAATAAAGTCTCAATTTTATATTTTTTGGAAAATTATCACAACCTATTAGAAAAACTTTTTAATAATTAATCTATAAACTTTAAAGGTGACTTCTGTGGATGAAGCATTTAAAAAAAAAAGTGTTCTAACAGTGTGGAACAAATTCTGACTCTGATTCAAATTAATTAAATTAAGTCAGAGCTCAACTGAACAGCTTTTCCAAAATATTAAATTGTGGCCTAAATTGGTAAAACGCTCAGATATTATGCATGAATAGCAAACTGTCAGATTTTGAGCTGTCCACCAGACTTGATTTGAAAACTCAAAAGGCGTGCTAGTAATATTACAGAAACATATAAAAATGTTGTTCTTTAACTCGCCTGATTGATGATTTGTAGTAAAGATTAAGTGATTGATAAAAGCAGTACGTTGTACTGCGAGGTGTTCTTTTATTACTTATTGCTAAATACTTTGGGTCAACAGTATTGATTATACCCTTGTTTATAAAAAAACAAACAAACAAAAAAACATATGCACACAGATTTACATACCTTTTCATATAAAAAAAAACCAAAAACACACACACATACTTAACTACATATATAAAAAATCCAAAGTATTCCTGCACTCATGCTTGAAATATCCCTAAAGTTCGGGTGCTAGCATGCCATGGCTAGTGTTATGTATCCATCCAAAATAGGCAGGAGCACTCACTTGCTAAAAATCCAAAATTTATTAGAACATCTTTAAAAACAATCAACGTTTCAGTCCTGCACAGAGGACTTTCATCAGGATCAAAGATAACTACATATATACATATGTTCATGCACATGTACACACACACAAACATGTTCATGGATGCATACATACATATTACTTTGAAGCGCTGCGCAATACATTAGTGCTATATAAATCGTATCAGTAATAAGAATACATGCACACACACTGATTACAGCTGCTTATTTCGCCCGGAGGAATAAAAACATTTTTTTATTTTTTTTGTAGTGGACAGTTTACAAAAATGTCCAGGATTTTTTTTTTTTACTCGCTTTTCCTACTAGCATCGAATAACATGACTTGATTTCCCATAATGAGTTTAGACAACCATTTATTTGAGATGTATCTGCTGCAGTGGCATATTAACAAAGAACTGAAATTTATTACACATCTTTTCAGTGCCTGACTGCAGATGGAAGACACTAGCCATTGAGATCTATCTACTCACATCTACGCCAAAGACCGTCTATTTATCTGCATCGGAGATGAATGCAGAGAGTGGTTCATTTTTATTGCATATAAATATATCAGAGGCCAGTGAATAGGATCTTTAAACGAAGACGTTTTTCTTGGACGTCAAAGCTTTTGACTAAGCAGTTGAGGGATAGAATAATGCCGTATGTATTTTATTCAGCTCTCCATTATGACAATTTAGCGAAATCGACACTACTAATGGGAATCATAAATCATAAAGCTAAGTGCTTCAACAATGCAAAAAGAAATAAAAAAGTATTGTGTAGAACTTACTATTGTGTTTATATTCTCCAGAACATCTAGAGTCGCATTTAAAGAAATATCTGATGTATTGGCCTCGTTGAGGACCGCAGGTGCAGGAGGAAGCAATAGTCCTGCCAAGAAAGATGACAAATAGCTATTTAGTTGCGTTTGTTGTATCAACTTAGTTCAGCCTAAAGGTTAATGGATAATAATATAGAAATGAAAGACCCTTTAAAGCAAGTTGTAAAAAAATAAATGGACAGCATTATATAACAAGACCAATGTAGACTGAACCATTTCAGATTGCTAGTAATAAAGTTAATGAATGGAAGTTCAGATTTGTACAAAGAATGAATATGTTTGTTCTACAGATGAGCAAGTTAAAGTAGCTGTAGATAATGAAAATAAAGACTTCATTATGGGCCCATGTGTGAAGTTAGGAGGTCTGCAAATTAAAATTGAAAAAGAAGGAAAATGGGTTCAGATAATTTATTAGGATGTTTATTTAGCTTTTTTTTTTTTTTTTTTTTTTTTTTTAACCCACATTGAGGTTTTGAGATGTTTATGAAAAGAGGGTTTCAATGGATGGATATAATTGAACTGTGGCTTTTTTGATCTTGGATTTGAAGTGTTATCCTTGTGTTAAATGCATAGTTAAAGTGTCTAAATCCAGCAATCTCATTGGTCGGTTACAGCTAGCTACCATTAGTATTATAAGCTCTAGCTGAATTCAGATATTGGGTTGGATGTACATATTTATATTTTGCATCGTTTCTTTTAATAAAAGTGCAAGCAGAAAGTGCAACCAATTATCATTAAGGTAAAATAAAATCAATGTTCTAATTCAGCCCTCAGAATCCCCTACAAATTGGGACTTTTATAAAATAACCTTGTTACATCCCCCTGGCTGTCAATCAGACAACAGGTCATGTTACTTCCTGGTTTGTTTAGCTCAGTGGAGCTAAACTCAAGAGGCAGAAATTGTTCAGAGAACCTGCCTTCCAGAATCCTCCCAAATAGATCCTAATAAAATCACAGTAAATATAATATGCCGGCCGGGCATAAAATAGTTTTTAGAGGGCTCCTAATATTAGAAATAAACTAGCCCCATTGACTATTAGCCACTTCTTAAATGGTATTGTATGCTATTGTAAATGTGGACATTGTAGAATTTGCAAAGTAGTGGAACCTCCTTTTGGTAAAGAAAATAATTTTAAATCAGTCATCAAAAAGAAATACACGTTTAAGAGTTTTATTACATGTCAGCACTCGCATATTATATTTACTGCAATCATAGCTTATACTTTTTTATGTCCATGACCATTCCCAAAGGCAAACTTCAAGATATCGATGGCATCAACTGACTACTTGCATAATTGCATAGTAATACAATCTGAAAAATAGAAAGAATTAAAGTCCATCACGTTCAGCCCTTTCCTCGTTTCTGCCTGTGAGACAAACTAATGCGAAAACCTCAATTTAAATTGATTTCCAATTTTGCCACAATAAAATTGCCACAATAAGCATTCTGTCTTCGAGAATCTTCGTAATGTTATCACAACCTCTTTTTCCCAAAGGAAACAAGCTCAAGTTCTCAAGATAATTTAACTTTTTTTTTCTTTTTTTTTTTTATGCGAGGTAGCAGCAAAACATGGTTCCCAAGCATTTGTAGATTTCTATCCTGCATGATCCTTATCCAGCCCTTTGTCCACATATAAGTAGGGGCTTATGGAGGGAAGCAGAGTTATTTTTTAGAAATGTGCCATAGGGACTGGAGGCCCACCTAATTATTCACTAATCCCAGCTGAGGAGTACTGGGGTGAACAATTGCCTCTATAATACTCTCCAGCCTCTGCGCAGCTCTGTTAAAAACTAGTATATTACCAGGTAAAGAAGAACAAGAGCCAGATTCTAATCACATGTATATGGGGTCTCCTGGACTCCATCCACCTGTCTGTGCTCCTCCTTATTTTTTCCTGGTTAATGGAGGTTTTGAGATGTGCTATTTTATTAGGCATTTCGTTATTAGGGAACCACATTTTACAGCCGGATGGGTTGCTGCTTTGAAAATTGCAGCAGCTCGATCTACCTGTTAACGTTTGCCTGTAAAGGGCTTTTCTGAATTGGAAAATGAATTTTCATTGCATACTCCCATAGGATAAATATCTAGAGAAAAATTGTTCCGAGCTTCTCCAGGGCAGTTTTAGTGGAGTTGACAAAGGGACATGCTCAGGCTTTGTTGTGAATGATCTTATGAGATATTACCTTGTATAGAAAACACTTTGAATTATTTTTAAATTATACCTGCTCTCACTGAAGAATTGTTCTCAAATTCGTTGCCATTTGCTTCGAAAATATGATTTTCATTTCCCCAATTTTCATGATCTAATAGGGACAGCCGTATATCAGCAAGTATTCCTTCATCATTGCTGCAGCATCCAAAGTCTGTGATCTCTTGTCGGCAAATGGCTTTATCTGTCCGGAAGCAAAATATAAATTTATCATATATTTTGCAACTAAATAAAAATAACAAAAAAACTACTGACCCTGTGTAGACCCAGTTTTTGCAAATCTAGAATTGATTTAACAATAAATAATATCCACTGGTCACCGAAGTTTAATTTTGTGGATGACAACCATTGATCTTTAATTATGAAATGCGTGGTTACAGTACACTGTGATACATGAAAAAAAGCAAGGAATATTTCCAGCACCTTTAAGGCACCCTCCAGACCCCAAAAGCACTTTTGCTAGCAGTGGTGCTTAATCTGTGAAGATTGTGTCCTTTTTTTTATTTTGCGAAAAGTACAGATTTTAATAGAAATTGACATTTTTTTATAAAATAACCTTGTTACATCCCCCTGGCTTTCAATTAGACAACCGGTCCTGTAACTTCCTGGTTTGTTTAGCTCAGTGGAGCTAAACTCAAGAAGCAGGCATATGTTCAAAGCACATGGGAAGTCTGTGATTGGACACTCACAGAAAGTCTGGGCTGGGGAAGAAATGGCTTCAGGCAAGAGGTTTGCTGCTTTAGATCTATATGGATTTATGCATGGTTTTATTTGGAAGTATATCTGTTAAACAGTGATTTTTTTTTTCTATTTGGGCTGTGGACTGTCCCTTTAACCAGAACCACAAAACTGTTTAAAAACCTACCTGGGACCCAATGGACGACCACTGCACAGCCCCTGCTTTTAGATTTTCCATCCAGGAAAATCCAGTTATCTCCACTGAGCTAATCAAAGCCATGCAGGGCTATGCTCACATGCTGAGTTTGTCAGCTGAACAATCTTAACCAATGAACAAGGTCCTGTATCGGCTGTGGTTAGCTCATTGCAGGAGAGCCAGGGGCAGAATAGGCATCCGTGGGGGATCCAGGTAAATTGTCAAACTGTATTGATATGGTTCTACAAGTTACTCTGGGATGCGCATTGACATTTGTGGCACCATAAGCACTGCCATAATCTAGTAGTCTGTAGTGGTTATGGTGCTTGGAGTGTCCATTTATGGATCACTAATTTATACATATTTGACCTTTTTAGGAAATAATGCTATTTCAAACCTGGCCAATCTTTTGAAAATGATCATTCTTAAAGCAGAGTGTTAGTAGAAATTACAGTAGGCACGTTTATCAGAGCGCACTACTTAAGAGTGAAATAAGATACGGATGTGCACTGATGAAACTCATCCAAGGATAGTAAGTCTTAGTTCATTAAGTAAGTCATGGGTGATGTATGAACGGTAAATATGTAGAAATTCTCAGTTTGTGGAAATTTTCTAAAAATCTCATGAAATCCATGTAATTACTGAATTTTCCAGCTGTCATCTTAGCTGGCCTTAGGTTAAGGTATGGAGGTCAAGCATATCAAATATCTCACCGGCATCTTCAATGGCGTGGTAAACCAATCAGTTTAAATGTGTTAAAGGAGAAATATCACTTTTCTTGAAATTACAATACTGAATATAACATTGATAATTATCTAGAACATTTGTTGACCTTTTTCATATCATGCTCCTTTTTTATTTTACATGTTCATTGAAGAGCAATCCTGTTCAATCAGCCAGGGCACACATTGCATTAACGGGAGATGAACAGAAATTAGTATTCTTTATGTCTACATGCCGTGTTCGATGACAGAATATGGCAGAGCTGATAACAATGGCTGACAGAGAGACAAGATTGAGACGTCCATTGTCAGTATAGAGGTAAGTATGTATTTACACATTTAAAGGAAAACTATAGTATTAGAAATACAAACATGTATTCCTAAAGCTGTAGTGTTCTCCTCCCTGCTTTAAACTCAGATGTCCCCAATTAAAACATTTTTAAAAGGTAAAAAAGGTTTGTTTTCACTTTTTTTTTTTTTTTTTTAAACACCAAGACCAGTGTTGCCGCCTTCTCCTCCTCTGGTGACATCATAGTGCAGGCCTCATTTTCTTGAATTTTCATCTAATTTAGTGCTTCTCTTTAACAGCGCGACGCTGGGAGGAAGTGACTACCCTAGGGCCAGATCTCATGGAACTATTTTCGGCTACTTTACCCATGCGGTCGGTCAATCAAATCTTTACCTTCTCATAACTCCCGAACCCCTGGTCTGATCTGGGTGATTTTTGGATATGTTCCTCTCCCAGATCAGGGCTACCAGGGGGTACCATATTTAAAGGTGTATCCCCATATTTGGGGTACATCCAAGAATTGGGGAAAAGTATGCACTGTATAATTATGTTAACTGTTAATCTAAGGGGAGGAGATGTGTGGGAGGTAACGTCTATGGGATTGGTTACTGTAATAATTATGGTGAGTCCCTCCCTTGCATGGGAGAATCTCATAAAAGCAGGAATGTTGCCATTAAACTTGAGTTCTACTCCTGATACTGTGTGTCGTCCAGTGATTGGGAAAGATGATGGGATACTATTGGATTTTATTGCTGATAGTGATTACTATGCTGTTGGATTATTCTCTCATTGTCACTATTGAGCCTGGGTTTGCAGCTGGTTCCTGAGCCACACCTGGACTACCAGCGGAAATAGTCTGTGAGAGACCAGCGTTCCGTACATACAGGATCTGAAATAGAATGGAGACCAGATAGAACTCAGATGTGGCAGATACTAACAGGAACTGTAGCAGACTGTAAGGTCTGCGATTGTCTTGCAGCATACGTTGTACAGCATAGAGCAACACTAAACTTTTACAAATACACTTTCTGGAGCAGCCTGGAGGCATCAAGAGTCATCAATGGGAATTCCATTATAGAACAGCACATGTTGCGCTGCCCAGAACACTACATTCCTACAAAGGCAACTTCTTTTGTGAAATGCCTCTGCTTTTATAGGAATGACATGATATCAAGCCTTCCTATAGGGAATATCTTGTCCCCACATATTTATTAATATCATGCGATCAGAGATCTCAGCTTGTACCAGTCTCCAAACTATGCTACAGAACAAAGACCATTTCACTGTGATTTCACAAGAAGCACGCTAACAATTCATTTTTCAATGTAAAAACAAATGGCAAATCCTAAAAATGTAAATCAAAGATCAATACAAAAACAACATGTTTACATGGAGAAGGATGTGTCTAGGATGAAGTGTCTGAAAGTTTGAAACATGTCATATCTCTGCTTTCTTTTCCTTCCCCGTCACCATTCGGTAAACCGCAGCCGGTTCCCCTATTTACCACTATAATGTCTTAAAGTATAGCATTTAGTAGGGCTAACCTAACAGATATATTACGTATAATATTATATAATTAAGATATATAAGATATATAAAGATATATAAATAATTGATAATACAATATAAAATTGGGATTGTTTCGGAAGCAGTCAGGTTTTGTATTTTAACTTATTTTATTAAATAAAAATATAAATACAGACAAATAATAACTTAATCCATTAAAATAATTTACAGCAGAGTTTATAAGATTAAAGTATATGCTTGCAATATCAGTGACATAGAATAAAATACCCTCTTGAACAAGTAAACCTCTTAGTCTTGACAAAATGGAGCAGCGTGTCTGCATCCAAGATTATCTCCTCTGTCTCTGATTTTAACAAGTACACATATTTATATCTTAGATTTTCAATAAAGTCATGTTACGAAAATAGAAAAACAAACCTTATCTATCTTAGCTTGACCATTAAATAGCATAGCCTTGACTTAGTAATTTCACATGGAAACATCTTAATCGGTCTAATTTTATGACCTAGACATCTTATCTATATGTGGACTAAAACTTGAGGTTGGACATGACGTAGACAATGCTCTTACTTGGTTTCACACAACATGTTCAGAGGTCTTCTGAAGTACGTCTCGAGGTACTAGAGATGCTTTGGCAGCACGAGGGGGACCTACACGATAGGCAGGTGGTTTTAATGTTGTAGCTGATCAGTGTAGAAAACTGGTAACTATTTAGATGTTTGGCTCCTCCATGTGTATATTAAAAAAAAAGCAGGTTTTCTTACCTTATTCCCCTGGTGTGCCGGTCTCCTAAGCTGAGATCATCAATCCTGATGATCTCAGCCAATTGAATGGTTCCCTATAGGGAAGCATTGGGAGATAAGTGCGTGTGCTCAGGAAATTGCCACTTTGCGCCAATCAACATTGAGTCAATGCATCTCTTTGCTGAGTGTGGAGACATTGAGCGTCAGTCCTGCATTTTTTGCAGTGAAAGCAAGGAATTTTCCATTAATAGTGTCTCATTAATAAAGAAATAATAATACTACACCTATTTAGAAGTGCCTTTCCGTTTGGGCATTTGCTTTTTGGTATATGCTTTTAAATATATGTCTCGAAGACAGGGGTCTGTCCTTCTCTCATGGCAGCATGGCAAAAAAAAATACCTTGAATATTTTTAAATGTGAGTTTTTGTTCAACTTTTGCACTTTATGGTTCACACATAAACTTGCTGTAAGTTATATATATATTGTTATTTATAGTTAAAACATGGTCCAAGTAAATGTTAGTCTCCTCCGCATCACAGATTATTAAATATAATTAGCTTAGATACAATCGGTATTATTATTATTATTATTATTATTATTATTATTTTTAATCTTCTCTCGGTAAGAATGAACATACGCAGTCCTTACCTGATGAGTCTGATAATATAAATTCTTTGTCAGAGATATTGTCCAGATATTCTATAGATTCTGAAGAACCAGTGTGTGGAGCAATCAGTTCAATTTCATCAAATGCATCCTGGGAATTACTGCTGAATACAGATATTTGGGATTTCCTGTCATATTCATCACCGCTGTAGGGCTCTGAAAAAGTTATAAAATAAAATATAACTTAGTTTTACAGCCTTATAGACATTTGGAGATAAAACTGGGTTTATTTCAAATGATTGATGGAATACTGAATGACAAAGAAAAGCATCTAAAGTTCAAAGATGTAAAATCCTTCAAAACCCATAACATTTGGGGACACCAATTGTCATTCGTCAAGAAAGCATACAAGCAGTCTCTTGTGATAACATTTTAACAGCTCGACTGTTTCAATAATGCATATTGTCAGTCTGCCAAACATTTTTCCAAAATTGATAGCTCAGCTTATAAGTAACCCCATTCCCGATTCTTGAAGGTCTTCAAAGTCCTATCCATTCTCAAGTCTTATACTTTCTTCAAAACAACTAAGAAAGATTCTAAAATGCTCTAAATCAGCAGTCAAGAGGGACTAAGACATATTATAAATACTTGTAAACATTCTTAAATGATGAGGTTATTTAACCCAAAAGCATTTGATAAATGAAATGTGGCTACGGTTTTAAACACTATTGATTAAGGTAAACTTATTTTATGTTCATAAGTAAACTTACTTTATACAGACTTAAACAGGAACAAGTTCAAGTTCGTGGTATGTTCTGCTATAATCTCCTTATGCATCTTTACAGTAACTGCATAGTACATCTTATAGCTATTTTTTAAATAAATATCTTTACAAGAATTTACCTAGTACTTTAAATAAATATATTTATGTTAATCGCATAGTTCATCTGGGATACATGCTGTATTTCACAGTTGATAGCGCCCGGTCAATAAATTGAAATAACACGAAAAGGATGTAAAACAGGGTTGAAAATCATGATCTTTTTCTAACGTGCTTTCAGTTTACCACTTTTTAAAAAATATTTATCTGTAAATATACCAAAAAAAGTAAAATAAACTGTTATTAATTTCTATGAGGAAGGTTAGTATAATAACTTGAGAAGGATTAAAAATGGTGAGAATGAGAGAGGACTGTGCCCAACCAAATAAAAACTAAACAATGTGCAGGACGTGATGTGCCACTCTGCTGGGAAAATGCAACACAAAAGAGCTGTGTGGCAAGACAGTTCAAAGCATATTGCACCTGTCAAAATGCCTGTCATCGTCTATAGAAGTGTATCATTCTGTGAATCAAAAGGGAAACTCTCGGAAAGTCACTTAAAAACAACAGGCCACTTTGTTTCCTTCCTACAGCCAACACCCCCATGTGAACGGCATTTAACTCCATGTTATAGATTGCCAAGAAGGAACACACAATGGGAAGTTCTATGCCATTGTCAAGGACAGTTATACTTTAAAGATGACGCTGAAAGAAGGTTAAAATGGGTCAACAAGCAATTGCAGTGCATGTGCATAACTGCACAAAAAAAGTGTTAAAAATCACACAATGAAGTCTGTACCTCCCCCTGAAACTAAGAGAGAATCACAAAATGCTAATCTACACGGATGATGCATAAATGTGCCACATCCAATGATAATTTGAGCGTGTTCTTCAGCGACTTTGATTTATATCGCAAACATTTTATGATGGGCTAGACTTGTATATTGTATTTTTCTGTTGTTTTGTCTATTGGCTTTTGTACTATTAATTAATATTGGTAGATTGTGTTTGCCAGGGCAATTCTCAAAATAGAATGGTCCCAGGCCTATAGAAGGGACGCGAATTGCAGGGCTTTTTCTACTTTATTTATATTAGTTATTTTACCTTTCATGAAGTTAATGCATTTAATTTATAAACTGATGTCTTTGTTGAACTATTTCTTAAGGATCAGCTGTGTTCTATGTCATTATTATAACGTGGTCCCCGTGATTTTGTAGCAGCACTTTTTTCAGAGATGCTGGTGGTAAATAAGCAGACTATTTAGTCAGTAGAGGGTCTTCACAGCCCAAATTTAGATAACAGTTTAGGCATTTAGTGATCCTTAAAGGAACCCTCCAAATAGCTTGCTAAAGTGCTTTACTTGTGTCCTCTTTGTTTCATTTTACAAAAGGTGAAGATTCCAATAGAAATTGTCACTTTTATAAATTAACCTTATTACATCACCCAGCTGTCAATCAGACAATCAGTCTTGTTACTTCCTGTTTTTTTAAGCTCAGTGGAACTAAACTCAAGAACTCAAAAGGCAGCAATTGGCAGCTGCATTGGGTCTGTGATTAAATAGTCACAGAAAGCTGCAGACAAGACAAGTTTTATATCTATCTACTGAATAGTGATTTCTTTTTTATGAGGGGACAATGGAGTGGCACACTAGTATCCAAAAAAAAACAAAAAACAATTTATTGACTCTATAGACTAAACATGGACCTTCAAACACCCTTGGAAAGATAACATAGAAAAGGGTTTGAGGAAACCACATGCATTTGGATTATTTACCCCTCGTGTACAACTGGGAAAATAAATCATACATTAAAGTTCTTCCCTCTGAGAGTTCTTCAAAGGGTTCTATCAAAAGGGAATTAGATAGTAACATTTAAAATCTGCAGATAAAATAACAATATAGCAATATTGAGAAGTTTTTTTGGTAGCAGTTGCATTCATTTTTTTATTGTTTTATTTTTGGATAACCCCATTGTGTAAGCAAGAGTATGATGCAGGGGTGCTCAAATGGTGACTGAACACAGAAAGATATAAGGAGAACCCATCATTATAGCTTCAAGATGATGGGGAGCCAGTAGGGTTTAGAATAACTTGTTGAGTCAGCCTTATGATTACATAGCACATTTTGAGAATTTTTTTGACTATTATTCTTTGGTCTAAATTTATTCTAAATATTCTGCCCTTTTCTATTTTGAGTTCTGTTGACGTAACTGGGTTGTGAAAGTTGCCTCTTCCCATTCTACTTTCACTTAGTTTAATCTTGTGTTGGATAGTGCAATGCTCACTTACAGGGACTGTGCAACTTTCTTTCGAGTTCCTGTCTGTCATCAGACTCATTACAATTATTTGGATTTCAGTATGATCTCTATGCTGATGCTATACACATATCACTGGAATCATTAACGATCATTAACCCTCCTTGATCTCACAAAACCACTTAAATCTTTACTCATCCAAAAAACAACAAGTAATATTTACCTAAACCACACAATAACTAAAGTATATTCGCACCATTGCCAGTAAGTACCACCTAGAGTACAATTGTAACACAACTTAACTCCATTATTCATTCAGAAAATTCAGTCACACACTACACTGTTACACTGTTACATCAGCTAAGTAAAATTCACTTTCTTACACACAGAACAGTTTGATCGTTTATGTCAATTTACTCCATATTCAGTAATGTAAACTACCAACCAGTCTTCAACACTACTTCCACATGCATCTACATCTCTCCAAATAGTGTACGTGAACTAGCCTACTACGTCAAACCACAAGCCTCCCATAGTCACTAGAATAATTTTTTTACCCTGGGATTAGATTATGTGCAGCTCCTCGTATGTCTCATATACTATCATTAGATCTCCTCATGTCCTCTGCAATATGTCTTCAATATTCCCACCGTCACATTCAAGCCAATAATTCAGAAATATATGTAGACAACCTGAACACAAGTCTAATTCCAGGTCTAACTAGTCTCAATATTTAAAGGGATACTATAGTCACCAAAACAACTTAATGAAGCAGTTTTGGTATATAGATCATGTTCCAGTAGTCTCATTTCTCACTTTTCTGCAATTTAGGAGTTAAATCAGTTTTGTTTGTGTTTATGCAACAATCAGATGTTTGCCTACTAACTTTAGATTTTTTTTTATCTCCTGCTCTGTAAATTGAACTTTAGAAAGGTCTAGAAAGCTAATAACAGTGCATGGGATTAGAAATTCTAAATTAAACAGACTGTGCAATAAATGAAGTGTTACAGGAAGTGTTTTGAAAGGCAGAACACATTACATGTAGTGAGCTGTGAATTGAGCTGCAGTGAGACTGCAGGGAATGATCTATATATACAAACGGTTGTGTTAGTGACTATAAACACAAAAAAGTTGTTTTAGTAACTATAGTGTCCCTTTAGGCTAAACGTGTTTTGGTGCCTATAGTGTCCCTTTAAATCTATTTTTACTGAAACTATTAGACAGCACTATAATATCACTTTACAAATAAAGTATAGAGATAAACTTTCCCTATGTATGTATCTTTGAATGTATATAGTACACGAGAAGAATAAACTCTGCTTATTTAATTCCTATATAAAAGAGGGGTTAACATAGTGATGTTTCACAGATACAACATAATATTTTTATTGATCAAGCTAGCTATTAGATGCCCATTGCTGCCAAGTAATGTTGAATAACGCATATCCTTCTATAGAAAATAGACAATTTTGATACAGATTTGATTAACATTCTGGTAAATAAAGCTCTCTGTTATGTTGCCAGTGATGCTAATACATCCAGAGTATCCTTTAAAACGTGGTAGAACACCACGTTGGCTGAGCAGTCTGTTCAAGATGCTGAGAAATTGCAAACAAACTGTTTTGCTAAGACACCCTCCCTACCTTTTCTAATTTTCCTGACTCCGAAATGACTTTCCTTTTACACTAAAGTCATTGGGCATGAATGCTACAATGCAGAAGGCAGCCAATCAGAATTATATATTAAATAGAATAATAGAACAATCAAGTAGATTCAAAGTGAATTTCACATTTAAGACCAAAGTAATCGAAATGAAAGCATGGCCAAACAAGATAATTTTTCCAGTTTGGCAATTTTAACTGTTAATTTGAAATTCGCATTGAATTCAGTTCAAATTCTCACTTTAGTGAATAACCTTGAATGTGTGAAATGGATGACATACAGGCATATACTTTACTTGTAACTTGAAACTTGATTTTTGTAACACTTGTTTTACAACCTACCAGTAAAATGTATGTAATTTTCATTACACCTTTCAATCTGCACACTGTGCTTAAAGTCCATTGTAATGGTTATGGTATCAGCAGTGCCCCGTTAAAGTCCCGCAGAAAGATGTCAATCAGTTTGGCATGGTTTGTTAACTAACCCGAGTCCCACCAGGCACCTGTGCAACATCCGCCACTTACGGCCTTCTCCAACAGAAAGAGGTGCTTGTCACTTTAAATCGTCACCTGTGCACTCTCAGCCAATCGTTGCAGTCCTGCATCCGTCCAACTTGCAGATGTGACAGATGCACACTAAAACAGTTTGACATCTTACTACAGGACAGCGCCTGGCACCATAACCACTACAACTGGTAATATCTAACTGGGGTAAAAAAAGTTTAAACATATTTTTTTTTTCCAACACGAATTTTAAAGGGACACTATAGTCACCCAGACCACTTCAGCTCAATGCAGTGGTCAGGGTGCCAGCTCCCTCTAGGGTTAACCCTGCCTGCTGTAAACATAGCAGTTTACATTTGGGGTTAAGCCAGCCTCCAGTGGCTGTCTTCCGGACAGCCACTAGAGGCGCATCTGCGACACTGGAGGCATATTATGCCTCCATCACGCAGAGCGTCCTGACGGGGGAGCTGACGTCAGCGGGGGAGGAGAGGTAAGGGAGCCCGGTGGTGGAATAAGGTGAGTAACTGAAGGGATTTTAACCCCTTCAGCACCACGGGTGGGGGACCCTAAGGGCGGGCACCCTCAGGGCACTATAGTGTCAGGAAAACCGATTTGTTTTCCTGACACTATAGTGATCCTTTAATGAAACAGGTATGAAAAAAAGCTCATCTGCATTTTTATCATCAGATACTTATCTGTTGTTTTTTTGAGTAATAATTTGAGTATATTCTCAGGCAGAGCATCCCTTTCTTATTTTTTGCGCTACAGGGGTACAAACTTAAATCATTTATAAAGGCAAAGTCCTGCTTATAGCAGTCTTTGATTGAAGGAGAGTGGTGTTTGGCCACTCACGCCTAGTTCCAGTCCATTGCTTCTCTATGCTTCGATGATGATATCACCAACACAGGAGCTGGAGGCTGCAGAAAAGAAGTGTCAGCTCTGCAAACAAGGTGAGTCATTTTTATGTATCTTACATTTTTAGCTGCAAAGGTGGTGGACAGAATCGAACCTATAGAAAAGTAATGATGGTCCAGGCATTTATGTTAAATCCAGTGTGCAGATTTATTGGAGCAGAATAAAAGCAACGATTCAGCCCCCAAAACAGGGCCTTTGTCAAAGATTCTGTTGTGGGCCGAAACGTTGTTTTGATTCTGCTACAATTAATCTGCTCACTGGATTAAACTTGAGTGCCTGGACCATCATTACTTTTCTGCAAATCACAGTGTGAGGATTGGCCAACCTCAGCCCTGGTTGCACCCTGGGATCCAAGAGAGTGCGGTATTAATTTTGGTAATTAGAATAGATGCTGTTATTTTCAGGACTTTTGGTTTCCTTAAGATATTGGATCATGACCCAAGAATGACCCGGATGTTGGGCTATTAGCTCTTGGTCTCTACAGTTGAGGAGGGGGCTAGAGAATATTAGTGGGGGTTTCACTTATTAGTGGGTTTTTTTGCTTTCTGATTTTGCATCAGGAAGCTGCTTCTCAAACCAGTCGTCCATACTTAGGGGGAAAGGATGGTGAATGTTGATTCTGGTTAACAAGCCGCTGCTGCACATCCGTCTACTAGTTAGGTAGTTTGTCGGCTTCCCATTGCATACCTGGATGTGCAGCATGTGCTTGCTTCATCGAGATCCTGGAAGGTGTCAGTAGTAGACTGTTAATGGGCAGTAAGGAGGAGATATAATCTAAAGAAGTTGTGACGTGTTGTGACAGATAGATAGACAGACAGATAGAAAGATAGATAGACAGATAGACATAGATAGATAGATAGATAGATAGATAGATAGATAGATAGATAGATAGATAGATAGATTTATCCTAACTTGTCTGCAGAAAACATTCAACAAATGCTCCAGGCTTAGATTTAGCAAACATAGTAATAATAACAATAATTTTATGTATTATATTGTAATTTTCTTTTAGTATAGCACTTTCTCTCAGGGTGGCTTAAAGAGTTATAGAGCACAATCCATTTTCACTAAATAAGCAACTGAATAAAAGATATTATTATAAACGAATATACAATATTTTTGTTACTTTTTACTTGTATGGACATTGCCAGAATTCCAACCTGTTGTTTGAAGAGCTACGCTACATTAACTGAATTCATCCCCTGAGTTATATTACCAACATGCATTATATTTATTATTATTTAGGTTTTGCCTAGTGGGGGGTTTATAATCGCCAAGCTGCATAGCATCAGACATTATTATTCTAGCGGTCGCTAACAGATAATCATGTAATAATGAATCCCTGCAGATTAAAAGTTAGCCCAGCGGAATGCGACACTGATTTTTCCCCCACATTGGTTTGACTCTAATTATACATGATACAAATTGCTTATGAAAAAAAAGATTAAAGTGTTAATTCAATTTATTTGCTACAAAATAGTCCCTGAAAGTAATTTCTTTAGAAGAAAGTAAGGATAATAATGACAAACAGGGCACAATTTCCCGTGTGGCACGCGATATAGCACTTTCTTTTTGTATCGTACAAATTCTTTGTAACACAGGGAGACATGACAGAACAAAAATACTATTAGAAATGTTTGAAAGGGAACATTTTTGGCCCCGATAGAGGCTTTTGACATTATTTATTAGGTTCAAAAATGCTTGACAAAAGCCTAACAATGGTCCTGTGGAAACCACTACATCTGAGGCACTTTCTGTTGTTACGTTCATGCATTGATTCGAGGACGGCCTGTGAAAGTAGAACAATTCCCTCACAGCAGTCCAGGCAAGCAGGCATTCAGCCACACACAAGCAAAGGTCTGTGAACAGACCATATGGAATCTGAAAGCAGGATAGGAAAAAATAAACAGTTATTAACCTCTTTGTGGGGAGATAGGTGGCAGAACTGGCCAGTGTTGAAGAAGACTGTTATGCCAAATTTCAACGAAAGAAGATGTAGGTTTTGAGGTCCCGCTTCCATTTTCGATAGAATGCAATGATGTCTGCAGAAGTTCTATCTCGTCATGGTTACTACAACTGCTCAGGAGAGGACTCCATGCACTGTTGTCGTATTCGCTTGCGGCCATGGGAGAGTTTTTCCACATGATGGTTTTGTTGGAGAATTGGCTAACATTTCCACCGGATCCTGATGTATCTTCCACATCGAGTGAAAAGGATGGTGAAGAACACAGATGTGATAATGAAGTGCTGCAAGATCTGTAGATAGTGCTAGAACACGACACTCTTCCAGACAATCCTGTAGAAATAGGAATAATTGTAACAATTCACATATCTTGTTTTTACACACTAATTGATCCATTAATATGTATTTTATCGGCAAGTTTCTAACTTATAGTGGCCTTTTTATTTATAAACAACAAATATACAGGTTGAAAAGAAGTATAGAGAAAACTATACCCTTAAGAAAGGTTGTGGAACCAGTCTGTTTGAGATGGTCCACCACAGGACGAAGGGTTTTAGCCCTCCGAAACAATACTGTGGAAAATGTGGTGTAATTAAAACATCACTTTTAATTAATTCATATTAAAATTAAGAACTTATCACAAACGAGCACATCTAAACAAAGGATATTTTTTGTAACTTTGTTTAGATGTGCTCGCTTGTGATAAGTTTTTTAATATGAATACATTAAAAGTGATGTTTTAATTACACCACTTGAAAATAAATATGTTCCTCAGACTGAAACATCTCTAATCATTACTACTGTATAAAACATGTTAGTGACTGGCTATAGAAATTTCATGTTTTTTATACAGCATGCGCATGGTCGCAAATGCACTTGGCCTAGCACTGCATTGTAGACATCAAAATTGATTTTGAGAATAACTCCAGAACACCGAAATAGCATTATTCCCCCCCCTCCTCCCCCCCCCAAAAAAATCACATTATGTATCTTTCATATGACATTTTCTTTTGTAAATTAGAGTTAGGGTAGAATTAATGTTGAAGTTAGGACTAAGGGTAGGGTCTTGGCTAGAGTCCCTTTAATGTTGGGGCAGTATCATGACATAATTTGATTTTGCAGCTGCTTATATTATAATTAATCTCCTATTCTGTTACTGATATGCCTGGAAAGGAGTTGGAGAGAGAGAACTGCATTGTCTCCACAGATATTTTTGTGACATATCAGCATGGCAGGAATTAATTGCAGCATACGCTAATTGCAGCTGCTGACTAGGACTCCAAATCTGACTAATCTAAGACATGTAGGAACATATATGGCCTGAAACTAGGAGCTTTGCAGTACACAGTGGAATCATTCACACCATGCGTGTGTTAATGTGAATCAGGACAGATATAGTTATCCTGTAACAAGATTAAATATTTGCAATATAGAAATGTTTTACATACAGGGTTTTTTTTTTTTTTAATTACCGTACTTCACTTTTGTTCTTAAATCCAAATATGAATTACTTAATTTGCCAAATAGTCATGGAGATTTGTTGCATCCCTTCAGGAGATCTGTGAGTGTGTACCATGTAGGAGATTTTCATAGAAAATGCAGGCCAAGCCTTAGAGGGATACTCACTAAAGTGACAATTCATGGTGATTTTCAAATTTAAGGGCAGAGTAGTCAAACTGGAATGATTCTCTAAATCAGCTTTGCGTCCAGTTTGGCTGCTTTGACCTTAAAGGGACACTCTACTGCCCAAATACAAAGAAAAACACTGTTGAATAGATATCCCTTAAATGAAAACATGCATGCAGTTAATTATGTATTATTTCGTTGGGAATATATCTAAAAAAACAGATAGCAAAAGCTGCAGTTCTCTTGCCTGCTGCATTTGCAAGCCCTCCCCTTCTTCCCCAGACCAAACTTTCTGGGACTGTCCAATCACAGACTTCCCAATACAGCTCAATTAGAAGTCTTTGCAAGGCAGGTGTTCTTATTGCTTATAGGAAGTAACATTAACTGTTGTCAGCTTGAAAGGAGGGTTGTAACAAGGTTAATTTATAAAAGTGCCAGTTTCTATTGAAATCATCAATTTTTTTATTTATTTTTTGATGAACACACATTCTTCACACATAAAGCACCTCAGGAAACTATAGGTAGCTGAAGTGCTTTAGGAGCCTGGAATGTCCATTTGAATGTAAAATTCTCTTTGAATTATCTCTTCAGTGAATGACCCTCTAACTCAATCCACACCTAAAAAGACATTAATACAAAACCTCAAAATTGTGTGGGTTGTATACTGAAAGCAGTGACAATACTTTAATTCAAATAATAGCACATCATTATCTTTAAGTATATTATCCATTATTAGAGAAAAAATGTTTAGACAATAAGTCCCCGATGTGTAAAATAGATGAGCACAATATAAATATATAGTTCTCGTCAAAAATAATTCCATTTTGGATTATGGTAAAAACACAATTTCTGAGATTTTGGGTGAAGGCCACCTTTTAATGCAGATTTAGTACTTCTACATATGGCCTCAATGCCAATATCTATCTATAAAAAAAATACATATTTTGAGACACTTCCTTAATGCTGCTACAACTCTGGAAACAAACACGTACACCAACTAAGGAACAATGGCTTGATAAGATAGAAGAGATTTAAACTTCAGAAGCGATTTAGGCATCTATCATGAGTAACACCACAAAACATGTAAATGCTTGGTACCCATGGTTAGAATACTTAGTGCAGTGTAATAATAATATTAATGATACAGAGGTACCTCAAAAATTCGGAGTTGACGATGAGGAGAAAATTGTGACATAATAATCCTTTCTTCTAACTACTCTTATAAATACGACTCAACTATCTACTTCATCTCCAATTTCAATCTCTCTGTCTTTTATTTGACTTTGTTTTTTTTTTATTTTTTGTTCCTTTGTATTGTCATTCCTTACTCAATAAAAACTGCAGTGTTGTACGAAATGTAATTATTTCTAAACTGACATACGACCCAAGTCATTTGTAAAAACAAAACAATTTAACAAGATGTAAAGTGTGACACCAACTGGGCCGTTTCTGTCTTTTGAGGAGCAAATTATTAAATTTATGCCTTCTTTTAATTTCAGAGATACATTTAATACAATAATTTCCTGACTTAATATGGACAGATCAAACAAGGATACTATTTCTTCTGACATACATGAATATAAAATAATTTGGTATATGTCCCTAAATTATAATCTGACATGTTTCTGTGTTATACATATTAGCATGATAATATGCCTTGATATAATGATTGACTTATTGTGATCTTTAAAATATTGGAATATGTTATTCTTATGGAATGTTATCTCCTGTAATACTTGATTAATAAAAAAAAATGATTGGAAATTTTTTTTAAAATATATAGCTCTTAAAATGTGAAATTAAGACATGCTTAATGGATAACAGAATGTATTCATGTAAAACATTTTCCAAATTAAACAAAAAAATGTACCCGACTCATCTCCATCACCACCGTAGCTGCTGGTCCCTTTCATAGACATCTTCAGGAGGTCCAAAACATCATTTGGATTTTCAACACTGCATGAGGTCACCTGGTTGCTGGATTTCTGAATTTCCTCAGGGTTAGAACATCTTTCTGTTTTGTGAATATTTTCCTGTACTGCACAATTATTATGCTCTTCTTTGCTGGTTTTAGGTAAATGGGTCAATGAATTATGTGGAGTTTGGAACATGTGTTCATGAACTTCTACAGCATCAGATGCTTCAATGTGCACCACACTGGGGATGCGTTGCCTGGAAACATTTCTTTTGGCGGTTCTAGGTAACATCGACGTGATCTGTCTCTGGCCACTTTGCACGGATACTAGAAGAGAACAAAAAATTGTTAACAACTTTGTTCACTATCAAACTTAAAGGAACGCCCCAGACCCCTAAATATTGCTTAGGGGCACTATAGTCACCAAAACAACTTTAGCTTAATGAAGCAGTTTTTGTGTATAGATCATGCCTCTGGAGTCTCATTGCTAAATTCTCTAACATTTATGAGTTAAATCACTTTTGTTTCTGTTTTTCCAACTCTAGCCACACCATCCTTCTGAAACAGCCTGTGACTGAAATAGCCTGTATGAATAAAAATGGTTTTCAATCGAATGTAACATACTTTAAAATGTTTTATATCCTGCTCTGTAAATTGAACTTTAATTAAACACAGGAGGCTCCTACGGGGTCTTGCAAGCTTTTAACAGAGCAGGAGATAAGAAATTATAAATTAAACAGAATTTGCAATAAAGGAAGTGTAAACATTAGATGACTCTTTACAGGAAGTGTTTATGAAGGCTGTGTAAGTCCCATGCAGGGAGGTGTGCTTAGCGCTGCATAAACAAAGTGATTTCACTCCTAAATGACAGAGAATTAAACAATGAGACTGCGGTGGCATACACCAAAACTGCTTAATTAAGCTGAAGTTGTTTTGGGGACTATTGTGTTCTAATAAGTGCTTTATGCGTCTCAAGTTGTCATAATTATGATTGGGGCAGAAGCCCTTCCCTGGCTGTCTCTCAGACAAGGTTTTCTTCTGCTTCTGTTAATTCCACAGATCTTAGAGGAGTAGAATACATGCTGGGCAATGCACCTGCTTCCCCCTTGTCTTCCCCCCTTGTCTATGAGCTGTACTACAGCCTATTGAGAAGCATAAGAAAGCCATGATTGTGTACACATGCACAGCATCTGATTGGTGTATTTCCTTGACGCTGGGGAAGGATGGGAACACTTGCAAGGCTGCGGACAAAAATACATTCAAGTTGTCTTTGGGATATATCTACTAAAAAATGTAAAAAAAAAAAAAAAAGTTCAAGGAGATTTACTTCAACACAATAAAATCACGTACAATTTAGTCATTTTATTTAAGTGAGATTGTCTTTGTTGTGTTTGCTTTTAATGAGAGAAAACAGTTACTGGTTGATAACACTTCCCCATTGCCAGCCAACATTGGAATTTTGATGTTTAGAGCTACATGTAGAACACACCTGTATGCCAGAGCACATTTCAACACACCCAGCCGTAAGCAAAGGGTCACATGTCCTTTCATTGTGGCATTCCTACATCAAAGAATTGTATGTTTTAATTGATGGGCTTGGTAAATAACCAGGGTGATATAAATTAACCAAAAGTCATAGTTAAATCTTTACATGTGGCAGCTGGTATCAGGACTTCCATTAGGGGGAGTACATGCATCACTTGTGTAATGGAACCAATCCAGCGAAGAAGGACACAATTCGGCAAACTGCAAGTATACACTGATCCATATTGCATCCCTCAATTTGGTACATTAGGTGAATCAGAAGCTTCCGAGTGGATGAAAAATACACAGGGCTATTCACAAACATGAGAATCCAAGGTGAATTCAAAGTGAACTTCAAATTTAAGGAATTATTCCGGTTTGGTTACTTTGACCTTAAATTTTGAAATGTACTTTGAATTCATCTTAAATTCTTGCTTTAGTTAATAACCCTATTAATTGCAGAACTACTGGAGGTTTTTATGCTGCACTTTTCAACTAACCAGACAACTCTCACTATAAATGACTTACACTGCTATTTGCTTAATTAACTTGTATTTCCTGCTAACACTTTCCCCATCAAATTGTTCTACTCTATCTTTCCTAGCTCATAGCCATCAATAGGGCAACATTTTCAACTCATCTCCTTGTTTTGTTATCTCTTCTTGCAGATCACTGATAAGTAGTGTGCATAGAACGATCAGTAACCAACATTAGAATGGCCATGATATATACTGTATACTACATCGGTGCTATGATGCCCTTCTAATCATTGTCTGACTTTAAACAGGTCCCAAATATACTACTTTGTATTATCAACCTGCACCCCTCTCAGCCCCCCCCCCCCCATTTGTTTAAAGACTCAATAATTCTACTTATCCCTTTACTTTTATCCAACATCAGGTCTTCTTAGACATGAGAAGAATAGGTGGATCGTGAGATTTGTGCATTTACCTTATTACCGAATTACCTATGTGAATGAACAAGTGTGGCTTTATATAAGATAAAAGACATTCATTTACACAAAATCTTTGAATAGCCTGCATTAGTTCAATAAATTATTAAATCACTGTTCAGTTTGTATACTTTGACGCAAGCCTACATGTTTCTATGATAAAGCTCCCGTACTCCAACTGAATACCTCAGCCAGGTTAACTTCCTCGCTACTACCAGGAGAACATGAAGCATTTAAAACCCAGTCGGCAAAGCTTGACTGAGGTCTTCGAGGACCTCTTAAACCAGACCAAGCTACAGTGAATACAGCTCAGGAGACCTTCTCTCCTTTAAAACAGTGTCTATAGCTTCACTATAGCTGTTCCCTCACACATTAGATGAGTCTGGATGCATTGAATAGAATGATCTTTATTGTACAGAACACAGCTATTTATACATAGCATTTTTGACTCTCCCTGCAGGTGTTCCTCCATACAAAGTAATGTACAGTACGGTTGTTCCTCCTGGCATCACCCTGTCTAGGGACTTAATTACATTATCCTCAGGTAACACAATCAGCTCCCTGCTGTGCACTCACTGTCCTACAGGCACAGCACAAAAGATGTCTGCCAGGACCCCCTTTCTATGGACTGTACCACCACATATTGTCAGGATCGGGACAGGGATCCAACACGCAGGGTACAAAGAGTGGAAAGGTACGTATACCGGGCCTTAGAATGGCCGGACTAACGTACCGAGAGTAATAGAGAATAGTCAGAGACAAGCCGAGGTCGAGGGAACGAGAAGACAGATAAGCGAGAGACAAGCCGGGTCAAGGGATAACAGAAAAGCAGGGTAGTACAACAAGCCGAGTCAAAACCAAATAGAGCAAACTAGAATACCAGAGCACTGAGTGACTAGACAAGCTAGAACCACGACAGGGCAATGAGCTGAAGAGAGAAGCAAGCTTAAATACCCTGGCTCCGGATGGTAAGCACGCCTCTGACAAGTGCCGATTGGATATCGGACACTTGAGTGACAGGTCGCTCGTGATAGCGTCATGACGTCACGTATTGAGCGTCCTGCTAGAAAAGGATGTGGATTCCTCGCGGCCGGTGTTTAAGTGGCTGGATGAACCGCGAGGAACGGAGGAAACAGCTCGCCTGGATGAATAAACCACCAAGTCTCTAGCTCCCTTAGAGGTAGAGGCCTCAGGTACCCTGACAGTACCCCCCCTCTCAGATACGCCCACCGGGCGGAAGGAACCGGGGCGAGATGGGAAGCGGAGGTGAAATGCTCTGCGAAGGCGAGAAGCATGAACGTCCTCCTGAGGTACCCAACTCCTCTCCTCAGGACCATATCCCCTCCAGTTGACCAGATATTGCAATTTTCCCCTTGAAATTCTGGAATCAACGATGGAGCTTACCTCGTACTCCTCCCGACCCTCCACCTGGACAGGACGAGGCGAGGAGACCTTAGAGGAGAATTTGTTGCAAATAAGAGGTTTCAACAAGGAGACATGAAAAGAGTTAGGAATGCGTAAGGCAGGTGGCAGAGCAAGGCGATACGCAACCGGATTGATACGAGTGAGAACCCTGTAAGGGCCTATGTAGCGAGGAGCAAATTTCATAGATGGAACTTTTAGTCGAATATTCTTAGTACTTAACCATACCCTATCCCCAGGAACAAAAACAGGAGCCGCTTTTCTATGCTTGTCAGCGTGTTTCTTGAACAACGAGGAACTATGTAACAGGATTTGCCGAGTCTGATCCCATAATTTCTTCAGGTTGGCGACATGATCATCAACCGACGGTATCCCCTGAGAAGAGGAAACCGAAGGAAAAATCGAAGGATGAAAGCCATAGTTCATGAAGAAAGGGCTAGAGCGAGTTGAATCGCAAACAAGGTTATTGTGTGCGAACTCCGCCCAAGGAATCAGACCGACCCAATCGTCCTGGTGTTCGGAAACAAAGCAACGCAGATACTGTTCGATCTTTTGATTGGTACGTTCAGCAGCTCCGTTAGACTGAGGGTGATAGGCCGAGGAGAAGTTCAATTTGATGCCCATTTGAGAACAAAAGGATCTCCAGAAACGTGAGACAAATTGAGAGCCTCTATCAGAAACAATCTCCGAAGGAATCCCATGTAGGCGAAAAACCTCTCTTGCAAAAATCTCCGCCAATTCAGGAGAAGTCGGAAGTTTAGGTAATGGCACGAAATGGGCCATCTTAGTAAATCTATCCACTACCGTGAGAATAACAGTCTGTCTCTTGGAAGCAGGCAAATCAACGATAAAGTCTATGGACAAACAGGACCAAGGTTTCTCAGGAATGTCCAAGGGGTGTAACAGGCCACATGGAGATGCATGAGGTAGTTTAGTCTTGGCACACGTCTCACAAGCTGCGACGAACTCCTCAATATCTTTTCGAAGTGAAGGCCACCAGAAATCCTTGGATATCAAAGAGTATGTCTTGCGAATACCAGGATGACCAGCTATTTTACTTTCGTGAAAACACTGTAAGAGCTCCAGTTGAAGTTCAGGAGGAACAAAGTTTCTTCCCTCAGGAGTGTTTCCGGGAGCTAGATGTTGTGACTTCAAGATCTGGTCAAGTAGCGGAGAATGAATTTTGAGACTGGTATTAGCAATAATATTGCATTTGGGTACAATGGAGGACATAAGTGGTTCAACTGAAGCAGAGGGCTCATATTGGCGAGATAGCGCATCGGCTTTAGAATTCTTTGACCCAGGTCTGTAAGTCAGAACGTAATTGAAATGGGTAAGAAACAATGACCAACGAGCCTGCCTGGAGGACAACCGCTTAGCCTCTCCGATATAAGACAAATTTTTGTGGTCAGTAAGAATGGTAACAGGATGTAATGTACCTTCCAATAAATGTCTCCACTCTTTCAAAGCCTTGATAACCGCTAGTAATTCTCTGTCACCAATGTCATATCTGCTTTCAGTACCGGTCAATTTTTTAGAGAAAAATCCACATGGATGTAATGGTTTATCAACCCCCAACCTTTGAGATAGGACAGCACCTAAACCAGTCTCTGATGCGTCTACCTCAAGTAGAAAAGGCAGAGAAGTGTCGGGGTGAACTAAAATTGGAGCGGAAGCGAAAAGCTCCTTGAGAGTTTTGAACGCAAGGAGAGCTTCAGTAGTCCAATTCTTAGTATCAGCCCCCTGTTTGGTCATATTAGTGATAGGTGCGATAATGGAAGAATAGCCCTTAATAAAGCGCCTGTAATAATTAGAAAAACCAATAAATCTCTGTATGGCTTTAAGACCTTTGGGTAAAGGCCACTCTAGAATGGATTGGAGCTTATCCGGATCCATCTTAAATCCCTCCCCAGAGATCACATAGCCGAGAAAGGTTACCTGGGTTTGATCAAAGCTACATTTCTCCAACTTGCAGTACAAGCCATGCTGGAGAAGCTTGTGCAAAACCCTCCTGACTTGCTTGTGATGAGTCTCAATCTCACTAGAATGAATGAGTATATCATCTAGGTATACAATGACGCAATCTTGCTGAAATTCCCTAAGAACCTCATTTATCAGATCCTGGAATACAGCTGGCGCATTGCATAACCCAAAAGGCATAACAGTATATTCATAGTGACCATATCGAGTATTGAATGCCGTCATCCACTCATGTCCCTGCTGGATTCTCACCAAGTTATATGCCCCTCTGAGGTCTAACTTGGTGAAAATTGTAGAGCCCTTCAAACGATCGAAGAGTTCGGTGATCAAGGGAATCGGGTAGGCATTTTTAATGGTTATCTTATTCAAGCCTCGATAATCAATACAAGGTCTCAAAGAACCATCTTTCTTTTTAACAAAAAAAAAATCCAGCCCCGGCAGGGGAGGAGGACCTCCTGATGAATCCCTTGTCTAAATTCTCGTGAATATACTCCTCTAGAACTGAGTTCTCTTTTGTAGATAATGGGTATACATGACCTCTGGGAGGCATGGTACCAGGGAGTAGGTTAATTTTGCAATCAAAGGACCTGTGTGGGGGTAAGGTATCGGCTTTCTTTTTGTCAAATACTGCCTTTAAATCTAGATACTGAGGCGGAATTTGTGTCTCTGTAGGATTGTCAGAGGTAGTCGATGTATTAGTTAATCCGAGAGGTAAGACCTTCCGCAAGCATTTTTCTTGACAATTCTCTCCCCACGAAACTATCTCCCCTGACTCCCAATTAATAATAGGGTTGTGTCTCCTCAACCAGGAGTACCCCAGGACTATGGGAATAGACGGAGAGGAAATGAGCATTAAGGATATATCCTCTTTATGTAGGATGCCAACAGTTAAGTTAATCGGTATGGTCTCATGGAAAATAACAGGCTCAAGTAACGGTCTACCATCGATGGCCTCAACAGCCAGTGGTGTCTCTTTTAACTGGGATGGGATAGCATGCTTGGCAACAAAACCCTGATCTATAAAGCTCTCAGCAGCTCCAGAATCGATTAGTGCCATAGTCTTTACTACTCCCTTCTCCCACCTCAAAGAAACGGGTAACAGAAGCCTGAACTCTTTGTAATTGTGAATAGAGGACAAAGTAGAAACACCCAAGGCCTGTCCTCTAGAGAAACTTAGGTGCGAGCGTTTCCCGAACGATTAGGACAATTTAGGCGTAAATGTCCTCTGACTCCACAATACATACATAAACCCTCCCTTCTTCTGTACTGTCTCTCTCTCTCTGTGAGATGAGTACTGCCTATCTGCATAGGTTCAGAAATACGTAAGTCCTCGAACTCAGAATTTTGAAAGGTAGGCGCTAGTTTAAAGGAGGGTCTACGGGTCCTATCTCGAGTGTTCTGCCTCTCTCTTATGCGTTCATCAATACGAGATATAAAAGAAATTAAATCCTCCAAATTCTCAGGGAGTTCTCTAGTAGCGACTTCGTCAAGAATTACATCTGATAACCCATTCAGAAACACATCTATATAAGCCTGTTCGTTCCACTTAACTTCTGCCGCCAAGGACCTGAACTCTAGTGCATAGTCCACAAGTGTTCGATTGTCCTGTCTAAGGCGCAACAGTAATCTAGCTGCATTGACCTTTCTACCAGGAGGGTCAAAAGTTCTTCTAAACGCAGCTACAAAGGCATTATAATTATAGACTAGTGGATTATCATTCTCCCATAAAGGATTGGCCCATCTCAGAGCTTTCTCAATGAGTAAAGTAATAACAAATCCAACCTTCGCTCTATCTGTAGGATAAGAGCGGGGTTGTAATTCGAAATGGATGCTAATCTGGTTCAGAAAACCACGGCACTTCTCCGGTGACCCGCCATAACGTACTGGTGGGGTAATACGGGAAGAAGCACCTACAGTGGCTACCTCTAGACCTGAGACTGCAGGAGAAATAGAAGGAGTACGTGTCTCCTCAGGTGGGTTACTAGCACGAGACAAAAGTGCCTGTAGTGCTAGAGCCATCTGATCCATCCTATGCTCCATGGCGTCAAACCTGGGATCAGAAGAACCAAGCTGACTGTTTGTACCTGCAGGATCCATTGGCCCTGTCGTAATGTCAGGATCGGGACAGGGATCCAACACGCAGGGTACAAAGAGTGGAAAGGTACGTATACCGGGCCTTAGAATGGCCGGACTAACGTACCGAGAGTAATAGAGAATAGTCAGAGACAAGCCGAGGTCGAGGGAACGAGAAGACAGATAAGCGAGAGACAAGCCGGGTCAAGGGATAACAGAAAAGCAGGGTAGTACAACAAGCCGAGTCAAAACCAAATAGAGCAAACTAGAATACCAGAGCACTGAGTGACTAGACAAGCTAGAACCACGACAGGGCAATGAGCTGAAGAGAGAAGCAAGCTTAAATACCCTGGCTCCGGATGGTAAGCACGCCTCTGACAAGTGCCGATTGGATATCGGACACTTGAGTGACAGGTCGCTCGTGATAGCGTCATGACGTCACGTATTGAGCGTCCTGCTAGAAAAGGATGTGGATTCCTCGCGGCCGGTGTTTAAGTGGCTGGATGAACCGCGAGGAACGGAGGAAACAGCTCGCCTGGATGAATAAACCACCAAGTCTCTACCTCCCTTAGAGGTAGAGGCCTCAGGTACCCTGACACATATATCCTTTGAAAGCTTGTTACTGAGCAAGTTAGCTGTCAATATCGTGCCCTGATCTGGGACATGCTCAAATTACAGCATGTTAACGTTTTTACAGAATCGCAACTATTCTCAGTTCCAGGCTTGTGATGGCTTAGTTCTGATCTCCGAAAAGTGGTTCACGGATCTCTCCACAGGTATCACCTGATGCCTCCTTGATCTCCCGTCCAAATCGTGCTCTGTTTGAGGGGGACGGGGGATAGAGTGATACCTGCTTAGAGATTGACTGGACCTCGGCACAATCCCAATCAGAAAAACAGTTCCAGAGTGTTTCAGGGAATCACCTGGTCAGGTGCTCGATGTGTCAAACAAATCCAGGTGATCCTCAGAGGTTCTTAAGTCAGGTTGTGTAGTACAGTAAGCGTCCAGGGACCAGATATCCCTCTCCCCACTTACAATAGTCTCTTTAATGGACATAATCTGTGGGCAGGAGGCTGGCCTTCAAGTCTCTTCAAAAGTCCATGGCACAGGAGATTTCATCACAGTTCCTGTAGGCCCTACTAGCACTGAATTGTCTCTGTCATTTACATTTTCCCTTCAGCATTCTCAGTGCTGACACACTGAATGCTGAAAATTCTACAATTATCATAATTAGCAGCAATGCATATCGATGAATGGTTCATAGCACATCTATGTCACCCTTTTACTTCCTCCAGGGGAAGAAAGAAATTGGCCATTGGAATTTTAGAGTTGTGGCTATGAGGTGACCTCCAATCCAAGTCAATAGTAGTTTTTCATTGCAAGCCTGTAAATTATCAAAAAAAGGAGAAGAAGAATAAGGCAGTTTTTAAATCATCTTTTTCTATTATTACTAACTTCTTTGTTCATGCTTTCTACTTCCTCACGCACTGTTTGTCTTTAGTATCAATAGATTCAGAGTTTGCCCACTTTATATACCATACAAATCCATAATCAGTGGGATGGAAGAAGAGTTGGATGAACACATCCCCCCCAAAAATGTGTTTTTTATTTTAAAATTGATATTTTTGCATTTAAATATTAGTTGATAATTACATCTAATTAAACATTCTTATCTTTTTAGGTGTGTGTGAGGGTTCTTCTGGTAATGACAGGTCTTTAGTGGAAAGATAACCATAACACATTTACATTGTAATAAGTCCTACAAATTACATTGCAACTGTCATTGTGATGTGTCACCCACTACAGTCATGAGTGAATGTTTTCTTAATAGCAGTTTTCCACTTCCAGTTTTCCACTTCTTCTGCTTTCCACTAATATGAATCATGATAAACAATAAGTGCCTTCTTTTTACAACTTTTAAAACATGCATTGCACAAAAAATGCACAAAGCTACAAACAATGGGTTACAGTTTGATCAATGCTGCTCAATATTTGCTTTTCAACAATGTATGGTAATCCCCACTGACCAGTAACCAAATAATGCAATGTATATAAGCAGGTATATAAATAGGTATCACACACTACACTACATACTAAAAAATGCAATAGTAACCTACAAAATATACCAAAAATATTGAGATGCAGAAAGTGTAAGTCCCATATATGATCTGGTCATAGAATGGAATAAAGCCCACTCATTTCTGTGACCTTTAGAATAGCACAAGTATAGATCTATAGATAGATTTCTCCAAATAGTTTTCTCCATTTTCCAAATTAATGGTAAATATATAAACCAATATGGAGACCTTATTATACCTTAGAGTAAATGCCAGGGCCACCATCAGGGATTGACAACCATAATGGTTGTCATGGGCCCGGCGGTCCTGGGGGACCCGGACTGCTTTTGAATGATCGCTATTTATATGTGCATCTTTGGGCCCCCAGCTACGTATACTGTGCAGGGGGGCCCATCACCGTTTATCCTCACTTCCCAGCTGCTCTGCTCTAAGTCTTGCGAGCCGCGCGTAGCATTGCCATGGTAACCCGTGGCAGCGTTCTTATGACCGCGGCGCTCGCAAGACTTAGTCTCACAGACTACACAGCTCGTGAAACTTAGAGCAGAGCAGCTGGGAAGTGAGGATGGATTGTGCTAAGCCCCCCTGCGATGTACAGGTAGCCTGGGGACCGCAGCATGCCACCAGACCAACACACACTACATCCTTAAACACACACTCTGCATTACCTAAACACACGCTACATTCTTACATTCACACACACACACACTCTTCATTAACTAAATACATGCTACATCCTTACACACACACATTCTGCAGTCAGTAAACCACACAACATCTTTAACCAAACACACACTTTGTGTAAGGATGTAGTGTGTGTAGTAAATGCAAACACACTCTGCATTCACTACATATACGACATCATTACACAAATGCACACTCTGCTTTCACTACACACACTACATCCTTACACAAACATACACTCTGCATTCACTACACACACTACATCTGTTACACAAACACACACTCAGCAATCACTATACACACACTACATCCACTACTCAAACACACAATCTGCAATCACTATACACATACACTACATCCTTACACAAACACACACTCTGAAGTCACTATACACACACTATATCTTTACACAAACATATACTTTGCATTCACTAAACACACACTACATCCTAACTAAAAATGTGCAATTTGTTTTGTTCCGAATGTACATTCGTTCGAATTTCATGCCATTTGTCACTATAGACACACTACATCCACTACATAAGCACACACTCTGCATCTAATACAAACAAACACTATATACATTAAATAAACATTCAATATGCATCCACTATACACTCTGCATCCATGACACACACACATCATCCATTTTACATATTCTACATCCATTATACACACAACACACTCAGTGCACACACACTTCATCCTTCTGGATAGACTCGGGAGCAGGCCCTGTGCACGAACTCAGGGGTGGGCCCCAAGGGCTCGAACTTGAGCTATGTCAGGGGCCCCAAAATTTCAGATGGCAGCCCTAAGTAAAACCATACACTTACATTGTGCTACAAGTCGTGGAGTTCGCAAGTAAGGAGTTCCAGTGTCCTTACATAAGGTGCTCCAGCAGGGGTAAAGACATTTCTAGAGAATGAGTGATACAGTCAGGGTGCGCAATATGTGTTTCAACAAGATTCCATCTTCCTCAAGGCATTGGCTTCATTCTGCCCTTACTTTCTTCTAAAGGAACACTCCAATCCCCATAAGAACTAAAAAAAAATATGTCATGGTGCCAGGAGTGCTTTGGTGCCCCCTCCCCCCACCATTGAAAATAGTCAAAGAATTTTATAATTCTGAGGTCCAACACGGGCCGCTCCCTAAACAATCAGGAGAGCCAGAAGCTCCTGCCTATAAGTTTCTGTTAGCTCTGTGGAGCTATAGCTCTATACCACCAAACATAGCTCAAACAGGGAGCCTCCCGTGACACTGAAGGCTTCACTGGAGGCAGAGAGCAGTATCCAGCAGATCTCAGGTAAGAAGTCAAACCATTCTAATATGGCATGACTTTGGGGAAAGGGTGCCAGGGCACTCCATATAGTATAACTACAGCAAACTGTAGTGGTTATGGTGCTTGGAGTGTTCCTTTAAAGCCTCTCAGTCAAATTAGAACCAAGGGAGGGTAGACCGAAATTCCTAATTTCATCAAAGTTGAAACATTAGTCTTCATAGTTCCAGTTTACACTTATCTTACATTATCTTACACTGTGCCGAACGTATAATTCGTAACAAAAATATATTACACTCTACATTAATCTTAAATTGGAAATTTAATTAGAAATTTAGACATTTTACTCGTATGTTACTCTTTTAAAAAGTATATTTTGTATACATTTTTTATTGTGCAAACCATGAATTACTACATAAATCATGCATTTAAAAAATAAACAATATGCTAATGCATACAGTTTACTTATACATACAATATGGCGCATTTTAATCTTAAAGGAATACTCCAAATACCAGGACCACTTCTGCTTTTAGAAGTGGTTATGGTGGGAGGAACCTGTTTCTGCTTGAAATACTGCTCATCCAGAGATATTTGGACTTGTGCCGGGGGTTAGTTCCACCCCTGGGAAACTAGACTTAGGTAGCCCGGACCTCTGTTCTGGGCTGCCCAATGTCACTTCTGTGCAAAAATTACTTCTGTAAAATTATGTAAAATGACTTACTGACAACAGACATAATGATTTTCTCCCTTGCAAGCAGTACCTGTAAGAGGAAGCGTGTATTTCCCCTCATTCCATCTCCATTCTTAAATCTAAGCCCCTACCACTCCATAAAAGGATTGGATAAATCCTTTAAAGGGAATTTACTATTACATATTCTTTAATAATTTAAAGGGACGCTATAAGAATTAACGTTAGTGCGATAGTGCCAGGAATACAGCTTTGTATTCCTGGCAATTATAGTATCCCTTTAAGTAGGCTAAGGTTTAAACTTGGAGACTGAGGTATACCCATCTCCATTACGGATTGTTACTCCCTGGTAAAGTAGGACCCAAGCTTTAATCTGGAGACTGAGTTATACCCTACCCTATTAGGGAATACCAATTTTATATATAGTAGTTCTAAGACAGTTTGGAAGATAGACCATTATAGTCAGATAGTCCTGAATTAATACTTATGGATCCCTTTAGTAATATTTAGCCACTATAGACCCCGAGCTGATTGAGAAGGACCAAGGCTTAATATTGTGCATAGGAGACACTATTCCAAGTTACTTATGGTAATTGGATTATCCCCTTTTTTATGTCCTTTTAAACAGAAATAGCAATCTCTCTAGTAAGTACCTAATAAAAAAAAAGCTTTGAATAGAGAGATTTTACTATTTTATATGGATATAGTGTATCCTAACTTTTAAGGAATAATATTGGATTGGATTGAATATGGGATACTTTGTACATACTTTCTTGCTATGTTGCATTATTCTGACAATCTTTAGTTACCATTTTTATATAAAGGACGGTGGAAAAGGTAAAGAAACACAATAGGTATTAACAGGTGTACATTATGTGAATTTAGCATTGCAGGGCATTCAAAGTGAAGAGGTGAGCACCAGCATCGATTACCCCTAATACTGTATAACTCTCCCCGACACAGAGCTGTTACTGTTACTCCAGGTCTCCTGCAGATCCAAGGGTTAGGCCCTATGCCGGACACCACTGATCCAGCTTCCAGGGCCTCTACTCATATAGTTTGAAGTTTTGCCTACATGCTGTGGGCCACAAGGATATCACAGCATGTAGACTACATTATATGAATGAAATGTTGCAGAAAAGCTGAATTGCTGTTCATTAAAAATCTAAAATTGCTCATATTTTGGATTTTAATGCAATGTATAAATAGTACATTATTTTAACTGTTGTTTAAAACATAATGCTAGCGTATTTGAAAGCCCCTTTGGCTGTAACTTTGCATCTAACTAAATTTAAAAGGTGTTGACAGTTGTATATGCAGCTGCTTTGTTGGCAAACAGCATTTGCCAGGAAATATAGATAAAGTAACAAGTATTCAGCTGATAAACACTGTGCAATCAGGTGTTGAGTGAAGATATTCAAATCCGAACGCACGCTTGGGAGCTCTGTGATGCTCTGTAAAATGAGCCGAGAGGTTACAATACTTCAGATTATTAAATAGCACTCATTCTGGCCTGCTTTTTATATGTGTTAGACCATTTAATAAGAGCACCAGATGATTTAACACATTCTAGAATTTTATTAAAGGACACGGAGGCTCATATTATGCTTATCTCTTTCTTTAATATACCTCAGCAGCAAAGAAAAAAGTTTTTAAAACACTAAAAGAATCAATTAGGATAGGTACTCCAGGGGTTAACCTAGTATGCTATCCTTAGCCAATAGGAACAGTCCATGTATCCATGTCCACCCATGTGACCTCTCTTCTCCCTCTTTCTTTGCTGCTGCCTCAGCTAAGTATCACCTAATTTTAGCTCTCTGTATTTGAGTTAAATTATTGTTGATTTTTGGTTGTAATAGATTGATTTGTGTTTATATTACTGTTTTACATTAATATTGTACATAATTTGCTGATTTCAGGGAGGTAGAGTGTTTTAGTGTCCCTTTATAGGGATTTCTATAGGTAGAGGAGGGGCAGCCCTGGTGTTTACTGGGGCTTATGCCCCTAACTTCGTACTGTGGACCGGGCTTTTTCCTCCGGTCCAAGTAACACTCTCCCCCCTCCCCTATCCCGCTGGGTAGTTTATTACCCGCAATCTGTCAAGTTTTATTTCCCTCATAGCTTCCGCGGCGGCCGGCTTCAGTGCGGACATTTCACTGAGCCGCCCGCGCATGCGCATTCGCGGTCGCATAGCGCGGCGGCCATTTTCCCCTCTAACGGCAGAAATTTGCCGCTCTTTTCTCCCGACGCTCCCAACCCACTGGGCGGGAGCGCGAGGAAGGGGTAGTGGCTAATAACTGTCAGCCAGCCTAGTGTCCCTTTGCAGCCATTTCGGAGGGAACACTAGGTAAGCTGACAGCTTGTTTGTGCCTTGCCCTATCTCCTCAATTTTAGTTACCTTTTAAGGTAAATTCTTCCCTGTGTCCTTGATTACTAATATTAAAGGGACAATATTGTACTGCATCACAGCAGTTATAATTAAATTGTTTATTCCGAGGGCCAATATTACTGTGCAAAATTAGTGACTTTTGGAGCAGACTTAATTATATATATATAATGCAGCAGCCTAAGGAACAAGAATGTGCCAGGACGGCTGCGAGCAATAAGGACACCACACATGGTGGGTCCCTTGCCCCACAACCTATCTCCCCTCTAGGGGAAGAGGTGGCGTCTGGGGAACAATTGAACTCTGAAGAGTTCCATTCCTTATTAGATGCAACCATGACTAAATCAGTCACGCAAGCAATCTATACGGCTATGGGGGCGATGTCTGACAATCTGACCCTATCCATTAGTAATGCCATTATGGCGTCTGGTCATAATCACAGAGGCCCCAGCTCCAAGGCCCAAGATGAAAAGCCTGCCCCCCTTAGCGGTCGCAAGGCTACTAAAAAGACCCATTATATGGGAAAACAAACCTCCAAAACTGATTTTACGGACAGGTTGCGCCCTGTCACTGATGAGGACGTGGGGCCCCCACGTAAGAGAGCCTCCCACCGGGCAAAAACGGTGAGGTCATGGAAATGGGCAAAAGCCCAAACAGAAATATCCGACACTGATTCGGACCAAGAGGAGGTATTGAGCGAGCCAGAAGAGATGGGCTCATTGGAATCGGAGAACTCTTCTCCAGAGCACAGTTTAACTGGCAAAACAGCCAACAAAGGCCAAAAGCCAGCGGATGATTCAATTACTTTAGATCCGCAAGGGGAACCCCTATTTAATCCTGATGACCTTCAGCACCCGAGGTCGACCGAATGGTTTCCTGCTGACCATGTGGCCCAATATATAGCGGCCAGAATTAGGAAACCCCTGGACAAAGGTACCAGGAATAAGTTGAGGGCAGAATGCCCACGCCCGACGGTCCCGGATATGGCTTGCGCCACACCGGAATTGGACCCCAAAATTGCCCAGTTTCTGGGTAAATCGGGCTGGAAAGCCAAGAAAGGGCTGGATTATTCTCTGCGCCATTGCCAGGACAAGGTGCTGGATTCTTTAGGCCCCAGTGCAAAAATATTCGACATGGTCGAAGCGGCACTTTCAGGGGACACACCAGTGGACCTTTTGGCCATCAGAGAGTGGGCACAACGCTCTATATGCCTGATTGGCAATTCCAATGCGGCACTTTGTACAGAAAGGCGCAAAGCGGTTCTTATGAAAATCGACCCTAAGCTGGTCAACATGGCATTGTCTGAACCTGGACCGCAGGCGAAAGGCCTCCTTTTTGGAGACAATTTTGTCAAAGAATTAGGCAATTACGTTAATACATTCACAGCCCTGGACAAAGCACAAACAAACTTAAAGCGTGTGTTCGCCCCAAAGGTTTTTGGGGGGGCTGGCAGACAACGGGGCCGTCTGTCCAGCCGTTCATCTAGGAGCTCCTACCGGAGCTACCGAGGCTCCTCTTCACCAAGATTCCCACAGGTGGAAACCAGAAACCCCTCACCCTTCTTCCCTGTCAGGGGCAGGGCATGGCAACCCAGAGGACGCAGAGGCGCCACTTACGGCCGACGGCCTTATGGTGAGTACCTTTCAGAATTCCCATTCTTGTACACCATATGTGGGGGGCAGACTATCCCAGTTCATCGAGGCATGGCACAGACTAACGTCCGATGCCTGGGTCCTCAACACAGTGGGGGGGTACCACATAGAATTTGTTCAAACCCCAGTCCAAACTTCGGTCCCTCGGCCAATAGTGTTTACCCCACAAGACAGGGAACTCGTGTCAAAGGAAATAGAATTATTAAAGGAGAAAGGCGCGATCTATCAAGTCGCGCCTCACTCTCCAGGTTTCTTGAGCAACCTATTTCTTATCCCCAAAAAGGGCGGAGGTATGAGACCAGTGATAAACTTACGCCCACTCAACGCATATGTGCGGTATCGCCATTTCAAAATGGAAGGGATTCATTGCCTGCGAGACCTCCTCAGGTTGGGAGACTGGATGGTCAAATTAGACCTACAGGATGCCTACCTCGCCATCCCCATAGCGGAAGAATGCCACCACTTCCTGCAGTTCCAATGGAAGGCTCAAATGTGGAGGTTTCGCTGCCTCCCTTTCGGCCTGTCATCGGCTCCATGGTGTTTTACGAAACTGTTGAAACCGGTAGTGGCGCTGCTACGCAGCAGAGGAGTGCGCATGATCGTATATTTGGACGATATACTGATCATGGCTCAAGACGCACTCCTACTCCAACAACACCTAACTTGGACAATTACACTTTTAAACAACCTGGGATTTCTATGCAACTGGGAGAAGTCAGTTCTGACCCCTTCACAGTCCATAGAATTCCTAGAATTCAATATAGAAGCGGTCCAAGGAACCTTGAAATTACCGCAGACAAAGATCAAAACCATCAAAAGAGAGATCCGCAGAACACTAACTCGCCCAATGCTCACGGTGAGACAACTGGCCAGGATTATTGGACTACTTTCAGCGTCCATTCAAGCAATCTTCCCGGGACCTCTACATTACAGGGCCCTACAAAGATTGAAAGCGGCCCAACTACAATCAGGTCAATCTTACTCAGACTCCGTACAGCTCGATCACACAGCCAAAGAGGAACTCAAATGGTGGCTGCAGCACATGGAAGCGTGGAATGGCAGAGCAATCTTTGGCAACGCTCCAGATTGTATAATAGAGTCCGATGCCAGCACACAGGGCTGGGGAGCGCGTTGTGGTCGTATTTCAACAGGCGGAAGATGGTCCCAATCGGAAAGGATGCTGCATATCAACAGCCTAGAACTTATGGCAGGAGCATTTGCTCTGAAGCCTTTTAGGTGCCAAGACACACTGCTCCATCGTATTAAGGATGGACAACATATCAGCGGTGCAATATATCAACCGCCTTGGCGGCACCAGGTCCAAAATCCTAGCAGATTTAGCCACGGAATTCTGGCAATATTGCCTGGACCGCAACATATCGGTACGAGCCGAGTACATCCCAGGCCTCACGAATGTTGTAGCGGACTGGAATTCCAGATATCTGCGGGACGCCAGCGATTGGCGCCTGAATCGCGGAGTATTCCTACGATTACAGGACCTGTGGGGCCCACTGCACATGGATCTGTTTGCGTCTCGTTTGAACACGCAACTACCGAAATTCTTCAGCTGGAGACCAGACCCAGACGCAATAGCTACGGATGCGTTCCTCCAGCCATGGCCGACCAGAAAACTATATGCGTTTCCTCCATTCGCTCTGATAGCACGAACCCTAGTACATCTCTACCGCTCTCAGACGACGTTGGTCCTGATAACACCATTCTGGACAACACAGCCATGGTTCCCTTCTCTCATGGAGATGTCTATAGATCTTCCCAGACTACTCCCAGAATACCCATACCTTTTGTCGGACCCCGAAGGGAACCCACACCCACTGATGATGCAAGGGCAACTCAGGCTGTTAGCGTGGCTCCTATCAGGGGACCATGGGTCGTCCCGGAGGTTCCACAGACAACGTTGGAATTATTGGCGGGAGCCTGGGCCCCAGGAACCAGGAGATCCTACAGTCGAGCATGGAACTCCTGGAGTGGTTGGTGCTTGGAACAACAGGTGGATCCCGTATATGCTCCTGTGAATTACCTGCTACGTTTCCTGACATACTTATATGATCAAGGCCTAGCTTATCGTACTATTAATGTCTATAGGTCAGCAATTTCGTCTGGACATCAAGGCTGTGAAGGAACACCAATAGGGAAGCACTTATTGGTGTGTAGACTCTTACGCGGAGTGAGGTTCGCAAGACCTCCACAACCCAGATATGCATCAACGTGGGACGTAAACCTAGTCCTAAATTTATTGGAATTATGGCCACAGAATTCTGACCTTACACTTAAACAGCTATCAGCGAAACTGGCCATGCTCTTCTGCTTGATATCTTGCAAAAGAGTATCCGATGTGAGGGCATTGGACGTGGATGCACGTTCGTTCACCCCATCAGGGGTCACTTTTAATATTACCAGACGGACAAAAACAACGATTACTACGGTATCTTACCCAGCATTCCCTCACAATACAAACCTATGCCCAATAGCGTGTCTCAAAGAGTATGAAAAACGGACGCAACCATTTCGGAACCCTAATCGGCACGAACTATTCCTAGCTATCAACACACCACATCAACCAGTAACCTCGGTTACCATAGCCCGATGGGTAAAATGGGTGATGACCTCCGCTAACATTGATACATCCATGTTTGGAGCACACTCCACTAGAGGAGCTATGGCGACTAAAGCATTTAATCTGGGATGCAGGTTGGAAGACCTGTTGCGGACGGCCGACTGGTCAAGGGAATCCACGTTTAAAGAATACTATTTTCACCCTACAGAACACATAACATCATCAGTCATTGCTCAGCTTTGAACTAGCATAATATGAGCCTCCGTGTCCTTTAATAAAATTACCAGATTTTACTAATTTCATGACGTAAAGTCATGATTTTATAAAGGACACGGAGGCGAATATTAGCCCACCCGGTAAGTATCGCGAAACAAACATGATAAGTATCGCGAATGATGATTAGAATATCAAGAAAGATGTGAAATCCCACCCAGTAAATTGTATGACTAGTAATATTGTGGGTTGGTATGAAATGTAATGAATGAACTAGAATGACTCTTAAACAATATCGCTTACAGTAGAACATATGGTCTGTAGAGGTTCATATATTATAGGATTTAACCTTCATAACTGCGACACACAGTTTCTAGACCACACATTACCATTTCTTTTTTCTCTCCTTTCAGCTTAACGAATCACAGTAAATGATATGGTTGATCGAGTTTCATCTCAATTCAATTGGTTAAAGTTCATTGTTGGTTATGAAGATGAAGGTCGACGCACAGGTTATGGACCCAGTATCTACGCAAGTTGATGAATTGAAGCTTCGGCATGATCAAAGAAAGAGGGAGAAGAGAGGTCACATGGGTGGACATGGATACATGGACTGTTCCTATTGGCTAAGGATAGCATACTAGGTTAACCCCTGGAGTACCTATCCTAATTGATTCTTTTAGTGTTTTAAAAACTTTTTTCTTTGCTGCTGAGGTATATTAAAGAAAGAGATAAGCATAATATTCGCCTCCGTGTCCTTTATAAAATCATGACTTTACGTCATGAAATTAGTAAAATCTGGTAATTCTCTAGATATTTTTTTTTAAATTCTCCTTTTTGCACAGAGAACAGTGACATCACTGCCTTGTGAACTGTTATCTAACAGTAAAGAATAAATATTCGGTTGTGTATTCATAGCAGTTTGATTAGAGTTACAAACATTAGGCAATCATTAGGAAGCCCATGTTGGTACACTTTTAGTACTTTGCATGACAGCCTCTCTGACTGGCCCCTAACCATGCAATAAGCTGCTGAATTATGCATGGTCCTAGTGCCTGCAGCAAAGTGCAACCGTGTCTCATGATGTGCTTGTATTGTGCTGGCTTGGGATTGTTCCTTGGTGTCCCCAAATGTGAGACATTGGGAATAATATTGAAGCGGTGAGATGGGACCCTAAAATAGGGACTGCTGGGAGACCTGAAACTCTATGTTCCTTCATACTGGGCAGCTGTTTGGATTCTGTAAACAGTTGAATCACCTCAAGTGCTTCTAACTGTGGAGCTGCCTCAGGTGCTTTAAATTGGGGTGCTACCATGCTTCAAATTGTGGAGCCTTCAGAGGACCGTTTAGGCCCAGGACTTCTCCACAGCTGAGAGAAACAATCTGGGAAGCTTGAGATTTGAGGTACAGCTATCTGGACCAGTACTGTTTTAGTCCACACCTAGTTTTCTATCCAAATGATGCACTCTTCAGTTTATGAGTTTAACAAGATTAGTGGAAGCTGAGAAGATGCATGTACAACTACTTATAAGTGAAAGAGTACTATTGGGTCAATCTTAGCATTCTCTGTTAGTAATATTTACAGTTGTTTGGCAATCAAATATATGTCTGAGACAAAACAGGGGATTTTCCCAAAACAGTATCTAACACAGAAGTAGCTCAGCTCACATGTATCGCATACACATTAGGGGAATATATTACACATGTGCCAACCTAGTTACACATATAAGCACTCTGGTGCTCTTGTCAGCAAAGTTAACGTGTTTGAGACCTGAGTGGAGTAACCAAAGGTCAAAGGTTGCACTTTAGTTTGGCCTATTTGCATATGACTAGGGTCTCTGTAGTTCAAAGGGTTCTCCAGACGTGGATCCCTCGCTCACAGTGCCTAGAGTGGTATTAGTCTTACCGCAGTAACAAGTATGTGTTCTGGATTCTCCTTCTAAACTAGATAAGTCTCACACACAAATGGTATAATTTACTTTCTAGTTCCAAAACAAACATACAGTATTTGAGCTGGACTGACTGCAAAGCAAGCTACCGTATATACTTGAGTATAAGCCGACCCGAATATAAGCCAAGGCCCCTAATTTTACCCCAAAAAACTGGGAAAACTTATTGACTCGAGTATAAGACTAGCGTGGGAAATGCAGCAGCTACTGGTAAATTTCTAAATAAAATTAGATCCTAAAAAAATTATATTTAATATTTATTTACAGTGTGTGTATATAATGAATGCAGTGTGTGTGTATGAGTGCAGTGTGTGTATGAGTGCAGCGTGTGTGTATGAGTGCAGCGTGTGTGTATGAGTGCAATGTGTATATGAGTGCAGTGTGTGTATGAATGCAGTGTGTGTGTATGAATGCAGTGTGTGTGTATGAGTGCAGTGTGTGTATGAATGAAGTGTGTGTGTGTGTATGAGTGCAGTGTATGTATGAGTGCAGTTTGTGTATGAGTGCAGTGTGTGTGTATGAATGCAGTGTGTGTATGAGTGCAGTGTGTGTATGAATGCAGTGTGTGTATGAATGCAGTGTGTGTGTGTATAAGTGCAGTGTGTGTATATGAGTGCAGTGTGTGGGTATGAATGCAGTGTGTGTGTATGAGTGCAGTTTGTGTGTGTGTATGAGTGCAGTGTGTGTGTGTGTGATGCAGAGCCTTGGTGGGGGGTGGGCAATTTTATTATAATTTTATTATTTTAATTTTTTTTATTATTATTTTTTATTATTATTTTTTTTTATTTAATTATTATTTTTTATTATTATTTTTTATTTTATTTTATTATTATTTAAAAAAATATCCCTGATTGATACATGGCAGGGAGGGGGCTCTCACTCCCTGGTGGTCCAGTGGATGGGCACTGTGTAGGAGGGGGGCTGGCAGGAAGCACTTACCTCTCCTGCAGCTCCTGTCAGCTCCCTCCTCCTCCGCGCCGGTCCGTGCAGCTCCCTCTGCCAGCTCCCAGTGTAAGTCTCGCGGCCGCACTATGACCCCGCGGCTCTCGTGAGATTTACACTGGGAGCTGACAGAGGTGCTGAACGGACCGGCGCGGAGGATGTCAGGATCGGGACAGGGATCCAACACGCAGAGTACGAACAGTAGAGAAGCACGTATACCGGACCTTAGAATGGCCGGACTAACGTAAGGAGAAAGCAGAGAATAGTCAGAGACAAGCCGGGGTCGAGGGAACGAGAGGACAGGTAAGCGAGAGACAAGCCGAGGTCAAAGGACACGAGAGGTAAACAGGAACGATAGTACAAGCCGAGTCAAAACCAGATAGAACGATAAACATAAGAGCACTGAGGGACCAGACAAGCTAGAACCACGACAGCGCAATGAACCATTAGCCACATCCCTCTTTTATACCCTGGTTCTCTAAATCATGGCTCCGCCCTTGCCGAGCCCTGATTCGTTGTTCCGAACCAGATTGACAGGTCGGGATGTGATTGCCGTCATGACGTCGGCTCCTGAGCGTCGTGTCATAAAAGGAAGTGGGGTTCTCGCGGCCGGCGTGGGAATGACTATGAGAGCTGTGAGGATTAGATGAATCAGCCCCGCTGAGAGAACGGACGTCGGGAAGTCTAACCTCCTCCGAGGTAGAGACTTCAGGTACCCTGACAGTACCCCCCCTTCAGAAGCGCCCACCGGGCGGAAGGAACCGGGGCGAGACGGAAAGCGAGCATGAAAAGCCCTGAGAAGGCGAGGAGCATGCACATCCTCCTGGACCACCCAAGACCTCTCTTCAGGACCATATCCTTTCCAGTCCACAAGATATTGCACCTTCCCCCGAGAAATCCGAGAATTGAGGATGGAATTGATCTCATACTCCTCCTGACCCTCACCCTGGACAGGACGAGGGAACGGCACAGTGGAGGAAAATCTGTTACATACCAAAGGCTTCAATAAAGAAACATGAAAGGAGTTCGGGATGCGTAAAGCAGGCGGAAGAGCCAGACGATATGCAACAGGATTTATCCGAGACAGAACCCTGTAAGGGCCTATGAAACGAGGAGCAAATTTCATGGAAGGAACTTTCAAGCGGATGTTTCTGGTACTCAACCATACCCTATCGCCCGGAGAGAATACAGGAGCCACCCTTCTGCGTTTGTCAGCGTGTTGTTTGGACAACATGGAATTATGAACAAGGATTTGTCGAGTCTGATCCCACAACTTTCTCAGATTGGCAACATGAATATCAACCGACGGTATCCCCTGGGAGGGGGAGGCCGACGGAAGAACGGAAGGATGGAAGCCATAATTCATGAAAAGGGGGCTAGAACGAGTAGAATCGCAAACACTGTTGTTGTGCGCAAACTCCGCCCAAGGAATCAAACCGACCCAATCGTCCTGGTGTTCAGAAACAAAACAACGCAAGAACTGTTCAACCTTTTGGTTGGTGCGCTCGGCAGCCCCATTGGACTGGGGATGATAGGCAGAGGAAAAATTTAATTTGATACCAAGCTGGGAACAGAAGGATCTCCAAAACCGGGAAACAAATTGGGAACCTCTATCAGAAACGATTTCAGAAGGAATCCCATGTAAACGAAAAATCTCCCTTGCGAAAATTTCAGCCAATTCGGGAGAAGAGGGCAATTTGAGCAGAGGTACAAAATGAGCCATTTTTGTAAACCTGTCAATTACTGTGAGGATAACCGTATGTCTTTTAGAAACCGGTAAATCAACAATGAAGTCCATAGCCAGACAGGACCATGGTTTCACAGGAATTTCTAGGGGTTGCAAAAGTCCACATGGAAGCGTATGAGGTTGTTTGGTCCTCATACAGACATCACATGCCCCGACGAATTCCTTAAGATCCTTACGTAATGAAGGCCACCAGAAATCTTTAGAAATCAGAGAACATGACTTGCGTATGCCAGGATGTCCGGCAAATTTACTGTTATGAAAACACTGCATAAGTTCCAGTTGGAGTTTAGGAGGCACGAAGTAACGGTCCCCCGGAATAGGTCCGGGTGCCAGATGTTGTAACTTCTTGATCTCCTCCAGCAACGGAGAGTGAATCTTAATGCTAGTGCTGGCAATAATATTACGCTTAGGAACTATAGAAGAAAAAACCATTTCAGGCATAGTAGAAGGTTCATGTTGGCGGGACAATGCATCGGCCTTAGAATTCTTAGAACCAGGTCTATAAGTGAGAACATAGTTGAAATGAGTAAGGAACAAAGACCAACGAGCCTGCCTGGCAGATAATCGCTTGGCTTCCCCTATATATGACAAATTCTTGTGATCTGTCAAAATAGTAACCGGGTGTAAAGTCCCTTCCAACAAGTGTCTCCACTCCTTTAAAGCCAAAATTACCGCTAACAGTTCCCTGTCACCAATATCATACCTGCTCTCAGGCCCAGACAATTTCCTAGAAAAAAACCCACATGGATGCAGTGGTTTATTCAAACTTAACCTTTGGGACAGAATAGCGCCTACACCTGTCTCTGAGGCGTCTACCTCGAGTAAGAAAGGCAAAGATGTGTCTGGATGAACTAATATCGGTGCTGAGGCAAACTGTTCCTTGAGAGTACTGAAAGCAACAAGCGCTTCTGGAGACCATGTCTTAGTATCAGCACCCTGTTTAGTCATGTTAGTAATAGGAGAGATAATAGACGAGTATCCCTTAATGAAGCGCCTATAGTAATTCGAGAAACCGATGAATCTCTGAATGGCTTTGAGTCCCTTGGGCAATGGCCAATCCAAGATAGATTGGAGTTTAACAGGGTCCATCTTAAAGCCCTCTCCAGAAATAACGTAACCAAGAAAATTTACCTGAGATTGGTCAAAGCTACACTTCTCCAATTTGCAGTACAACCCATGCTGTAGAAGTTTATGTAATACCCTTCTGACTTGTTTGTGATGAGTTTCAGGCTCTTTAGAATGTATTAGTATATCATCTAAATAAACTATAACACATTCCTGTTGAAATTCCCTAAGAACCTCATTAATCAAGTCCTGGAATACAGCAGGAGCATTGCAAAGTCCAAAGGGCATTACCGTGTATTCATAGTGGCCATACCGGGTATTGAAAGCCGTTTTCCATTCATCACCCTGCTGAATTCTCACCAAGTTATAAGCTCCCCTCAGGTCTAACTTGGTAAAAATCTTAGAACCTTTCAGGCGATCAAATAGCGCAGTAATCAGGGGAATCGGATAAGCATTTCTGATTGTTATCTTGTTCAAGCCCCGATAATCGATGCAAGGCCGTAGTGTGCCGTCTTTTTTATCTACGAAAAAGAAACCGGCTCCGGCTGGAGAAGAGGACCTCCTAATAAAGCCTTTGTCTAGATTCTCCTGAATGTACTCCTCTAAGACTAAGTTCTCCTTAGCGGATAGAGGATATACATTACCCCTCGGGGGCATAGTACCAGGCAGGAGATTAATCTTACAATCAAAGGACCTGTAAGGAGGTAAAGTATCAGCCTTCCTCTTATCAAAGACTGCCTTTAAATCCTGATACTGGGAAGGTATCTGTAAATCTGTGGGCTTGTTAGAGTTGCTAGGTGTGTCCACTAGGCACAACAGTGAGACTTTCTGTACACAACCTTTCTGGCAACCCTGACCCCAAGAGACTATCTCACCTTGTTCCCAATCAATAGTAGGGTTATGCTTTTTAAGCCAGGGATACCCCAAAACTATAGGAACTGAAGGGGATGAGATAAGCATTAAAGAAATCTCCTCCTCGTGTAAAATACCAATGGTTAGTTTAACTGGTAAAGTTTCACGAGAAATAACTGGATCTAACAACGGTCTACCATCTATGGCCTCAACGGCCAGGGGAGTCTCCTTTAACTGAGATGGGATAGCATGTTTCTTGACAAAAGTTTGATCAATAAAGCTTTCAGCTGCTCCGGAATCTATTAATGCCATAGCTTTAAGTGCTCCCTTTTCCCAAGTTAAAGAAACCTGTACTAGTAGCCTATGATCCCTGTAATCATATGTAGAGGACAAAATAGAAACACCCAAGGCCTGTCCTCTGGAGAAACTTAGGTGCGAGCGTTTCCCGGACGGTTAGGGCAATTAAGGAGTAGGTGACCTCCTACTCCACAATACATACACCGACCCTCCCTTTTCCTATTTTGTCTTTCATTCTCTGAAAGGTGAGTGTTACCAATCTGCATAGGTTCTGGGAGAGCTAGAATAGTAGATTCAGAATTCTGAAATGCGGGAGTTAGACTTAAGGAAGGTCTATAACCAAAATCACGAGTGTTCTGCCTCTGTCTCATGCGTTCATCTATACGAGAAATAAATGAAATTAATTCCTCTAAATTTTCAGGAAGATCCCTAGTGGCAACCTCGTCTAGGATCGCATCTGACAATCCGTTCAGAAATACGTCTATATAGGCTTGTTCATTCCACTTGACCTCTGCCGCCAAGGATCTGAACTCTAGCGCATAATCCACAAGGGTTAGCCTATGCTGTCTAAGACGTAATAGTGATCTAGCAGCACTGGCCTTTCTCCCTGGAGGATCAAAAGTCCTCCTAAACGTAGTAAGGAACGCATTATAGTTATAGACTACTGGATTATCATTTTCCCACAGAGGGTTAGCCCATCTAAGAGCTTTGTCAATGAGTAGCGATATTATGAATCCAACCTTCGCCCTGTCAGTAGGATAGGCGCGGGGTTGTAATTCAAAATGAATTCCTATCTGGTTTAGGAAACCACGACAAGTATCTGGAGCACCGCCATACCGTTAAGGGGAAGTAACACGGGAAGAAATTCCCCCTGTGGTTACCTCTAGGCCTGTGTTAGCAAGAGAGATAGATGGAGTACGAATTTCCTCTGCTTGATTACTCGGATGGGATAGTAATGCCTGCAGCGCCAGAGCCATTTGGTCCATTCTATGGTCCATGGCTTCAAACCTTGAGTCAGGTGAACCAAACTGAGCGTTAGTACCTGCAGGATCCATGGCCCTGTCGTAATGTCAGGATCGGGAAAGGGATCCAACACGCAGAGTACGAACAGTAGAGACGTACGTATACCGGACCTTAGAATGGCCGGACTAACGTAAGGAGAAAGCAGAGAATAGTCAGAGACAAGCCGGGGTCGAGGGAACGAGAGGACAGGTAAGCGAGAGACAAGCCGAGGTCAAAGGACACGAGAGGTAAACAGGAACGATAGTACAAGCCGAGTCAAAACCAGATAGAACGATAAACATAAGAGCACTGAGGGACCAGACAAGCTAGAACCACAACAGGGCAATGAACCATTAGCCACATCCCTCTTTTATACCCTGGTTCTCTAAATCATGGCTCCGCCCTTGCCGAGCCCTGATTCGTTGTTCCGAACCAGATTGACAGGTCGGGATGTGATTGCCGTCATGACGTCGGCTCCTGAGCGTCGTGTCATAAAAGGAAGTGGGGTTCTCGTGGCCGGCGTGGGAATGACTATGAGAGCTGTGAGGATTAGATGAATCAGCCCCGCTGAGAGAACGGACGTCGGGAAGTCTAACCTCCTCCGAGGTAGAGACTTCAGGTACCCTGACAGAGGAGAAGGGAGCTGACAGGAGCTGCAGGAGAGGTAAGTAACCGCACACAGCCCCCAGTCTGTATTATGGCAATGTAAATTGCCATAATACAGACACTGACTCGAGTATAAGCCGAGTTGGGGTTTTTCAGCACAAAAAATGTGCTGAAAAACTCGGCTTATTCTCGAGTATATACGGTACTTGTTTTTGCCCTTTTTGTTAGCTTTTTTCAGTCATTCTGTTTTGGACCATTTGATGAAAGGCAGCAAGTGCAATTTAGTTTTTTGACAATATTGAAATAATGTAACAATGGCTTGTTTATTAGACAAAGAGAATAGAAAAATCATGAATGAGGCTTGCTAAGAGACAGGAAGTGGGCAACTCAGTGCTTAGACATGATACAAAGATCTTGAAAGGTGTTTACCTGTCCTTAGGTTAAACCCAATGGCCTTAAAACAGCAAAAAGAACATTGTTCGAAGTAAGCTGAGGTGTGCAACACCAGAAGTACTCAATATCAGGTAAAAGCCAAGACAAGAGCAACAGATATAGAGAAGATTAAAAACAACACTGCATCTAGTGTATATATATATATTTATCCGTTAACTCGTACACCACTCTTCAGCATTTTGTAAGTCAATCTCATAGTAGAGAACTACTTTCCAGCCATTACTAATACCCCAGTACACATAACCGAACACTGGGATATAAGAATCCGCTATAACATCTCTCAATAAGAGAGAGATTTGTGTAAGACGTTTAAGGTATTTAGTTATGTATCATCAACATGACAGGTGTATAGTCGCCATTTGGGCAGTCAGAATCCAGGACAATCAAACCCATATCCTAACCCAATAACACGCAGACACTAAGGAATATGGGAAAATTTGTCCACAGCTTTATTAACCAATAATAATAATAATAATAATAATAAAATAATAATAACGATAATAACGATAGTAATAAATTAACAGGTAAACATGGGTCATTGCCCCCCATACTCCGCCCTCGCATCCTGTTCCTTCTGCTACCATACAAAAGACAATGACCCCATATAAATAACACATATACATACATATAACATACACCAACATTATTCCAATCCACCAATTGTAAAAGTGCCAACCATCCATTAACCACGGCAGGGGTATACCCGGATACCCCTGCCCCACCAGGTTCTGAGCCACCGACAGGACTCGAAACCTATCAACCACCGATGACCACAACTTGTTTGTTCCACCTCACGTTCATCCTGGGGAGCCTATTTCCTCTCCTTCAGCTCCCCGTCCCGCCACAAGCTCAGACCTTGACCCCTTAAGCTGTCTGAGCTCCGCCACCCCGAAGAAACAGCGCCATCTGAATACCATCCTGCCAACCCAAGTTGAGCAGATCCAGACCCACATCCGAGAGATGAACACCATCCGAGCGGTAGTACTCTGGCAACCCTTCCTCCAACTCATTGTACCTCACTACCACACCCCCCACCTTCCTGACAAAGCTTGCCATCAAGCTGTTCACCTTCTTCCTGCACTTATCGACAGCCACCAGATCCCGTGCGTGCCGCCATCGGCGCCGCGGGACAATTTCCGACCAAACTAACATAATTCCAGGAAGCAGATCCCTCAACTTGTTAACGTCCTGCTTCATCCACTTCACCAGCCGGCGTTGTGGCGTAAGACCCAGGTCATTACCCACCACATGGAGGACCAGCAGGTCCGGCGTGTGCCCACCCGCCAGCATCCTAAACAGCGCCCCACAAACATCCCCCAGCAAAACCCCCGATACCCAAACCATCGGACCGCCAACTGGCCCCTCGGAAAGCCCAGCTGCTGGCCTTGTGCTCGAGCTGCGGCCCTCCTCTCGGCCCAGAAGACGAAAGAATGGCCCACGATCCATGCAACACGCCCTGGGGAGGAGAAAAACAAACGGTGAGGGAAGTCCGAGGGAGACCCCCCACTCTAACCCGAAAACAGTACAGCGGTCCTTGTCTGTGTGTGCTTTTTTTTTTTTTTTTTTTTTACATATAGCTTTATTAATCCAATAAACCCAACCGCACGTAGGAACGGAATCGCACTGATTCCCATCTCCCTATCCGCTTCACGACCTCATCCCCCAGTCCCAACCGTGCGGCCTCCGTGGCCGCCCCAATACGGAATGAGTGCATACCAAAACATTCAGCCCGAAGCCCCAACCTACCCAGACCCAACCGAAAAACCTTCGTAAACTGGAACCGAGAAAGGGACGATCCATCAGCATGTACCAACAAGGAACCCCTTACCGCCGGCCTCCGCGCCAGGTACTCCGCCGTGGCGGCCAATGGGCACAATGCCGAGCCCGGCAAGGCCCATAGTGTTACATCCCGGCCTACGCCGCGGACATCCGTTTTGGATCTGCCAAGGTGCACCACCACTTTCCCATCCAAAATACGAACCCCGAAACTTGCAGGCCCCCTTGCACCACCTTATTAGCACTCACCAACTCCCCAATGCGGAACGCCCCAAAAAACGCCAAGAGAAACGCAGTTTTGAACAAAGAGACCTCAAACCCATCAAAACAAACCTCAGGCAACAGACCCACCAAATCCCCCAACACCCGAACCGACACCGGGCGCCTAGTATCCGGCGACCTGCGGCCCTTGTGATAACCTTTCAAGGCTTGCCTGATAACGAAAGTCTTGGTAAAATCCTCCTTCCCGCGCCACCTAAACCAAAATGCCATTGCGGCCATGGACCTGTCAACCACGGCAGGGGACGCCCCTTTCGCCAGCAACTGACAGGTGTACCACAGGAAAGCATCCCGCAGCGCATCCCCGTTATCTAGAGCCAACCCGTCCAGCGACCGTTCCCAAGAGTCCCAAACCTTACTGTAGGAGGCCCAGGTGGCCGGCGCCAGAGAAGCCTTCACAAGTACTCCAAGCAGGATGCTCCCAGCTGCCATATCTCTTCCAGGCAAGCCTGACCTTCCTTCGATGCCCCCGGCACCACCAACCAAATCGGGACCACTGAAAACGAGACAGAGCGTCAGCCACCTCGTTCAAATACCCAGGGACATGGCGCGCGCGAAAAACAACATTCCGAGACATACACAGCAATACAAAATGCCTAAGCAGCTTAACCACCGGCTTCGAGGCCGCGGACTGACGATTTACTGCGTGTACCATCGCCATGTTGTCCGAGAAAAAGACCACCTTCCGGTCGCGCAACCCGTCGCCCCACAGCGCCATCGCGACGACCAACGGGAACAATTCAAGGAAAGCCAGGTTGCGCATAAGTGGGCTCGATCCCCAAGACTCCGGCCACCGCTCCGCGCACCATCTCCCGCCAAAATATGCCCCGAAGCCCACACTACCCGACGCATCTGTGAACAGCTCCAGTTCAGCTGCCGACTGTCCCTCCTGCCGGAAGAATACCGTCCCATTAAAATCCCGCAAGAAGGCATCCCAGATGCCCAAGTCTGCCCTCATGGCCGCCGACACCCGGATGAAATGGTGCGGGGACCGAACCCCAGCGGTAGCAGCCGACAAGCTGCGACTGAAGACCCTCCCCATTGGTATGACCCGGCATGCAAAATTTAGCATCCCAATCAAAGACTGCAGCTGCCGCAGGGTAACCTTGCGCGCCCCGGCCACAGCAGCCACCGCCCCTCTGAGCCTATCCAGCTTATCCCGAGGCAGCCGGCATTCGCCCAGCACCGAGTCGACCTCCAGTCCCAGGAAACTCAGGCACGTCGCCAGGCCCTCCGTTTTATCCGCCGCCAGCGGAACCCCGAAGTGGCCCCCCACCCACTCAATCGTCCACAGCAGGCGCAGGCATTCCAAGGAATCAGCCGGCCCCACACACAGGAAATCATCCAAGTAGTGTACTACGGAACGGTTCCCCACCTCCTCCCGTACCACCCATTCGAGAAAAGTGCTACATTTCTCAAAATAGGAGCATGAAATGGAACAGCCCATGGGTAGGCACAAGTCCACGAAGTAGGCCCCCTCGAAAAAACAACCCAGTAGGTGATGACAGTCCGGGTGGACCGGCAGCAGTCGAAATGCCGCTTCAATGTCCACTTTAGCCATCAGAGCCCCAGGCCTGGCCCGCTTGACCAGCTCGACTGCCCGGTCGAATGATGCATACGAAACCGAGCACAAATCCCTACTAATACCATCATTCACCGACTCCCCTTTCGGGTATGAGAGATGGTGAATGAGCCTGAACTTCCCCGGCTCTTTCTTTGGAACCACCCCGAGGGGGGAAACCCGGAGGCCCTCCATCGGAGGTACCGCGGACGGGCCCGCCATCCGATCTCCTTGCCCAGCTTCTCCCCCACCACATCTGGGAAGTCCGTGACAGACTTCAGGTTGTGGAGCCTCCCCGACCCCTCCCGCTTCAGGAACGGAATTAAAAACCCGCGCCCAAAACCCGCCCGGAGCACAGCGGCATCAGCCCTGTTACCGTAGCGGCTTAGCCACGGTTCCATTGCGCCTAGCCTCACCGGGGTTAGGCCCCGAGGTAGCGGAAGCGCCCCCTCCCCCAGCCGCGACAGCTGCTCCGACGTTTCCAGACTTACCCTTCTTGAAGCAGCAGTTGAGCCCATGAGCACCCCCGCAGCCAGAGCACTCGTGCTTGAATCGACATTATAGAGCCAGCATAAGCCCTTTTGTAAGGCGGCCGACGAGGCGAACTGCCCCCTTGCGCCGGCCGAGTGCTGAAAGGGCTGCGCCTTCTGCGCCATCATTAGCTTCATCCAGAGAGGCAGGTCCATCTGATCCCACCTCATACCTGGATTAGCCGAAAGCCGTTGCCTGAACTGCTCATCATACCGCCACCAAGCTAACCCCCCATAGGTACGGTACGCTTCCCAAATGCCGTCCAAATAGCAAAACAGAGACGAGCATAACCCCGGCGATTTTTCGCCGAGCACGCTGGCCAGCACGCAAAAGGCCCTCAACCAGTTACCAAAGGATTTCGGTATCTTACGATACCGCTTCCTTTTCTCTTCCTCCTCTTTCTTCTCATCCTTTTTATCCTCCTCCTTGAGGTCAATAAAGTCCTCCAAGGGGAGAAGGGAAAAGATCTCGCAAAACTCACCCTTCCAGATCTTCTCCTTCATGTCCTGTTTCAGGTGAACCCCCAGCGGACCCGCGAATGAGACATACGCGTGCTGCCTAGCCGCGTCGGGAATACCCCCTGACAACTCAGCCCGTTCCCTCCCAGCCTCTGCTGCCTCCTGCGTCACCACCGTGTCCCCGCCCGAACTAGGCCCTGCAGAAATCCCGACCCGAGAACCTGTAACCCCAGCCCCTGGGGCCCACACCTGACCAATGCCGCCCCCCATGTCACCCCCCGCCCCCAATGAGTGGAGTAGTGCTTGAAGTGTGGTAACTAAAGCGCTGGAGTGTAATGACCCACAGGACTCACCGGCCAAGCCCCCCGACACCAGAGCGGTAGGGGCTGCATTGTCGATTGCCCGACGTCCAGGAAGAGAGACTTCCGCCACAGCCACGCCAACCGGGGAGCCAACCCGGTGCCTCGCCTGCGAAGAGAGAGAACGGCTCCGAGACCTGGAAAAAGGAGAAGAAGTCCTGGGTAGGGTGTAACGAGTATCAACGCCCCTCCCATCACGACCCTGGGAGCGCCTGCCCCTCACCAAAGCCTCCCGCTGAGCGCTGCGTACCCGTGGCATATGGGAACCCCTGGGACTACGACTCCTGGCGTCCCTACTCGGGGACCGCCCCCGCCGACCACACCTGGGGGCTGCCTCCCCGTCATCTGCTGAGCTGCTGGAGGGGGAGCGATGCCGTCTGGACCTACCCCCTTTCCCTTTGGGCCCTGAGGATCTGACTAGCGAAGGACTGCCACTACTACCCCCCGCACCCGATCCCCCCCTAAGGCCACAGCCCCCCAACCGCCCACCCCCTCGGAAGAACCCAACCCCCCACCTACACCGACCCCCTGCCTCGCCGCTCCCTGAACCCCTATCTCTGCACTGACCGCCTCAGCCCCCCTCCCCCCATGCCTATCCGACCCAGACCGCCCAGGCCTGCCCTCACAGCCCCTGGAGGACTCACTCACTATCCCAGCAGAGCCCACTAACCCCCCACCAGCCCTAGCCCCCACTCCCCCTAAGCCACACTTCCTCTTGGGAGCCCCTGAGCCCCCCCTTTCTACTAAGGCCTGAACGCCCCCTACTGGCACACTCCGGTCCCCACTCCTAGCAGAGCTCCCCCCAGCGTCCTTCCCGCCAAGAGGACCCCGGCCGGAGCCCCCTGCACTTGCCTGCTGCCTCAGGGGCCGGCCATGCGTCCTCCCAGATCCGGTCCCGTCATCCCCGAGCTCCGGCTGGGTGGAGGCACTCCTGGACCGCACCTCCGCGGTTCCCGGCCCTCCAGGGGGCCACCCGATCACCTCCGAACCGGGAGCCGCAGCGCCCCCGTCTCCGATATCCTTCAACCACGCGTCTACCGGCCCTGCTGCCGCCCGCAACTGAAACTCCACTGCCACCAGGGATATCTTCACCGGGCCCCACCGCCACCGTCCCGTTCCGCCGCCTCTGCCAAGGCAGGGCCCAGCTGGGCCCGCAGCCAGTCTGCTCCCTGATGCCTCGCCGCCGACCTGATCCCCTCCAGCAAACGCTCCACGTCGTCCATCGCACCTGCAGAGGAGACAAAAGGAGAAAATCCCACCAGGCCAAATCTGCGCACACAGAGGTGAACACAAACTCAACCAGGTAGGAAGTTAGAATGACTCACCTTAAATGGCTGCCTATTTAAATAGCCAAACCTACTTACCCATAACTCCAATCCTTGCTTACTTCCTCCTAAGCCCGCCTCCTAACCCCTGTCAAGGCCTTTTTCCACTTAGCTGCGCTCTAGCTACATGGGGCTACACGTATTCATGTGTTTATCCATTCAACTTTTTGCCCTCTTTATTTACAGGCCTGCCCGGACGTCGGTCCCGGCCCACCTCAACCGACTTGTACCAAATCCTAATTATTCCAACAATACTAATACTTGGCTTATTGTCCCCGACAACAAATAGAAAGGCATAGCCTGTAATTGTGGGAGGAGTTACCCGGCTATAAAAGCACGGGCCATCCCTCTCACTGGACTGTTAACTCTGGGTTCATCCCATTGCTACTCCCTTATTCCCTCCATTGGTCACTTCTCACTTGATCTGTGAATAAAATCCACATTTGCAGGGTCATTCACTAAAGTAAGAATTCAAAATAAATTCAAAGTGAATTTCAAATTTAAGGTAAAAAAAAAACTGAACTGGAAAAATTCAACTATGTTTCCAAATTTCCATTCAGCTGTTCTGGTCTTAAATTTGAAATTCACTTTAAATATCCTGTTAGTGATGGTCCCCTTAACCATTGATCATCTCTTTTTCCCATCAGTCCTAAAAACTATTTTGTGCCATGGACAGAACTCCAAATCCCGAATCAAACAAAACTGATAGTTTATTGTCTGTTTTGTTTGTTTCTTGATTCGTCCATGAGGCATATCAGAGTTTGACAATTGAAATATCGATTTAGATGAATCACAATTTGTTTGAAAGTGAATGCTCAACTCTACAGTTAGCAACCAGCACCTCATGGTCCAGCCAGAACCTGTGTATGATGTGAGGTTTAATTGGGCAGCTAGTTAGAAGATAGGTCCAGGCAGAGCCATGTAATTATATCCCTTCAAACTGACTGCACCTAGCAAGGCAAATGCAAGTGTGGCATCTTGGACTGATAGACCATCTCAACCAGACTGTTCTAGATCCATGGGCCATATAGAAACAATCAAGAGATGTCCACTATGCACAGAAAGAAAAGTGGATTAATCTCATAAGAGGAGGTATAAGGTCCTATGATAGGACCTGCCAAAGATGGGGTTGTGGTAGGCTTATTCAATGTATGATTGTATAACTAAAGCCCCATTATGTTTGCCCAAGTCAGGTGTTTTTAAACAAACTGTTACATTCTGTAAGCTTTAACATTGCTGTTTAGTGAATGAGAGTGCTGGATCTTGTACGAGCTATTCCAGAAGAGTCTAGCAACTAATGCACATTTTTAACCTACCTAATGAAAATAAGGTTTTGCTTTAATTAAAAACAAAATAGCCGCATGTCTCCTCTTTTCCACTAATTAAATCACAACCAGTTTAATATATTACCAGTAAATTGTAACAAACTGAATACCAAATGTTTACCTGAATTTTGTCATTCCATTTACGTTACAAAACAAATTGGTGTTTGGTGAATAATCCCCAATGCGTATGCAATTAAATTCATTTAAATCAGTAGTTTAGTGGGCGGAAGATTTAAGATATGGAGCATAGCAAAGATACTCCACAGGGGGTTCAAAGAAATGGATGGGGTGTGTGTTTGTGTATATATGAGTGAGCATGACTGTTATGTGGCCATAATCATTAAATAATACTGTGTCTTTCCCTGTTAGTCTATGACAGAGGCCACTTTCTAATTCTATTACCTGACTATACAAAAGCTCCCAGCAAGAGCACAACGCCCTGCGCAATTTAGCTATTAAACCGCACCAGTTCATAGAATGACTTCTATTAAAATATATATTCACTGTTCGGTTTCATTATTCTGCACCTTTACAATGGTCAGCAAGCCAAACTCGACAGTTCTATTGTCACATTAAAACGGTGCAGGATGTAGAGATGTAAAATAACCATCTATGCTTGATTAATTAGGTTTGTAAGTATTGTTATCAAACTAGACAATATTTCTAAAGATTTCAATAGTTCAAAGTTTGCCCTGTGGCTGTCTGGCCAATACATCTTCCAGCACACCCCATTTACAAGCATTTTCCTTCTCCGTATGTTGTCTTTGGTTGGTGCGACATTGTTTGAGTACAGGTCTGTTTGGGTCATCGTAGTTTTCTTTACATCCCAGCAGTGGTTCTGGGTGCAACACTTCGACCATACATCTTCCATGTCATTTCAATCAAAGGCACACGGTTCCTTCTTGGTGACCAATCAGGAAGAACTCAGCTCCTCACAGAGGGGTATATTGACAAATCAAGTGTTCTTTTTAGTATTGCTGTTATTATTTGTATGTTTAAATGGCAGTCATTGTTTGATAGGAACAAAGGGAAGTGGGGAATATTTACATTTACCCTTGTATATAGGTCATGTATATTCCACATTCATCATATCCCAAATCACAGGAAGGGCATTCGACAAAATCTGCTATTGTCGTATGTATTCGAATGTCTTCTGATACAAGAACGGAACAATGCTTTTGATTAATTACTTTTACTTGTCAAGTGAATTTGAATTTCTTTTATTATTTTTTTTTTCCTTTCTCTTTTCATTTACATTGAAGCCCTGCGGTGATTTTAATAATACAAATCCTCTTATCTGATGTCCTATTATGAAAGAATATGGAGCAACTTAATATACACGTCAAATGAAACCGATTTAACTCAATCTTCTATTTAATTATTACAGCCCATCCTTGCTTAAATTTCATTCTATGAAACATACGTAGTAGCTGAAACATTTTCTTACAACAAATTCTGTACTGTTGTCTGTGAAAAGTTTGAACTCACCTATATATATATATATATATTTAATTTATTGTAAGTTACAAAGTGGCTCAAATGTGAGTCGTAAAAATTGTTGCTACTACCATAAACAAATAAGCCGCATTGTGTACCTTATCTCTAACGGTTGCCTTTCAGGCAGTAACAGTTACAGATAAATGTGTTTCAATTGTATTTTATCATGTGGTTTTACATATGTCCATTTATCAATCAGATATTAATTAAAGTACAAATCTCTTGAGCAAACACAGTGTCTTATCTGGCAGCAAGGTACTGCACCTATCATATAGATGCAAATGAACTGGTCCAATCATTCACGTGAAAGTGCGCTTGATAAGGAACTAATGAAAAAGAGTTTCAAGAAAATATGGAACACAAGGCGATCTGAATATCTTCCACAATATGGCAAAACCATGTAAAAAAAGATGCATGAGTTATATTCTGCCAGTGTCAACCTTGGTACAAAGGAATCGCATGGTATTAATTGACTTGGCATTGCTCCTGAAAATAAATTCCTACTTACAGTCATTTTCTTTTCCAGGATATTATCCATGACAGCATGTTAGATTAAAGGCACATCATAGTGTTAGGAATACAAGCATGTAGTGTTCCCTTACCTAATTAGGGTTTGAAGAGTGAGTTTCACTTACCTTTCTTCCTTCGTTGCGCTAGTCTTGCCACGACCGCTCTGATGATCTCCAATTGAATGCTAGTAAAGCCTTGGTAGCCTAGTGCATACAGCGACACTGTGCACCAAACAAATACTTCTCTAAGAACAGCATTTGATTGAGTTCTCACAGGTAATGCGCCTCTAGTGGCAGTCAGGAAACATAGCAGTTTATACAAAATGGTAATGTTTTACATTACAGGGTTCAAACTACAGGGCCACTGCACCCAGATCACTTTATTGAAATGAAGTGGTCTTGGTACCTCTATTGTTTCTTTCAGTAGCTCTGGCAATTCACAGCTGAAAGTACAGGGGAAAAAACATTATGGAATGCTCCCTTTTCCCAGGTCTAAGTTAAAAGTTTACAAAGTAAACTGTTTGCTGCTATAGATAATAATCAGGAAGATAGTATTTCATTTTCAAGTAGTAATTAATTTTTTGTACTGTATGTAAGAATATATTACCATTATTCTTGGCTAACCATGGCAGCATGTTCTTTTGGAGTGCCAACGGAGGGAAAGGAAAGGATGACAAATGCCATGCCATGTCCCACCCCCCACCCCCCTCCGCCTTCCCCATTATCTTCCTGCAGCTGAAAACATTATCTTCAGGCACTGCAACCTTGTTATTGCAGGGTTAACATCCCTCTAGTGGCTGTCATGCTGACAGCTACTAGAGGCTCTCCTGTGAAATAGTGGCTTAAAACGCCACTCAATCAGATGGTCTCAATATATCATCTGATTGCCTCAGTGTGGTGTTTTGCTGCGCATGTGCACATACTTCACAATGCTTACCTATAGGGAAGCATTGGGTTGCCTGAGATCATCGCTCTTGATGATCTCAGCCAAAGAGGTAGAGCTTCCCCGAGGAGACCAACTGACAAGGGCTGAAAGGTAAGTGAAACTCACTGTTCCAATACTCACGGGGCTGGAGTGGCATTATTAGAGTAACATAAATGTATAGCGTTAGGAATGCAGATTTGTTTAAGAGACATACAATAAATTAAAAAATGTTGATGGGGGGGCGGGGCCTGACTGTAATGGAGGAAGGTCGCATCTCTACTGAGCTCCTCTATGAGCCTGCTATACATAGCTTATTGTGACCTCCCTGGTCCGTACTTCAACGACCCTTGGAGAGATTTATATCCCCCGATCTTTTTGACACTCCTGGAGTCAGTGTGCGGCTCATTGGAGGCTCACACAACCCTCCAGAACACATGGGGCCTACAGCACACCGAGCGAGAGAGGCGGCCGCTCTCCCGGCTCGGAAGTGCAAGGACAGAACCACCACAGATCACGAGCCCCGTTACCCCCACCTTTGGACCGGTGGGGGTAATCCCGGTCCGCCCCAGGAGGGCAATCAAGACCCAGTAGTAGTGTGGGGCGAAACTCTACACACTGGCGGGGTCCACCGCAACTCACCAAATATGGCGGAGGACACATGTTTCCCTACCTCAAGCGACATAGAAAACAGGCTGGACAGACTCTTTGAAGCTTTCTGGCAGAAGCTGGAACGAAGAATGCGCCAAAATGTCTGGATACAGCCCAGTGGTCTCCCACAACTCCAGCCAGCAGCACAAGTGAGTCGGCGGCCATCAGAGCTCCCTGTGCAGAAGGCCCAAACATGGCGGCAGGTCGGAAGAGGAAGCCCACCAAAACGCAGAAGAAGCCTCAACTCTAAGCCTGCTATATATGGCCGTGACACCACTCCGGCAGCAAGCAGCAGGATGAGGAGAAGAAGCGACGAACACCTAAACCACGGAGAATATAAAATATGGCGTATACTGTGCAATACAGTATATAACAGTGCAAATATTTGTGCTGGGTAACTTTAGGAAAAACACTCACATACGGTAGAGCTATATAAGAGCTCTACTTTGTTCAGCGTGGACGGTATGATCCCCGTCTAAGGATACAGGATGGTAAAGGTGGTATTGGTCCTACAGATGCAAAATGGGGATAAAAAGAGAGAAACACTCTGATAGTGTAGTAAGTACTATAAAACCAGGGTAGTAGGATAAAGTAATGTACTTACAATTTGTAGAGCAAGACCTGCTCTAGTAATCACAGCATGGGTGGTACTATCCCCACCTAAGGATATGATGGCACCAGGTAGTCAGCAGGACATCAAATGCAAATAAAATAATAAAAGATAAATGTCTAAATGTAATAAAATAGACTATTTATTATAAAAATATAGCATATAAAAGTATAAATACAAATGTCCAAGAGGAGGGGTGTCCCACTTGACGCGTTTCGCCTCTCCAGAGGCTTTTTCAAAAGTGTGGGGTGGTTCCTCAATGTCCTGTATAAATATGGGTAAGTTGATTGTAGAACGCTACCTGGTGGATGTTTCTTCCGGTTTCGTGATGTATACCGGAAGTGATGTGGCAAAGAGGAGACGGTCGGCAAGTTCCGGCCGTGGTATGCGTGTCATCGTGGACCGCTCGCGTCATAACCGGAAGTGACGCGGCGTGGTCTGAGACTCAGCGGTCACGTGTCTTCTGCTTGGAACGCACGCATCATCAAAAATGGCGTGCGTCGCGTTCCAAGCATAGATAACCTATATCTCCCAAGGATAGGGATATGAGGAGTAGTAGAAGAGGGAGAAAAGTATAAATATACTAGCCTATGCATATATACAACATATAGGTCATAAGAACATCATAAAAATATATTCGAAAAACTACAAAGTTTAGCTGGAATTATCATAGAGACATATTTAGAATATCCATTAATGGATGAGGAACATATGAATTAATAGGCAGTAGGTAACAAAGTAATAATATTAGGATATACACAATCTTAAATAGCTATGGCAATAATGGTAGTATCCACAAAGGGTCAACATAGCAGCAGATATACATTACAAATAGGTATAATGTGGTAGGAGAGGTGGAGATGTATTATACAAAAAGGGGGAAAGGCTTAACCCTTAAGGGTATATAAAATTTTTAAAAATTATATAGATTATAAAAGGATAAGAAACAAGCAGAAAAGGAAGATAGACTAGGATTAAAAAAGCATTACTAATACAAAAAATATATATGGAATATAAAATAATTGATGGTAAAAAATGTTTAGGTATGAATAGAGGAGGTAGTTATAAGAAGTTGTATAAGTCGAATTCAATATTTAGACCTTTGGGATGCAGCGTATCTAAATAGTATACCCATTTCATCTCTGTCTTTCCAATCTGTTTGATAATATCGCCACCTCTCCAGAGTTTGTTAACAATTGCAATGCCCGTGAACGTAAGTAATTTGGGGTTATTCTCATGCGTGCAAAAGTGAGAAGAGACAGCGTGGTTGGCAAAGCCCTTTTCTATGTTTCTGCAATGCTCTGCTATTCTGACTTTGAGGGGTCTAATAGTTCTGCCGATGTATTGAAGCCCACATGGGCATTCTAATAGGTAAATTACATTTTTGCTGTTGCAAGTAATAATATTTTTGATGTTATAAATTTTTCCAGTGTTATTAGATCTAAAGTCGGTAGTTACTTTGGATGTTGATTTAGTTTTCCTGCATGCTATACAGCAGTTACATTTAAAAAAAACTTTTTTTGTTGTCATGAAGCTATCTATTTTTTGGGGGTCTGTTTATGTAAAATTTTTTGTAATGTGCATCTTTAAATTGGGGTCACTTCTAAAAATTATTTTTGGTTTGTCGGGTATAATTTTACCTAATATCTCATCTTCTTTTAAAAGGTGCCAGTGCTTATTTAGAATATACCTAAGTTGTTTGTTTTTGTTGTTAAAGTCCATTACAATAGGTAGTGTAAAGTCTTGTTTTGCTTCTTTCTTCTTTTTGTGCACCAATTCTTTCCTATTTAAAAACGGAGTCTCCTTGATAGTCTCTTCTACTTTCGTGTTATTATACCCTTTTTGTATAAATCTTTTCTTTAGCTCATATGCCTGTTTGTTAAAAATTGAAGTTTCAGAACAGTTCCTTCTGAGTCTTAACATTTGGCTCTTGGGTATGCTGTCCAGCCAAACTTTATTGTGGCAACTGTTGGTCTTTATATAATTATTGACATGTACATCTTTGAAATGTGTCTTAGTGTGCATTTTATTATTTTTAATATATATGTCAAGATCAAGATAAGTCACTGTTGTAGTGCTAATGTTGGCTGTTAGGATGATGCCCTCATTATTAGTATTTAAGAAGGATATGAACTCCTGTGTCGAGGAGACAGGGCCTTTCCATATAGAGAGGAGATCATCAATATATCACACATAGGCTACCAGGCTGTCCACCCAGCTATGCCCACTCCAGACCATACGATCTTCCCAATCGGCCATGTAGAGATTGGCATAGCTGGGTGCAGACCTGGTGCCCATGGCTGTACCAGTATTTTGTAGGTAGAACTTGTTTTTCAAGATCAAGTCTATCCCCTCTATTACGAAATCTATCTGTTCTTGAGGCATGGATTTATCCTTTTCTAATCTTGTCCTCACTGCATTACATCCTTTATCATGTTGAATGATTGTATAAAGCGATTTGACGTCACAAGTCATTAATGTGAAATCATCTTGCCATGTTATCGCTTCTAATTTTTTGATAAGGTCAATCGTGTCTTTCAAATAAGACTTAGTTTTGACCACATAAGGGTATAATAACACTAAAGTAGAAGAGACTATCAAGGAGACTCTGTTTTTAAATAGGAAAGAATTGGTGCACAAAAAGAAGAAAGAAGCAAAACAAGACTTTACACTACCTATTGTAATGGACTTTAACAACAAAAACAAACAACTTAGGTATATTCTAAATAAGCACTGGCACCTTTTAAAAGAAGATGAGATATTAGGTAAAATTATACCCGACAAACCAAAAATAATTTTTAGAGGTGCCCCCAATTTAAAGATGCACATTACAAAAATGTTACAAAAACAGACCAAAAAAAATAGATAACTTCATGACAACAAAAAAAAAGGGTTTTTTTTAAATGTAACTGCTGTATAGCATGCAGGAAAACTAAATCAACATCCAAAGTAACTACCGACTTTAGATCTAATAACACTGGAAAAATTTATAACATCAAAAATATTATTACTTGCAACAGCAAAAATGTAATTTACCTATTAGAATGCCCATGTGGGCTTCAATACATCGGCAGTACTATTAGACCCCTCAAAGTCAGAATAGCAGAGCATTGCAGAAACATAGAAAAGGGCTTTGCCAACCACGCTGTCTCTTCTCACTTTTGCACGCATGAGAATAACCCCAAATTACTTACGTTCACGGGCATTGCGAATTTTAAAAACAACAGGGACTCTTTCTGGCCACAAAAGTGATGGAAAAGTTGTTTCAAGGGGACTAACACCTGGACTGTGGCATGCCGGAGGGGGATCCATGGCAAAACTCCCATGGAAAATTGCACAGTTGATGCAGAGTCTGCTTTTAATCCATAAAGGGCAGAAATCAACTAACATTGACACCTGTCCTCAAAGCCCAGCCCTGATACACACTGACACAGAGCAGAATAGAGACTGTTCCCCGTCCTCAGAGACCATGATACACACTGACACAGAGCAGAATAGAGACTGTTACCCCTACATAGGGTCACTTGGCAGATATGGATTGACACCTATCGTAATGATCCCTGATACACACTGACAGAGAGCAGAATAGGGACTGTTCCCTGTCCACAGAGACCATGAGACACACTGACACAGAGCAGAATAGAGACTGTTCACCGTCCACAGAGACCATGATACACACTGACACAGAGCAGAATAGGGACTGTTCCCCCTACATAGGGTCACTTGGCAGATATGGATTGACACCTGTCCTCAAAACCCCTGATACACACTGACACAGAGCAGAATAGGGACTGTTCCCCCTACATAGGGTCACTTGGCAGATATGGATTGACACCTGTCCTCAAAACCCCTGATACACACTGACACAGAGCAGAATAGAGACTGTTCCCTGTCCACAGAGACCATGATACACACTGACACAGAGCAGAATAGAGACTGTTCACCGTCCACAGAGACCATGATACACACTGACACAGAGCAGAATAGGGACTGTTCCCCCTACATAGGGTCACTTGGCAGATATGGATTGACACCTGTCCTCAAAACCCCTGATACACACTGACACAGAGCAGAATAGAAACTGTTCCCTGTCCACAGAGACCATGATACACACTGACACAGAGCAGAATAGAGACTGTTCACCGTCCACAGAGACCATGATACACACTGACACAGAGCAGAATAGAGACTGTCCCCCCTACATAGGGTCACTTGGCAGGTATGGATTGACACCTGTCCTCAAAGCCCCTGATACACACTGACACAGAGCAGAATAGGGACTGTTCCTCCTACATAGGGTCACTTGGCAGATATGGATTGACACCTGTCCTCAAAACCCCTGATACACACTGACACAGAGCAGAATAGGGACTGTTCCCTGTCCACAGAGTCCATGATACACACTGACACAGAGCAGAATAGAGACTGTTCCCCGTCCACAGAGACCATGATACACACTGACACAGAGCAGAATAGGGACTGTTACCCCTACATAGGGTCACTTGGCAGGTATGGATTGACACCTGTCCTCAAAGCCCATGATACACACTGGGGGGAGCTACTGTCCTCCCCAACCCCTGCGCGGTGGGTGGGGGCCATAAATCACAATGGGGGGACCTACTGTCCTCTCCCCCTCGGCACCTACCCCTGCGCAGTGGGTGGGGGCCATAAATCACCCCACAGTGTTTGGTTCTAATGAGTGCAACGTAAATGGCTGCACAGGAGCTGGCCAACTGGAGAATTCAAAAGAGAAAACATGCACTGGAACTAATCGAGAAAGAGGAAAGACAGCCATACCAGATTCAGATGACAAAGCTGACACACAAGGGGTTAATTGAAATTGATACCATGCCCGATCAGAACTTGACCCTAGAGGATCTGTCTGATTCTGTGTGGCAGCCTCAGGATTCTCAGCAGGATTGCATCTCAGAGAAATGGGACACAACATCCCAACACAAGAGCCACCTTTTAGATCAGGACTGCCTTATATGCAAAGGGCTGATAAACCCCCCAGGTGATGCTGACTTAAGCCAATGGGTAATTACCAAGAAACCATGAATATGCTCCAATTTGAGCAATGGCCTTCAGTTCCCAGGATAATTCTCTGTAATTATAGGAGAGAGTCAGGGTGCTAATATTATGCCACCTCTCCATGTGCCAAATACTGTTCCAGCAGGTCTCCCATATCCATCTTTTCCATTGTATCCAGAAGCAGCCTACCCTGGCTGGCATGGTATGTTGCCCCCTACTCATGCAGTAAATCCATTGTCCATTGACCCAGCCAATCTCTTCTCTTACCCGCTTTCACAAATAATACCACCTAACTTCTTATCTGATCAACATTTTAGGAGTGTTGAATTCCAATGTGTAGGGCTGTCGCAAATCAAGCGCCTCACTGGCATGTTGTTTCGCCGCTGGATATCGGCAAAGTGAGCCATGGCCGTGTAGGAACGCCTGAAATGGCCACACACCTTCCTGGCCTGCTTCAGGACGTCCTGTAAGCCTGTGTACTTATGCACAAAGCGTTGTACGATCAGATTACACACATGTGCCATGCACGGCACATGTGCCAACTTGCCCAACTTCAATGCCGCTATCAAATTTTTTCCGTTGTCACACACCACTTTGCCGATATCCAGTTGCTGCGGAGTCAGCCACTTTTCCACCTGTGCGTTCAGGGCAGACAGGAGTGCTTGTCCGGTGTGACTCTCTGCTTTCAAGCAAGTCAAACCCAAGACGGCGTGACACTGCTGTATCCGGGATGTGGAATAGTACCTGGGGAGCTGGGGGGGTGCCGTTGATGTGGAGCAAGAAGCAGCGGCACAAGAGGACTCAGCCGAGGAGGTTATGGAAGAGGATGGAGTAGGAGGAGTAGAGGAGGTGGCAGCAGGACTGCCTGCAATTCGTGGCGGTGTCACCAACTCCTCTGCAATGCCACGCATTCCTTGCTTGTCAGCCGTCAGCAGGTTTACCCAATGCGCAGTGTAGGTGATATACCTGCCCTGACCATGCTTTGCAGACCAGGTATCAGTGGTCAGATGGACCCTTGCCCCAACACTGTGTGCCAGACATGCCATGACTTCCTTTTGCACAATCGAGTACAAGTTGGGGATTGCCTTTTGTGAAAAGAAATTCCGGCCGGGTACCTTCCACTGCGGTGTCCCAATAGCTACAAATTTTTTGAACGCCTCAGACTCAACCAGATTGTATGGTAAAAGCTGGCGGGCTAATAGTTCGGACAAGCCAGCTGTCAGATGCTGGGCAAGGGGGTGACTTGGTGACATTGGCTTCTTACGCTCAAACATGTCCTTGACAGAAACACAGGACTGTGGGCAGATGAGCGGGAACTGCTCAAGGCGGGAGACGGAGTGGCGGATGGTTGAGAGGGGGCAAGAAGGACAGCAGTGGTTGACGTGGCTGAAGATGCTGGACCAGGAGGAGGATGGCGGCTTAGAGTAGGCGTGCTGCTTGTACTCATGTGTTGATCCCATAGGCGTTTGTGATGTGATTGAGATCATGTGCCTACGCAAAGCAGTTGTACCTAGGTGGGTGTTGGACCTCCCACGACTCAGTTTCCTTTGGCACAGGTTGCAAATGGCATCGCTGTTGTCAGAGGCAGACACACAAAAAAAAGCCACACTGCTGAGCTCTGCAATGACGGCATTCTGGTGGTGGACACAGCATGCGTTGATTGGCGTGCTGTCGGGCTGACCCCGGGTGCCGATGCATGCTGTCTGACTGTGCCACTAGCTCCTTGCGACGACCCCCCCTGCTTCCAACTCGTCTCCTCCTCCTCTCTGTCTCCCCATCTGAACTTTCGCCCTGTTCTTCTTCTTGCCGAGCGGGCACCCACGTGACATCCATGGACGCATCGTCATCATCAACCGCTTCGCTTGTATCTGACAACTCAGAAAAGGAAGCAGCAGCGGGTACAACATCATCATCACACCGTACCTCCATGTGTTTAATGCTGCCTGCCTGAGACATATCCCTGTTATCTACATCCTCTAGCAATAATGGTTGCGCATCACTCATTTCTTCAAACGGGTGTGTGAATAACTCCTCTGACATACCAAGTAAAGCGGCTGTGGTGCTAGTTTTGGTGGTGGCGGCAGGCGGGTGAGTGCTATCTTGAGAGGTGCCTGAAGCTAAGCTGGAGGAGGATGGTGCGTCAAGGTTCCGAGCGGAGGCTGTACAAGATTGGGTGTCCTGTGTTAGCCAGTCAACTATGTCCTCAGAACTTTTCAAGTTCAGGGTACGTGGCTTCTGAAAACTGGGCATTATTCTAGGGCAAAAGGGAATCACGGCACCACGACCACGACGGCCCCTGCGGGGTGGCCTCCAAGCAGAAGACACGTGACCGCTGAGTCTCAGACCATGCCGCGTCACTTCCGGTTATGACGCGTGCGGTCCACGATGACACGCATACCACGGCCGGAACTTGCCGACCGTCTCCCCCTTTGCCACATCACTTCCGGTATACATCACGAAACCGGAAGAAACATGCACCAGATAGCGTTCTACAATCAACTTACCCATATTTATACAGGACATTGAGGAACCACCCCACACTTTTGAAAAAGCCTCTGGAGAGGCGAAACGCGTCAAGTGGGACACCCCTCCTCTTGGACATTTGTATTTATACTTTTATATGCTATATTTTTATAATAAATAGTCTATTTTATTACATTTAGACATTTATCTTTTATTATTCTATTTGCATTTGATGTCCTGCTGACTACCTGGTGCCATCATATCCTTAAGTGGGGATAGTACCACCCATGCTGTGATTACTAGAGCAGGTCTTGCTCTACAAATTGTAAGTACATTACTTTATCCTACTACCCTGGTTTTATAGTACTTACTACACTATCAGAGTGTTTCTCTCTTTTTATCCCCATTTTGCATCTGGAGGACCAATACCACCTTTACCATCCTGTATCCTTAGACGGGGATCATACCGTCCACGCTGAACAAAGTAGAGCTCTTATATAGCTCTACCGTATGTGAGTGTTTTTCCTAAAGTTACCCAGCACAAATATTTGCACTGTTATATACTGTATTGCACTATTATTTTTTCTCTGTTTTATTACTCCGAGGTATTTACCAATTTCTCCCTCGCAGAAGTGTATGTACGTATTACCCTTGGGCACAGTATACGCCATATTTTATATTCTCTGTTTCAATAATACACAAGGTTTGTGAATCCTTGTATTGTATACAGCAGCCGTCACTGATTCATCACGTTATAGCGAGCGCCTACATACCCTGTTTTTCTTTATACCTAAACCACGGAGGCTCAGCGCTGCTGGCATCCGCAACACACCTACACCACATCCCGTCCACCTGCATGGCCCAACTCCTCAACAAGCACAAGATCTCCCACGGGTCGGGAGCCGGGGGGGAACCGTACCCAAGAGTGGAACCGCAGCTGGGCGCAGCCGATCCTTCCAGGCTACATGACAGACCCTCACTGTAAGCGGCACGAACCTGCACACGGGACACTTGGCCTCCAGGAACTATCGCTGCGCAATGAAGGCTTGCCGATTACCGGTGTGGGCTCAGTGGGTGTGGTGCACAGCTGGCATGCCATTGTTACAAGCTCCCCCTGATTAGGGCATGCCTACTGCCTCCCGGACTACTACACCCGACACAGGTTAAAATTTCTGGACACTCAGAGATACACCTACACCCACCCACTTACCTAGTTATGTCCCACTACATAGCCCTATAAGGGGATGCGGGCCAGACACACTCATATAGCTCAAGTTCTCTAGTTTTTTTAAATTAATTTTCCTATCTGTTAGTATAGCATCACTTTTGACAACTACACTTATTGTCCATACATAAGTGGGACAGGGGAGGCCCTACGATATAAATAGCTGCCTCTTACCTAATAAAGCACTGGAGACGTGTAGATCTAATGTGAATTTTGAGGAGGGCACTACATGGGTGGGAGAGTGGTGACTATACAACATACTTAACACTTGACCTTTGTCTAATCAGGCACGGGAGAGGAGGGAGCATGAGATGCTTAGTACTGAGGATACCTAAGGGTGGAATAAGCCAGGTACCCTATTGATATCTCTATGACACACCTTATGCCGGTTTCTCCATCCTTCCACTACCCAGGTGCAGCCCTATGAGGTTCAGTCCAAGTGTAGTACCACTAATTTGATTTTGTCTTGTTTTGTTATGCGACATCTATACATACCAAGCTCTCTCATTTCTTAGCAAACCTTTAAAGATAAATATGCCTAGCATGTTCAATCCATAGGCAGGGCCGGCGCTACCATTAAGGCGGACTAGGCAGCCGCCTAGGGCGCCCCTTGGGAAGGGGCGCCGCCAGGAGCGCCGGCCCCCCTAATGCTGCAGCCGCCCGAGCGCTCCGTAGAGCGCCTCAGGCGGCTGCAGCTTCGCCCGAGCTGGTGCGTCCATGAGGGCGCACCGCCCGGGCGCAGCATGAAGAGAGGAGCTGACAGGAGGGAAGCGCTCAGCGCTCCCTCCTGTCACTCCTTCACTGTAGCGTGGCCGAGCTCTGTACTGTCCGCCAGTACAGGGAGCTTTTGTCTCCTGTACCCGGACGGACTAACAGGAAGTGAACACTGAGTGTTCACTTCCTTTTAGTCCGGCCGGGTACAGGAAACAAAAGCTCCCTGTACCCACGGACAGTACAGAGCTCGGCCACGCTACAACATAGGTAGGGGAGGGTGGGGGGAATAAAGGGAGGGGGGGGATAAATGGAGAGGGAGGGAGGGGGGGAAATAAATGGAGAGGGAGGGAGGGGGGGGGAGAAATAAATGGAGAGGGAGGGGGGGAGAAATAAATGGAGAGGGAGGGAGGGGGGGAGAAATAAATGGAGAGGGAGGGAGGGGGGGAGAAATAAATGGAGAGGGAGGGAGAGGGGGATAAATAAATGGAGAGGGAGGGAGGGGGGAGAAATAAATGGAGGGGGGGAAATAAATGGAGAGGGAGGGGGGGCAGGAGAAATAAATGGAGAGGGAGGGAGGGGGAAATAAATGGAGAGAGAGGGGGGGAGGAGAAATAAATGGAGAGAGAGGGGCGAGGATAAATAAATGGAAAGGGAGGGGGGGAGAAATAAATGGACAGGGAGGGGGGAGAAATAAATGGACAGGGAGGGGGGGAATAAATGGACAGGGAGAATAAATGGACGGTGGGGGGAATAAATGGACAGGGGGGAATAAATGGACAGGGAGGGGGGGAAAAGGTGGACAGGGAGGGGGGGATAAATGGACAGGGAGGGTGGGGGAATAAATGGACAGGCAGGGTGGGGGGAATAAATTGAAAGGGGGGGAAATAAATTGACAAGGTGGGGGGGAAGTAATTGACAGGGAGTGGAATTGACGGGGTTAGGAGGGGGAATGAGAGTGGGGAGGGGAGAAGAGAGTGACAAGGGAGGGGGGAGAAGAGAGGGACACGCAGAGGAGAAGAGAGTGACAAGGGAGGGGGAGAAGAGAGGGACAAGAGGGGGGAGAAGAGAGGGACAAGGGGGGGGAAGAGAGGGACAAGGGGGGAGAAGAGAGGGACAAGGGGGGAGAGAAGAGAGTGACGAGGGGGGGAGAGAAGAGAGTGACGAGGGGGGGAGAGAAGAGAGTGACGAGGGAGGGAGAGGGGGAGAAGAGAGTGACAAGGGTGGAGGGAGAGATTGACATCCATCACACACACACAATGCACCCTTTGCACACAGAAAAACACACAATGCATTACACACACAGACACACACACACAAGCAATTCAACCCTTACATACAATGCATCCCTTACACACACAGAAACACACAATGCATTCCTTACACACACTCAATGCACCCCTTACACACACTCAATGCACCCCTTACAGACGCACACACTGCATCCCGTACATACACAGAAACACACATTGCAGCCCTTACACATACAAACACAGATTCACACAATGAATTCCTTACACACATATCAGGACATCCCCTACTCTTGTGAACAAACTTTTTGGTGGAACATGAAGGTGGACCCTGGGGCCCAGACCATGAGCTGTGTAAAGGGCCTTTAAAAAAATGGAGCTGCTTTCCATTCTCCCAGAACACAAACAGCCTCCAGAGAGCCTGTTCTACACCAGACGAGTGGAGCCAGACTGCAGCTAGAGCCCATCACCATCCTCATCTGATTGTAAGTAGGCAATCTAGTATATTATTCGTGGCACTAATCTCTAATTTACCTCACATTAAAGGGACACTTTAGTCCCCAGAACCACTGCAGCTTAATGTAGTGGTTCTGATGTCTATAGCCTGTCCCTGCAGGCCTTTTAATGTAAACACGGCGGCACTGCAGCACTTGCGTCAGTTAACATGGGGCATTGTGATGTCATATGAGGGGGGGGGGGGGCGGCAAACTTTACTTTTGCCTAGGGCGGCAAAAATCCTTGCACCGGCCCTGTCCATAGGTTTCCAAGTCTTGCAACATAACCTCTTTCAAAAAAAAAAAAATGTGTGCACGTAACTGCTGAATGCCCTACCACATGTAAACTCTGTACTACAAATTACTTGTCAACTGCTATTGGGGCATGACAAGATTATATGTATTATCTTGCACAGCAAAAATAAAGAATAAAAAAAAAATGTTGATGGAATATTTTAACAATTATCAAATGCCTGCAAAATGTTAAACGTGCTTCTGGAATGGTTTAATTTATGTGTTGTTTAAATTCAGATACATAATTGGAGTATATGTTTCATCAAAATCAACCCTCTAGTCTAGTCAGTGCCTTAATAGAAATATTAAATAAAAATAAAAAAATTGCAGAAAAAAAAGTAAGAAAAAAAAACGAACAGAAAAACTCTTATACCTAGTTTACGCAAGCTGTGTGCCCTTTTAATATTGAATAGCTTCTACTATGAGTAATAACATGAAAATTAAGAGCTTAATTACACACAGCAAACTGCTTAGTTGCAGATCCACATACATATTTTCACTCCACTGCTTGGTAAAGAAAAGTAAAGGCCACCAATTTAAGGCTTTTTTTTATGTTTTAATACATTAATTCCAAGAGGCTCTCCCTTTGACTTGCAGGAGAAAATTTACAAGTGAAAAGGGCCGAAAATGAGTTCAAGTTTTAATTTGAAGCCAGCTATATTGTTATCTGTCATCAACCTGCCAACTAAGTTCTCCGCACTGACAATAAGGAGAGGCTGAAACTGCCTAGGCCACAATCAAGAAATCTCTTTTATCCAAAAAAAAAAGCCCTGATCCCTTTAATAAACAAAATGTGAAAAAGACAGTCAAAATTACGCCCAGTTTGTTTGAAAAGCTAGGAAATCCTCCTGAGAGTACAATTCTCCACTTGTAATGTACTGGACCATGTGACTTAAAGTCATTCTGTTGGATAAAAGAACCAGTCTGGTATCAGGGTTTTGCCAGGCTTTTTTTCCACTAAATTCCCAGCCTTAGCCCATCTGTTATTTAGAGACCACATGAATGGCATATGTCAAGAAATCCCTCGCTATGCAAACTGCCCAAAGAAATCCGCTAGAGAACTTCCTTTTTTTTACAGAGCCAACAACAATTGGTGTGTAGTCAGCCACCATATGGCGAATAATTAGTTTCTGACCCTACTCCAACAAAATCTTCTTCCAGTGCAAGACATTATCAATATGTGTATCAATGAATGATGCTCTAGAATGCCTACACATTAACAAACATTGGTCTTTCTCTTGTGCGGGACTAAGCTTGTCATGCAGAATTCTTTCACACTTAACAATTGCAAGTCTTTTGTTCTTCCAATACAGTGTCTGCCAGATTGTGTGATGAAATGTTGCCAAAGTGTTCGAATGCAGGAAAACAAAAAAATCGGTAACTGTTGTTTTGTTTTGTTTTTGTTAGTAGCTGTCTCTGTTTTTAGAGCAAGTCGTTACATAAGGAAGTCCAGAGAATGCTACTCCGTTATGTAAGGCTGACTTAATTCCATGTGCATGTATACAATTACATATTTGAGAAGGAAATATTTGATCATTACATTTTTAAAATCTTTTTTATATGAATGTTTAAATTGATAGAACTTGCACGTGTGTTGTCTTTTTCACAAGAAAATTGTTTGTAGTAGGAAGTTTTATTTATCTCAAAGATTGCAGTTTGTGTTTTGTATTTTCTTTGCAGTTGGAAAACTTTCCTTTGGAGAAAAGTATTCTGCAAAAGATAAATTGGTTTATCTAATTCAGTGTATATTGGTTTATACCCTGTGAATTCAAGAACGAAACCTCAAAATATTTGTGTATCTTTGGTATTTAAAGGGAAAATTAATTGGCCTTCCCATACCCACATATTCAACCTCATTTTATAAAGGGTATGTTTGAATAGAACAACTTAAAGCGATTTCTGAATATCTGTGTGTCTTGAGTATTTAAAGGGAAAATAAATTGGTCTTCCCATACATCTTTAACCTCAGTTTATGAAGGGTATGTTTGAATAGAACAACATAAAAGTGTTTGACATTGTGTGCTCCCTAGCAAGCTTTTGGACTTAGCAGTCACCATATTAATGCACAAATCGGTGACAGCAAATCATTTTGATGCTAATGAGACTTTTTCCAGTTTGGAAAACTATTCCACATATCCTTCTGTGTGCTTTGATTGAATAATTCATGGTTAAAATATACAATCTTGTATGAGAAAGAGCAAGTAAGCAATAGGACCATGACTCCTGATGACCCGTGCTATTCAAAAAATGTTTATATTTTCTATTTTATCATCTATTGATTGACCTTAACTAAAAATTATTTATAAGTATTTAAAATGGAGGGCTGGGGGCGGGGCCTGACAGCCAAGATGGCCGGACGTGTTTGCTAGCAGCTCCTGCACATCTGAACTCAATCCAAACGAATCCTACTTAAATCGATTATAAAACAGAGAGGAGCAGACAGTATATTGCTACCGCAACAATTGTGCACCCGAGGGTGTCCCTATTTCTGCCTAAGCAACTTGGAAACACGCTATCCAAACATGCGGCCTAGCGGGAATGGCGGCCAGATACCTGGGGGAGTCGGCCGATCCCCCAGGAAAGAACCGGCAGCGACCGCAAGCAAGTCTGCAGCCCTGAAACCCCCCCCTTTGGACCGGTGGGGGATATCCCGGTCCCCCTGGGCTAGCCCCATGGACTCACCAAGCAACCAAGCAAACCTCACATCAACCCGACCGGTAAGGCCTAAGATGGCGGACGACTTCTCCTCATGGAAACCAGGGCTGCCCGGGCCGGAACCGGTCCAACTAGACCCACCAAACCACACGCAACGACGCATAGACAAAGCGTTCCAACAACTCTGGCGACGACTAGAGGAGTGGATGGCGGCGCAACAGGCCCAATCCCAGGAGAAGGCACGCAAGGCCGCGAGCAGCAAAAGGCCTACACCTCCTCAGGGCACACCGACTCCACGAGTCATTACAAACAACGTCTTTAACCTGACAAGACGGAATCCCACTCGGAATGGGAAGAAAAAAAATCATCGCCGACGGAGAACCCGCACCCACATAAGGCGACTACGCAAAACGAGACATACAACACCCCATTTACCTGCATACACGAGCGGGAGTAGAGGAGTCAAGCACCAGACCCAAAGGCCTGAGGTGACTTACAACACACGACTGAGACCAAGCCGACACCAGCGGAAAAACGCACCATCTACTAGCCCACCACAAAAACGCACACATGGATCATGCTGTGGAATCCAGATGGAGGGTCATCATTTGGAGCTGACAAGCCGGAGAGCAGGCAGAGATGCCGGGTCGAGCTCCACAACGGATGATTTACCAAAGCACACTAAAGGCATCGGCTGACAGATTGCAGCAGCCCTGGATCCAGCTACTAGCCTACTTACAGTTCGGTACTTGCATGTAACAAACGAACCTTTTCACTCTATTTGCCCAGTCCATCTAAGCTGTTTAATATTTGTTTTGCCCTTTGATTTAACCGTTACTTATGTTTTTAACCCACATGCGACAGATAATACCCTGAATAAGCCTGTGCCTTTAAATCCACACGCAGTATAGTCTGCCAGCCGGTCCGGGCTAAAGTGAACGATCTCCTTCGTACCAAAGCAATGTTTTATACCTATATAGTCTAGCATGTTTTATGATAAGGCACTGATGTTGAACATAGCGCTTCATATATTATCAGAAATCTCTTTATATAAGCCTGTTTTAGGAACCTGATTTAGACGCCTGTTACATAGGCCTGTTTCCTCTCAGCATGAACCTACTTGCATAGCTTTGCTAAAAATAAGATTGCATATGTCTTGCCTGTACCCTTAATCACGCCTCTGCATACTCTATCCTGACAAGTGCACATAGGCTACCTTAACACTTACCTTGACACTATTTGCAGTAGGATACTGTTAACTGTTAACTACTATAACATGCTTAAGCAACCGTAATAATACGCAAATTCATGCCTAGATTAACTCCAAGAGAAGACCTATAGACAAGCAAAATGTACAATAAATGTGAGTCTAACATGCAAGCGTGGTACACTACACTCGACTTACCCTTAACCCTTTATATGTTAGTTTTAACGCCTATAAGCGGAACTTAGGTCAGCTTGGTTACACATATTGTTTAATGCTCAACTTGTTCATATCCTGACTTTCATAACAAAAAGTGCAAAGTTTTCTCATGCCATACCTGTGTTATAAAATGTCTATGTATCTGCTTGCACCAGCTGTCGTGGCAGTGCAAACATATCTGTAATCTTTATGCACAAATAAAATAAAGAATTAAAATTAAAAAAAATAAAATAAAATGGAGGGCTTTCACATTAGAAGTATGGTTTTAGGGGGCAGGGCCTGACTACCATGGTGGAGAGACGCATCATGCTTAAAATCATTCCTGTTACCTTACTTGGTTCGCCAAAATACATCAGTCCCAGAGCTGCACTACCTGACTGGGAGGCCAAGATCAACGTCATCTTTGCCCGTTTCTGGAAGCATCTGAGACACAGGACCAGAGAACTCCATTGTTCGGGAGATATCCAATAAACGCACATCCAGGCCACTTGGAGACTTCCAAGGCACCCTAAGCGGTGGAAGCATGCTCCAAGATCAAGATGAACCCGAACATGGCAGAGATGCCCGGGCTGCCGCACCACAACAGACGCAGGATGCAAGTCCCCAACAGCTAAGCTCAAACCCACTCTACCCCGAGCGACTGGTTTACATGGGAGGTTTCTGAGGCCCCAGCTGGGTGCACCTTCACACTCCACAATGGAGCCACCCCAGCTTACACATAGGCCCTTGTGACTGCTGACGGCTCTGCTGCATCGGCACTCAGTTATACCTTAAAGCGGCATTGGATGACCAAAGACTAGATTCTTGCTAGCTGCCACTAACCTCCTCTTAATTTATTCACAAGGCTTGATTTTTGTTTATCCTTCTCCTGTTTCCCACTTAATGTCATATAGATATTACGTAACGTTTATTTAGATTGTCTAGTTCACTGCCAGTAGATAGTAATGTTGTGCTTGTTGCACATGTGGCCTGATAACTTTAACTGGGGCCGCTTGGGTGTTACAATATCTGCATTCTTTTTGATTCAGACATACTTTTGAAATATTAGCATTATTATGTATCATGCTTTGACACATACACCTTTAACTACTCTATTATAATTATTACTAAAAAATGTGCAGCAGATTGCATTGCCACACTAAAGTATTATAATGTCTAATGTTACTAAGCTTGTTCCTGTTGTTGTGGCTATGCAAGCTTGTCTGTTCTAATGTGGACAACAGCAAAAAAGAATGAAAAAAAAAGAAGTATGGGTTTCAGCTTAAAAAAGAGCTGTTTTGGCTAATTTAACATCTAAGATATAGCACAGTAATAATTCTGGTGATTGGCTAAAGGGATACTCTGGGCGCCAGCTCATATTGATGTGTCATTGGCTAAGGTGTATACATACATTGCTTAGTGGTATGGCTAAAGGGCAGTTAAGATACAGAAATGTGGAAAAACCTACCAAATGCACTTAAAGGGACACTGTAGTCACCAAAGCAACTTTAGCTGTTTTAATGAAGCAGTTTTGATGTATAGATCATGCCTCTGAAATCTCACTGCTCAATTCTCTGCCATTTAGGAGTTAAATAACTTTTGTTTCTGTCCATGCAGCCTTAGCCACACCTCCCCTGGCTATGATTCACACACCCTGCATGAAAATAATGTTTTTTATTTCAATCAGAAGTTATCTTGCTTTAGAAATGTTTTATCTCCTACTCTTCAGATTGAACTTTAATCACATACAAGAGGCAGGGCCTGCAGGGTCTAGATGTCTATTAACAGAGCAGGAGATAAGAAATTCTAAATTAAACATTAGATCTCACTTTACAGGAAGCATTTAAGATGACTGTGCAAGTCACATGCAGGAAGGTTTGGCTAGGCTGCAAAAACATTTAAGTGATTAAACTCTTAAATGACAAAGAAGTGAGCATTGAGACTGCAGGGACATGATCTATACACCAAAACTGCTTCATTAAGCTAAAGTTGTTTTGGTGACTATATTGTCCAATTAAGTACTGATGGACACAGTAAGTGAATATCATAAGTGTTATGGAAATATAAGACTACGTTTGCCAGCACTCCACCAATTAGTTCACAGCTCGTGTCTGTAATTTTTCTAGCTCTTCAATATCTTTTTTTAAAACCCAAAATTCCACCGAATATTCAGGGTGGGGACCAAATCCCTTTGTAGAGAAATTATATCATTTTGAGACTGCATTGTCTTATCTTATAGTTTTACACGATCTGCAAACATTGATACAAGACTTTCAATGCCCACTTCAAGATCATTTATAAACAGATTAGAGAAAAGTGAACCCACGACAGAACCCGAGGCACACCACATTGCTATAACAGTTCTTATTTTTACTTTATTTGTTTTAACTGAACACTTAGTAATTGTTTGTATAATTTGTTTAACTCAGGGGAGGTGACTGTGGTTTTTTATTCTACTTGCAAATCTGATTGCTAGTTTTCAGGATATTAGTTTATTAGTTAAAATGTGTTTTCAATTACTTATTAAATCCTTTTGGACATGGAAATCAATAAGGAACAATAGTTTCATTAATGTGTGGATACATTTTCTTCGGCATCATGGTGATTGCTTTAGCTTGACCGCAAAATGGAGATATAGGGATTTTTTTGTCTAGCTGATAATGATAAAGGTACTGTAGAACAGTATTGGTATGGTGTAGTTGTGATTACGTTAATGTCATTCTTGACTCATCAGCAACCATTAACATGTCAATAAGTTATCAAACAATATACTGCGATCAAGGGCGATATTGACATTTAGAGGTTGCCAGGTATAACTCTATAAAGGCACCTCGAACTTGCAAGAATTTGAAAGCAAATTTCCAAATAGATTGGAAGGAAATCTCGTAAAAACAATTGAGCTGTACTCAAGGAACCCGAAATTAGAACAAATGAAATTAATGAAGGTGAGGGCAGCCAAGCAAAAAGAGAATTACCACAATGAGCCAAGGTCCAGCATACAGAATTTGGGGTAAACATAGATGAAACCAAACAAAACTATTTAGAAATGGAAGATGTGGGGTGCATAAGTTTATATAAGTTCTTACCACAACTTAGAGTTTTATAGTGCAAATGCACAAAAGTTGGGGCAGTTTCATTACTTTATACTAAATAGCACTTTTTCCCGATTATGACCTTGACTAGAACTGGCTTGCAGCTTGAGCAGGCAACATTCAGTTCCATGACAGCATTCTGATTGACAACAAAAACATAACGTGAGCCCTGCACATAGGTAAAAACCTAGGTCCCCAGCAAACAATTCCAAGTATTAAGGGAGTCGAGTAACCCAGCAGTTTATATGAAAATGGCAAAAACTTTATTTGAGCATATTATGATTTAGACTATTTGAGCCAAAGCTTTGGATGTATGTTTTTATGCGTAAATACACCCAAATAAAGATGTTGCTATTTTCATACACTCCGCTGGGTAGACCTTACCACTTAACATTCGGATTGGATGCAAACCAAGCAACCATCCAGCAAGCTCCTATTGAGATCATCATAATGAAAGAACATATGAATTCCTCCATGAACTATATCATATCACCCATTCTTCCAAAGGACATTCATTACAGAAGGCCACAGTGATAATTAGGAACATAAAGCTGCTGTTTTATCATTAGGGGGGTATATATGAAGGACAAATTATGGGATACATGAAAACTGTTTAAATGTCATGAGTTGTTAAATATGTTACCATAGTTTATTACCTGTAGTTTTCCTTCCATATGTCCTATCAACTGATTTCCCATACTGGCAATATGTTTTTTTTCCTGGAGAATAGGCATAATTGTTGCGTGGTGTTCTGGAAGGCTGAGGATCTGGTGAAATTGTCATGTGAGCAATAAATCTTGGGCAGAGCGGCGTAGGCCGTTCAGGACGATGGTTATTCTGTATCACGGAAACAATTAAATTGAGTTAATATACATCTATTTGGATTGTTCATGTGAAGATAACATTACAGAAGGTTGTATCACAATCCTTTTGTGGAGCAGAGGTCCGAATAATTCATTGTGGACTTTAATATTCGGTCATTTTGGGCAAGAACTATGTATTCAACCATTGGAGACCAATTTGTCTTGCGTTTCTAATAATTTCTATTTTCCAAAAATTCCCTTGAATGAAAGGTACTTATTATCGTGGAATGTGTATATAAATAGAAAAACAGACAGAGGTGATAGATAATAACTAGATTGTAAAAACTATACTTGACTTTTTTGTAATATTGAAATTTACCACTCATAACGGGTACTGTGAATGGGCAAATGGTCTAGTATTATGGATGTTACATAAGGATCAAGTCTCTTTACCACAAAAGGTTGCATTTAGCTTCTGTTCTTATTCCATCAGATATTTTTCACTATATGTTGATTAACATGTCTCCTCCTTAGCAAGAGTATTGACAAGCCCTGTTAGAAATTTAAGGCTAGCGATCAATTAATTTTCTGTGAATCCGTTACTACCGTAAAAAAAACTTTTCCAAGCAGATTTATACAGTTCTGTCTTGTTGATTGTTAGAAGAGAGGTGTGGAAAAGCTAGCAAGGATAAAGAAAAGAGCCAACAAAAGTGAATTGTACATTTGTATCAGTTCTGGTGTGACAATAGAGTAGCATTGATTAGGCCTCGGGTTGGTGAGCATAAAAATGTTTTGGCTTGAAAAAAAAAAGTTTTATTACTAATTTGAGAAACTAAAATCATGTAAATTGTGGGGGCGGATTCTGACCGCCAAGCTGAACAGATGTGCGGGGACAGAGCTCCTATCGGGCGGGCAGAATATAAGGCAATACCGGCGGCTACTCAGCCCAAAGACACACCAGGGTGCACTACCCACGTCAGGGGTGCACCACAGAATCTAAAGATACCTTTCAGGAGCCTGTCGGAGCCCAGAACCCGAAACCTAACCTGCGGCCTTTGGGAGTTGGGGCCGGGGAGAGGCGGCCGCTCTCCTCAAGCTTTCCTGATCTCCTATCCCCCCCCCCCCTCTGGACCGGTGGGGGTTATCCAGGTCCCCACTAATCAAGCGGACTGAAACTGAAGGCAAATGACCCCGGCTACCCAGCCAGCAGAGGCACGAGCCTGCAGGGGCACATCCAAGATGGCCGCCCAGCAAGAGAGGGAACACTGGCAACCATTTACAATCACACCCCCTGGAAGCCCTAGACCAACTCTGCTCGAGCTTTCACACGACACTATGTGACAGGGGAGTGTCCTACTTTCAAGTGGCCCGAATGGTGGCATCATGGATCCATCCGGTGACCCGCCGATGCCATTAGGGATCCCCACTGCAGACCTTCAGGGCGGTAATCCGACCGCGCATGCACCGACAACCGCAATGGCGGGAAACCTTGGGCGCCAGCACCCACGCTCCCACACGCCAGAGCGGGACCCGCCAACATGCACAACCTGCTTCCCACACATAGCGGCCCCGACAACCTCCGACCAGCAAAGCGCAACCCAGCAGAGGAGAACTCGTGGTGCCTGCCGCGATGACGACCGAGATGCAGTTAAGTTGGCTACCAGCGAGCGAAACAGGCAGAGAACCCCGCCATGGACCACCGGAGACAGAACCTAGATGGGGCACCAGCCCTACCCTCACCCCCGGAGGGCCTCCATGTACCCCCACTCCCGGGGTTTCTACTTCCCAGACGTGGGAATCGGCTAACTGTGATCGGGTCGCTGACCAATAAAGCTCCTAGCTAAGCAGCAGATTGCAAGCCTGGGTAATGACCACTCAAGACATGGGCCGAAGTGCAGGCACTGCGGGACTCTAGGGTACTTGAAACCTTTGGGGTTGCCAAGGTACCCCCTTGCACACAGAGGATGACATAGCTACCCGTTTATTTTAAAGCAGCAAAATACCGGTTACAAGTCCCTCTGTTAATGTTTAAGTTCCCCCTTTTCTTTTAGCTTAGCATATAAGCAGTCTTAATGTGAGTGATTCAGGGTGCCCAGCAAAGTTAGTTTACACGATAACAGCATCTATTATAAATCACCACGGGCATAGGCTGAGAGGACTGTTTTCACCCGGTCCGAGACTGTATCAAGGCTAACCACTAATATTTTGCTTTTTAATATATTATGGACACCCTGATAATAAAGTGTTTTCAATGTTACTTTTACTATATAAGCATGAGTATTCTGTTGTTAAAATGCTATCCATAAATTGCTATCCCGACCGAGTGACCTGCACCCAGAATCATAGCCAAACTTTGTGCACAGACACCCCACTCAACTGACAAGCAACATACCCTTTAAGGCTTAGAGTTGCACCAGAATTCACTAGCCCACCTTAAGCACACACAGTGCATACACCGGACCCCACTCTCGACAAACTACAAGTACCGACCTACATTCACTAACTTACCCAAGACTTTACCAAGGTTATAGCCTGCTATTTTCCCATACTCGATCACTCAGTGTCAAACTACACGGCAAGGAGTTGTTAATCCTCACACATTCATAGTCACTGACACATCTTGTTTCAACATGTACGTTACTCTTATTTTTCTAAAAAAAAAAATGTGCACAGTATTGCTTATGCCATGTTGCCAATTGTTAATGTAGGGTCTCACATCGCTGTTGTGGCGTAACGGACCTAACTGTTAATTCATGCACGAATAAAATAAAGAATTTAAAATCATGTAAATTGTGAGGTAGTGTCAGGATCGGGACAGGGATCCAACACGCAGAGTACAAAGCGTAGTAGGTACGTATACCGGACCTTAGAATGGCCGGACTTAACGTAAGGAGTAAGCAGAGGATGGTCAGAGACAAGCCGAGGTCGAGGGAATGAGAAGACAGGTAAGCGAGAGACAAGCCGGGTCAAAGGATAAGAGAGCAAAGCAGAGTAATACAAACAAGCCGGGTCAGAACCAAAGAGACAATAGACATACAAGAGCACTGAGTGACTAGACTGGCTAGAACCACGACAGGGCAATGAGCAAATGCGGGAAGCTCTATTAAATACCCCGGTTCTAGGAGGTAATCACACCCCCGACGAGTCCTGGTTCGTGTTCAGGGTTTGAGTGACAGGTCGAGCAAGCTTGGCGTCATGACGTCGGCTACTGAGCGTCACGTCATAAAAGGGCGTGCATCCCTCGCGGCCGGCGTGTAACCGACCGGAGGAACCGCGAGGAACGGAGGAAACAGCCCTTCTGAACGGGAAAACGTCTAAGTCTCTCCTCTTATCAGAGGTAGAGACTACAGGTACCCTGACAGTACCCCCCCTCTCAGAAACGCCCACCGGGCGGAAGCAACCGGGACGAGATGGAAAGCGGGAGTGAAAAGCCCTGCGGAGGCGAGGGGCATGTACATCCTCCTGAGGTACCCAAGTCCTCTCCTCAGGACCATATCCCTTCCAGTCGACAAGATACTGTAACCTCCCTCGAGAAATTCGAGAATCGATGATGGAGTTGATCTCGTATTCCTCCTGACCCTCAACCTGAACAGAGCAAGGGGAAGAAACAGTGGAGGAAAATCTGTTGCAAATTAACGGTTTCAGCAAGGAAACATGAAAAGAATTAGGGATGCGTAAGGCAGATGGAAGAACTAGGCGATACGCAACCGGGTTAATACGAGTCAGGACCCTGTAAGGACCAATGTAACGAGGAGCGAATTTCATAGAAGGAACCTTTAAACGAATGTTTTTTGTACTCAACCATACCCTATCACCAGGACAAAAGCAGGAGCCGCCCTTCTGCGTTTATCAGCGTGTTTCTTGAACAACATGGAATTATGTAGGAGAATTTGTCGAGTCTGATCCCACAACTTCTTCAGATTGGCAACATGAACATCAACCGACGGTACCCCTTGGGAAGAGGAGACCGAAGGAAGAATGGAAGGATGAAAGCCATAATTCATGAAAAAGGGGCTAGAACGAGTGGAATCACAAACAAGATTATTGTGTGCGAACTCTGCCCAAGGAATCAAACCGACCCAATCGTCCTGATGTTCGGAAACAAAACAACGTAAATATTGTTCAATTTTTTGATTGGTACGTTCAGCAGCTCCGTTAGACTGAGGGTGATAAGCAGAAGAAAAATTCAATTTGATGCCTAATTGAGAACAGAAGGATCTCCAGAAACGTGAAACAAATTGGGAACCTCTATCAGAAATAATTTCGGAAGGTATCCCATGTAAACGAAAAATTTCTTTAGCGAATATTTCCGCCAATTCAGGAGAAGTCGAAAGTTTAGGTAAAGGCACAAAATGAGCCATCTTAGTAAACCTATCGACTACAGTGAGAATAACAGTCTGTCTTTTAGAAATAGGCAAATCAACAATAAAGTCCATGGCCAAACAGGACCATGGTCTCTCTGGAATGCCCAAGGGCTGTAATAGACCACATGGAAGAGTATGAGGTTGCTTAGTCTTAGTACAGATCTCACACACTGCAATGAAATCCTTAATATCCTTTCGTAAAGAAGGCCACCAGAAATCTTTAGAGATTAAGGAATATGTCTTGCGAATGCCAGGATGCCCCGCCACCTTACTCTCGTGAAAACACTGTAAGAGCTCCCGTTGGAGTTCAGGAGGAACGAAGTGTCTTGCCACAGGAGTCTGCCTAGGTGCCAGATGTTGCAACTTCTTGATTTGGTCAAGCAGTGGAGAATGAATTTTAAGACTTGTGTTGGCGATAATATTGCACTTGGGAACTATAGAGGATAAAACTGGCTCAGATACAGTAGAAGGTTCATATTGGCGAGACAAAGCATCGGCTTTAGAATTCTTAGAACCAGGTCTATAAGTGAGTACGTAATTGAAATGGGTGAGAAATAAAGACCAACGAGCTTGCCTGGAGGACAATCGCTTGGCCTCCCCAATATAGGACAAGTTCTTGTGATCCGTCAAAATAGTAACAGGATGTAAGGTCCCTTCCAATAAATGTCTCCACTCCTTCAAAGCCATGATAACAGCTAGTAGTTCCCTGTCACCAATGTCATATCTGCTCTCTGGGCCAGATAGCTTTTTGGAAAAAAAACCACATGGATGTAATGGTTTATCCACACCTAACCTTTGGGACAGGATAGCGCCTACACCCGTCTCTGAGGCGTCTACTTCGAGTAGGAAAGGCAGAGTAGTATCAGGGTGAACTAAAATTGGTGCGGAAGCAAAAAGTTCTTTGAGAGTCTTGAAAGCAAGAAGTGCTTCAGTAGACCAATTCTTAGTGTCAGCCCCCTGTCTGGTCATATTGGTGATAGGAGCAATAATTGAGGAGTAACCCTTAATGAAGCGCCTATAATAATTGGAGAATCCAATAAACCTCTGAATGGCCTTGAGACCCTTAGGTAAGGGCCAGTCTAAAATGGACTGGAGTTTATCCGGGTCCATCTTAAACCCTTCCCCAGAAATCACATAGCCAAGAAAGTTTGTCTGAGACTGATCAAAACTACATTTCTCCAGTTTGCAGTATAAGCCATGTTGAAGAAGTTTGCGCAAAACCCTTCTGACTTGTCTGTGGTGAGTCTCAATGTCCCTAGAATGTATAAGTATATCATCCAGGTATACAATAACACAGTCATGTTGAAATTCCCTAAGAACTTCATTGATCAAGTCCTGAAATACTGCCGGCGCATTACAGAGACCAAAAGGCATTACGGTATACTCGTAGTGCCCATATCGAGTGTTGAACGCCGTCATCCATTCATGACCCTGCTGAATCCTCACCAAGTTATATGCCCCTCTGAGATCTAACTTGGTGAAAATCTTGGAACCCTTTAAACGATCAAAGAGCTCGGTAATTAAAGGAATCGGGTAGGCATTTCTAACGGTTATTTTGTTCAAACCTCGGTAGTCAATGCAAGGTCTCAGCGTACCATCCTTCTTTTTAACAAAAAAAAATCCAGCCCCGGCAGGGGAGGAGGATCTCCTAATGAATCCTTTGTCTAGATTTTCACGAATATACTCCTCTAGGACTACGTTCTCTTTAGTAGACAAAGGGTATACATTGCCCCTGGGAGGCATAGTACCAGGGAGTAGATTAATCTTACAATCAAAGGTCCTGTGTGGAGGTAAAGTATCGGCCTTCTTTTTGTCAAATACCGCCTTTAAGTCCAGGTACAGTGGCGGTATTTGTACTTCTGTAGAGTCGGTAGACTGAGTGGGAGTATTAACTATGCAAAGCGGTGAGACTTTCTGTAAACACTTCTCCTGACAATTCTGACCCCATGAGATTATCTCCCCTAATTCCCAATCAATAATAGGGTTATGTCTCTTTAACCAAGAATACCCCAGGACTATGGGAACAGAAGGGGATGAAATGAGTAACAGAGATATGTCTTCCTCGTGTAAAATACCAACAGTTAAGTTAACGGGTATGGTTTCACGAAAAATCACAGGCTCAACTAAAGGTCTACCATCTATGGCCTCAACGGCCAAGGGCGTCTCCCTTAACTGAGATGGAATAGTGTGTTTAGAGACAAAAACTTGGTCGATAAAGTTCTCAGCAGCTCCGGAATCTATCAATGCCACAGTCTCTACTACTCCCCTCTCCCAAGTTAAGGAAACGGGTAGCAGAAGCCTATGATCTTTATAATTATGAGTAGAGGACAAAATAGAAACACCCAAGGCCTGTCCTCTAGAGAAACTTAGGTGCGAGCGTTTCCCGATCGATTAGGACAATTTAGGCGTAGGTGACCTCTGACTCCACAGTACATACACAACCCCTCCCTTCTCCTGTACTGTCTCTCCTCTTCTGAGAGATGAGTATTGCCTATCTGCATAGGTTCTGGAAAAGGTAAGGTTTTGGTCTCAGGACTTAGGAATGAGGGAGCTAGTTTAAAGGAAGGTCTACAGGTTCTATCTCGAGTGTTCTGCCTCTCTCTTAAGCGTTCATCAATGTGCGAGATAAAAGAGATTAAATCCTCCAAATTCTCAGGAAGCTCTCTAGTAGCAACATCATCAAGTATTACATCTGATAATCCGTTTAAAAATATGTCTATATAAGCCTGTTCATTCCACTTAACTTCTGCCGCCAAGGACCTGAACTCTAGTGCATAATCCACCAGTGTTCGGTTATCTTGTCTAAGGTGCAACAGTAATCTGGCTGCATTGACCTTTCTACCAGGAGGGTCAAAAGTTCTTCTAAAAGCAGCTACAAAGGCATTATAATTATATACTAACGGGTTATCGTTCTCCCACAACGGATTGGCCCATCTCAGAGCTTTCTCAATGAGTAAGGTGATAATAAATCTGACCTTCGCCCTATCTGTAGGATAAGAACGGGGTTGTAATTCGAAGTGGATACTGATTTGGTTTAAAAAACCTCGACACTTCTCAGGAGAGCCACCATAACGTACAGGTGGGGTAATACGGGAGGAGGCACCTACAGTGGCTACCTCTAAACCTGAACTTACAGGAGAGATAGAATTATTACGCATCTCTTCTGGTGGATTATTAGGACGAGATAATAACGCCTGTAGCGCTAAGGCCATCTGATCCATTCTATGTTCCATGGCGTCAAACCTAGGATCGGAAGGACCAAGCTGACTACTTGTACCTGCAGGATCCATTGGCCCTGTCGTAATGTCAGGATCGGGACAGGGATCCAACACGCAGAGTACAAAGCGTAGTAGGTACGTATACCGGACCTTAGAATGGCCGGACTTAACGTAAGGAGTAAGCAGAGGATGGTCAGAGACAAGCCGAGGTCGAGGGAATGAGAAGACAGGTAAGCGAGAGACAAGCCGGGTCAAAGGATAAGAGAGCAAAGCAGAGTAATACAAACAAGCCGGGTCAGAACCAAAGAGACAATAGACATACAAGAGCACTGAGTGACTAGACTGGCTAGAACCACGACAGGGCAATGAGCAAATGCGGGAAGCTCTATTAAATACCCCGGTTCTAGGAGGTAATCACACCCCCGACGAGTCCTGGTTCGTGTTCAGGGTTTGAGTGACAGGTCGAGCAAGCTTGGCGTCATGACGTCGGCTACTGAGCGTCACGTCATAAAAGGGCGTGGATCCCTCGCGGCCGGCGTGTAACCGACCGGAGGAACCGCGAGGAACGGAGGAAACAGCCCTTCTGAACGGGAAAACGTCTAAGTCTCTCCTCTTATCAGAGGTAGAGACTACAGGTACCCTGACAGGTAGCTACACTGTGACAGACCTTTAAAATTTTCATCTGATCCTCTGGTTCAGCATGTACTGTTTATTAAGTAGTTTATAGGCATAAAGCAACACACATGCACTATGTGAACCATATATTTTATAAATAAACTATGAGAATATACCAGTTCGAGTATTGTCCTGCTGAGAAATAAATTGAAAGACTTGCATTTGACTTCTTTAAATCAGCATATTATTATTAGCATTTATATAGCACCAACGCATTCCGCACTGCTTTACAATTATAGAAAGGGGATATCTAGAGGTAAAGGAGAACCTGCTCAAGCAAGCTTACAAACTATAAGGAATTGAGAAGCTGGGTATATATTGTTCCAACTCTTACTGGTAAGGGGGTCTGACTTGGATGCAAACTTAGGTTTCCCAGTTCCAAAGCAGTAACATTAACACTGCTCTCACCAGTCAATATATAAGATCTGATTGCAGTATTCTAAGAGCTATATACTAACTTATAATATGAGCAATCGGGAGACTGCCTGCTGATATTGGTAAATAGGACACAAAACTATAGCAACATTACTGATAATGGAAGGGAACAGAGAGAGACACGAATATCAGTCGAGGTTCAGTATACCAAAAGCATAGGCCTATTCAGACATGAAATTAAGATAAATGAGTGTCTAAAGCTTAAGTTTGTAGGAGAGCAAGACTACATCAGGAATAAAAACAGAGGGCTGTTAGCAAAGTCCCAATGATGTTTCACTTTAAGTCACCTTTTCAGGAGTTGCAGAGGTTCTCAACAACAGAGAGAAAGAATCAAAGAAAACAAGATATTATCCTGTTAGCTGCCACAGAATTGTACTGGATCCTATAAACAATATTTTGGACCCTGCAAAACTGTGATATTAGTCAGAGAAATTAGCATCAATTCACTGTAAAGATGGACACATTTTAATTGAAAGATAGCTGATAAGTCTCAAATGTATACTCTCTGTATCTCTGCACTCTCTTAGGAGACTTTATTACTCTGAAAACACAACCCAGAACAGCATTGTGTTTTGGAAGCAGGAGAGGTTATCAAAAGGTGTAGAAAAGTTGTTGACATTTTTTATCAACAGGTATTCTCTAATACTAAGATTGAAGCAGGATTGACAAGACTGTGAACTCCAAATGCTGTTCATGTCTGGAAATCTCTGTGAGATGAGAGGGAAAGAGGGTCCTTAGCAGTGCTTCGGTATTCCTTACGATCCTCTTTGGTGGACGAGTTTGTGTTATCATCTAAGCTGAGGAAGCATGTTGTAGGATCCAGGTCATAGAAGGCAGGATGACGTTAAGTAGTCATCCGTGAAAGTACCATCTTGTCATGCTGAGTCTGGGAACTGGGGAATATGATCCCTCTAGTTTTATTCTGTTATAAAATTTAAAAATAAAATAAAAAACAAAGCATATTTTGCTGTAGAAACCTTTTAAATTTCTTTTGATCGTCGTACAATGATCTTTCCCGAAACATTTTTATAAAAAATGTTCCTGCGTGAAATCAGACATATGCAACATGTTTTCAATCGTGTCTTCATTGTATGCAATTGCAATTGTCATCTACTGAACATCTGGAGGCAGAGGTACAGGTGAAATAAAATATAAATGAATTATTAATATGTGCCGTTTTAACCCATTGACATCTGAAGATGTGCAAACCCAATTTTGATTATAGGTTTGTTTTAATTCATTGCATGTTTCTATTTAACATGACAAAAAAACTATTCTGGAGTGACTTCTCATTCTTCAAAATGATCTTCACATCTCTTAACACATTTATATTGAAACATTGTTTAGCTAATTCCTAAATAAACAATGGTTTGTCCACATATGGAATGAGATCTGTTAGGTAGACAATATGGCTCTATAGAAGAAAACAAATACGTAGCAAGTCAGTGAAACTGACCGCAATTTTTGTATCCCATGGTGATTACAAACTGTTTAACAATACAACACATAATGTAGAGTGATAAAAGCATACATCGGGCTATATCTGCAATAAGAAAGACACTCGATTGCAATACTAAGCAGATGGATTATGGATCTGATCATTTGTTTGTAGATGACAGCATCACAAAGGTGAGCCTTTTGATTTAAAGGGGCCTTTTTTCCCTAGAAGTTTTAATTAACAAAAGTCCTTAAGTGTTTACACAAATTGGAAATACATTGTGACATCCTAACATTTATCAAGCTGCTTTCTTTAGTTTGCCTTAAAAGAGCTCTCAAGTCATTCTCGGATTTAGACATGCCTATTCTGCACATGTTCTCTTGTATTAGTAAACCATGTTCTAATAATGTACCAAGTGTAGAACACGCACAAACGTTGACCTTATGCCAAGTATTCACATTTCTATCCTACAATGTACCAAAAAAACAATAGCTTCAAACTCAATAATCCCTACAGCAGCACACTGTAGTGGTCATGGTTCTAGGATACCCTGGTAATGCCCCTTTCCCCCATTGTAAGTAATCAAACTGTTTTAGAATGGTTTGACTTCTTACCTGGGGGTGTCACCCCCTGCTTTCACTGTGTACAAAGGCCGGAAGCTTACACTCAGTTATAGAGTTCCCAACTATCTGTTTCAGGTAGTGGAGGTGGGTAGCACCAAGATGACCCCAGGAAGGTGTCAAACTGCTCTAACACAGTTTGACTATTTCCATTAGGGGAGGGTGCCAGGTCCTGTTACCATAGTATCTCTAGTCTGCTGTGGTGGTTATGGTGCTTGGAGTGTTCTTTTAAGCATAATTTCTTTGATGCTCTGACTATCTAATCTATACACACCAATTTCACCATTTTTAGCTGATCATCATTAGTACTTTGATTCACTTTAGCAATGCTGGCTTCAGTGCCCAGCATCACTACAGCGCTTTTTACAATGGAGGTAAACTCGCACGGTAACCCTGCATCCTTATTGCTGGTTTACTGGTGTGCTCCTTAACCGGCATGGATTTTGAAAAAGTATCCTTAGAGGACTATTCACTAAGGTACACATTTTTTCCTGGATGCACAGAATTTGGTTTAAATGTTTATATTTACCAAGGGCAAATCTGGTTAAAATAAAATCGTTTCAACTGAATGAGTCCATCTCCCTCGGTACCATGTAGAATCTACTTTAAAACCAGTCATTCTCATATGCAAATTCTGTGTAAAATATAGGATTCACTTATTTTCCATACATTAGATTTCAACCAGATTTACTTAAAAAACCCAGCAGAGGGCAAATACACAAAATAAATATACTTGTGTTTTGCAGTTGAACCTACAAAAAAATACAATATTGGTCCACTGGCAGCAAACGCAGAGTAAAGAGTTACAATAGATAAAAAAATAAAATAATATTAATTAAATAAATAATATTTATACAATAATCAAACAACATGCAATTTGTATAATTTAATTATTGGGTTATAATTTACCAGTGAATGGAGTAAATACTTGTTTGCTAGTTAGCAATATTATGCTAATGACAGGTTTTGTTAGCAAACTAAATTATGCTAATGATGGATTTTTGCTATATCTTACCTTATATTAGACATCAGTAGTTCTATAATTTGGTGCCAGATTCCAGCTGTTTGCATCTGGACAGACTGAAAACCAGACTACATCCAAGGTGATTCAGAGGAAGCTTTGCAAAATTCAAACCTTAAAAAATTTTGTAAGCAATATCCAGATTTTGCAACCTGAATGCCCCTGGACAATTTCAG